>NC_086444.1:650213185-650929435 GCF_028390025.1 Pseudophryne corroboree | reverse complement strand
CCTCAGTTAGGATACTGTGCCCGGACGAGCGTACACAATAAGGAAGGATTTTGAATCCCGGGTAAGACTCATTACCAGCCACACCAATCACACCGTACAACTTGTGATCTGAACCCAGTTAACAGCATGATAACAGAAGGAGCCTCTGAAAAGATGGCTCACAACAATAATAACCCGATTTTTGTAACAATAACTATGTACAAGTAATGCAGACAATCCGCACTTGGGATGGGCGCCCAGCATCCACTACGGACTATGAGAAATAGAATTATCGGTAAGTAAATTCTTATTTTCTCTAACGTCCTAGTGGATGCTGGGGACTCCGAAAGGACAATGGGGATTATACCAAAGCTCCCAAACGGGCGGGAGAGTGCGGATGACTCTGCAGCACCGAATGAGAGAACTCCAGGTCCTCCTCAGCCAGGGTATCAAATTTGTAGAATTTTGCAAACGTGTTTGCTCCTGACCAAGTAGCTGCTCGGCAAAGTTGTAAAGCCGAGACCCCTCGGGCAGCCGCCCAAGATGAGCCCACTTTCCGTGTGGAATGGGCTTTTACAGATTTTGGCTGTGGCAGGCCTGCCACAGAATGTGCAAGCTGAATTGTACTGCAAATCCAACGAGCAATCGTCTGCTTAGAAGCAGGAGCACCCAGCTTGTTGGGTGCATACAGGATAAACAGCGAGTCAGATTTTCTGACTCCAGCCGTCCTGGAAACATATTTTCAGGGCCCTGACTACGTCCAGCAACTTGGAATCCTCCAAGTCCCTAGTAGCCGCAGGCACCACAATAGGTTGGTTTAAGTGAAATGCTGAAAACACCTTAGGGAGAAATTGAGGACGAGTCCTCAATTCCACCCTGTCCGAATGGAAAATCAGATAAGGGCTTTTACAGGATAAAGCCGCCAATTCTGACACGCGCCTGGCCCAGGCCAGGGCCAACAGCATGACCACTTTCCATGTGAAGATATTTTAACTCCACAGATTTAAGTGGTTCAAACCAATGTGACTTTTGGAATCCAAAAAAAATAAGAATTTACTTACCGATAATTCTATTTCTCGGAGTCCGTAGTGGATGCTGGGGTTCCTGAAAGGACCATGGGGAATAGCGGCTCCGCAGGAGACAGGGCACAAAAAGTAAAGCTTTAGGATCAGGTGGTGTGCACTGGCTCCTCCCCCTATGACCCTCCTCCAAGCCAGTTAGGTACTGTGCCCGGACGAGCGTACACAATAAGGGAGGAATTTTGAATCCCGGGTAAGACTCATACCAGCCACACCAATCACACCGTACAACTTGTGATCTAAACCCAGTTAACAGTATGATAACAGCGGAGCCTCTGAAAAGATGGCTCACAACAATAATAACCCGATTTTTGTAACTATGTACAAGTATTGCAGATAATCCGCACTTGGGATGGGCGCCCAGCATCCACTACGGACTCCGAGAAATAGAATTATCGGTAAGTAAATTCTTATTTTCTCTATCGCCCTAGTGGATGCTGGGGTTCCTGAAAGGACCATGGGGATTATACCAAAGCTCCCAAACGGGCGGGAGAGTGCGGATGACTCTGCAGCACCGAATGAGAGAACTCCAGGTCCTCTTTTGCCAGGATATCAAATTTGTAGAATTTTACAAACGTGTTCTCCCCTGACCACGTAGCTGCTCGGCAGAGTTGTAATGCCGAGACCTCTCGGGCAGCCGCCCAAGATGAGCCCACCTTCCTTGTGGAATGGGCCTTAACCGATTTAGACTGTGGCAGGCCTGCCTCAGAATGTGCAAGTTGAATTGTGTTACAAATCCAACGAGCAATCGCCTGCTTAGAAGCAGGCGCACCCAACTTGTTGGGTGCATACAGTATAAACAGCGAGTCAGATTTTCTGACTCCAGCTGTCCTGGAACATATTTTCAGGGCCCTGACAACTCCTAGCAACTTGGAGTCCTCCAAGTCCCTAGTAGGTGCAAGGCACCACAATAAGCTGGTTCAGGTGAAACACTGACACCACCTTAGGGAGAGAACTGGGGACGAGTCCGCAGCTCTGCCCTGTCCGAATGGACAAACAGATATGGGCTTTTTTGAGAAAAAACCACCAATTTGACACTCGCCTGGTCCAGGCCAGGGCCAAGAGCATGGTCACTTTTTATGTGAGATGCTTCAAATCCACATATTTGACTGGTTTTAAACCAATGTGATTTGAGGAATCCCAGAACTACGTTGAGATCCCACAGTGCCACTGGAGGCACAAAAAAGGGGTTTGTATATGCAATACTCCCTTGACAAACTTCTGGACTTCAGGAACTGAAGCCAATTCTTTCTGGAAGAAAATTTACAGGGCCGAATTTGAACCTTAATGGACCCCAATTTGAGGCCCATAGACACTCCTGTTTTCAGGAAATGCAGGAAACGACCGAGTTGAAATTTCTTTGTGGGCCTTCCTGGCCTCACACCACGCAACATATTTTCGCCACACGTGGTGATAATGTTGTGCGGTCACCTCCTTTCTGGCTTTGACCAGGGTAGGAATGACCTCTTCCGGAATGCCTTTTTTCCCTTAGGATCCGGCTTTCCATCGCCATGCCGACAAACGCAGCTGCGGTAAGTCTTGGAACAGACATGGTACTTGCTGAAGCAAGTCCCTTCTTAGCGGCAGAGGCCATAAGACCTCTGTAAGCATCTCTTGAAGTTCCGGGTACCAAGTCCTTCTTGGCCAATCCGGAGCCATGAGTATAGTTCTTACTCCTCTACGTCTTATAATTCTCAGCACCTTAGGTATGAGAAGCAGAGGAGGGAACACATACACCGACTGGTACACCCACGGTGTTACCAGAACGTCCACATCTATTGCCTGAGGGTCTCTTGACCTGGCGCAATACCTGTCCCGTTTTTTGTTCAGACGGGACGCCATCATGTCCACCTTTGGTATTTCCCAACGGTTTACAATCATGTGGAAAAAACTTCTCAATGAAGTTTCCACTCTCCCGGGTGGAGGTCGTGCTGAGGAAGTCTGCTTCCCAGTTTCCATTCCCGGGATGAAAAACTGCCGACAGTGTTATCACATGATTTTCCGCCCAGCGAAAAGTCCTTGCAGTTTCTGCCATTGCCCTCCTGCTTCTTGTGTCGCCCTGTCTGTTTACGTGGGCGACTGCCGTGATGTTTTTCCCACTGGATCAATACCGGCTGACCTTGAAGCAGAGGTCTTGCTAAGCTTAGAGCATTATAAATTTACCCTTAGCTCCAGTATATTTATGTGGAGAAAAGTCTCCATACTTGATCACACTCCCTGGAAATTTTTTCCTTGTGTGACTGCTCCCCAGCCTCTCAGGCTGGGCTCCGTGGTTACCAGCATCCAATCCTGAATGCCGAATCTGCTGCCCTCTAGAAGATGAGCACTCTATAACCACCACAGGAGAGACACCCTTGTCCTTGGATATTGGGTTATCCGCTGATGCATCTGAAGATGCGATCCGGACCATTTGTCCAGCAGATCCCACTGAAAAGTTCTTACGTGAAATCTGCCGAATGGAATTGCTTCGTAGGAAGCCACCATTTTTACCAGGACCCTTGTGCAATGATGCACTGTTTTTAGGAGGTTCCCGACTTGCTCGGATAACTCCCTGGCTTTCTCTTCCGGGAGAAACACCTTTTTCTGGACTGTGTCCAGAATCATCCCTAGGCACAGCAGACGTGTCGTCGGGATCAGCTGCGATTTTGGAATATTTAGAATCCACCCGTGCTGATTGTAGCAGTATCCGAGATAGTGCTACTCCGACCTCCAACTGTTCCCTGGACTATGCCCCTATCAGGAGATCGTCCAAGTAAGGGATAATTAAGACGCCTTTTCTTCGAAGAAGAATCATCAATTCGGCCATTACCTTGGTAAAGACCCCAGGGTGCCGTGGACAATCCAAACGGCAGCGTCTGAAACTGATAGTGACAGTTCTGCACCACGAACCTGAGGTACCCTTAGTGAGAAGGGCAAATTTGGGACATAGAGGTAAGCATCCCTGATGTCCCGCCTGATGTCCCGGGACACTATATAGTCCCCTTATTCCTGGTTCGTTATCACTGCTCTGAGTGACTTCATCTTAATTTGAACCTTTGTAAGTGTTCAAAAAAAAATTTTTAGAATAAGTCTCACCTAGCCTTCTGGCTTCAGTACCACAATATAGTGTGGAATAATACCCCTTTTCTGTAGTAGGAGGGGTAATTTAATCATCACCTGCTGGGAATACAGCTTGTGAATTTTTTCCCATACTACCTCCTTGTCGGAGGGAGACTTGGTAAAGCAGACTTCAGGAGCCTGCGAAGGGGAAACGTCTCGACATTCCCATCTGTACCCCCGGGATACTACTTGTAGGATCCAGGGGTCCTGTACGGTCTCAGCGCCATGCTGAGAACTTGTCAGACGCGGTGGAACGCTTCTGTTCCTGGGAATGGGCTGCCTGCTGCAGTCATCTTCCCTTTCCTCTATCCCTGGGCAGATATGATCTTATAGGGACGACAGGACTGAGGCTGAAAAGACGGTGTCTTTTTCTGCAGAGATGTGACTTAGGGTAAAAAACGGTGGATTTTCCAGCAGTTGCCGTGACCACCAGGTCCGATGGACCGACCCCAAACAAGTCCTCTTCCTGTATACGGCCATACTGTGCCGTTTGGAATCTGCATCACCTGACCACTGTCGTGTCCATAACATCTTCTGGCAGTTATGGACATCGCGTTTATTCATGATGCCAGAGTGCAAATATCCCTCTGTGCATCTCGCATATATAGAAATGCTCTATAGTCAATAAAATACTGTCCCTGTCAAGGGTATCAATATTTTTAGTCAGGGAATCCGACCAAGCCACCCTAGCTCTGCACATCCAGGCTGAGGCGATCGCTGGCCGCAGTATAACACCAGTATGTGTGTATATACTTTTTATTATATTTTCCAGCCTTGTCAGCTGGTCCTTGAGGACGGCCCTATCTATAGACGGTACCGCCACTTGTTTTGATAAGCGTGTGAGCGCCTTATCCACCTTAAAGGGTGTTTCCCAACGCGCCCTAACTTCTGGCGGGAAAGGGTATACCGCCCATAATTTTCTATCGGGGGGAACCCACGCATCATCACACACTTTATTTAATTTATCTGATTCAGGAAAAACTATGGTAGTTTTTTCACATCCCACATAATACCCTCTTTTGTGGTACTTGTAGTATCAGAAATACGTAACACCTCCTTCATTGCCTTTAACGTGTGGCCCTAATAAGGAATACGTTTGTTTATTCACCGTCGACACTGGATTCAGTGTCCCCGTCTGTGACTGTGTCGACCGACTAAAGTAAACGGGCGTTTTAAAACCCTTGACGGTGTTTTTGAGACGTCTGGACCGTACTAATTGTTTGTCGGCCGTCTCATGTCGTCAACCGACCTTGCAGCGTGTTGACATTATCACGTAATTTCCTAAATAAGCCATCCATTCCGGTGTCGACTCCCTAGAGAGTGACATCACCATTACAGGCAATTGCTCCGCCTCCTCACCAACATCGTCCTCCTACCTGTCGACACACACGTACCGACACACAGCACACACACAGGGAATGCTCTGATAGAGGACAGGACCCACTAGCCCTTTGGAGAGACAGAGGGAGAGTTTGCCAGCACACACCAAAACGCTATAATTATATAGGGACAACCTTATATAAGTTTTTTCCCTTATAGCATCTTAATATATATATAAGCATATCGCCAAATTAGTGCCCCCCCTCTCTGTTTTAACCCTGTTTCTGTAGTGCAGTGCAGGGGAGAGCCTGGGAGCCTTCCCTCCAGCCTTTCTGTGAGGGAAAATGGCGCTGTGTGCTGAGGAGATAGGCCCCGCCCCTTTTTCGGCGGCCTCGTCTCCCGCTCTTAACGGATTCTGGCAGGGGTTAAATATCTCCATATAGCCTCCGGAGGCTATATGTGAGGTATTTTTAGCCAAATTAGGTATTCATTTGCCTCCCAGGGCGCCCCCCTCCCAGCGCCCTGCACCCTCAGTGACTGCCGTGTGAAGTGTGCCGAGAGGAAAATGGCGCACAGCTGCAGTGCTGTGCGCTACCTTTAGAAGACTGAGGAGTCTTCTGCCGCCGATTCTGGACCTCTTCTTACTTCAGCATCTGCAAGGGGGCCGGCGGCAAGGCTCCGGTGACCATCCAGGCTGTACCTGTGATCGTCCCTCTGGAGCTGATGTCCAGTAGCCAAGAAGCCAATCCATCCTGCACGCAGGTGAGTTCACTTCTTCTCCCCTAAGTCCCTCGTTGCAGTGATCCTGTTGCCAGCAGGACTCACTGTAAAATAAAAAACCTAAGCTAAACTTTCCTAAGCAGCTCTTTAGGAGAGCCACCTAGATTGCACCCTTCTCGGCCGGGCACAAAAATCTAACTGGCTTGGAGGAGGGTCATAGGGGGAGGAGCCAGTGCACACCACCTGATCCTAAAGCTTTACTTTTTGTGCCCTGCCTCCTGCGGAGCCGCTATTCCCCATGGTCCTTTCAGGAACCCCAGCATCCACTAGGACGATAGAGAAAAAAAAAATACATTGAGATCCCAAGTGCCACTGGAGGCACAAAAGGAGGCTGTATATGCAGTACCCCCTTTACAAACGTCTGAACTTCAGGGACTGAAGCTAGTTCTTTTTGGAAGAAAATTGACAGGGCCGAAATTTGAACCTTAATGGACCCCAATTTCAGGCCCATAGACACTCCTGTTTGCAGGAAATGTAGGAATCGACCCAGTCGAATTTCCACCGTCGGGCCTTACTGGCCTCGCACCACGCAACATATTTTCGCCAATTGCGGTGATAATGTTTTTGCGGTTACATCCTTCCTGGCTTTGATCAGGATAGGGATGACTTCATCCGGAATGCCCTTTTTCCTTCAGGATCCGGCGTTCAACCGCCATGCCGTCAAACGCAGCCGCGGTAAGTCTTGGAACAGACAGGGTCCTTGCTGGAGCAGGTCCCTTCTTAGAGGTAGAGGCCACGGATCCTCCGTGAGCATCTCTTGAAGTTCCGGTTACCAAGTCCTTCTTGGCCAATCCGGAGCCACGAATATAGTGCTTACTCCTCTCCATCTTATCAATCTCAGTACCTTGGGTATGAGAGGCAGAGGAGGAAACACATACCCTGACTGGTACACCCACGGTGTTACCAGAGCGTCTACAGCTATTGCCTGAGGGTCCCTGAACCAGGCGCAATACCTGTCGAGTTTTTCCCAACGGTTTATAATCCTGTGGAAGACTTCTGGGTGAAGTCCCCACTCTCCCCAGGTGGAGGTCGTGCTGAGGAAGTCTGCTTCCCAGTTGTCCACTCCCGGAATGAATACTGCTGACAGTGCTATCCCATGATTTTCCGCCCAGCGAAGAATCCTTGCAGCTTCTGTCATTGCCCTTCTGCTTCTTGTGCCACCCTGTCTGTTTACGTGGGTGACTGCCGTGATGTTGTCCGACTGGATCAACACCGGCTGTCCTTGAAGCAAAGGTCTTGCTAAGCTTAGAGCATTGTAAATGTCCCTTAGCTTCAGGATATTTATGTGAAGTGATGTCTCCAGGCTTGACCATAAGTCCTGGATATTCCTTCCCTGTGTGACTGCTCCCCAGCCTCGCAGGCTGGCATCCGTGGTTACCAGGACCCAGTCCTGAATGCCGAATCTGCGGCCCTCTAGAAGATGAGCACTCTGCAACCACCACAGGAGGGACACCCTTGTCCTTGGTGACAGGGTTATCCGCTGATGCATCTGAAGATGCGACCCGGACCATTTGTCCAGCAGGTCCCACTGGAAAGTTCTTGCGTGGAATCTGCCAAATGGGATTGCTTCGTAGGAAGCCACCATTTTACCAAGAACCCTTGTGCATTGATGCACTGAGACTTGGCTCGGTTTGAGGAGGTTCCTGACTAGCTCGGATAACTCCCTGGCTTTCTCCTCCGGGAGAAACACCTTTTTCTGGACTGTGTCCAGGATCATCCCTAGGAACAGAAGACACGTCGACGGAACCAGCTGCGATTTTGGAGTATTGAGAATCCAATCGTGCTGCCGCAACACTATCTGAGATAGTGCTACACCGACCACCAACTGTTCCCTGGATCTTACCCTTATCAGGGAATCGTCCAAGTAAGGGATAACTAAAATTCCCTTCCTTCGAAGGAACATCATCATTTCGGCCATTACCTTGGTAAAGACCCGGGGTGCCGTGGACCATCCCTACGGCAGCGTCTGAACTGATAGTGACAGTTCTGTACCATAAACCTGAGGTACCCTTGGTGAGAAGGGTAAATTTTGACATGAAGGTAAGCATCCTTGATGTCCCGAGACATCATGTAGTCCCCTTCTTACAGGTTCGCAATCACTGCTCTGAGTGACTCAATCTTGAATTTGAACCTCTGTATGTAAGTGTTCAAAGATTTTAGATTTAGAATCGGTCTCACCGAGCCGTCCGGCTTCGGTACCACAACAGTGTGGAATAATACCCCGTTCCCTGTTGCAGGAGGGGTACCTTGATTATCACCTGCTGGGAATACAGCTTGTGAATGGCTTCCAAAACTGTCTCCCTGTCAGAAGGAGACATCGGTAAAGCCGACTTTAGGAAACGGCGAGGGGGAGAAGTCTCGAATTCTAATTTGTACCCCTGAGATATCACCTGAAGGATCCAGGGGTCTACTTGCGAGTGAGCCCACTGCGCGCTGAAATTCATTGAGACGGCCCCCCCACCGTGCCTGATTCTGCTTGTAAAGCCCCAGCGTCATACTGAGGGCTTGGCAGAGGCGGGAGAGGGTTTCTGTTCCTGGGAACTGGCTGATTTCTGCAGCCTTTTTCCTCTCCCTCTGTCACGGGGCAGAAATGAGGAACCTTTTGCCCGCTTGTCCATGAAAAGACTGCGCCTGATAATACGGCGTCTTCTCATGTTGAGAGGCGACCTGGGGTACAAACGTGGATTTCCCAGCTGTTGCCGTGGCCACCAGGTCTGAAAGACCGACCCCAAATAACTCCTCCCTTTAATAAGGCAATACTTCCAAATGCCGTTTGGAATACGCATCACCTGACCACTGACGTGTCCATAACCTTCTACTGGTAGAAATGGACAACGCACTTAGACTTGATGCCAGTCGGCAAATATTCCGCTGTGCATCACGCATATATAGAAATGCATCTTTTAAATGCTCTATAGGCAAAAATATACTGTCCCTATCTAGGGTATCAATATTTTTAGTCAGGGAATCCGACCACGCCAACCCAGCACTGCACATCCAGGCTGAGGCGATTGCTGGTCGCAGTATAACACCAGTATGTGTGTAAATACATTTTAGGATACCCTCCTGCTTTCTATCAGCAGGATCCTTAAGGGCGGCCATCTCAGGAGAGGGTAGAGCCCTTACAAGCGTGTGAGCGCTTTATCCACCCTAGGGGGTGTTTCCCAACGCACCCTAACCTCTGGCGGGAAAGGATATAATGCCAATAACATTTTAGAAATTATCAGTTGTTATCGGGGGAAAACCACGCATCATCACACACCTCATTTAATTTCTCAGATTCAGGAAAACTACAGGTAGTTTTTCCTCGCCGAACATAATACCCCTTTTTGGTGGTACTCGTATTATCAGAAATGTGTAAAACATTTTTCATTGCCTCAATCATGTAACGTGTGGCCCTACTGGAAGTCACATTTGTCTCTTCACCGTCGACACTGGAGTCAGTATCCGTGTCGGCGTCTATATCTGCCATCTGAGGTAACGGGCGCTTTAGAGCCCCTGACGGCCTATGAGACGTCTGGACAGGCCCAAGCTGAGTAGCCGGCTGTCTCATGTCAACCACTGTCTTTTATACAGAGCTGACACTGTCACGTAATTCCTTCCAACAGTTCATCCACTCAGGTGTCGACATCACTATTACAGGCAATCTGCTCCGTCTCCACATCATTTTTCTCCTCATACATGTCGACACAAACGTACCGACATACAACACACACAGGGAATGCTCTGATAGAGGACAGGACCCCACTAGCCCTTTGAGGAGACAGACGGAGAGTTTGCCAGCACACACCAGAGCGCATATATATATATATATATATATATATATATATATATATATATATATATATATATATATATATATATATACATACATACATACATACATACACACACACACACACACACACACAGGGATAACCTTATATAAGTGTTTTTCCCCTTATAGCTGCTGTATCTTTAATACTGCGCGTAATTAGTGCCCCCCCCCTCTCTTTTTTAACCCTTTCTGTAGTGTAGTGACTGCAGGGGAGAGATAGGGAGCTTCCCTCCAACGGAGCTGTGAGGGAAAATGGCGCCAGTGTGCTGAGGAGATAAGGCCGCCGATAAGGGGGCGGAGCCTATCTCCCGTTTTTCTATGTATTCTGGCAGGGTTAAATGCATCCATACAGCCAGGAGCTATATGTGATGCATTTTTTGCCATCCAAGGTGTTTTTTTTTTATTGCGTCTCAGGGCGCCCACCCCCAGCGCCCTGCACCCTCAGTGACCGGAGTGTGAAGTGTGCTGAGAGCAATGGCGCACAGCTGCAGTGCTGTGCGCTACCTTGTTGAAGACAGGACGTCTTTCTGCCGCCGATTTTCCGGACCTCTTCTGCCTTCTGGCTCTGTAAGGGGGCCGGCGGCGCGGCTCTGGGACCCATCCAGGCTGGGCCTGTGATCGTCCCTCTGGAGCTAATGTCCAGTAGCCTAAGAAGCCCAATCCACTCTGCACGCAGGTGAGTTCGCTTCTTCTCCCCTTAGTCCCTCGATGCAGTGAGCCTGTTGCCAGCAGGTCTCACTGAAAATAAAAAACCTAAACTAAAACTTTCACTAAGAAGCTCAGGAGAGCCCCTAGTGTGCACCCTTCTCGTTCGGGCACAAAGATCTAACTGGGGCTTGGAGGAGGGTCATGGGGGGGGGGGGGGGGGGGGGGAGGGAGCCAGTGCACACCAGATAGTCCTAAAGCTTTCTTTAGATGTGCCCAGTCTCCTGCGGAGCCGCTATTCCCCATGGTCCTTACCGAGTCCCCAGCATCCACTTAGGACGTTAGAGAAACAAACAGTACAAAAAGAGAGAAATCAGACTTCCTAATGGAGGCTGTCCTCTTCACATAGATACGGAGAGCCTGTACCATATCCAAAGACCGCTCTTTGGAAGATAAATCCAGAGACACAAAGGCTGGAACCACAATCACCTGGTTAAGGTGGAAAGAAGATACCACCTTAGGTAGATAACCAGTACACATCCTAAAAACCGCCCGGTCACTGAAAAATCAGAAAGGGTGACCGACAGGATAAGGCACCCAAGTCCGAAACCCGTCTAGCAGAGGCAATAGCCAGCAGGAACAAGACCTTAAGAGTAAGCCACTTAAGGTACACAGATTCAAGAGGTTCAAACGGAGACTCTTGCAAGGCCTCCAGAACCAGACACAAATCCCAAGGAGCCACAGGCGGAACATAGGGAGGTTGATTCCGTAAAACGCCCGAGAGAACGTATGAACATCAGGCAGAGTCGCAATTTTTCTCTGAAACCATACAAACAAGGCAGAAAATATGAACCTTGAGGGAGGCCAGACGAAGCCGCAAGGCCAGGCAAGCCAAAAGTTTGGCTGTACTAAAACTTGTAAATGTCATGATTGTTAGATGCGCACCAAGCAAAGTAAGAATTCCAGACCCTATGATAAATCCGAGCAGAAGCCGGCTTACAGGCCTTCAACATAGTTTGAATGACCGCCTCAGAAAATTCTTTGGCCCTCAGAACTGAAGCTTCAAGAGCCACGCCATCAAAGCCAGCCTGGCCAAATCCTGGTAAACACAAGGGCCTTGAACGAGGTGGTCTGGGCACTGCGGAAGCAGAAGAGGACACTAACGAGAGACCCTGTAGGTCTGAGAACCAATGCAGTCTGGGCCACGCTGGAGCAATCATAAGTAGGATTCCTCCTTCTTGCTTGAACTTCCTTATTACCCTGGGCAGGAGTGACACCGGAGGGAACACGTACAGCAGCCAAAAGTTCTACGGAGTTGCCAGTGCATCCATGAACGCCGCTTGAGGATCCCTTGTCCTTGCTCCGAAGACCGGAACCCTGTGATTGTGTCGAGACGCCATCAGGTCTATGTCTGGTTGGCCCCACTTGTCCACTAGGAGTTGAAATACTTCTGGATGTACATCCTGACAACTGAAGAAGTCCGCTTCCCAGTTGAGGACCCCCGGAACGAACACTGCCGATATGGCTGGCAGATGGCGTTTCACCCACTGAAGAATCCTTGACATTTCCATCATCGTCATGCGGCTTCGAGTGCCGCCTTGATAATTTATGTATGCCACCGTGGTGGCATTGTCCGACTGTACTTGAACAGGCCTGTTATGTATCAGATGCTGGGCCAGTTTCAGAGCATTGAACACCACCCGCAATTCCAGAATGTTTATCGGGAGGAAGGATTCCTCCCTGGTCCACAGACCCTAAAGAGAGAGTGTTGCTCTAACACCACACCCCAACCCTCAGACTGCCATCCGTTGTCAGGAGGACCCAGTTGAAGATCCAGAAGGGACGACACCTGCTCAATCGTTGGTCCTGTAGCCACCAGCTCAGTGACAGACGAACTTCCGGAGACAAGATCATGCGAAACCTGATCCGGTGAGGCAGGCCCACTTGGCAAGAATTAGCTTCTGCAGAGGGCGGGAACGAAATTGAGCGTACTCTACCATGTCAAAAGCAGACACCATGAGGCCTAGTACTAGCATCGCCGAATGTATCGACACTCGCGGGCGAGACAGGAAGCATCGTATCCTGTCCTGAAGGTCAGGACCTTCTCCTGTGACAACAACTGCTGGTTGTGTGTGTCCAACAATACCCCCAGGTGCACCATGCTCTGGGCAGGGACAATCTCTTCCAGTAGAAGAGCCACCCGTGGGCTTGCAGAAACTGGACCGTCAGATCCAGGTGACGGAGGAGAACTTCTGGGGAATTTGCCAGGATCAGCAAGTCGTTCAGATACGGAAGGACCCCGACGGCGGAGCAGGGCCATCATCACCGCCCTGACCTTGGTGAAGATTCGCGGTGCCATGGTCAGTCCAAAAGGTAAGGCCCGGAATTTATAATGGAGGTTGCCAATAGCAAACCGCAGGTATTGCTGATGCGACATGGCAATAGGAATATGTAGGTAAGCATTCCGTATGTCCAGGGAGACCATGTAGTCCCCGGGCTCCAAAGCCAGAATAATAGAGCGAAGAGCTTCCATACCAAACTTGGAGACCCTCGCAAATTTGTTCAAAGACTTGAGGTTAAGAATGGGCCGGGAGGACCATTCGGTTTCGGGACTAGGAACAGCACTACAGAGGCACCGGCACTACCACTCCTGTGTCCAGGAGGGACTGTACCACCAAATGAAGAGTTTTTGCCTTTACCTGATGCGATGGGATGTTTGTCAGGCAAAATTGATGAGGGGGGATGTTTATTGAAGGATATGGCGTATTCGTGAGTGACGACTTCCCTTACCCAGGCGTCTGAAGTGGTCTTCGACCATACCTGGGTAAACCGTAAAAGTCAGCCTCCCACCCTGGGATCCCCCAGGGGGAGGCCCGCCCCGTCATGCAGCAGGCTTGTCTGATTTGGAAGCAGGCCGACGGGCAGCCCAGGCACATTTAGGTTTGGGTTTAGTGGTTTTGGAAGTGCAAGCCTGTTTCAGGTACGCCTGACCCTTTGCTTTACCTGGAGGTCGAAAGGAACAAAAGTACGTACTCTTAACCTTCGGAGCCGAAGCAGCAGTACTAGGTAGACATGCCGTCTTAGCAGAAGCTAAGTCAGCAACAATCTTGTTGAGATACTCACCAAAAAGGATGTTCCCCCTAACAGGGAGCACCACAAGGGTTTTCTTCAAGTCCATATCCACAGGCGAGGACCGCAACCACAGAATCCTGCGAGACAGAATGGACGTAGTAGAGGCCTTGGCCGCCAGAACACCAGCATCAGAAGCCGCCTCCTTAGTGTAATGAGAGGCTGTGACAATATACGAAAGACATTGTCTAGCATTATCAGAAAAATTGGACTGCAGCTCTGCTTCCACCTACTGAGCCCACATGCACAGCTCCTGCAAGGGTATAAATAGATTTTAATCAACCCTCCACACGCTTATCCGTCAGTTCCTTCAGAGAGGCTACAGTAGTGACAGGTAGAGCAGATGACACCACCAGCCGAGCGACTTGAGAGTCCCCCAGCGGCAGCTTTTTCCAATTTTTACTCAACTCTGCAGCGAGGGGACAGAGAGCTAGCATCTTCTTGTGAGGTGCGAATTTCTTTCCTGGATTCTCCCAGGATTCCGGACGTATATGAACTAAGTGGTCAGAATGAGGCAAAATTAATTTGGTAACCTTCTGACGTTTGAATCTATCAGGTTTCTTAGAGGCAACAACAGGTTCTGGGTCATCAGCAATTTGAAGAATCAGCCTGATAGCCTCTAATAGGTCAGGAACATCCACCTGTGAAACAAGACTCCCCATCAGAAGCATCTGGATCAGTGCCTGAGGGGTCAGTATACACGCCATCCTCATTGGAAGTATCTGAAACATTGTGAGGAATTAATGGCCCGCTTAGAGGACCTCTTGGTCTTAGGCGGGCGAGGGTTAGGTTTCTGTTTAGTCAATGAGTGATTCAATTGCTGTAACTGAGTTGACAGGAGATCTGCCTACGGCGGATTAACCGCAGGGATGATATGTGGCTGTAAAGGCACGCGAGGTCCCTAAGGGGGGCGTAAGTCTAGTTACCAGCGTAGTCAGTAAATTGGAGAAAGTAGCCCAAGGAGGGTCGTGATGTGCCCCTGTTGCTACAAACTGACTGGGGGGGTAGGGAACACCCAGAACCTGAATCCTCCGCTGCTATGTTTTCCTCTAATGCATCTGCGGCATCACCACTGCGTACTGCGGGATCAGCCACAGAACCATCGCCCCCTGTAGCCGACATCATATGAAAGAATAAACCAAGGGCGACATAGGTATTATATTTGCTGATATTGTACTAACCAAGAACCCCTTGTGCGTGACAGCACAGAGGATTCAGGAGGTATATGGTGACTGAGAATCTGAGAGAAAAAATAAGAATTTACTTACCGATAATTCTATTTCTCGTAGTCCGTAGTGGATGCTGGGAACTCCGTAAGGACCATGGGGAATAGCGGCTCCGCAGGAGACTGGGCACAAAAGTAAAAGCTTTAGGACTACCTGGTGTGCACTGGCTCCTCCCCCCATGACCCTCCTCCAAGCCTCAGTTAGGATACTGTGCCCGGACGAGCGTACACAATAAGGAAGGATATTGAATCCCGGGTAAGACTCATACCAGCCACACCAATCACACCGTACAACCTGTGATCTGAACCCAGTTAACAGCATGATAACAGAGGAGCCTCTGAAAAGATGGCTCACAACAATAACCCGATTTTTGTAACAATAACTATGTACAAGTATTGCAGACAATCCGCACTTGGGATGGGCGCCCAGCATCCACTACGGACTACGAGAAATAGAATTATCGGTAAGTAAATTCTTATTTTCTGACGTCCTAGTGGATGCTGGGAACTCCGTAAGGACCATGGGGATTATACCAAAGCTCCCAAACGGGCGGGAGAGTGCGGATGACTCTGCAGCACCGAATGAGAGAACTCCAGGTCCTCCTCAGCCAGGGTATCAAATTTGTAGAATTTAGCAAACGTGTTTGCCCCTGACCAAGTAGCTGCTCGGCAAAGTTGTAAAGCCGAGACCCCTCGGGCAGCCGCCCAAGATGAGCCCACTTTCCTTGTGGAATGGGCTTTTACAGATTTTGGCTGTGGCAGGCCTGCCACAGAATGTGCAAGCTGAATTGTACTACAAATCCAACGAGCAATAGTCTGCTTAGAAGCAGGAGCACCCAGCTTGTTGGGTGCATACAGGATAAACAGCGAGTCAGATTTTCTGACTCCAGCCGTCCTGGAAACATATCTTCAGGGCCCTGACTACGTCCAGCAACTTGGAGTCCTCCAAGTCCCTAGTAGCCGCAGGCACCACAATAGGCTGGTTCAAGTGAAATGCTGAAACCACCTTAGGGAGAAATTGAGGACGAGTCCTCAATTCTGCACTGTCCGTATGAAAAATTAGGTAAGGGCTTTTATAGGATAAAGCCGCCAATTCTGAGACACGCCTGGCTGAAGCCAGGGCTAACAGCATTACCACCTTCCATGTGAGATATTTTAAGTCCACAGTGGAAAGTGGTTCAAACCAATGTGATTTTAGGAATCCCAAAACTACATTGAGATCCCAAGGTGCCACTGGAGGCACAAAAGGAGGTTGTATATGCAGTACCCCCTTGACAAACGTCTGTACTTCAGGAACAGAAGCCAGTTCTTTTTGGAAGAAAATCGACAGGGCCGAAATTTGAACCTTAATGGACCCTAATTTTAGGCCCATAGACAGTCCTGTTTGCAGGAAATGCAGGAAACGACCCAGTTGAAATTCCTCTGTAGGGGCCTTCCTGGCCTCGCACCACGCAACATATTTACGCCAAATACGGTGATAATGTTGTACAGTTACATCCTTCCTGGCTTTGATTAGGGTAGGGATGACTTCATCCGGAAAGCCTTTTTCCTTCAGGATCCGGCGTTCAACCGCCATGCCGTCAAACGCAGCCACGGTAAGTCCTGGAACAGACAGGGTCCCTGCTGGAGCAGGTCCTTTCTTAGAGGTAGAGGCCACGGGTCCTCTGTGAGCATCTCTTGAAGTTCCGGGTACCAAGTCCTTCTTGGCCAATCCAGAGCCACGAGTATAGTCCTTACTCCTCTCCTTCTTATGATCCTCAGTACCTTGGGTATGAGAGGCAGAGGAGGGAACACATACACTGACTGCTACACCCATGGTGTTACCAGAGCGTCCACAGCTATTGCCTGAGGGTCCCTTGACCTGGCGCAATACCCGTCTAGTTTTTCGTGGGCGACTGCCGTGATGTTGTCAGACTGGATCAGCACCGGCTGACCTTGAAGCAGAGGTCTTGCTAGGCTCAGAGCATTGTAGATCGCTCTTAGCTCCAGGATATTTATGTGAAGTGATGTCTCCAGGCTTGACCACAAGCCCTGGAAATTTCTTCCCTGTGTGACTGCTCCCCAGCCTCTCAGGCTGGCATCCGTGGTTACCAGGACCCAGTCCTGAATGCCGAATCTGCGGCCCTCTAGAAGATGAGCACTCTGCAACCACCACAGGAGAGACACTCTTGTCCTTGGAGACAAGATTATCCGCTGATGCATCTGAAGATGCGACCCGGACCATTTGTCTACCAGATCCCACTGGAAGGTTCTTGCGTGGAATCTGCCGAATGGGATTGCTTCGTAAGAAGCCACCATTTTTCCCAGAACCCTTGTGCATTGATGCACCGAAACTTGGCCTGGTTTTAGGAGCTTTCTGACTAGTTCGGATAACTCCCTGGCCTTCTCCTCCGGGAGAAACACCTTTTTCTGGACTGTGTCCAGGATCATCCCTAGGAATAGAAGTCGTGTCGTCGGGATCAGCTGCGATTTTGGAATATTGAGAATCCAACCGTGCTGGCGCAGCACTATCTGAGATAGTGCTACCCCGACTTTCAACTGTTCCCTGGATCTTGCCCTTATCAGGAGATCGTCCAAGTAAGGGATAACTAAAACTCCCTTCCTTCGAAGGAGTATCATCATTTCGGCCATTACCTTGGTAAAGACCCGGGGTGCCGTGGACAATCCAAACGACAGCGTCTGAAACTGATAGTGACAGTTCTGTACCACAAACCTGAGGTACCCTTGGTGAGAAGGGTAAATTGGGACGTGTAGGTAAGCATCTTTGATGTCCAGAGACACCATATAGTCCCCTTCTTCTAGGTTTGCAATCACTGCTCTGAGTGACTCCATCTTGAATTTGAACCTTTGTATGTAAGTGTTCAAGGATTTTAGGTTTAAAATTGGTCTCACCGAGCCGTCCGGCTTCGGTACCACAAATAGTGTGGAATAGTACCCCTTTCCCTGTTGTAGGAGGGGTACCTTGATTATCACCTGCTGGGAATACAGCTTGTGAATGGCTTCCAATACTGCCTCCCTGTTTGAGGGAGACGTCGGTAAAGCAGACTTTAGAAAACGGCGAGGGGGAGACGTCTCGAATTCCAATTTGTACCCCTGAGATACCACCTGAAGGATCCAGGGGTCCACTTGCGAGTGGGCCCACTGCGCACTGAACTTCTTGAGACGGGCCCCCACCGTGCCTGAGTCCGCTTGTAAAGCCCCAGCGTCATGCCGAGGACTTAGCGGAGGCGGGAGAGGGCTTTTGTTCCTGGGAACTGGCTGTTTGTTGCAGCCTTTTTCCTCTCCCTCTGCCACGGGGCAGAAATGAGGCGCCTTTTGCCCGCTTGCCCTTATGGGGCCGAAAGGACTGCGCCTGATAGTATGGCGTCTTCTTAGGTTGAGAAGCTACCTGGGGTAAAAATGTGGATTTTCCAGCAGTTGCTGTGGCTACCAGGTCTGATAGACCTACCCCAAATAACTCCTCCCCCTTATAAGGCAATACTTCCATGTGCCTTTTAGAATCCGCATCACCTGACCACTGCGCGTCCATAAACCTCTTCTGGCAGAAATGGACAGCGCGCCAACTCTTGATGCCAGTCGGCAAATATCCCTCTGTGCATCACGCATATATAGAAATGCATCCTTCAAATGCCCTACAGTCAATAATATACTGTCCCTATCAAGGGTATCAATATTTTCAGTCAGGGAATCCGACCACGCCAGGCCCGCACTGCACATCCAGGCTGAGGCTATTGCTGGTCGTAGTATAACACCCGTGTGAGAGTATATACATTTTAGGATATTCTCCAGCTTTCTATCGGCAGGTTCCTTAAGGGCGGCCGTATCAGGAGAGGGTAGTGCTACCCGTTTAGACAAGCGTGTGAGCGCTTTATCCACCCTTTGGGGTGTTTCCCAACGTGCCCTATCCTCTGGCGGGAAAGGGTACGATGCCAATAACCTTTTAGGAATTATCCGTTTTTTATCGGGGGAAACCCACGCCTCATCACACACTTCATTTAATTCCTCGGATACAGGAAAAACTACAGGCAGTTTTTTCTCACCGAACATAATACCCTTCTTAGTGGTACTTGTATTATCAGATATATGCAATACATTTTTCATTGCTTCAATCATGTAACGTGTGGCCCTAGTGGAAGTCACGTTTGTCTCCTCATCATCGACACTGGAGTCAGTATCCGTGTCTGCCATTTGAGGTAACGGGCGTTTTAAAGCCCCTGATGGCGTTTGAGACCCCTGGACAGGCACAAGCTGATTTGCCGGCTGTCTCATGTCGTCAACTGTCTGTCGTAAGGAGCTGACACTGTCACGCAGTTCCTTCCACAAGCTC
The DNA here is from genome assembly GCF_028390025.1 of Pseudophryne corroboree. NCBI lineage: Eukaryota > Metazoa > Chordata > Amphibia > Anura > Myobatrachidae > Pseudophryne > Pseudophryne corroboree. The sequence goes on along the minus strand of NC_086444.1, from coordinate 650,910,035 downwards.
ATCCACTCAGGTGTCGACTCCCTAGGGGGTGACAACTGTATAATAGGCAATTGCTCCGCTTCCATCTCATTTTCCTCCTCAAACATGTCGACACAATCGTACCGACACACCGCACACACACACACACACAGGGAATGCTCTGATAGAGGACAGGACCCCACTAGCCCTTTGGGGAGACAGAGGGAGAGTATGCCAGCACACACCAGAGCGCTATATATATATATATATACATACAGGAATACCACTATCAAGTGTGCTTTTCCTTATATAGCTGCTGTTTATATAAAACTGCGCCAAATTAGTGCCCCCCCTCTCTTTTTTACCCTTTTCTGTAGTGCAGGACTGCAGGGGAGAGTCAGGGAGACGTTCTTCCAGCGGAGCTGAGATGGAAAATGGCGCCCGTGTGCTGAGGAGATAGGCTCCGCCCCCTTCTCGGCGGCCTTTTCTCCCGCTTTTTTGGTAATTCTGGCAGGGGTTAAAATACACCCATATAGCCCTGGGGGTTATATGTGGTGTATTTATGCCAGCCAAGGTGTTTTACATTGCTGCTCAGGGCGCCCCCCCCAGCGCCCTGCACCCTCAGTTACCGGAGTGTGAAGTGTGCCTGAGTAACAATGGTGCACAGCTGCAGTGCTGTGCGCTACCTTGTTGAAGACTGATGTCTTCTGCCGCCGATTTTTCCGGACCTTTTCTTGCTTCTGGCTCTGTAAGGGGGCCGGCGGCGCGGCTCCGGGACCGAGCTCCGAGGCTGGGCCTGTGTTCGGTCCCTCTGGAGCTAATGGTGTCCAGTAGCCTAAGAAGCCCAATCCACTCTGCACGCAGGTGAGTTCGCTTCTTCTCCCCTTAGTCCCTCGATGCAGTGAGCCTGTTGCCAGCAGGTCTCACTGAAAATAAAAAACCTAAACTTAAACTTTTCACTAAGAAGCTCAGGAGAGCCCCTAGTGTGCACCCTTCTCGGCCGGGCACAAAAATCTAACTGAGGCTTGGAGGAGGGTCATGGGGGGAGGAGCCAGTGCACACCAGGTAGTCCTAAAGCTTTTACTTTTGTGCCCAGTCTCCTGCGGAGCCGCTATTCCCCATGGTCCTTACGGAGTTCCCAGCATCCACTAGGACGTCAGAGAAATAAAAAATAAGTATATCCTGTGAAATACCTATATCAAATAATAACCCTGACGCACTTAGCTCCCCTCAGGGTACAGAATATAGGGATAGCAGTACGAGTGAAATACACGGAGTAGATATCACAGCAGCTATATGCACACACACAGTCACATGTACAATGCAGAAATTATGACAAACAATAAAACTGCACTGGACCAGCAATACTAAGTTAAGCTATATAGGCTTATAGATATACATCCAGTCTTTACTGTGCATTGATATATCACAGGGTACTTGTACTAAATAGCCCTGTAGTAATGCACTGTTTCTAAACTAACACTGTCAAAAATAAGATTTTACTTACCGGTAAATCTATTTCTCGTAGTCCGTAGAGGATGCTGGGGACTCAGTAAGGACCATGGGGAGACGGGCTCCGCAGGAGACATGGGCACTTTAAGAAAGAATTTAGTTCCTGGTGTGCACTGGCTCCTCCCTCTATGCCCCTCCTCCAGACCTCAGTTAGTGAACTGTGCCCAGAGGAGATGGACAGTACGAGGAAAGGATTTTTGTTAATCCAAGGGCAAGATTCATACCAGCCACACCATATAACTTGTGATAACAATCCAGTAAACCGTATGACAACATAGCATCAGTTCACGCCCGATGCAACAATAACGTAACCCTTATTGAAACAATAACTATATACAAGAATTGCAGAAGAAGTCCGCACTTGGGACGGGCGCCCAGCATCCTCTACGGACTACGAGAAATAGATTTACCGGTACACTTTGGGTATGAGAGGAAGAGGAGGAAATACATAGACGGACCGGAACACCCACGGTGTCACGAGGGCGTCTACCGCTACTGCCTGATGGTCTCTGGACCTGGCGCAATACCTCTGTAGCTTTTTGTTGAGGCGGGACGCCATCATGTCTATCTGTGGCAGTTCCCACCGACTCACAATCTGTGCGAAGACTTCTGGATGAAGTCCCCACTCTCCCGGGTGTAGGTTGTGTCTGCTGAGGAAGTCTGCTTCCCAGTAGTCGACTCCCGGAATGAACACTGCTGACAGTGCGCTTACATGATTCTCAGCCCAGCGAAGAATTCTGGTGGCTTCCGCCATTGCCGCTCTGCTCCTTGTGCTGCCTTGGCGGTTTACATGAGCCACTGCGGTGATGTTGTCTGACTGGATCAGAACTGGTTGGTCGCGAAGTAAGGCCTCAGCTTGACGTAGGGCATTGTATATGGCCCTTAGTTCCAGTATGTTGATGTGCAGACAAGACTCTTGACTTGACAATATATATATCCCCCTCTCACACGAACTGAATGAGTTATGTGAAAAAGCTTGGAAAGCTCCAGATAAGCTGCAGATTTCCAAACGGATTCTTATGGCGTATCCTTTCCCGCCAACAGACAGGTTACGATGGGAATCCTCCCCAAGGGTGGACAAAGTTTTAACACGCTTATCCAAAAAGTGTGTGTGTGTGTGTGTGTGTGTGTGTGTGTGTGTGTGTGTGTGTGTGTATGTGTGTATGTGTGTATGTGTGTATGTGTGTATGTGTGTATGTGTGTATGTGTGTATGTGTGTATGTGTGTATGTGTGTATGTGTGTATGTGTGTATGTATATATATATATATATATATATATATATATATATATATATATATATATATATATATATATATATATATATATATATATATCTTTGCATCATCGTAATCGACACTGGAGTCAGAATCCATGTCGGTATCTGTGTCAACAATTTGGGATAGTGGGCGCTTATGGGACCCCGACGGTCCCTGCGACATAGGATCAGGCACGGGTTGAGACCCTGACTGTCCCAATGCATCAGCCTTGTCTAATCTTTTATGCAAGGAATTAACATCATCATTTAAAACCTTCCACATATCCATCCAATCAGGTGTCGGCGGAGACACCACATTCATTTGCTCCGCTCCTCTCCCACATCAGACATGTCGACACAAGCGTACCGATACACCACACACACAGGGAATGTCCTTTCTGAAGAGTTCTCTCTGTCTCTCCAAAGGGCCTCGTGGGGGAGTATGCCAGCACACACCCCAGAGCTATATAACCCAGGAATAACACAGTAACTTAATGTTAACCCAGTAGCTGCTGTTTATATACTTTTTTGCACCTAATTATGTGCCCCCCCCTCTCTTTTCAACCCTCTTCTACCGTGTATCAGCAGGGGAGAGCCTGGGGAGCTTCCTCTCAGCGTGCTGTGGAGAAAAAATGGCGCTGGTGAGTGCTGAGGGAGAAGCCCCACCCCCTCGGCGGCGGGCTTCTGTCCCGCTTAAATTTTATTTCTTTGGCCAGCTGTATATATGTGTTCGTTTGCCAGAATGAGGTCCCAAATGCTGCCCAGGGCGCCCCCCCCCCCCCCCCCCCCCTGCACCCTAACAGTGACTGGAGTATGTGTAGGTGTGTGGAGCAATGGCGCACAGCTGCAGTGCTGTGCGTTACCTCCAGTGAAGATCACGAAGTCTTCTGCCGCCTGTGAAGTCTTCTTGCTTCTCATACTCACCCGGCTTCAGTCTTCCGGCTCTGCGAGGGGGACGGCGACACAGCTCTGGGACGGACAGCGAGGGTGAGATCCTGCGTACCGATCCCTCTGGAGCTAATGGTGTCCAGTAGCCTAAGAAGCAGGACCTAGCTTGAGAGTAGGGCTGCTTCTCTCCCCTCAGTCCCACGATGCAGGGAGTCTGTTGCCAGCAGAGCTCCCTGAAAATAAAAAACCTAACAAAAAAAACTTTCTATCAGCAAACTCAGGAGAGCTCACTGAAAAGCACCCAGCTCCTCTGGGCACAGAATCAAACTGAGGTCTGGAGGAGGGGCAGAGAGGGAGGAGCCAGTGCACACCAGGAACTAAATTATTTATTAAAGTGCCCATGTCTCCTGCGGAGCCCGTCTCTCCCCATGGTCCTTACGGAGTCCCCAGCATCCTCTAGGACGTTAGAGAAAGACATGTTGAATACTTAAGTTTTCCTGTAAAATTCACAGTGCTGATAATGCAGGCGGCTTTACAGAGGAAACTTTGCCCATGGAGTCCCAGAATCAGCTTAGCATGTGATGGCGCCAAACGCAGACAGGGAGTGAGGGAAAGATACAGCTCCAGGGCGGGAACATTTACTGTAAATGGCACCGTGGGGCTACAGGTCAGAGCTTATTACTGTTACGTTCCTGATGCTCAGAACTAGAGAGATGTTGCGTAGTGAGTCCAGAGCACTAGGACGTGACGCTGAAATAAGGGGTGGTACGGGAATAGCACCTAGCACCCTACCTCCATTGTTTTACCCGTGTGGTCAGTTCACGCCTGAGTGACTATGGTTTCTTGGGCCCACGGCAGCCGCGTTTGAAGGGCGGATTAGGTCTGCCCAACTCCGATGCCCCCAGGTCTTAGAGTGAGACAAGGCGTGAACCGAGACAGGAAAATAACAAGGGGACCTCTAACTAAAGCAAACAGAAAGCTAGGAGCTACTAACTACCCTAAAACTAAATATATGTGCGGCACGCCGCCAAAGGAAATGAACAACAAAAAATACCACTGTCCACTCCCCCACACGGCACCGCCGAGTTCCGGGGAGGACAGTGAAAAGCGGAAACCTCCGCAAAAAACACCAATACAAAATTAATACAAGGACTAATCGGCCTAGGCCGCAACACGCGGCAGAAGCCGCTACTCACGAAACCAGGAGAGAACCGCAACAAGCGAGAACCCCCAGATGACTGCAACAGGTTCACTTGGACACGAAGGATTCCCAGGACCGGCTTCAGAACTCCAGGACTCAGGAGCACAGGGAGCAGGATCGACCAGATACAGCTGACCAGGAACAGACGTTTGCAAGGCAGGAACAGCATACAGGAAGCTATCACCGGCGAGGCTGCAGTGTGCTGGCTCCCATAAAAAGACCCTGCTGGCCAATGACAGGAGGGCCAGCAAAACCAGCCCCCAGACCCTAATTACTAGTTGCCGTGCAGCTGCCCTGCTGCACGAGCAACTAATCAATCCTATCTGGCAACGGGGAACGCGGTCCGCCAAAGGCGTCCCCGTTGCTATGAACCCATCGGCTGAGGACGCCCGGCGTCCTAGCGTTGCCAGGGACCCGGCGGCTACAGTACGCACGGCGTCCTGGCGTTGCTAGGCGCCGGGCGGGCAGGGAGGAAGGTGCGGCGGCCGTGAGCGTCGCTCGGAAGCAGACTGAGCGGCGCCGCGGAACCTAACAATTACCTTGCTGGACTTCACAACCGGGTACTGCGGGCCTCAATAAAATGGATTATAGGAGAATCTGACCCGTGCCCCTGCCCTGGTGGTCTAGTGGGGTCCCTGTACCAACATAGTGCCCGCGCGCGGCCCGTCTACTAATGGCCGCGCCGGATCGCGATTTGCAGCGGGTCCCGCCTGGGGGACCCTCTTACCTCCTCCCTTGATGCGGCCACGCGATCCCAGAGAGATGCAGCGAGTGTGTGTGCCTGAGAAAAACCGGAGCCCCCCACTGTAAGTACCCGGCAAACAGGGTGCGAGAGTATACAGCACCGCCGGGGGAAGGTGATGGAGCTGCAGCATGAGATGTCAAAATGACATCTAGCACTAAGAGTGCCTATGCTGCAACCCTTGAAGTCTTCTATCTTCTTATAAAAGCTCTTTTCAGCCCTGCCTGTTAGTTTCCTGCCTGCAGGGCACCAACTTATAAACTGAGCTCCTGTGCACGGAGGCGGGGTTATAGAGGCGGCGGCGCTGAGCATCTTAGGAACAGTCAAAGGTTTTAGCCTGTTGGTGCCTCGGATCAAGATCCAACTCTACACCCCCGATGTTATCCCTGTGGAACCCCTGTGTACCCCGCTGCAGAAAAAGAAATAAAATTCCACACAGCACTAACACCAGAACAGAAGCTTTTCTCAAGCCACTGCAAACCACAGACAGAAAGACCCAATCATATGATCTCCTATGCCCTTCACTGCTTTTTTCTTCATTGTATGTAGAGTGCCAGCAATGAGAGGAAACATAAGAATTTACTTACCGATAAATCTATTTCTCGTAGTCCGTAGTGGATGCTGGGACTCCGTCAGGACCATGGGGAATAGCGGCTCCGCAGGAGACAGGGCACAAAATAAAAGCTTAAGGATCAGGTGGTGTGCACTGGCTCCTCCCCCTATGACCCTCCTCCAAGCCTCAGTTAGGATACTGTGCCCGGACGAGCGTACATAATAAGGAAGGATCTTGAATCCCGGGTAAGACTCATACCAGCCACACCAATCACACCGTACAACTCGTGATCTGAACCCAGTTAACAGTATGATAAATGCAAAGGAGCCTCTGAAAAGATGGCTCAAACAATAATAACCCGAATTTTTGTAACAATAACTATATACAAGTATTGCAGACAATCCGCACTAGGGATGGGCGCCCAGCATCCACTACGGACTACGAGAAATAGATTTATCGGTAAGTAAAATCTTATTTTCTCTAACGTCCTAGTGGATGCTGGGGACTCCGAAAGGACCATGGGGATTATACCAAAGCTCCCAAACGGGCGGGAGAGTGCGGATGACTCTGCAGCACCGAATGAGAGAACTCCAGGTCCTCCTCAGCCAGGGTATCAAATTTGTAGAATTTAGCAAACGTGTTTGCCCCTGACCAAGTAGCTGCTCGGCAAAGTTGTAAAGCCGAGACCCCTCGGGCAGCCGCCCAAGATGAGCCCACTTTCCTTGTGGAATGGGCTTTTACTGATTTTGGCTGTGGCAATCCTGCCACGGAATGTGCAAGCTGAATTGTACTACAAATCCAACGAGCAATCGTCTGCTTTGAAGCAGGAGCACCCAGCTTGTTGGGTGCATACAGGATAAACAGAGAGTCAGTTTTCCTGACTCCAGCCGTCCTGGAAACATATTTTCAGGGCCCTGACAACGTCTAGCAACTTGGAGTCCTCCAAGTCCCTAGTAGCCGCAGGCACCACAATAGGTTGGTTCATGTGAAATGCAGAAACCACCTTAGGTAGAAATTGAGGACGAGTCCTCAATTCCGCCCTGTCAGAATGAAAAATTAAGTAAGGGCTTTTATATGATTAAGCCACCAATTCTGACACCCGCCTGGCTGAAGCCAAGGCTAACAGCATCGACACCTTCCACGTGAGATATTTTAAGTCCACAGTGGAAAGTGGTTCAAACCAATGTGATTTTAGAAAACTCAATACAACATTGAGATCCCAAGGTGCCACTGGAGGCACAAAAGGAGGCTGTATGTGCAGCACCCCTTTCACAAATGTCTGAACTTCAGGTACTGAAGCCAGTTCTTTCTGGAAGAATATTGACAGGGCCGAAATTTGAACCTTAATGGACCCTAATTTTAGGCCCATAGACAGTCCTGTTTGCAGGAAATGCAGGAAACGACCCAGTTGAAATTCCTCTGTAGGGGCCTTCTTGGCCTCACACCACGCAACATATTTACGCCAAATGCGGTGATAATGTTTTGCGGTTACTTCCTTCCAGAGTAGGGATGACTTCTTCTGGAATGCCCTTTTCCTTTAGGATCCGGCGTTCAACCGCCATGCCGTCAAACGCAGCCGCGGTAAGTCTTGGAACAGACAAGGCCCCTGCAGTAGCAGGTCCTTTCTTAGAGGTAGAGGCCACGGTTCGTCCGTGAGCATCTCTTGAAGTTCCGGGTACCAAGTCCTTCTTGGCCAATCCGGAACCACGAGTATAGTTCTTACTCCTCTCCTTCTTACGATTCTCAATACTTTTGGTATGAGAGGCAGAGGAGGGAACACATACACTGACTGGTACACCCACGGCGTTACCAGAGCGTCCACTGCTATTGCCTGAGGGTCCCTTGACCTGGCGCAATATCTGTCCAGTTTTTTGTTTAGACGTGACGCCATCATGTCCACCTTTGGTTTTTCCAAACGGTTTACAATCAGGTGGAAGACTTCCGGGTGAAGTCCCCACTCTCCCGGGTGAAGGTCGTGTCTGCTGAGGAAGTCTGCTTCCCAGTTGTCCACTCCCGGAATGAACACTGCTGACAGTGCTATCACATGATTTTCCGCCCAGCGAAGAATCCTTGCAGCTTCTGTCATTGCCCTCCTGCTTCTCGTGCCGCCCTGTCTGTTTACGTGGGCGACTGACGTGATGTTGTCCGATTGGATCAACACCGCCTGACCCTGAAGCAGAGGTTTTGCTTGACTTAAGGCATTGTAAATGGCCCTTAGTTCCAGAATCTTTATATGAAGAGATGTTTCCATGCTTGACCACAAGCCCTGGAAATTCCTTCCCTGTGTGACTGCTCCCCAGCCTCTCAGGCTGGCATCCGTGGTTACCAGGATCCAATCCTGAATGCCAAATCTGCGGCCCTCTAGAAGATGAGCACTCTGCAGCCACCACAGGAGAGACACCCTTGTCCTTGGCGACAGGGTTATCCGCTGATGCATCTGAAGATGCGATCCGGACCATTTGTCCAGTAGATCCCACTGAAACGTTCTTGCATGGAATCTTCCGAATGGAATCGCTTCGTAAGAAGCCACCATTTTTCCCAGGACCCTCGTGCACTGATGTACTGAGACCTGTCCTGGTTTTAGGAGGTTCCTGACTAGCTCGGATAACTCCCTGGCCTTCTCCTCCGGGAGAAACACCTTCTTCTGGACTGTGTCCAGAATCATTCCTAGGAACAGTAGACGTGTCGTTGGAATCAGCTGCGATTTTGGAATATTTAGAATCCACCCGTGCTGACGTAACACTACCTGAGATAGTGCCACTCCGACTTCTAACTGTTCCCTGGTTCTTGCCCTTATCAGGAGATCGTCCAAGTAAGGGATAATTAAGATGCCTTTTCTTCGTAGAAGAATCATCATTTCGGCCATTACCTTGGTAAAGACCCGAGGTGCCGTGGACAATCCAAACGGCAGCGTCTGAAACTGATAATGACAGTTTTGTACTACAAACCTGAGGTACCCTTGGTGAGAAGGGTAGATTGGGACGTGGAGATAAGCATCTTTGATGTCCAGAGACACCATATAGTCCCCTTCTTCCAGGTTCGCTATCACTGCTCTGAGTGACTCCATCTTGAATTTGAACCTTTTTATGTAAGTGTTCAAAGATTTCAGATTTCAGATTTAAGATTGGTCTCACCGAGCCGTCCGGCTTCGGTACCACAAACAGCGTGGAATAATACCCCTTTCCCTGTTGTAAGAGGGGTACTTTGATTATCACCTGCTGGGAATACAGCTTGTGAATGGCTTCCAAAACTGCCTCCCTGTCGGAGGGAGACTTTGGTAAAGCAGACTTCAGGAACCGATGAGGGGGAAACACCTCGAATTCCAGTTTGTACCCCTGTGATACTACCTGTAGAATCCAGGGATCCACTTGCGAGTGAGCCCACTGCGCGTTGAAATTCTTGAGACGGGCCCCCACCATATCTGAGTCTGCTTGTAAAGCCCCAGCGTCATGCTGAAGACTTGGCAGAAGCAGAGGAGGGCTTCTGCTCCTGGGAAGCGGCTGCATGGTGCAGTCTTTTTCCCCTTCCTCTGCCCCGGGGCAGAAAAGAGTGGCCTTTTGCTCGCTTGTATTTATGGGAACGAAAGGACTGAGTTTGAAAAGACGGTGTCTTTTTCTGTTGATGTGAAGTGACCTGGGGTAAAAAGGTGGATTTTCCAGCCGTTGCCGTGGCCACCAGGTCCGATAGACCAGCCCCAAATAACTCCTCCCCTTTATACGGCAATACTTCCATGTGCCGTTTGGAATCTGCATCCCCTGACCACTGTCGCGTCCATAACGCTCTTCTGGCAGAGATGGACATAGCACTGACTCTTGATGCCAGGGTGCAAATATCCCTCTGTGCATCACGCATATATAGCAATGCATCCTTTAAATGCTCTATAGTTAACAAAATACTGTCCCTATCCAGGGTATCAATATTCTCAGTCAGGGAATCCGACCATGCGACTCCAGCACTACACATCCAGGCTGAGGCGATTGCTGGTCGCAGTATAACACCAGTATGTGTGTATATACTCTTTAGGATATTTTCCAGTCTTCTATCAGCCGGTTCTTTGAGGGTGGCCGTATCAGGGGACGGTAACGCTACTTGTTTAGATAAACGTGTGAGCGCCTTATCTACCCTAGGGGGTGTTTCCCAGCGCGTCCTAACCTCTGGCGGGAAAGGATATAGTGCTAATAATTTATTAGAAATTAGCTGTTTTTTATCGGGGAAAACCCACGCTTTATCACACACCTCATTTATTTCATCTGACTCAGGAAAAACTATTGGTAGTTTTTTCACCCCCCACATAATACCCTTCTTTGTGGTACTTGTAGTGTAGGAAAGGTTCAATGCCTCTTTCATTGCTGTGATCATGTAACGTGTGGCCCTGCTGGACATCACGTTTGTCTCGTCACCGTCGACACTAGACTCAGTATCTGTGTCTGGGTCTGTGTCGACCCACTGAGGTAACGGGCGTTTTAGGGCCCCTGACGGTGTCTGAGACGCCTGGACAGGCACTAATTGATTTGCCGGCTGTCTCATGTCGTCAACAGTTTTTTGCAAATTGCTGACATTATCACTTAATTGTTTAAATACAATCATCCAGTCAGGTGTCGACTCCCTAGGGGGTGACATCACTAACACAGGCAACTGCTCCGCTTCCACCTCATGTTCCTCCTCATACATGTCGACACACGCGTACCGACACACAGCACACACACCGGGAATGCTCTGATAGAGGACAGGACCCCACTTAGCCCTTTGGAGAGACAGAGGGAGAGTCTGCCAGCACACACCCAGCGCTATATATATATATATATATATATATATATATATATATATATATATATATATATATATATATATATATATATATATATATATATATATATATATATATATATATATATATATATATACATACATACAGGGATAACCTTATATAAGTGTTACTCCCTTATAGCTGCTGTTAATATATTTATTTGCTGCCAAACGTGCCCCCCCTTCTCTTTTTTACCCTGATTCTGAAGCAGGACTGCAGGGGAGAGTCAGGGAGCCGTCCTTCCAGCGGAGCTGTGAGGGAAAATGGCGCTTGTGTGCTGAGGAGATAAGGACGTCGTGAAGGGGCGGAGCCTATCTCCCGCTTTTTCTGTGTAAAATGGCAGGGGTAAAATACATCCATATAGCCCAGGAGCTATATGTGATGTATTCTTTTTAGCCACCTAAAGTATATACTGTAATATTGCGTCTCAGGGCGCTCCCCCCCCAGCGCCCTGCACCCTCAGTGACCGGAGTGTGAAGTGTGCTGAGAGCAATGGCGCACAGCTGCGGTGCTGTGCGCTACCTTAGTCTGAAGACAGGATAGTCTTCTGCCGCCGATTTCACCGGACCTCTTCGTCTCTTCTGGCTCTGTAAGGGGGACGGCGGCGCGGCTCCTGTGACCCATCCAGGCTGAACCTGTGATCGTCCCTCTGGAGCTAATGTCCAGTAGCCTAAGAAACCCGATCCACTCTGCACTCAGGTGAGTCCGTTTCTTCTCCCCTTAGTCCCACGATGCAGTGAGCCTGTTGCCAGCAGGACTCACTGAAAATAAAAAATCCTAAACTAAACTTTTATTCTAAGCAGCTCAGGAGAGCCACCTAGATTGCACCCTTCTCGGCCGGGCACAAAAATCTAACTGAGGCTTGGAGGGGGGTCATAGGGGGAGGAGCCAGTGCACACCACCTGATCCTTAAGCTTTTATTTTGTGCCCTGTCTCCTGCGGAGCCGCTATTCCCCATGGTCCTGACGGAGTCCCAGCATCCACTAGGACGTCAGAGAAATAGAATTATCGGTAAGTAAATTCTTATTTTCTCTAACGTCCTAGTGGATGCTGGGGACTCCGAAAGGACCATGGGGATTATACCAAAGCTCCCAAACGGGCGGGAGAGTGCGGATGACTCTGCAGCACCGAATGAGAGAACTCCAGGTCCTCCTCAGCCAGGGTATCAAATTTGTAGAATTTAGCAAACGTGTTTGCCCCTGACCAAGTAGCTGCTCGGCAAAGTTGTAAAGCCGAGACCCCTCGGGCAGCCGCCCAAGATGAGCCCACTTTCCGTGTGGAATGGGCTTTTACAGATTTTGGCTGTGGCAGGCCTGCCACAGAATGTGCAAGCTGAATTGTACTACAAATCCAACGAGCAATCGTCTGCTTAGAAGCAGGAGCACCCAGCTTGTTGGGTGCATACAGGATAAACAGCGAATCAGATTTTCTGACTCCAGCCGTCCTGGAAACATACATTTTCAGGGCCCTGACTACGTCCAGCAACTTGGAATCCTCCAAGTCCCTAGTAGCCGCAGGCACCACAATAGGCTGGTTCAAGTGAAAAGCTGAAACCACCTTAGGGAGAAATTGAGGACGAGTCCTCAATTCTGCCCTATCCGTATGAAAAATTAGGTAAGGGCTTTTATAGGATAAAGCCGCCAATTCTGAGACACGCCTGGCTGAAACCAGGGCTAACAGCATTACCACTTTCCATGTGAGATATTTTAAGTCCACAGTGGTGAGTGGTTCAAACCAATGTGATTTTAGGAATCCCAAAACTACATTGAGATCCCAAGGTGCCACTGGAGGCACAAAAGGAGGCTGTATATGCAGTACTCCCTTGACAAACGTCTGAACTTCAGGAACAGAAGCCAGTTCTTTTTGGAAGAATATTGACAGGGCCGAAATTTGAACCTTAATGGACCCTAATTTGAGGCCCATAGACAGTCCTGTTTGCAGGAAATGCAGGAAACGACCCAGTTGAAATTCCTCTGTAGGGGCCTTCCTGGCCTCGCACCACGCAACATTTACGCCAAATACGGTGATAATGTTGTACGGTTACATCCTTCCTGGCTTTGATCAGGGTAGGGATGACTTCATCCGGAATGCCTTTTTCCTTCAGGATCCGGCGTTCAACCGCCATGCCGTCAAACGCAGCCGCGGTAAGTCTTGGAACAGACATGGTCCCTGCTGGAGCAGGTCCTTTCTTAGAGGTAGAGGCCACGGGTCTTCCGTGAGCATCTCTTGAATTTCCGGGTACCAAGTCCTTCTTGGCCAATCCGGAGCCACGAGTATAGTCTTTACTCCTCTCCTTCTTATGATTCTCAGTACTTTTGGTATGAGAGGAAGAGGAGGGAACACATACACTGACTGGTACACCCACGGTGTTACCAGAGCGTCCACAGCTATTGCCTGAGGGTCCCTTGACCTGGCGCAATATCTGTCCAGTTTTTTGTTGAGGCGGGACGCCATCATGTCCACCTTTGGTTTTTCCCAACGGTTCACAATCATGTGGAAGACTTCTGGGTGAAGTCCCCACTCCCCCGGGTGAAGATCGTGTCTGCTGAGGACGTCTGCTTCCCAGTTGTCCACTCCCGGAATGAACACTGCTGACAGTGCCATCACATGATTCTCCGCCCAGCGAAGAATCCTTGCCACTTCCATCATTGCCCTCCTGCTTCTTGTGCCGCCCTGTCTGTTTACGTGGGCGACTGCCGTGATGTTGTCCGACTGGATCAACACCGGCTGACCCTGAAGCAGAGGTCTTGCCTGACTTAGGGCATTGTAAATGGCCCTTAGTTCCAGGATATTTATGTGAAGTGACGTTTCCATGCTTGACCACAAGCCTTGGAAATTTCTTCCCTGTGTGACTGCTCCCCAGCCTCTCAGGCTGGCATCCATGGTCACCAGGACCCAATCCTGAATGCCGAATCTGCGGCCCTCTAGAAAATGAGCACTCTGTAACCACCACAGGAGAGACACCCTTGTCCTTGGAGACAGGGTTATCCGCTGATGCATTTGAAGATGCGATCCGGACCATTTGTCCAGCAGATCCCACTGAAAAGTTCTTACGTGGAATCTGCCGAATGGAATCGCTTCGTAAGAAGCCACCATCTTTCCCAGGACCCTTGTGCATTGGTGTACTGACACTTGGCCTGGTCTTAGGAGGTTCCTGACTAGGTCGGATAACTCCTTGGCTTTCTCCTCCGGGAGAAACACCTTTTTCTGTACTGTGTCCAGAATCATCCCTAGGAACAGCAGACGTGTCGTCGGAATCAGCTGCGATTTTGGAATATTTAGAATCCATCCGTGCTGTCGTAGTACTACTTGAGATAGTGCTACTCCGACCTCTAACTGTTCTCTGGACCTTGCCCTTATCAGAAGATCGTCCAAGTAAGGGATAATTAAGACGCCTTTTCTTCGAAGAAGAATCATCATTTCGGCCATTACCTTGGTAAAGACCCGGGGTGCCGTGGACAATCCAAACGGCAGCGTCTGAAACTGATAGTGACAGTTCTGTACCACAAACCTGAGGTACCCTTGGTGAGAAGGGTAAATTGGGACATGGAGGTAAGCATCCTTGATGTCCAGAGACACCATATAGTCCCCTTCTTCCAGGTTCGCTATCACTGCTCTGAGTGACTCCATCTTGAACCTTTTTATGTAAGTGTTCAAGGATTTCAGATTTAAAAAATGGGTCTCACCGAGCCGCCCGGCTTCGGTACCACAAAAACAGCGTGGAATAATACCCCTTTCCCTGTTGTAGGAGGGGTACCTTGATTATCACCTGCTGGGAATACAGCTTGTGAATGGCTTCCAATACCGCCTCCCTGTCGGGGGGAGACGTTGGTAAAGCAGACTTCAGGAACCGGCGAGGGGGAGACGTCTCGAATTCCAATTTGTACCCCTGAGATACTACCTGCAGGATCCAGGGGTCCACTTGCGAGTGAGCCAACTGCGCGCTGAAATTCTTGAGACGGCCCCCACCGTGCCTGAGTCCGCTTGTAAGGCCCCAGCGTCATGCTGAGGACTTGGCAGAAGCGGGGGGAGGGCTTCTGTTCGTGGCAAGAGGCTGTCTGCTGCAGTCTTTTTCCCCTTCCTCTGCCCCGGGACAGATATGAGTGGCCTTTTGCCCGCTTGCCCTTATGGGGACGAAAGGACTGAGCCTGAAAAGACGGTATCTTTTTCTGCTGCGAGGTGACTTGGGGTAAAAAGGTGGATTTTCCAGCCGTTGCCGTGGCCACCAGGTCCGATAGACCGACCCCAAATAACTCCTCCCCTTTATACGGCAATACTTCCATATGCCGTTTGGAATCCGCATCACCTGACCACTGTCGTGTCCATAATCCTCTTCTGGCAGAAATGGAAATCGCACTTACTCTTGATGCCAGAGTGCAAATATCCCTCTGTGCATCTCGCATATATAGAAATGCATCCTTTAAATGCTCTATAGTCAATAATATATTGTCCCTGTCTAGGGTATCAATATTTTCAGTCAGGGAATCCGACCAAGCCACCCCAGCACTGCACATCCAGGCTGAGGCGATTGCTGGTCGCAGTATAATACCAGTATGTGTGTATATACTTTTAAGGATATTTTCCAGCTTTCTATCAGCTGGTTCCTTGAGGGCGGCCGTATCTGGGGATGGTAACGCCACTTGTTTTGATAAGCGTGTGAGCGCCTTATCTACGCTAGGGGGTGTTTCCCAACGCGCCCTAACCTCTGGCGGGAAAGGGTATAATGCCAATAACTTTTTAGAAATTAGCAGTTTATCGGGGGAAACCCACACTTCATCACACACCTCATTTAATTCATCCGATTCGGGAAAAACTACGGGTAGTTTTCACACCCCACATAATACCCTTTTTTGTGGTACTTGTAGTATCAGAAATGTTCAAAACCTCCTTCATTGCCGTGATCATGTAACGTGTGGCCCTACTGGAAAATACGTTTGTTTCCTCACCGTCGACACTGGAGTCAGTGTCAGTGTCTGGGTCTGTGTCGACCACCTGAGGTAACGGGCGCTTTAGAGCCCCTGACGGTGTTTGAGACGCCTGTACAGGTATTAACTGATTTGCCGGCTGTCTCATGTCGTCAGTCTTTTGTAAAGTGCTGACACTATCACGTAATTCTTTCCATAAGACCATCCAGTCAGGTGTCGACTCCCTAGGGGGTGACATCACTAACACAGGCAATTGCTCCGCCTCCACATCATTTTCCTCCTCATACATGTCGACACAACGTACTGACACACAGCGCACACACAGGGAATGCTCTGATAGAGGACAGGACCCCACTAGCCCTTTGGGGAGACAGAGGGAGAGTTTGCCAGCACACACCAGAGTGCTATATTATATATATATATATATATATATATATATATATATATATATATATATATATATATATATATATATATATATATATATATATATATATATATATATATATAAAAGCAGGGATAACCTTATATAAGTGTTTTTCCCTAATATAGCTACTGTATATATTTATATGCCAAATTAGTGCCCCCCCTCTCTTGTTTTACCCTGTTTCTGTAGTGCAGGACTGCAGGGGAGAGTCAGGGAGCCTTCCTCCAACGGAGCTGTGAGGAAAAAATGGCGCCAGTGTGCTGAGGAGATAGGCCGCCGAAAAAGGGGCAGAGCCTTTCTCCCGCTTTTTTATGTAAAAATTGGCAGGGGTTAAATACATCCATATAGCCCAGGAGCTATATGTGATGTATTTTTTGCCAAAAAAGGTGTTTTTATTGCGTCTCAGGGCGCCCCCCCCCCCAGCGCCCTGCACCCTCAGTGACCGGAGTGTGAAGTGTGCTGAGAGCAATGGCGCACAGCTGCAGTGCTGTGCGCTACCTTATAGAAGACAGGACGTCTTCTGCCGCCGATTTTCCGGACCTCTTCCGTCTTCTGGCTCTGTAAGGGGGACGGCGGCGCGGCTCTGGGACCCATCCATGGCTGGGCCTGTGATCGTCCCTCTGGAGCTAATGTCTAGTAGCCTAAGAAGCCCAATCCACTCTGCACGCAGGTGAGTTCGCTTCTTCTCCCCTTAGTCCCTCGGTGCAGTGAGCCTGTTGCCAGCAGGTCTCACTGAAAATAAAAAACCTACTTTAAACTTTTACACTAAACAGCTCAGGAGAGCCCCTTAGCCTGCACCCGTCTCGTTCGGGCACAAAAATCTAACAGAGGCTTGGAGGAGGGTCATGGGGGGAGGAGCCAGTGCACACCAGGTAGTCCTAAAGCTTTTTACTTTTGTGCCCAGTCTCCTGCGGAGCCGCTATTCCCCATGGTCCTTTCGGAGTCCCCAGCATCCACTAGGACGTTAGAGAAATGAAGGAAGACATAACCAGCTTCAAAGTTGCATGGCATCAACAGCATCTATTCCATATGCTTTCAAATCACTGACGCCATAATAACAGTTTCTGTGGTCTAAGATGTCACCATAAGGTCTTTTGAAGAGGTTCAAACTTCTGAAACGGTTTTTGGTGAAATTTCCCTCCTCTGCAATGGATTGACAACTATTTGCTTTGCGCCATGCAGAAAGTATCTAAACAAGTTTTCCACCACACATGATATGACTGTCAATACTTCTGCCATCATGGTTATGGTCCTACGTCTTGTCCCGCCTTCACAGTTTATGGAAACAACTATTGTCCAACTGTCTGAGAGACTGAAGAGTGCAGATACGGTATACAGATGTGTCCTCATACAATATTGGTGCAGTTGCACCTAACATCCCTTCTTGGCGTGCCACATTCTGTGCAACTTGGCTTGCGTCGAGCATCTTCACCTGAATGTGTGTCATTAATGCAATGCACAAAGGAGCCTGAACCGATTACGTCGACACATGTATATCTGTGTACAAATCTGTATACAAAGTGTTATAATGTAGCGGCTGTGGCTTTTTTCCTCACACCAAGTTCTGTTGGGCTTTGTATACAGCTTCAGACTCAGTCACATACAGATAAACAAGTGTTGCACATCAAATGAATCAGTGCAGTCTAAAAGCAGTTTTGTTACATCTGATTGCAACTAATATACACAGTCGAGCTAAAAGACAGGCAGGCTCACTCGTGCCACATGAAGTATCGAGGATAGGTGTACAGATGTGTCCTCTTACATCTTTGCTCCGTGCGCTACAAGTTGCGTTACAAATAACGCACGAGTGGCGTGTAACTCGGTAGCACTGAGGGTCTTTTTTTGCATTTCCACAATAATGCGTCTTAGACAAAGTAATGTTTTAGGGCGCACAAGCCGCAACTGTTGATTAAAATGATATGCAGCATGCCTATATCTGTGTGACTGCGACTGTATTTGCATGCAAAATGCTATGCTACAGCGATACCATGATACACTGTAACGTGGCATTTTGGATGCATAGAGCCGCTATTACATACAGAATATAAGCATGCTGCATATCACTTTAATCAGCAGAAGCTGCTTGTGCGTCATATTACATTACTTTGTGTCCAAGACTAATTTTCAAAGAAAATCCATGGTGCGACTTCAAAATAAGAATTTACTTACCGATAATTCTATTTCTCATAGTCCGTAGTGGATGCTGGGGACTCCGTAAGGACCATGGGGAATAGCGGCTCCGCAGGAGACTGGGCACATCTAAAGAAAGCTTTAGGACTAACTGGTGTGCACTGGCTCCTCCCCCTATGACCCTCCTCCAAGCCTCAGTTAGGATACTGTGCCCGGACGAGCGTACACAATAAGGAAGGATTTTGAATCCCGGGTAAGACTCATACCAGCCACACCAATCACACCGTATAACCTGTGATCTGAACCCAGTTAACAGTATGATAACAGAGGAGCCTCTGAAAGATGGCTCACAACAATAATAACCCGATTTTTGTAACAATAACTATGTACAAGTATTGCAGACAATCCGCACTTGGGATGGGCGCCCAGCATCCACTACGGACTATGAGAAATAGAATTATCGGTAAGTAAATTCTTATTTTCTCTAACGTCCTAAGTGGATGCTGGGGACTCCGTAAGGACCATGGGGATTATACCAAAGCTCCCAAACGGGCGGGAGAGTGCGGATGACTCTGCAGCACCAAATGAGAGAACTCCAGGTCCTCCTCAGCCAGGATATCAATTTTGTAGAATTTTACAAACGTATTTGCTCCTGACCAAGTAGCTGCTCGGCAAAGTTGTAAAGCCGAGACCCCTCGGGCAGCCGCCCAAGATGAGCCCACCTTCCTTGTGGAGTGGGCATTTACAGATTTTTGGCTGTGGCAGGCCTGCCACAGAATGTGCAAGCTGAATTGTACTACAAATCCAACGAGCAATAGTCTGCTTAGAAGCAGGAGCACCCAGCTTGTTGGGTGCACACAGGATAAACAGCGAGTCAGATTTCCTGACTCCAGCCGTCCTGGAAACATTTTCAGGGCACTGACAACGTCTAGCAACTTGGAGGCCTCCAAGTCCCTAGTAGCCGCAGGCACCACCAATAGGTTGGTTCAGGTGAGACGCTGAAACCACCTTGGAAAGAAACTGAGGACGAGTCCTCAATTCCGCCCTGTCCGAATGGAAAATCAGATAAGGGCTTTTTCAGGATAAAGCCGCCAATTCTGACACGCGCCTGGCCCAGGCCAGGGCCAACAGCATGACCACTTTCCATGTGAGATATTTTAACTCCACAGATTTAAGTGGTTCAAACCAATGTGACTTTTGGAACCCAAAACTACATTGAGATCCCAAAGTGCCACTGGAGGCACAAAAGGAGGCTGTATATGCAGTACCCCTTTTACAAACGTCTGAACTTCAGGGACTGAAGCTAGTTCTTTTTGGAAGAAAATTGACAGGGCCGAAATTTGAACCTTAATGGACCCCAATTTCAGGCCCATAGACACTCCTGTTTGCAGGAAATGTAGGAATCGACACAGTTGAATTTCCTCCATCGGGCCTTACTGGCCTCGCACCACGCAACATATTTTCGCAAATTGCGGTGATAATGTTTTTGCGGTTACATCCTTCCTGGCTTTGATCAGGATAGGGATGACTTCATCCGGAATGCCTTTTTTTCCTTCAGGGTCCGGCGTTCAACCGCCATGCCGTCAAACGCAGCCGCGGTAAGTCTTGGAACAGACAGGGTCCTTGCTGGAGCAGGTCCCTTCTTAGAGGTAGAGGCCACGGATCCTCCGTGAGCATCTCTTGAAGTTCCGGTTACCAAGTCCTTCTTGGCCAATCCGGAGCCACGAATATAGTGCTTTCTCCTCTCCATCTTATCAATCTCAGTACCTTGGGTATGAGAGGCAGAGGAGGGAACACATACACTGACTGGTACACCCACGGTGTTACCAGAGCGTCTACAACTATTGCCTGAGGGTCTCTTGACCTGGCGCAATACCTGTCGAGTTTTTTAATCATGTGGACGACTTCTGGGTGAAGTCCCCACTCTCCCGGTTGGAGGTCGTGCTGAGGAAGTCTGCTTCCCAGTTGTCCACTCCCGGAATGAATACTGTTGACAGTGCTATCACATGATTTTCCGCCCAGCGAAGAATCCCTGCAGCTTCTGCCATTGCCCTCCTGCTTCTTGAGCCACCATCTGTTTACGTGGGTGACTGCCATGATGTTGTCCGACTGGATCAACACCGGCTGACCTTGAAGCAGAGGTCTTGCTAAGCTTAGAGCATTGTAAATGGCCCTTAGCTTCAGGATATTTATGTGAAGTGATGTATCCAGGCTTGACCCTAAGACCTGGATATTCCTTCCCTGTGTGACTGCTCCCCAGCCTCGCAGGCTGGCATCCGTGGTCACCAGGACCCAGTCCTGAATGCCGAATCTGCGGCCCTCTAGAAGATGAGCACTCTGCAACCACCACAGGATGGATACCCTTGTCCTTGGTGACAGGGTTATCCGCTGATGCATCTGAAAATGCGACCCGGACCATTTGTCCAGTAGGTTCCACTGGAAAGTTCTTGCGTGGAATCTAACGAATGGGATTGCTTCGTAGGAAGCCACCATTTTTACCCAGAACCCTTGTGCATTGATGCACTGAGACTTGGTTCGGTCTTTGGAGGTTCCTGACTAACTCCCTGGCTTTCTCTTCCGGGAGAAACACCTTTTTTCTGGACTGTGTCCAGGAACATCCCTAGGAAACAGAAGACAAGTCGTCGGAACCAGCTGCGATTTTGGAATATTAAGAATCCAATCGTGCTGCCGCAACACTACCTGAGATAGTGCTACACCGACTTCCAACTGTTCCCTTGATCTTACCCTTATCAGGGAATCGTTCAAGTAAGGGATAACTAAAATTCCCTTCCTTCGAAGGGATATCATTTCGGCCATTACCTTGGTAAAGACCCGGGGTGTCGTGGACCATCCCTACGGCAGCGTCTGAACTGATAGTGACAGTTCTGTACCATAACCTGAGGTACCCTTGGTGAGAAGGGTAAATTTTGACATGAAGGTAAGCATCCTTGATGTCCCGAGACATCATGTAGTCCCCTTCTTCCAGGTTCGCAATCACTGCTCTGAGTGACTCAATCTTGAATTTGAACCTCTGTATGTAAGTGTTCAAAGATTTTAGATTTAGAATCGGTCTCACCGAGCCGTCTGGCTTCGGTACCACAATAGTGTGGAATAATACCCCGTTCCCTGTTGCAGGAGGGGTACCTTGATTATCACCTGCTGGGAATACAGCTTGTGAATGGCTTCCAAAACTGCCTCCCTGTCAGAAGGAGACGTCGGTAAAGCCGACTTTTGGAAACGGCGAGGGGGAGACGTCTCGAATTTCAATATGTACCCTTGAGATATTACCTGAAGGATCCAGGGGTCTACTTGCGAGTGAGCCCACTGCGCACTGAAATTCATTGAGAACGGGCCCCCACCGTGCCTGAGTTTGTAAGGCCCTAGCGTCATACTGAGGGCTTTGCAGAGGCGGGAAAGGATTTCTGTTCCTGGGAACTGGGTAATCTCTTCAGCCTTTTTCCTCTCCCTCTGTCACGAGCAGAAAAGAGGAACCTTTTGTCCGCTTGCCAACAAAGGACTGCGCCTGATAATACGGCGTCTTATTTTGAGAGGCGACCTGGGGTACAAACGTGGATTTCCCAGTTGTTGCCGTGGCCACCAGGTCTAAAAGACCGACCCCAAATGTCCCCTTTCAAAGGCAATACAGGTTGAGTATCCCTTATCCAAAATGCTTGGGACCAGAGGTATTTTGGATATCGGATTTTTCCGTATTTTGGAATAATTGCATACCATAATGAGATATCATGGTGATGGGACCTAAATCTAAGCACAGAATGCATTTATGTTACATATACACCTTATACACACAGCCAGAAGGTAATTTTAGCCAATATTTTTTGTGACTTTGTGCATTGAACAAAGTGTGTGTACATTCACACAAATCATTTATGTTTCATATACACCTTATACACACAGCCTGAAGGTCATTTAATACAATATTTTTAATAACTTTGTGTATTAAACAAAGCTTGTGTACACTGAGCCATCAGAAAACAAAGGTTTCACTATCTCACTCTCACTCAAAAAAGTCCGTATTTCGGAATATTCCGTATTTCGGAATATTTGGATATGGGATACTCAACCTGTACTTCCAAATGCCGTTTGGAATCCGCATCACCTGACCATTTTACTGGTAGAATTGGACAACGCACTTATACTTGATGCCAGTCGGCAAATATTCCGCTGTGCATCCTGCATATATAGAAATGCATCTTTTAAATGCTCTATAGGCAATAATATACTATCCTTATCTAGGATATCAATATTTCCAGTCAGGGAATCCGACCATGCCAACCCAGCACTGCACCTCCAGGCTGAGGCGATTGCTGGTCGCAGTATAACACCAGTATGTGTGTGAATACATTTTTGGATACCCTCCTGCTTTCTATCAGCAGGATCCTTAAGGGCGGCCATCTCATGAGAGGGTAGAGCCCTTGTTCTTACAAGCGTGTGAGCGCCTTATCCCCCCCTAGGGGGTGTTTCCCAACGCACCCTAACCTCTGGCGGGAAAGGGTATACAGCCAATACTTTTTAAGAAATCATCAATTGTTATCGGGGGGAAACCCACGCATCATCACACACCTCATTTTATTTCTCTGATTCAGGAAAACTACAGGTAGTTTTTCCCTCACCGAACATAATACCCCTTTTTGGTGGTACTTGTATTATCAGAAATGTATAAAACATTTTCCATTGTCTCAATCATGTAACGTGTGGCCCTACTGGAAATCACGGTTGTCTCTTCACCGTCGACACAGGAGTCAGTATCCGTGTCGGCGTCTGTATCTGCCATCTGAGGTAACGGGCGCTTTAGAGCCCCTGACGGCCTATGAGACGTCTGGACAGGCACAAGCTGAGTAGCCGGCTGTCTCATGTCAACCACTGTTTTTTTTATACAGAGCTGACACTGTCACGTAATTTTCAACAGTACATCCACTCAGGTGTCGACCCCCTAGGTGGTGACATCACTGTTACAGACACTCTGCTCCGTCTCCACATCATTTTTCTCCTCATACATGTCGACACAAACGTACCGACACAGCACACACACAGGGAATGCTCTGATAGAGGACAGGACCCCACTAGCCCTTTGGGGAGACAGAGGGAGAGTATGCCAGCACACACCAGAGCGCTATATATATATATATATATATATATATATATATATATATATATATATATATATATATATATATATATATATATATATATATATATATATATATATATATATATATATATATATATAAAACGAGCGCAGGTGCGGCACTCAGGCCACAGTTAGCAGCAAAAAAAGGACTGGCGGAGACTGTATAATTCAATCAATCAACGTTTCAATATAAATATTGTCATCAGCTGCTAACTGTGGCCTGAGTGCCGCACCTGCGATCGTTACATACTCTCCAATTGTGAGGGCACCGGCCCAAGCTGTCTATGCTGCAGGGAGTGCCGGACTCTGGAACATACATACATACATACATACATACACACACACATACAGGGATAACCTTATATAAGTGTTTTTCCCCTTATAGCTGCTGTATGTTTTAATACTGCGCCTAATTAGTGCCCCCCCTCTCTTTTTTTAACCCTTTCTGTAGTGTAGTGACTGCAGGGAAGAGCCAGGGAGCTTCCCTCCAACTGAGCTGTGAGGGAAAATGGCGCCAGTGTGCTGAGGAGATAGGCCCCGCCCCCTTTTCGGTGGCCTTATCACCCGTTTTTCTGTATATTCTGGCAGGGGTTAAATGCATCCATATAGCCCAGGAGCTATATGTGATGTTTTTTGCCATGTAAGGTATTTTTATCATGTTTTATTGCGTCTCAGAGCGCCCCCCCCAGCGCCCTGCACCCTCAGTGACCGGAGTATGAAGTGTGCTGAGAGCAATGGCGCACAGCTGCAGTGCTGTGCGCTACCTTATTGAAGACAGGAACGTCTTCTGACGCCGATTTTTCCGGACCTCTTCGCTCTTCTGGCTCTGTAAGGGGGCCGGCGGCGCGGCTCCGGGACCCATCCAGGCTGGGCCTGTGATCGTCCCTCTGGAGCTAATGTCCAGTAGCCAAGAAGCCCAATCCACTCTGCACGCAGGTGAGTTCGCTTCTTCTCCCCTTAGTCCCTCGATGCAGTGAGCCTGTTGCCAGCAGGTCTCACTGAAAATAACAAACCTAAACTAAAACTTTCACTAAGAAGCTCAGGAGAGCCCCTAGTGTGCACCCTTCTCGTCGGGCACAGAAATCTAACTGAGGCTTGGAGGAGGGTCATAGGGGGAGGAGCCAGTGCACACCAGTTAGTACTAAAGCTTTCTTTAGATGTGCCCAGTCTCCTGCGGAGCCGCTATTCCCCATGGTCCTTACGGAGTCCCCAGCATCCACTTAGGACGTTAGAGAAAGACTGTTTAGCGTGACTGCAGTAAGGATGTATGAGGATACATCTGTACTGCCATCATTTCCAACATGTTCACAGATAGGCATCTTTTGTGCTGAAGCCACTCCTAGTACAAGTTCTGCAAGTAAAGGAGAACACAAACCTTTAGAGCTAGAACCTGTTATGAGCACAACCCATAATGTTATCTCTTATGGGCCCTACACACAGCACGATCCGCCACCGACCTGCCCGGCGGCGGATATGGCCGACAGGCGACACGGCGGCGGAGGGGCAGTGACGGAGAAGGAGTGAAGTTTGTTCACCCCCCCTGGTCTCCATAGCAGTGCAGGCATATATGGACAATCTCGTCAATATTGGCCTGCATGCACAAGCGACGGGGCACCAGTAATGAACGAGCGCGGGGCCGCGCATCGTTCATCGCTGGTGCCTCCACACTGAAAGATATGAATGGTATCGCGTTCATATCTTTCAGCATTATCTGCCAGTATGTAGGGCCCATTAGATCCTGACACAATCCAATGGATTTATTTATTTTTTTAATATTTTTTTATTTTTTATTTTTTTTTAAGTCATCTGCATAATACATACTTTAGAAGAGTAAAAATAATCTCATAGAGTACATCAAAATCAAGATCTCAAAATCTCGCAACTTGCCTGATGGAAAAATTACTATAGTGGATGAGAACATTGCTTGCTTGTTTCTTTGACAAAGATTATCTGCAGTATCTAGGTCAGGCATGTCCAAACTGCGGCCCTCCAGCTGTTGAGAAACTACACATCCCAGCATGCCCTGACACAGCTTTAGCATTCTCTGACAGCAAAACTGTCAGGGCATGCTGGGATATGTAGTTTCACAACAGCTGGAGGGATGCAGTTTGGACATGCCTGATCTAGGTGGACTACTATGAGATGTAGTTAACTGATCATTATGTATTACCGACGGTCGGGATGCCGGTCATCAGTATACAGACAATGGCATCCCGGCCATCAGTATGCCAGCAGTGGATCAATCGCAGAGAGTCCCCATGCGGGCACGCTGCGCTTGCCACAGGTTCTATTTACATTATATGGGTGTCGTAGCCCGTGAACCGAGATTCCATGTGGCGGCACTGTCAGGATTCCAGTGTCTGCATCCTGACCGCCGGCAATTTAACTGCATCTCGATGTTAAGAAGGCACCAGCTTTTTAACTGTATTTATAATTCTACAGTGTTCCTGTTGGAATGGTTTCACCTTAGCGATCTGCGGCGAGTAGCTTCCGGTATCACTGGAAGTGCAGGATGCCAGACGATCTGACGTTTTTTTAAAGAGACAGTCATTTACAAGGCATTGTTTTGCCTAGTAAATTACTGCCTCTTTAAAAAAAGATCCACGATCGGCCAGCATGCCACACCTTCGGCAATCTCGGATGCCCTTTCCCATCACAAGAAAATAATCATCTAGATAAGCCCATTTCATGCAGGAACATTCACACAGCACTGAGAATTGAATTACCCTGTTCAAATCTAAAGCTAAGCACAACCTATCCAATTATCATACAGATCAGCCAATATACAGTTTGCTGCATGAGGCATACTGTTCCCGACCTCACAAACCCATTGTAGCGTTTAAAAGCACACATTGAGTATCAATCCTTCCGTCAGAGTTTATTCACAGCAGAACACACCTTCGGATAGTTTGTACCTACCTTAAGACAGTGTTTATATGCTCAACCAAACATACCTTTTGTTGTAAGGTAAACCAAAACCGAGTAACATACGATCTTCATTGCCATGAACATTTCTTCTGGTTCCTGGACTTGACCTTTAACAGGAGTGCCCAGCTTAGCTTTCCATTATTTCTAGTAAAGGGACCCATCATACAGTATGCCTGGTTCCGTCAATCAGCCCACCCTCTCTGCATCTAATGGTTGCCAGGCACTGATGGCTTTGTATTATAACCATTTGCTTGTTGTATTGTGCGAATGCGCAGAAGTGTTATGGATATTCTCACATGCACATATTAGCGGAGCAGCAGACGCCTCTTCTGAGCGTCCGCAGCTGCACAGATACAACCAGCCTTTGGAATGCTGTCAAAAAACTGCATACCCACAATTAGCTGGAAAAAAGTACTTATACCAAATCAGAGGAGGAGGACTGCTAACCATCAGAATCTGACGTCCATCTACTGGGAGCCCATTTATTAAGAATGACATATGCATTGTGATATGCCACTGTATTAAAGAGGACTCGCAGGAATAGTTTTTTTTCGGAGCCCATTCCTGCGATGTGCCTGGAGAGCTGCCGGAGATACTGTCAGGAGGGGTTCCAGGCTACCTAAACAAGGTGAAGCCCATAGGTTGCTGCAGGGGTCAATCTCCAGAATGTAAAAAAAAGTTGGTAACTCTAGCAGCATTGCATCCCCCATAGAAATGGGGGTTGCAGCTGCCTGCAGGAAAAGAGGGATCACAGCAGGTATCAGATGTCTGCTGTCCCTTAGGGATACATTTGGGGGATACTAAATAATATTTTCAGTTAACCCCCCCAAAAATGGGTGTTTTAGGAGATTAAGCAGCAAATATTCAGTGATAAATAGGCTCCTTGGAAAGTCAGCTGGAGGAGCAGAGAAAAACCAAGAAAACACCTCGTCCTTAAGGGGCTCCATTTCAGCATGTAAAAAGACAAAACGCCATCCTTAAAATATAAATATCAGATTACCAAATTTACTTTCTCCAGCTGAAATGCTGATGAAAAGCATTCTAGTAGTTTATTAAACAGATCCCCATATTCAGCATACAATGACTACAGCGCAGGCTGCTGCACACTGCCGGCACTACAGATGGGAAGATGATCTAAACACAAGAGACAGGCGTCTGCTCATATCCCATCACTACATAAAGTACAGGCCACCGGATAACCGGAGTAACTATCAGACATTCATGCACCGACCTGTCACTGGCTGATGCTCCTACACAGGGCGATCGCCAGAAAAGTCTGCGGCTGCCGCTAGTAGAGAGCAGTTGTGTGCAGAACGACGCGAGCAACCTTCTATAATACGTCTGACATGATGTCATGAACATTTAAATCTGCCGGCAGGGAGTACAGCTTCCGGCCAGCAAACGCCTCTGCCAATCAAATCAAACCAACTGCGAGAGAACGTACTGTGGCGCTCTGCATGCCGGGAAGAAGGTCAACTCTTACTACAGATAAACGTTGAGAGAGTTGTGACAAGTTGGTTGGCCAATGCGCCATGTAAGTGGA
The DNA here is from genome assembly GCF_028390025.1 of Pseudophryne corroboree. Lineage (NCBI taxonomy): Eukaryota > Metazoa > Chordata > Amphibia > Anura > Myobatrachidae > Pseudophryne > Pseudophryne corroboree. The sequence continues at coordinate 650,882,016 of NC_086444.1, read as the reverse complement.
GGAAGAAAAACTAACTTGATTGATGTTCTCAAGTACGTTCATAGATCACGTACATGTAATGTAGTTACATTTTCAATTACCACTGTATCTATTAATATGAGCTGACATTAGAACGAGGTATCTCGGTGATAGTAGAGCAAAGGATGACGCTGAGAGAAGATAAAGTGACTTTGAGTGTCGCATTATTATTATTTTCTCTATCGTCCTAAGTGGATGCTGGGGTTCCTGAAAGGACCATGGGGAATAGCGGCTCCGCAGGAGACAGGGCACAAAAGTAAAGCTTTTACAGGTCAGGTGGTGTGTACTGGCTCCTCCCCCCATGACCCTCCTCCAGACTCCAGTTAGATTTTTGTGCCCGGCCGAGAAGGGTGCAATTCTAGGTGGCTCTCATAAAGAGCTGCTTAGAGAGTTTAGCTTAGGTTTTTTATTTTACAGTGATTCCTGCTGGCAACAGGATCACTGCAACGAGGGACAGAGGGGAGAAGAAGTGAACTCACCTGCGTGCAGGATGGATTGGCTTCTTGGCTACTGGACATGAAGCTCCAGAGGGACGATCACAGGTACAGCCTGGATGGTCACCGGAGCCACGCCGCCGGCCCCCTCACAGATGCTGAAGCAAGAAGAGGTCCAGAATCGGCGGCTGAAGACTCCTGCAGTCTTCTTAAGGTAGCGCACAGCACTGCAGCTGTGCGCCATTTTCCTCTCAGCACACTTCACACGGCAGTCACTGAGGGTGCAGGGCGCTGGGGGGGGGCGCCCTGGGAGGCAAATGAAAACCTTTAAAAAGGCTAAAAATACCTCACATATAGCCCCAGAGGCTATATGGAGATATTTACCCCTGCCTAAATGTACTAAATAGCGGGAGACGAGCCCGCCGGAAAAGGGGCGGGGCCTATCTCCTCAGCACACGGCGCCATTTTCTGTCACAGCTCCGCTGGTCAGGAAGGCTCCCAGGTCTCTCCCCTGCACTGCACTACAGAAACAGGGTATAACAGAGAGGGGGGGCAAAATAAATGGCAATATATTAATATAAAAGCAGCTATAAGGGAGCACTTAATCATAAGGCTATCCCTGTCATATATAGCGCTTTTTGGTGTGTGCTGGCAGACTCTCCCTCTGTCTCCCCAAAGGGCTAGTGGGTCCTGTCTTCGTATAGAGCATTCCCTGTGTGTCTGCTGTGTGTCGGTACGTGTGTGTCGACATGTATGAGGACGTTATTGGTGTGGAGGCGGAGCAATTGCCAAATATGAGGATGTCACCTCCTAGGGGGTCGACACCAGAATGGATGCCTTTATTTGTGGAATTACGGGATAGCGTCAACTCGCTTAAGCAGTCGTTTGCCGACATGAGGCGGCCGGACACTCAATTAGTGCCTGTCCAGGCGCCTCAAATACCGTCAGGGGCTGTAAAACGCCCCTTGCCTCAGTCGGTCGACACAGACCCAGACACAGGCACTGATTCCGGTGGTGAAGGTGACGAATTAACCGTATTTTCCAGTAGGGCCACACGTTATATGATTTTGGCAATAAAGGAGATGTTACATTTAGCTGATACTACAGGTACCACTAAACAGGGTATTATGTGGGGTGTGAAAAAACTACCAGTAGTTTTTACCGAATCAGAAGAATTAAATGACGTGTGTGATGAAGCGTGGGGTGCCCCGATAAAAAAACTGCTAATTTCAAAGAAGTTATTGGCTTTATACCCTTTCCCGCCAGAGGTTAGGGAGCGCTGGGAAACACCTCCTAGGGTGGACAAAGCGCTAACACGCTTATAAAAACAAGTGGCGTTACCCTCTCCTGAGACGGCCGCACTTAAAGATCCATCAGATAGGAGGATGGAAAATATCCAAAAAGGTATATACACACATGCAGGTGTTATACTACGACCAGATATTGCGACTGCCTGGATGTGCAGTGCTGGGGTAGTTTGGTCAGAGTCCCTGATCGAAAATATTGATACCCTGGACAGGGACAATATTTTACTGTCGTTAGAACAAATAAAGGATGCATTTCTTTATATGCGTGATGCACAGAGAGATATCTGCACACTGGCATCACGGGTAAGTGCTATGTCCATTTCGGCCAGAAGAGCTTTATGGACACGACAGTGGACAGGCGATGCGTAGAGGAGTTATTTGGGGTCGGTCTATCGGATTTGGTGGCCACGGCTACGGCCGGGAAATCCACCTTTCTACCTCAAGTCACTCCCCAACAGAAAAAGGCACCGACCTTTCAACCGCAGCCCTTTCGTTCCTTTAAAAATAAGAGAGCAAAGGGCTATTCATATCTGCCACGAGGCAGAGGACGAGGGAAGAGACAGCAACAGGCAGCTCCTTCCCAGGAACAGAAGCCCTCCCCGGCTTCTACAAAAGCCTCAGCATGACGCTGGGGCTTCGCAAGCGGACTCGGGGGCGGTAGGCGGTCGTCTCAAGAATTACAGCGCGCAGTGGGCTCACTCGCAGGTAAATCCCTGGATCCTGCAGATAATATCTCAGGGGTACAGGTTGAAATTAGAGACAGAGCCACCTCGCCGTTTCCTGAAGTCTGCTTTACCAACGTCCCCCTCAGAAAGGGAGACGGTTTTGGAAGCCATTCACAAGCTGTATTCTCAGCAGGTGATAGTCAAGGTACCTCTTCTACAACAAGGGAAGGGGTATTATTCCACTCTTTTTGTGGTACCGAAGCCGGATGGCTCGGTAAGGCCTATTCTAAATCTGAAGTCCTTGAACCTGTACATAAAGAAGTTCAAGTTCAAGATGGAGTCACTCAGAGCAGTGATAGCGAACCTGGAAGAAGGGGACTTTATGGTATCCTTGGACATCAAGGATGCGTATCTCCACGTTCCAATTACCCCTCACACCAGGGGTACCTCAGGTTCGTTGTACAAAACTGTCACTATCAGTTTCAGACGCTGCCGTTTGGTTTGTCCACGGCATCTCGGGTCTTTACAAAGGTAATGGCCGAGATAATATTTCTTCTTCGAAGAAAAGGCGTATTAATTATCCCATACTTGGACGATCTCCTAATAAGGGCAAGGTCCAGAGAACAGCTAGAGATGGGTTTAGCACTATCTCAAGAGGTGCTAAAGCAGCACGGATGGATTCTGAATATTCCAAAATCCCAATTAATGCCGACAACTCGTCTGCTGTTCCTGGGGATGATTCTGGACACAGTTCAGAAAAAGGTTTTTCTTCCCGAAGAAAAAGCCAAGGAGTTATCTGACCTGGTCAGGAACCTCCTAAAACCAGGAAAGGTGTCTGTACATCAATGCACAAGAGTCCTGGGAAAAAATGGTAGCTTCTTACGAAGCAATCCCTTTCGGCAGATTCCATGCAAAGGGATCTGTTGGACAAATGGTCAGGGTCGCATCTTCAGATGCACCTGCGGATAACCCTGTCGCCGAGGACAAGGGTATCCCTTCTGTGGTGGTTGCAGGAGGCTCATCTATTGGAGGGCCGCAGATTCGGGCCAGCCTGAGAGGCTGGGGAGCAGTCACACAGGGAAGAAATTTCCAGGGAGTGTGGTCGAGCCTGAAAAAGTCTCTTCACATAAGCATTCTGGAACTAAGAGCAATCTACAATGCTCTAAGCCAGGCGAAACCTCTGCTTCAAGGAAGACCGGTGTTGATCCAGTCGGACAACATCACGGCAGTCGCCCATGTAAACAGACAGGGCGGCACAAGAAGCAGGAGGGCAATGGCAGAAGCTGCCAGGATCCTTCGCTGGGCAGAGAATCACGTGATAGCACTGTCAGCAGTATTCATCCCGGGCGTGGACAACTGGGAAGCAGACTTCCTCAGCAGACACGACCTTCACCCGGGAGAGTGGGGACTTCATCCAGAAGTTTTCCACATGCTATTAAACCGTTGGGTAAAACCAATGGTGGACATGATGGCGTCTCGCCTCAACAAGACACTGGACAGGTATTGCGCCAGGTCAAGAGATCCGCAGGCAATAGCTGTGGACGCGCTGGTAACACATTGGGTGTACCAGTCGGTATAGGTGTTTCCTCCTCTGCCTCTCATACCAAAGGTTTTGAGGATTATACGGCAAAGAGGAGTAAGACTAGTGGCTCCGGATTGGCCAAGAAGGACTTGGTACCCGGAACTTCAAGAGATGGTCACGGACGATCCGTGGCCTCTACTTCTGAGAAGGGACCTGCTTCAGCAGGGTCCTTGTCTTTTTCAAGTCTTACCGCGGCTGCGTTTGACGGCATGGCGTTTGACTGCCAGATCCTAAAAGGAAAAGGCGTTCCAGAAGAAGTCATTCCTACCTTGATAAAGGCAAGGAAGGAAGTCACCGCGAAGCATTATCGCCGTATTTGGCGAAAATATGTTGCGTGGTGCGAGCAGCGGAGTGCTCCGATGGAGGAATTTCAACTGGGTCGTTTTCCTACATTTCCTGCAATCAGGATTGTCTATGGGTCTCAAATTGGGATCTATTAAGGTTCAAATTTCGGCCCTATCAATATTCTTCCAAAAAGAATTGGCCTCAGTCCCTGAGGTCCAGATTTTTATCAAAGGAGTACTGCATATACAGCCTCCTGTGGTGCCTAAGGTGGCACCGTAGGATCTAAATGTAGTTTTAGATTTCCTCAGATCCAATTGGTTTGAACCACTAAAGAATGTGGATTTGAAATATCTCACATGGAAAGTGACTATGTTACTGGCCCTGGCTTCGGCCGGGAGAGTATCTGAACTGGCGGCTTTGTCTTATAAAAGCCCTTATTTAATTTTCCATTCGACATAGGGCAGAGCTGCGGACGCGTCCGCATTTTCTCCCTAAGGTGGTATCAGCGTTTCACCTGAACCAGCCTATTGTAGTGCCTGCGGCTACAGACGACTTGAAGGACTCCAAGTTGTTGGACGTTGTCAGAGCCTTAAAAATATACATTTAAAGGACGGCTGGAGTCAGAAAATCTGACTCGCTGTTTATACTGTATGCACCCAACAAGTTGGGTGCACCTGCTTCTAAGCAGTCGATTGCTCGTTGGATTTGTAACAAAATTCAACTTGTACATTCTGTGGCAGGCCTGCCACAGCCTAAATCTGTTAAGGCCCATTCCGCAAGGAAGGTGGGCTCATCTTGGGCGGCTGCCCGAGGGGTCTCGGCATTACAACTCTGCCGAGCAGCTACGTGGTCAGGGGAGAACACGTTTGTAAATTTTTACAAATTTGATACCCTGGCAAAGGAGGACCTGGAGTTCTCTCATTCGGTGCTGCAGAGTCATCCGCACTCTCCCGCCCGTTTGGGAGCTTTGGTATAATCCCCATGGTCCTTTCAGGAACCCCAGCATCCACTTAGGACGATAGAGAAAATAAGAATTTACTTACCGATAATTCTATTTCTCGGAGTCCGTAGTGGATGCTGGGCGCCCATCCCAAGTGCGGATTATCTGCAATACTTGTACATAGTTATTGTTAACTAATTCGGGTTATTGTTTAGGAAGCCATCTTTCAGAGGCTCCTCTGTTATCATACTGTTAACTGGGTTTAGATCACAAGTTGTACGGTGTGATTGGTGTGGCTGGTATGAGTCTTACCCGGGATTCAAAATCCTCCCTTATTGTGTACGCTCGTCCGGGCACAGTACCTAACTGGAGTCTGGAGGAGGGTCATGGGGGGAGGAGCCAGTACACACCACCTGACCTGTAAAAGCTTTACTTTTGTGCCCTGTCTCCTGCGGAGCCGCTATTCCCCATGGTCCTTTCAGGAACCCCAGCATCCACTACGGACTCCGAGAAATAGAATTATCGGTAAGTAAATTCTTATTATTAATTAGAATCGTCATAGGCAATGTGCAGCAGTATTAGGCAACAGGACCAGTTGAGTATAGATAATATTACATTTTCTAATATTCTATCAATAATACATTTATCCTCTCCCCTATCGTTATCGCTACAAAAATCCCTAAAAAATTCCCAGGGTGAACACCATCTAATCCTCTACAGCTGCTAAACCAGGGCTTGGTCAAATGGGAAAATGCCTTCCTTTTTCTTTTTGTGTGACCTACACGAATGAAATGCCAGCTTTAACCTTAAGCAGCTAATAGGCAAAAACAGGAGTGGTTTCAGGTAGCTCGGAATCCCCCTCCTCTTGGCAATTTATAACAACAATAGCAATATATAGGGGGGGTTATTCAGAGATGTTAGCAAACCAAAAAAGTTAGCAATTGGACAAAGCCATGTTGCGCTGCAGGTGTAACATGTGCAGGGAGATTAAGATTTGGGTGGGGTGTCATACGCACACGCAGGGGGGATTTCCAAGTACCTGGAAACTCCCCCTTTACCGTTTTTATATTAACGCCGGAGTTCGGGGGCATAAGTATAAAGAGGCAGAGCTGCCTTCTTACGTAGACAGGCTGCTGGGCTGTCTGTCTGCCTGTAGGCAGCATCAGCGCGCAGCTCCTCTCAGGCATTCCTGGGCTGGCTGGGTGAAGCAGCGATCTATTAAAAGATCATCTGCAGGTGTGTGACGGGGAGGGGGGTGCGGTGCGCCGCGGAGAGGGGGAGGAAGGGGCTTTAATAAATGATGCTGTCCGGTGACCCGTTAGCCGAAGAGGGGGACGGGGGCCAGCGTTTTTATTATGGTGGTTAATGAAATAAATATATATATATATATATATATACACACTCTATAATGGCGGCACTCAGGATTAATAAGTAATGACTTAGACCAACAGCTTGGTCTGAGTCTTTACTTATTAATCCTGAGTACCGCCATTGGAGTTTGTATTACACGCATCCTGAGGGCTGACGTTGAGGAGGGTACCAGGCACAGCAAGTTGCAGTTTCCTATGAGTGCCGGAGCTGGTAGTTTTTAGAGAGAGAGAAGTTCTGGTGGCTGATGTATACTGGCTGCTTTTTATGTTTATGTGAGTATAATATACAGTATGTGTGTGTGTGTGTGTGTGTGTGTGTGTGTGTGTCAGCTGTGTGTATATATATTGTGTGTATGTGTGGTAATGTATGTATGCTGCATGTGTGTGTATGTCAAGTGTCCATATATGTATGCTACTGTATGTGTGTGTCTGCTGTAAGTATGCTATGTGTGTGTGTGTGTGTGTGTGTGTGTGTGTGTGTGTGTGTGTGTGTGTGTGTGTGTTGTGTGTGTGTGTATATATGTTTGCTGTGTATATGTATGATATGGGTGTGTGTGTATTCAATGTGTGTGTTTGTAAATATGCTGTGTGTACGGGATGCGGTCAGGAGACTGCCGATCACAATACCGACGCCAGGATCCCGGCATCTGAAAATCCTGCTGGTCGGCATGCCGATCAACAGGGACTATTCTCACTCATGGGTGTCCACAACACCCATAGAGTTGGAATAGAACCTGTGGTGAGCGCAGCAAGCCCGCAAGGGGCTTCATTGCACTCGCCATCTAACATCCGGGATCCCGGCGCTGGTATTGTGACCGTGTATACGCACACACACACACACACACATATATTCATATGTCTGTGTATATGGAATTCCCCCATAAAAATCCTGTGTTTGCTCCTGGGTGTGTTCAAACTAAAATCTACATTGCAGTGTAAAAATAAAGCAGCCAATATTTACCCTACACATAAACAAAATAATCCACCCAAATCTAAATCTCTCTGTGTATGTTACATCTGCCACACCTGCAGTGCAACATGGTTTTGCCCAATTGCTAACTTTTTTGGTATGCTAACCACTCTGAATAACCCCATAATATGATTACTAGAGCTGCCATCACATTGTGCAGTTTAAGGTACAGAGCAGAGCTGCTGCTCATGCCCAGTGGTAGCAGCTTTTTCTACCAAGTTTGCTGCGTGTGCGGATCTGAGTCCCCAATCAGTGTACTGAACCAGAGAGTAGCTACCAGGAAGAAGAGACAGGAGCATTACCATTAGGTGGAAGAATGTGTGCTCAGAAAGTGCAGTACTGGTTCTATTATGTTTATTTATTATCGTATGTTTAACTTTTTCATGACTACTTATTTATATTATTATAAATAAATTATTATATTATTATTTAAATGTTTGCTACAGCCCATCTATAGTGTTAAATATTAATACTGTGCATATATAAAGTTCCATATAGTATCCAGTGTATAAAAAGGCCAATGTTTACATTAATGTCCAGGGTCGTTACTAGGTTCTCCCGCTCCTTCAGACTCGCGCACTTGCTCCAATATCCCACAGAGTGGGAGATTGTGCACTTCATTTAGAAAGCCCCCTCTAGAAATCCTGCGTTTGCCACTGGCAGCTAACCAAATACCAAATGTCTGACTATGACACATGTTTGAATCCCCTGCAGGATGAGCTCTGTTGTGTTTATTTTAATACAGATAATGATGTACACTTGTATTTCTCTATCGTCCTTGTGGATGCTGGGGTTCCTGAAAGGACCATGGGGAATAGCGGCTCCGCAGGAGACAGGGCACAAAAAGTAAAGCTTTCCGATCAGGTGGTGTGCACTGGCTCCTCCCCCTATGACCCCCCTCCAGACTCCAGTTAGATTTTTGTGCCCGGCCGAGAAGGGTGCAATCTAGGTGGCTCTCCTAAAGAGCTGCTTAGAGAAAGTTTAGCTTAGGTTTTTTATTTTACAGTGAGTCCTGCTGGCAACAGGATCACTGCAACGAGGGACTTAGGGGAGAAGGAGTGAACTCACCTGCGTGCAGGATGGATTGGCTTCTTGGCTACTGGACATCAGCTCCAGAGGGACGATCACAGGTACAGCCTGGATGGTCACCGGAGCCGCGCCGCCGGCCCCCTTGCAGATGCTGAAGTAAGAAGAGGTCCAGAATCGGCGGCTGAAGACTCCTGCAGTCTTCTAAAGGTAGCGCACAGCACTGCAGCTGTGCGCCATTTTCCTCTCAGCACACTTCACACGGCAGTCACTGAGGGTGCAGGGCGCTGGGAGGGGGGCGCCCTGGAAGGCAAATGAAAACCTTTTTTGGCGAAAAATACCTCACATATAGCCCCCAGAGGCTATATGGAGATATTTAACCCCTGCCAAGATTCACTAAATAGCGGGAGACGAGCCCGCCGAAAAAGGGGCGGGGCCTATCTCCTCAGCACACAGCGCCATTTTCTCTCACAGAAAGCCTGGAGAGAAGGCTCCCAGGCTCTCCCCTGCACTGCACTACAGAAACAGGGTTAAAACAGAGAGGGGGGGCACTGATTTTGGCGATATTGAGATATATATAAAGATGCTATAAGGGAAAACACTTATATAAGGTTGTCCCTATATAATTATAGCGTTTTGGTGTGTGCTGGCAAACTCTCCCTCTGTCTCCCCAAAGGGCTAGTGTGGGTCCTGTCCTCTGTCAGAGCATTCCCGGTGTGTGTGCTGTGTGTCGGTACGTGTGTGTCGACATGTATGAGGACGATGTTGGTGAGGAGGCGGAGAAATTGCCTGTAATGGTGATGTCACTCTCTAGGGAGTCGACACCGGAATGGATGGCTTATTTAGGGAATTACGTGAGAATGTCAACACGCTGCAAGGTCGGTTGACGACGTGAGACGACCGACAAACTATTAGTACCGGTCCAGGCGTCTCAGAAACACCGTCAGAGGCGTTAAAAACGCCCATTTACCTCAGTCGGTCGACACAGACACAGACACGGACACTGAATCCAGTGTCGACGGTGAATAAAGAAACGTATTTCTCATTAGGGCCACACGTTAAGGGCAATGAAGGAGGTGTTGCATATTTCTGATACTACAAGTACCACAAAAAAGGGTATTATGTGGGAGTGAAAAAACTACCTGTAGTTTTTCCTGAATCAGATAAAATAAAATGAAGTGTGTGATGATGCGTGGGGTTACCCCGATAGCAAATATTGGCGTTATACCCTTTCCCGCCAGAAATTAGGGCGCGTTGGGAAACACCCCTTAGGGTGATAAGGCGCTCACACGCTTATCAAGTGGCGTTACCGTCTCCAGATACGGCCGCCCTCAAGGAGCCAGCTGATAGGAAGCTGGAAAGATATCCTAAAAAGTATATACACACATACGGTGGTTATACTGCGACCAGCGATCGCCATCAGCCTGGAGATGCAGTGCTGGGTTGGCTTGGTCGGATTCCCTGACTGAAAATATTTTATTCATATAGAGCATTTAATAGGATGCATTCTATATATATGTACGTGAGATGCACAGAGGGATATTTGCTCTCTGGCATCAAGATAAGTACGTTGTCCATATCACCCAGAAGATGTCATGGACACGACAGTGGTCAGGTGATACAGATCCCATACGGCACATGGAAGTATTGCCGTATAAAGGGAAGGAGTTAGTTGGGGTCGGTCCATCGGACCTGGGGACCACGGCAACAGCTGGGAAATCCAACCTTTTTACCCCAAGTTACATCTTAGCTGAAAAAGACACCGTCTTTTCAGCCTCAATCCTTCCTTTCCCATGAGGGCATGCAGGCAAAAGGCCAGTCATATCTGCCCAGACATAGAGGTAAGGGAAGTAGACTGCAGCAGGCAGCCCCTTCCCAGGAAAAGAAGCCCTCCACCGCGTCTGCCAAGTCCTCAGCATGACGCTGGGGCCATGCAAGCGGACTCAAGGTGGGGGGGTAGTCTCAAGAGTCTCAGCGCGCAGTGGGATCACTCGCAGGTTGACCCCTAGATAGTACAAGTATTATCCCAGGGGTACAGATTGGAGAGTCGAGACATCTTCTCCTCGCAGGTTTCTGAAGTCTGCTTTACCAACGGCTCCCTCCGACAGGGAGGCAGCATTGGAAACAATTCACAAGCTGTATATCCAGCAGGTGATAAATCAAAGTACCCCTCCTACAACAAGGAAAAGGGTATTATTTTTCCACACTATATTGTGGTACTGACGCCAGACGGCTTGGTGAGACATAGTCTAAACTGAAATCTTTGAACACTTGCATAAAAGGTTCAAATCGAGATGGAGTCACTCAGAGCAGTGATAGCGAACCGGAAAAAAGGGGACTATATGGTGTCCCTGGACATCAAGGATTACCTCCATGTCCAAATTTGCCCTTCTCAACAAGGGTACCTCTGGTTCGTGGTACAGAACTGTCAATATCAGTTTCAGACGATGCCGTTTGAATTATCCACGGCACCCCGGGCCTTTTACCAAGGTAATGGCCGAAAAGATGTTTCTTCAAAGAAAAAAGGCATCTAAATTATCCCTTACTTGGACGATATCCTGAAAAGGGCAAGTTCCAGAGAACAGTTGGAGGTCGGAAGAGCACTATCTAAAGTAGTTCTACGACAGCACGACTGGATTCTAAATATTCCAAGAATCGCAGCTGTTTTCCGACGATACGTCTGCTGTTCCTAGGAATGATTCTGGGCATAGTCCAGAAAAAGGTGTTCCTCCGGGAGGAAAAAGCCAAGGAGTTATTCGACCTAGTCAGAAACCTCCTAAAACCAGGCCAAGTATCAGTGCATCAATGCACAGGAGTCCTGGGAAAAATGGTGGCTTCTTACGAAGCGATTCCATTCGGCAGATCTCAGGGGATTTGCTGGACGAATGGTCCGGATCGCATTTTCAGATGCATCAGCGGATAATCCTGTCTCCAAGGACAAGGGTGTCTCTTCTGTGGGGGCTGCAGAGTGCTCATCTTTTAGAGGGCAGCACACTCAGCATTCAGGACTGTGTTCTGGGGACCACGGATACCAGCCTGAGAGGCTGGGGAGTAGTCACACAGGGAAAAAATTTCCAAGGAAGTGTGGTCAAGTCTGGAGACTTCTCTCCACATGAATATACTGGAGCTAAGGGCAATTTACAATGCTCTGAGCCTAGGAAGACTCCTGCTTCAAAGTCAACCGGTGCTGATCCAGTAGGACATCATCATGGCGGTCGCCCACGTTATCAGACGGGGCGACACAAGAAGCAGGAGGGCAATGACAGCAAGGATTCTTCGCTGGGCGGAAAATCATGTGATAACACTGTCAGCAGTGTTCATTCCGGGAGTGGGCAACTGGGAAGATTTCCTCAGCATAAATGAATTCCACCCGGAAAAGTGGAAACTTAATCTGGAAGTTTCCACATGATTGTAAACCGTTGGGAAAGACCAAAGGTGGTTATGATGGCGTCCCACCTGAAGCGCCAGGTCAAGAGACACTCAGGCAATAGCTGGGACGCTCTGGTAACACCGTCGGTGTACCAGTCGGTGTATGTGTTCCATCCTCTGCTTTTCATACCCAATGTATTGAAAATGATAGGAAGGAGAGGAGTAAGAACTATACTCGTGGCTCCGGTTTGGCCAAGAAGGACTTGGTTCCCGGAACTTCAAGAGATACTAAGAAGGGTCTTGATTCGGCAAGAACCGTGTCTGTTCCGGGACTTACCGCAGCTGCGTTGACGCCAAGGCGGGTGAACGCCGGATCCTAAGGGAAGAGGCATTCCGGAAGAGGTCATCCCTACCCTGGTCAGAGCCAGGAAGGAGGTGACCGCACAACATTATCACCACTTAGGTGAAAATATGTGCCAGGGTGTGAGTCCAGGAAGGCTCCACGGAAGAATTTCAACTAGGTTAATTTCTACATTTCCTGCAAACAGGAGTGTCTATGGGTCTCAAATTGGGTCCATTAAGGTTCAAATTTCGGCCTGTTGATTTTCTTCCAGAAAGAAATTGGCTTCAGTTCCTGAAGTCCAGAAGTTGTTAAGGGAGTACTGCATATACAGCCCCTTTGCTGTCTCCAGTGGCACTGGGCGATCTCAAAGTAGTTTTGGGATTCCTAAAAAATCACATTGGTTTAAACAACTCAAATCTGTGGATTTGATATATCTCACATGGAAAATGACCATGCTGTTGGTCCTGGCCTCGGCCAGGCGAGTGTCAGAATTGGCGGCTTTATCTCACAAAGCCATATCTGATTGTCCATTCGGACAGAGCAAAGCTGCGGACTCGTCCCCAGTTTCTCCTTAAGGTGGTGTCAGCGTTTCACCTGAACCGGCTTATTGTGGTACCTGCGGCTACTAGGGACTTGGAGGACTCCAAGTTGCTGGATGTTATCAGGGCCCTGAAAATATAGTTTCCAGGTTGGCTGGAGTCAGGAAATCTGACTTGCTGTTTATCCTGTATGCACCCAACAATGCTGGGTGCTTCTGCTTCTAAGCAGTCGATTGCTCGTGGGATTGGTAGCACAATTCAACTTGCACATTCTGTGGCAGGCCTGCCACAGTCTAAATCTGTTAAGGCCCATTCCACAAGGAAGGTGGGCTCATCTTGGGCGGCTGCCCGAGGGGTCTCGGCATTACAACTTTGCCGAGCAGCTACGTGGTCGGGGGAGAACACGTTTGTAAAATTCTACAAATTTGATACCCTGGCAAAAGAGGACCTGGAGTTCTCTCATTCGGTGCTGCAGAGTCATCCGCACTCTCCCGCCCGTTTGGGAGCTTTGGTATAATCCCCATGGTCCTTTCAGGAACCCCAGCATCCACAAGGACGATAGAGAAAATAAGAATTTACTTACCGATAATTCTATTTCTCGGAGTCCGTAGTGGATGCTGGGCGCCCATCCCAAGTGCGGATTATCTGCAATACTTGTACATAGTTATTGCTAACTAAATCGGGTTATTGTTGTTGTGAGCCATCTTTTCAGAGGCTCCGCTGTTATCATACTGTTAACTGGGTTCAGATCACAGGTTGTACAGTGTGATTGGTGTGGCTGGTATGAGTCTTACCCGGGATTCAAAATTCCTCCCTTATTGTGTACGCTCGTCCGGGCACAGTACCTAACTGGAGTCTGGAGGGGGGTCATAGGGGGAGGAGCCAGTGCACACCACCTGATCGGAAAGCTTTACTTTTTGTGCCCTGTCTCCTGCGGAGCCGCTATTCCCCATGGTCCTTTCAGGAACCCCAGCATCCACTACGGACTCCGAGAAATAGAATTATCGGTAAGTAAATTCTTATTATTGTGCAGATATTAATTGTATTTGTAAAAGTATAGACTAATGGCCCGTACAAAAACAAACATATAGGATACAACTGAACCAGCGCTGCGTGGAGGTCAATAGATTCGTATTCATGCAATTTCCTTCTTTTAACTCAGTGTACCCAAAAGAGAGGAAATATAGAAGAACATAGTGCAGTACCTTCTATTAAAACAAATTTAATAACATTGCACAAAACATTTAAAAATACAATAAAAAGGTGGTTAGCTGAAATAAACCACTTTCTATCACTGTAGTTACACAGCAATTATTGTAATGGCATTCAATGGTGGACTGAATCCTGTATAGGCAGGGCAATGGGTAATTACCAAATGCAGGTAGAAACTGGCACAAAAACAGTTCCACAAGCGTGTGGACATCAGGCTTTCCAGCTGCAGCAGGAGAGTTATTCTGGTGTCCGTCCGCCTCCCTTATCTGGCATCGATCGTACCACGTCCTCCTTTCACAGGTAAGTCCACCGGGGCACCCACGCGTTCCGACCCTGCCTGGGTCTTTTTCAAGGTCAGCATCACAAAGGGATGTGGAGGCCACACACACTACTGAGCCTCATTTTGACTTGTTTTAAGGACATTACATCAAAGTTGGATCAGCCTGTAGTGTGTTTTTCCACTTTAAATTTGAGGGTGACTCCAAATCTAGACCTCCATGGGTTAATAAATTTGATTTCCATTGATAATTTTTTGTGTGATTTTGTTGTCAGCACATTCAACTATATAAAGAACAAAGTATTTAATAAGAATATTTCATTCATTCAGATCTAGGATGTGTTATTTTAGTGTTCCCTTTATTTTTTTGAGCAGTGTATGGGGTATATGCAATAGCGGGCGAAATCGCGGCAATTATCGCCGTTTTTTCAATTCGACCAAATTCGCCAGGTGAATTCCGGAAGGTGGCTTCCGGAATTCACCATATGCAATGAAAAACGGATTCGCCAGGGTCGCGGGCGAAAATCGGCCGATTTGGCGGATTTTGCCGCGATTTTTAAAAACGGGGAAAAACCCGAAAAAAAAATGGCGTGGGGTCCCCCCTCCAAAGCATAACCAGCCTCGGGCTCATCGAGGTGGTCCTGGTTCTAAAAATGCAGGGGAAAAATCGGCCAGGGATCCCCCGTATTTTTAAAACCAGCACCGGGCTCTGCGCCTGATGCTGGTGCCAAAAATACGGGGGACAAAACGAGTAGGGGTCCCCCGTATTTTAAACACCAGCATCGGGCTCCACTAGCTGGACAGATAATGCCACAGCCGGGGGTCACTTTTATGCCGTGCCCTGCGGCCGTGGCATCAAATATCCAACTAGTCACCCCTGGCCGGGGTACCCTGGGGGAGTGGGGACCCCTTCAATCAAGGGGTCCCCCCCCCCCAGCCACCCAAGGGCCAGGGGTGAAGCCCGAGGCTGTCCCCCCCCATCCAATGGGCTGCGGATGGGGGGGCTGATAGCCTTTGTGATAAAAAAAAAGATATTGCTTTTTCCATTAGTACTACAAGTCCCAGCAAGCCTCCCCCGCAAGCTGGTACTTGGAGAACCACAAGTACCAGCATGCGGGAGAAAAACGGGCCCGCTGGTACCTGTAGTACTACTGGGAAAAAAATACCCAAATAAAAACAGGACACACACACCTTGATAGTAAAACTTTATTTCATACGCCGACACACACATACTTACCTGTGTTGACACGCCGACTGCAACGATCTCCGACGATCCGAGGGTACCTGTCAAAAAATTATACTCACCTTCCAGCGTCCGTCCAGAGGTCCAGGTCCAGAGGTAAATCCACGTACTTTGTAAAATAAAAAAACGATCACCGAGCCATACCGGACTAGAAAGGGGTCCAATGTTTTCACATTACACTCCTTTCTCCCGAATGCCGGGACATCACGTGACTCCTGTCACTGATGTCCCTTCAGCCAATCAGGAAGCGCTACTGCCGTGGCGCTCACCTGATTGGCTGGACGCCGTCTGTACTCTGACAGCGCCTCGCAAAGCCGCTCCATTACTTTCAATGGTGGGAACTTAGCGGCTAGCGGTGGGGTCACCCGCCGGTCAGCCGCTGACCGGCGGGTGACCTCACCGCTAGCCGCTAAGTTCCCACCATTGAATATAATGGAGGGAGCAGTGCGATGCGCTGTCACAGCGAGCAGCCAATCAGGTGAGCGCAACGAAGTTGCGCTTCCTGATTGGCTTAGAGACCTGTCAGTGACAACTGTCACTGACAGATCTTAATCGTGGAAAGGTGTCCCATGTGTCAGCATGGGACACCTTTCAGTCCGTTTTTGGTGCGGGTAAATGCGTTTTCTTTTTTTGCCAAGTCCGTGGATTTATCTCTGGAGCCTGGTTAAGGTGAGTATATTGAACGTTGCTTTTCAGGTACCCCGGGATTCTACATGGAGAAGAGGACCGATGTCGGCGTGTGAACATAGGTAAGTATGTGTGTGTCGGCGTATGAAATAAAGTTTTACTATCAAGGTGTGTGTGTCCTGTTTTTATTTGGGTATTTTTTCCCCAGTAGTACTACAGGTACCAGCGGGCCCGTTTTTCTCCCGCATGCTGGTACTTGTGGTTCTCCAAGTACCAGCTTGCGGGGGAGGCTTGCTGGGACTTGTAGTACTAATGGAAAAAACAATATCTTTTTTTTTATCACAAAGGCTATCAGCCCCCCCATCCGCAGCCCATTGGATGGGGGGGGACAGCCTCGGGCTTCACCCCTGGCCCTTGGGTGGCTGGGGGGGGGGGACCCCTTGATTGAAGGGGTCCCCACTCCCCCAGGGTACCCCGGCCAGGGGTGACTAGTTGGATATTTGATGCCACGGCCGCAGGGCACGGCATAAAAGTGACCCCCGGCTGTGGCATTATCTGTCCAGCTAGTGGAGCCCGATGCTGGTGTTTAAAATACGGGGGACCCCTACTCGTTTTGTCCCCCGTATTTTTGGCACCAGCATCAGGCGCAGAGCCCGGTGCTGGTTTTAAAAATACGGGGGATCCCCTGTCAATTTTTTCCCCGCATTTTTAGAACCAGGACCAGCTCAATGAGCCCGAGGCTGGTTATGCTTTGGAGGGGGGACCCCACGCCATTTTTTTTTCTGATTTTACCGTTCCAGCAATAAAAAAATAAAAAAAATAAAAATAATATTTTAAAAAATATATAAATAATATTTGTGCCTCCCCCCCAAAAAAAAAAAAAACCTAATCCCTTCTAATATAAATAGATCTGCTATTCCTAAAAAAAAAAACACCAAAAAAAACATGTTTAAAATTTTTTTATTTGTTTTCACCCTCCAAAGTGTGGCGGAGTGAAAATCGCGAATTTGCTGTCTAAAAGCACTGCAGGCGAATTTCCAAACTTGAATTGAATATGCTGGAGGCGAATTGCAGCATCTGTACCATTGCAGAAAAGGCGAATTCGGAAAAAGGCGAATTGAGAAAAGGCGAATTTTGACGGGCCGTTTTTTTGCGAAAAATGACTGCACTGCATAGGCGAATTGATTTTTGGAGGCGAAAACGGCCCGGAATTCGCCTTTTTTGCCAATTTGCCCGCTATTGCATATACCCCTATATCTATGACAATTACTTTTGGCCAAAAAAACATATAGGGAACCCACATGTCTATATATTGATAGGGATTGATTAGGATCATTGTATCAATATAGTTTATAAAGGTGGTCTAGGAACAGTCCTTGTGTATTTTACATATTTTAATAAAAAGTGATTGAATTTTAGTATTCAGTGTGTCAGCGCTTTCTTCGTTTTTTTCTTTTTGTATTGCTTATCACCCACGATAGGCCGTTATAACCCTACATTTTGCCGTCGGTGGGTTGCGATCCTGAATAAATGCTCCATGGACCTCATCCTACTGGTTGTGGAGGAGTCCACGAGGGAGTTGAATACCGTTAAGGAACAGATACAGACTTTTGAGGCTGAACATAAAATGAGCCTTTCATCTGATACTGAAACTGACTGGCCAGCAAAGCTTGGTATCCAGCTGGAACAATATCGGCAGGAGCTAATACGCTTTAAGAAGGATAAACTCCTTACAGTCCAGAGGGACTACCAGCAAAGGCAGGTCTACCCTTGGTTAGGAAGCACCAGACCAGGGCAGGACCGGCAATATCCTAGCCGCCGACATCAATCACGCCGTCGGAGAGAACAGCAGCAGGGAGCCAGCACATCGGCCAGCGATTCTGAATATGCTCCTGAGATGACTCCTTCATCTGATGCCCAGCCCCCTTTAGGGCAAGGCCCCCGGATCATACAAACCCGTTCCAACCGCATGCCAACGCCAGGACGCGGACGCGGCAGAGGACGCGTAGGTCGGGGCAGAGCCAAAGGGACATCAGGGCAAAAGCCACCAAGGCCATGAGAGAATCTGTCTTTAATTTATCTTCCACTCCTCTCTCTGACATAGAATATCAAGTTTTGGCTAAGGGCCTATCTTTCATTCCCACTAGTGTCCCTGATCCACTTGAATGGAAAGTTGAGATGTTACGCCTTAATAGATCATTGAGGCGAAGGGAATTCTTCAACAACAAAACATCGGGACCACCTACTGTCACCATTCCGGCCCAACTACAGACGATTGCACCTCGGTCACACTTTGACCCTCCAAGTCTCAACCCGTCCATCAGGACTTTTACACGTATGCTGGAGACAGAGGGCAACTGTGGTACAGCTTACACTGGATACCCCAACACGTCTAGACAGGAGATGATGGCATTAAAGGACTTGTCTAGCAGGACTGATATAGTGATCCGGAAAGCGGATAAAGGGGGGCCACAGTGGTGCAGGATTTGGGTGACCATATTAAGGAATGTGAGCGCCAACTGAATGATACTGCAGTTTATAAAAGGTTGACTAAAGATCCCACCATGGAATTCAAGAAGGAGTTGGACTCTTTGCTGAAAGAAGCCTCTGAACGGGGGACTATTACCACACAAGTGCTCAAAGCTCTTACGGTTGATTTCCCCATAGCACCATTGTTCTACACGGTCCCCAAGGTCCATAAAACCTTGCATGACCCTCCTGGCCGTCCTATCGTGTCGGCCAGAGGCTCTTTATATCACCCCATCTCCATCTTCCTGGATGCGTATCTCAACCCCTGTGTGCAACTAATACCGTCCTACCTTAAAGATACTACGGCCTTACTCCTCCAGTTGCAGGATCTGGGTCCCTTACCTGAGGGGCTGATCCTATGCAGCGCTGACGTCACTAGCCTCTATACGTGCATTCCGCATAATGCGGGTATGGAGGCAGTGAGGTCATTGATTGAGAACAACCCCAACTACAAAGGGCCAGAGGTTGCGTTTTTTTTGTCCCTTTTGGATAAAATACTCCGTAGAAATTACTTTGTCTTCAACGGTAAATTCTGGTTGCAGCTTGCAGGGTGTGCGATGGGGTCGGCAGTGGCCCCATCGTATGCGAATGCATTTATGTACCAGCTTGAAGTTCAGATGTTTTCCATAGACCCTGAGGTATCCATGCATGTCTTTTACTACAGGCGCTATATTGATGACTTGCTCATCTTATGGCAGGGCCCCAGGGACAAACTCATTTCCCTCTTGGATAATCATAATAAATCTCGTCACCCAGTACAGTTTACTTATGTTATTCACAAAGATGCTATCAATTATCTTGATGTGACCATAACTAACAAGGAGGATCGGCTAAATACCTCTTTGTATGTAAAAACAACAGATAGGAATACTGTATTGAAGCATCAGAGTTTTTACCCAGCTCCCCTACTTAGGGGTCTACCGTACTCCCAATTCTTGCGAGTACGGAGGATTACATCTGACCCAGAGGAGACATGCAGGGCATTAGATACGATGAAGCATAAATTTGTGGAAAGGGGCTACCCGATAGGGGACCTTGAGGCGTCTAAAAGACGTGTTCTGGATATGACACGCCAACAGGTCTTGGAATCTAGTCACGTCCGCAAACGACGTAAAAGGGAAGTATTTCCCTGGGTTAATAAACACACCACTATGAGCAAACAAATAGTCAAAAAAGCCAAACAGATGTGGCCCATAATACAAACAGATGGGGCCATGTCCTCCATGGCGAATACAGCTTTACTGCCGAGCCATACCAGAGGGAGGAACATTGGCGACCGTATAGTCAAACTAGACATCACTGACATGGCTATTAACAGGGAATCTCATTTCCTACGTGCCAAAAATGGTTGTTACCGTTGTTTGGGATGTGCGACATGCAATACACTAATAGTAGGAACTTCCTTTAATCATCCATCTACGGGTCGCAAAATTCCCATTAAACATCGTTTGACATGTACCACGACCCATGTGATGTATCTTCTCACGTGCCCTTGTGGTCTTGCATATGTCGGCAAGACCATTAGGCAGTTCCGTGAGAGAATGGCTCTCCATAGGAGTGCCATAAAGAAGGCCTTAGAAAATAAGGAAAGTGAACAACCCTTTGCCCGGCACTGTATGCAAATGGGCCATAGGGTAGCTAGCATTAGAGCCATCCTTATAGATCATGTTCCCCGCACACTAAGGGGTGGAAATAGGGATAGGACATTATTACAAAAAGAATCCAGGTGGATCTATAAACTGGGAACACTGTCACCCGGTGGTCTCAATGAGAATCTGGGATTACAGTGTTTCCTATAAAATAACAACTATCCCTTTTAGTATCCATCATTTATCCCCTATAATGGTTTAGGTACCTCTCCTATGTGTTGATATTGTATGTTTACTGTCCAAGCCTATTCAGGCTTATATTAGTGCTGCTACAGTTTCTCATGACCTGTATGTACATTTTTGTTTTTGTTTTTACCAGTTTTCATGTATCAGTATATGTCAGATTACTGATAGTCATTTGTCCTCACTGCATTCCCGTAGGTGACCGAGCGGTGTTCGTTTGGTTGCCCTGGTTACTCACCTGCGACGCGGCGCGCCGTGACGTCACTGGAGGGCGACGCGGAAGTGTGGCCGGACGGACTGGCGGGCGGCAGCGCCATGGAGCAGGTGAGTATGATCTGCATTAATGTTAGTCTTGTCCTCCCTATATAAGTATTGTTTTGTGTTGCGAGTGGCTTGTCTGGCCCTGAGGACGGGGTTTGTTCCCCGAAACATGTTGGCCTATTAAAGTAGTTTTTCATTACGCTGTGAAGTCTGCATTGAGTGCCGCCCATATCACCATTGCTATATATATATATATATATATATATATATATTCTGGGGGGGAGGAGTTGGCTGAAGATTTGCCTAGGGTGCAGAGAAACCTTGCACCGGCCCTGCCCATGGGTGGCTTATCAACTGGAAGAAATCCTCCCTGGTCCCTGCTCAGAGCATGGTGCACCTGGGAGCGCTGTTGGACACTCACAACCAGAGGTTGTTCTTGTCTCAGGAGAAAGCCCTGAAGCTTCAGGACAGGATTCGTTGCTTCCTTTCTCGTCCGCAAGTGTCGATACATTCGGCAATGCAGGTGCTGGGCCTCATGGTCTCGGCATTCGGTATCCGGTCGATGGATCGGCACTCGCTAGTTCGACAACGCTAACATCGAACACGCAACATAGACAACACCTACATCGACAGTAATCGAACATCGACAAACACAAGATCGACATATCATCAACATCGACAACCACTACATCGACAAACCCCGAACATCGACAAGACGTATATCCGACAAACAGTACGTCGACACAACACATGATTGATCACGCACAACAGCGACACAACGTAAGATCGACAAACAAATCATCTACAGGAACAAGTTCGACCAAAAAATCATCGACATGTAATTGTTCAACAAACAAATAGATCGACATACAGAAGATCGACAAACCATAGACCGACAAAACATAGACCGACATGTAATTGTTCGACAAACAAATACATCGACATACACAAGATCGACAAACCATAGACCGACAAAACATAGATCGACATGTAATTGTTCGACAAATAAATACATCGACATACAGAAGATCGACAAACCATAGACCGACAAAACTTAGATCGAAACTTAATTGGGTCGACATGTAATAGCTCGACATATATAATATCGACAAAACTTAGATCGACACGACAGTTAATATATCGACATATAAATAGGCCAAGTATAGAAAAACACTCTACAGCGCTATCCCTGCTTCCATTTGTGGAACTACAGCTTCCAGCCAGCCCTTACATCCACCACCTACACATTACCCTGACCTGCTGCACATCTGCAACGCTGCCCCCCTCCCCCCGCTATTCCCACGATACCCGTGCAAACTTAGACGCCGCCGCCGCCATCCCCCCTAGTCACCCCGCTGCCCGTCTACATTTACACGCTTAGCTATACACCCCGCTGCCAAACGCGCTCCATGTTTCCCCGTGGCACTACAAGTAACACAATGCCCTGGCACTGCTCCCCGCTCTGGTAGCACGGTAACACCCTTCATGAAAGACCCCACCCATGTCTGCCAGCACACCCGGGCACCCTGCTGCACATCTGCAACGCTGACACCCTCCCCCCCACCTGCTATCCACCCCGAAACCCGTTTCAGCCATCCCCCCTAGTCACCCCGCTGCCCGTCTACATTTTCACGCCTATCTATACACCCCACTGCCTTACGCATGTTTCCCCGTGGCACTACATGTAACACAACGCCCTGGCACTGCTCCCCGCTCTGGTAGCACAGTAACACCCTTCAGGAAAGACCCCACCCATGTCTGCCAGCACACCCGGGCACCCTGCTGCACATCTGCAACGCTGACACCCTCCCCCCCCCCCCCGCTATTCCCCACGATACCCGTGCAAACTTAGACGCCGCCGCCATCCCCCCTATTCACCCCGCTGCCCGTCTACATTTACACGCCTAGCTATACACCCCACTGCCTTAGGCGCTCCATGTTTCCCCATGGCACTACAAGTAACACAACGCCCTGGCACTGCTCCCCGCTCTGGTAGCACAGTAACACCCTTCATGAAAGACCCCACCCATGTCTGCCAGCACACCCGGGCACCCTGCTGCACATCTGCAACGCTGACACCCTCCCCCCCGCCGCTATTCCCCACGATACCCGTGCAAACTTAGACGCCTCTGCCATCCCCCCTAGTCACCCCGCTGCCCGTCTACATTTACACGCCTAGCTATACACCCCACTGCCTTAGGCGCTCCATGTTTCCCCATGGCACTACAAATAACACAACGCCCTGGCACTGCTCCCCGCTCTGGTAGCACAGTAACACCCTTCATGAAATACCCCACCCATGTCTGCCAGCACACCCGGGCACCCTGCTGCACATCTGCAACGCTGACACCCTCCCCCCCACCTGCTATCCACCCCGATACCCGTTTCAGCCATCCCCCCTAGTCACCCCGCTGCCCGTCTACATTTACACGCCTAGCTATACACCCCACTGCCTTAGGCGCTCCATGTTTCCCCGTGGCACTACAAGTAACACAACGCCCTGGCACTGCTCCCCGCTCTGGTAGCACAGTAACACCCTTCATGAAATACCCCACCCATGTCTGCCAGCACACCCGGGCACCCTGCTGCACATCTGCAACGCTGACACCCTCCCCCCCACCTGCTATCCACCCCGATACCCGTTTCAGCCATCCCCCCTAGTCACCCCGCTGCCCGTCTACATTTACACGCCTAGCTATACACCCCACTGCCTTACGCATGTTTCCCCGTGGCACTACAAGTAACACAACGCCCTGGCACTGCTCCCCGCTCTGGTAGCACAGTAACACCCTTCATGAAAGACCCCACCCATGTCTGCCAGCACACCCGGGCACCCTGCTGCACATCTGCAACGCTGACACCCTCCCCCCTACCTGCTATCCACCCCGATACCCGTTTCAGCCATCCCCTCTAGTCACCCCGCTGCCCGTCTACATTTACACGCCTAGCTATACACCCCACTGCCTTACGCATGTTTCCCTGTGGCACTACATGTAACACAATGCCCTGGCACTGCTCCCCGCTCTGATAGCACAGTAACACCCTTCATGAAAGACCCCACCCATGTCTGCCAGCACACCCGGGCACCCTGCTGCACATCTGCAACGCTGACACCCTCCCCCCCGCCGCTATTCCCCACGATACCCGTGCAAACTTAGACGCCTCTGCCATCCCCCCTAGTCACCCCGCTGCCCGTCTACATTTACACGCCTAGCTATACACCCCACTGCCCTAGACGCTCCATGTTTCCCCGTGGCACTACAAGTAACACAACGCCCTGGCACTGCTCCCCGCTCTGGTAGCACAGTAACACCCTTTATGAAATACCCCACCTATGTCTGCCAGCACACCCGGGCACCCTGCTGCACATCTGCAGCGCTGACACCCTCCCCCCCACCTGCTATCCACCCCGATACCCGTTTCAGCCATCCCCCCTAGTCACCCCGCTGCCCGTCTACATTTACACGCCTAGCTATACACCCCACTGCCTTACGCATGTTTCCCCGTGGCACTACATGTAACACAACGCCCTGGCACTGCTCCCCGCTCTGGCAGCACAGTAACACCCTTCATGAAAGACCCCACCCATGTCTGCCAGCACACCCAGGCACCCTGCTGCACCCCTCTCCCCCGCCCCCCCCCCCCTGGCTATCACAATTTACAAATTTACAGTAAGAGATTCCAATATTTTTTGAACTATTCTCCCCTAAACTGTTCCATTATATCACCACTATCACCTTGGCGTCATGTCCCAGACTTGCTATTCAGAATTCATTGTAAACTAATCCATTTAAGTTCTATCCAAACAAAGCTATTATTATGAACCTGTCTCTATTTCCCCCCCCCCTCTCATTAGTCTCTCATAAACAGGTTCATTATATCACCACTATCACCTTGGCGTCAGGTCCAACAGTTGATATTCACAAATCTTTTCAAAATAATCGAATTAAGTACCATCTAGACAAAGCCATTCTTCTGAACTTGTCTCTATTTTTTTTCGGCCATTATTTCAAAAAGCCTTAACTCATGAAACACCTACGACTCCAGTTACCCTTTTAGCATAGATAAGAAAATGTATGATTTTTATTAACCAAAATATAGGCGCTGCACTACTAAATTAAATACCAATTCCAATACAATCCATTTAATATTTTTCCGCATTAATATCATAACATGTGCCACTACATAAAACTGTGGTACTACAAGCTCCAGCTTGTCCGTTCATCTCAAAATATACTCATATGAATCCCAGTCCAAACAACCATGCTTTTGCACTTTTTCTGAAGAACTGTGCACCTCCATAACCTGCAGCTCACCCCTTATCTCCTCCGACTCCCCCTTCTTGTGCTCCCAGAGATTACAGAGCCCCTACACCTACATGTCTCTACACCCCGTCTACTTCCAGAAGAACCCCGCTAATAGCGCTACCCCCTTCGCTGATTCCACCCTTGGAACTACAGCTCCCAGCAAGTCCTTACCACCACCACCAACACAAGCCCCTCTGTCCGTCACCTGAAGTGCTTAGCACCCCTAGTCCCTGCAGTGCACTCCTTCTTCCAACCACTACTCCCTCCATGTCCTCCCAGCGATCATGGGTCGCCTACACTTAGTCTCCTCGACACCCCGTCTACTTTAACACGACCCCCCGCTAATAGTGCTACCCCAGCTACTGTTTTAATCCTTGTAACTACAGCTTCCATCCATCAATTTCGACCCTGCAAGCTTGGCTGTAAAAGCCATCCCCACACCACTGCCGCTCACCCCCGCTTGCTGCAGATTACACCATCTACTACACTACTCCCTCCACTCATTACTCCCCGATATTACCTTGGACCTTGACGTGGTCTCATCCTCACCCCAACCAAAAAACGCCATTTCTCACTACACACAGATTATTTATTTCATGCCTTGAAATAAGCACACATCATTCTTAAATCCCACTACCCCCAAACACACACAATTTACACTCACTGATTGAAATCTGTCTTGAACTAGTCTCTCTTAAACAGGTTCATTATATCACCACTATCACCTTGGCGTCAGGTCCAACAGTTAAGATTCCCAAATCTTTTCAAAATAATCGAATTAAGTACCATCTAGACAAAGCCATTCTTCTTAACTTGTCTCAATTTTTTTGGGGCCATTTTTTCAAAACGTCTTAACTCATGGAACACATACGACTCCAGTTACCCTTTTAGCATAGATAAGAAAATGTATGATTTTTATTAAAAAACATATAGGCGCTGCACTACTAAATTAAATATCAATTCCAATCCAATCAATGATATATGCTTCCACATTAATATCATAACACGTTTTACAAAATAAAAATCTGGTACAGTGCCCAGCTTTTATTTTAATCGCACAATATGCTGATATGATTGCCAGCCCAAACAACCATGCTTCTGCACATTTCTTGAAGAACTGTGCACCTCCATAAACTTCAGCTCACCCCTTATCTCCTCAGACTCACCCTCCTTGTCCTCCCAGATTTATATGATATATATGTCAATTTATAGACGTCTCCCGCTAACTACACCTGTCGCTGATTCCACCAGTGGAACTACAGCTCCCAGCCATCCCTTACAGCCACCACCTACACAAGCCCCTCTGTCCTTCACCTGAACTGCTGCGCACCCCTTTTTCCAACCACTACCACCTCCATGTCCTCCCCGCGATAATGTGTCGCCTACACCTAGACTCCTCGACACCCTGTCTACTCCCAGGCGACCACCGCTAATAGCGCTACCCCTGTTGAAGATTCTACCCATGGAACTACAGCTCCCAGCAAGTACTTACTACCACCTACACAACCCCCTCTGTCCTTCATCTGAACTGCTGCTCACCTCATCTTCCCACCACTACCCCCTACCTTTCCTCATCGTGATTATGGTTCCACTACACCTGGTCGCAACTTCACCACGTCTACCTCAAGACTCCAATAGTGCTACCCCTGCCGCTGCTGTCACACATGTAAATACAGGTCCAAACTAACCATTTCATACATACATGTGCCTCCTATTAAAACAAGCCCGAATAGCCATCTAGTCACACTTGTCCCGAATTCTTTGGAAATAACAGCTTCTGCAGCGCAGCGCCGTCCTTCCCCAACAAAGATTCTAAAATCGATTCCTGTCGTCAGTGTTTTTCTCCCATAAATATATTATTTATATAAACTTAAAATAAAAAACATATTTTTAACCACTGGTAGTCAAATATTTTATATCGAAAAACTGTTTAACCATCCCTCTCTTTTTAAAAAAAACGTATTCATCCAATAGGCAACCACTGTGTCTTAACTCCACCTACTTAAAATGGTATAAAAATCTAATTTTCTCTAACGTCCTAGTGGATGCTGGGAACTCCGTAAGGACCATGGGGAATAGCGGGCTCCGAAGGAGGCTGGGCACTCTAGAAAGATTTAGGACTACCTGGTGTGCACTGGTTCCTCCCACTATGACCCTCCTCCAAGCCTCAGTTAGATTTCGTGCCCGGCCGAGGTTGGATGCACACTAGGGGCTCTCCTGAGCCCTTAGAAAGAAAGTATAATTTTAGGTTTTTTATTTTCAGTGAGACCTGCTGGCAACAGGCTCACTGCAGCGAGGGACTAAGGGGAGAAGAAGCGAACTCGCCTGCTTGCACGAGTTGTACGGTGTGATTGGTGTGGCTGGTAAGAGTCTTACCCGGGATTCTAAATCCTTCCTTATTATGTCTGCTCGTCCGGGCACGGTGTCCTAACTGAGGCTTGGAGGAGGGTCATAGTGGGAGGAGCCAGTGCACACCAGGTAGTCCTAAATCTTTCTAGAGTGCCCAGCCTCCTTCGGAGCCCGCTATTCCCCATGGTCCTTACGGAGTTCCCAGCATCCACTACGGACTACGAGAAATAGAATTACCGGTGAGTAAATTCTTATTTTAAAGATACCTGCTACCATTATACGGAAAAAGTATTCTGTGGTGTATCCTTATACTATAGATATTGATTCTACAATGGCAGCTCCACCGTCAATTCGTTTTGTTCCTTCACGGAGAAGAATGCTCTTGAATATAGATGGATATCTACTTGCCAAGAACAAGCAGCGTGGGAACGTGGTCTACTGGCACTGTACTGAGAAGGTTACAGGGCCTTGTTCTTGCTATGCAAAGACAACCATCATGGCAGGAGAGCATCAACTCAACACACACGGAGAACATAATCATGCTCCTAAACCCGAGAAAACAGATGTGGCTATTGCTAAGGATGCTATAAAGCGACGTGCTCGGGACACCAATGACTCACCATCTCAAATAATTCAATCGGTTACCAGTGATATGCCTTCTACAAGTGCACCCTGTTTGCCTAACCGTGAATCTCTCCGTCAGTTAGTGAAAAGAGCCCGGAGAGAAGATTGTCCTCCAGAACCCACTTCCTTGGATGATATAGATGTTCCAGAACATTTGGCTAATATAGATGACATCAAGTTTTTGGGAAAGGACAGTGCTTTCCACAATAAAAGAAACCTTTTATTTTCAACAGAAGCAAACTTAAAAAAACTTCACGAAGCTTGTTGCTGGGTTATGGATGGCACATTCAAAACTTGCCCCACATTATTTCGTCAGATATACTCAATACATGCCATGGTTGGAACTGATGAAACAACACAACGTTTTGTTCCACTTGTATACGGATTGCTCAGTAGCAAAAGTGAAGATTGCTATACCTGTTTTTTCGAAGATCTTCAGGATTATGCACTGGAGTATGATATAAAGTTTGCTCCGCTGTTCATTTTAACAGATTTTGAAAATGCTGCAATCCAAGCAGCAAAAAGAGTTTTTCTAGGCAGTACCCATAAATGTTGCTTATTTCATTTAGGACAAAACATTTGGCGTAAAATCCAGTCCTTTGTACTTGCCACACAATATGGACATGACCATGCTTTTTCAATGAAATTAAGGCACCTTCAAGCACTGGCTTTTCTTCCCTCAGATGAAATTCCACCTGCTTTTGAGTCTTTAAAATCAGAGATGCCCACTAATGCTGCCCCATTAATGAACTATTTTGAGGACGTATTAGAGACCGTACTAGAAGTCAAACAAGATCTCCGCCTATCTTTCCCCCAAACATGTGGTCTGTTCACGAGAACATGCGTGGTGGTTTTCAAAGGACACAAAACAAGTTGGAGGGCTGGCATAGGAGATGGAATATTGTCCTTGGAGAGAAAAAGCTTGGAGTTTACAAGCTTATTTTGTGCCTGCACAAGGAACAAAAAGTGACAGCCAGTCTGTTAGAAAAAGTGACTTGCAATATTGCCAGAACACCCCCAAAAAGAGAATACAAAGCTCGTGAAGACGCATTACAAAGATGTGTCTTACAACTTGGTACAGTGGATTTAATGGAATATCTACGTGCCATAGCTTTCCATCTTCAATTTGAATAATTTATTCTCTACATGGCAATTTTAATATTTTCCTCCAGTTTATACCTTTTTAAAGTTATATATTTTTTTTTTAAATGTTACATTTTTCTATAAATTTTTCTTCTAATAAACATGTTATGGATCCTCACTACTGGTAAGTTACAAATTATAAATTAAATGTGTACTATGTAAATTATAATTAGCATGTACTGTCATAAAATGATATTCTATTATTTTCCATAGCTGTTTAGTTTTGTCATATGTTTGATATATTTTTTTTTTATGCTATATGTTTTTTAAAAATTAATTTTACCAACAATGTTCATTTGATCAGCGAGAAGTGTTTATAAAAATTTGCAAGAGCAGAGGTTTACCATGTTAATCAATCTGCTGCTTCCTTAAAGTTCATATAATCTACCTGATAAAGGTTAGTTTCAATATCGATTTTTTTTCCCATGTTATAATCCAACACTGGTCGCTTTTTTACACTATTTTCACTTATTCAGCACCAAACCCCAAAGAGTAATAGTAGAAGATTGTCTACCCTACATATCAGACTTCATTTTAAAATCTTGATAATTTCATAAAAATGTGACTATAAAACTTAATAAAAATTACACATCTATTTTACTAATTCTTTTCTCCAGTTACGACTAATGAAACCGGACGGAATCATCTGCAACCAAACAGGAAGAAGAACGCTAAGCTCAACAGCAGTGTCCTATGCGGTGATATCATTTTTATTTATTGAATGTTTCAATGTTAATGTTAATTTTTTAAGTTAAATTTAACACGTTTTATCAACATAATCTTATACATTTAAAACAGTTATTAATTATAATATAGTTTATAATAAATGTATACTTCATTTCAGTTTTCCAACATTGATTTTCTAATACATTTTACATTCTTGACGCTATGTTTTGGAAATACATGCGCGTGTATGTATTTAAACAGTTTTTGGGCAATGATGATAGCGTCATTTGGCCAGATAGTTAAATCTATCAAAGAGGCAAATACTAGCTATTCTGAGCCTAAGCCCATACCCTATCTCAAATCATGAAATAAAACATGACATTTTTAAAAAAAAAATTATTTTTAAAACACAAACAATAATATATTAGAATAATTTTTGAAAATCCTAATCTTTAATAACAATTTTTAATAGAATTTATATAAAGTAGATACACTATTTTAAAAAGTATATTATTGTTCCTTAGACACAGACACATTGTTAAAAATCTTGCGTCCTACTTTATAGGTCACCATAACCAAATAGATATTTCCTGGCAAGGCGTGGTGTATATAGTTGAAGGCACATATAATTCTTTGCCATTGCAAATATTGAAATATCTTGTTCTTTGTATGCAATCCAGAGTCCTATACCACTATTTTCAACACAACTATACATACCTTGAACAAGAAACTACCCATTGGGGATAATTCCAAGTTGATCGCAGCAGGAATTCTGTTAGCAACTGGGCAAAACCATGTGCACTGCAGGGGAGGCAGATATAACATGTGCAGAGAGAGTTAGATTTGGGTGTGGTGTGTTCAATCTGCAATCTAATTTGCAGTGTAAAAATAAAGCAGCCAGTATTTACCCTGCACAGAAATAAAATAAAATAACCCACCCAAATCTAACTCTCTCTGCAAATGTTATATCTGCCTCCCCTGCAGTGCACATGGTTTTGCCCAACTGCTAAAAAAATATCCTGCTGCGATCAACTTGGAATTACCCCCCTTACCCAAAGATATGCAATTCTCATCCCATTACATACCTCTATATAATTATTACACATATTTTTATAAATATATTTTATTAAAATACAAATATTTCTATTAATACAGGTAAAAAAGTATATTCTACAAAGCTTGTACTATCTATGCAGACATGTATCCAATTATTTGAGTAAAAAGTATGAATTAACATGCTGCTGTTTGACCGCTATCCTTGGTCCGGATTTAAATTTTATGTACAATCTTGCCCAAAATTTTCCTTATTTTTCTAGATGAAATTACCCTATCGCAAATTGACGTCTTGTGGAAAACAACATCCGTTATCTACCGTGTGCAGACTGAGTGATTAACTGGGTAAAGGTGCACGTGTCTCAAGTTCAGTGGCCACAATATTGAAAAACATTGTACATGTAGTTCCACAGAGGACATTCACTATTCCTGTTTATGCTTTCATACAAAAATTTTTATAGATATATAATATATATATATATATATATATATATATATATATGTATATATAATTTTAAGAGAAATTTAGTTTTATGCACTCTGAAATAAATAATTAACATCACAGTGGTCCCCTTTGTCATCCCTTATGTTAATTTCTAATTAATAATAATGTATTTTAAAATGCAATTCTTCAACATTGTAAAAATTAGAATGTAAATACTAAAGGCCTATAGGCAGTATATGTTAAATACAACAGAGATGATTCACCATAGTTCATAAAAAAAAAAAAAAAAATACTTTCAAGGCACCAGAAGTCTACATGGTTTTGTTCTATCCATGCTTTGCTACTGTCAACGTAATTAGTAATGCCTGTCATCTTTACATAAGCATCATTTCTCTATCGTCCTAAGTGGATGCTGGGGTTCCTGAAAGGACCATGGGGAATAGCGGCTCCGCAGGAGACAGGGCACAAAAGTAAAGCTTTTACAGGTCAGGTGGTGTGTACTGGCTCCTCCCCCTATGACCCTCCTCCAGACTCCAGTTAGATTTTTGTGCCCGGACGAGAAGGGTGCAATTCTAGGTGGCTCTCATAAAGAGCTGCTTAGAGAGTTTAGCTTAGGTTTTTTATTTTACAGTGATTCCTGCTGGCAACAGGATCACTGCAACGAGGGACAGAGGGGAGAAGAAGTGAACTCACCTGCGTGCAGGATGGATTGGCTTCTTGGCTACTGGACATGAAGCTCCAGAGGGACGATCACAGGTACAGCCTGGATGGTCACCGGAGCCACGCCGCCGGCCCCCTCACAGATGCTGAAGCAAGAAGAGGTCCAGAATCGGCGGCTGAAGACTCCTGCAGTCTTCTTAAGGTAGCGCACAGCACTGCAGCTGTGCGCCATTTTCCTCTCAGCACACTTCACACGGCAGTCACTGAGGGTGCAGGGCGCTGGGGGGGGGCGCCCTGGGAGGCAAATGTAAACCTTTAAAAAGGCTAAAAATACCTCACATATAGCCCCAGAGGCTATATGGAGATATTTACCCCTGCCTAAATGTACTAAATAGCGGGAGACGAGCCCGCCGGAAAAGGGGCGGGGCCTATCTCCTCAGCACACGGCGCCATTTTCTGTCACAGCTCCGCTGGTCAGGAAGGCTCCCAGGTCTCTCCCCTGCACTGCACTACAGAAACAGGGTATAACAGAGAGGGGGGGCAAAATAAATGGCAATATATTAATATAAAAGCAGCTATAAGGGAGCACTTAATCATAAGGCTATCCCTGTCATATATAGCGTTTTTTGGTGTGTGCTGGCAGACTCTCCCTCTGTCTCCCCAAAGGGCTAGTGGGTCCTGTCTTCGTATAGAGCATTCCCTGTGTGTCTGCTGTGTGTCGGTACGTGTGTGTCGACATGTATGAGGACGTTATTGGTGTGGAGGCGGAGCAATTGCCAAATATGAGGATGTCACCTTCTAGGGGGTCGACACCAGAATGGATGCCTTTATTTGTGGAATTACGGGATAGCGTCAACTCGCTTAAGCAGTCGTTTGCCGACATGAGGCGGCCGGACACTCACTTAGTGCCTGTCCAGGCGCCTCAAACACCGTCAGGGGCTGTAAAACGCCCCTTGCCTCAGTCGGTCGACACAGACCCAGACACAGGCACTGATTCCGGTAGTGAAGGTGACGAATCAACCGTATTTTCCAAAAGGGCCACACGTTATATGATTTTGGCAATAAAGGAGATGTTACATTTAGCTGATACTACAGGTACCACTAAACAGGGTATTATGTGGGGTGTGAAAAAACTACCAGTAGTTTTTACCGAATCAGAAGAATTAAATGACGTGTGTGATGAAGCGTGGGGTGCCCCGATAAAAAACTGCTAATTTCAAAGAAGTTATTGGCTTTATACCCTTTCCCGCCAGAGGTTAGGGAGCGCTGGGAAACACCTCCTAGGGTGGACAAAGCGCTAACACGCTTATCAAAACAAGTGGCGTTACCCTCTCCTGAGACGGCCGCACTTAAAGATCCATCAGATAGGAGGATGGAAAATATCCAAAAAGGTATATACACACATGCAGGTGTTATACTACGACCAGCTATTGCGACTGCCTGGATGTGCAGTGCTGGGGTAGTCTGGTCAGAGTCCCTGATCGAAAATATTGATACCCTGGACAGGGACAATATTTTACTGTCGTTAGAACAAATAAAGGATGCATTTCTTTATATGCGTGATGCACAGAGAGATATCTGCACACTGGCATCACGGGTAAGTGCTATGTCCATTTCGGCCAGAAGAGCTTTATGGACACGACAGTGGACAGGCGATGCGTAGAGGAGTTATTTGGGGTCGGTCTATCGGATTTGGTGGCCACGGCTACGGCCGGGAAATCCACCTTTTCTACCTCAAGTCACTCCCCAACAGAAAAAGGCACCGACCTTTCAACCGCAGCCTTTTCGTTCCTTTAAAAATAAGAGAGCAAAGGGCTATTCATATCTGCCACGAGGCAGAGGACGAGGGAAGAGACAGCAACAGGCAGCTCCTTCCCAGGAACAGAAGCACTCCCCGGCTTCTACAAAAGCCTCAGCATGACGCTGGGGCTTCGCAAGCGGACTCGGGGGCGGTAGGCGGTCGTCTCAAGAATTACAGCGCGCAGTGGGCTCACTCGCAGGTAAATCCCTGGATCCTGCAGATAATATCTCAGGGGTACAGTTTGAAATTAGAGACAGAGCCACCTCGCCGTTTCCTGAAGTCTGCTTTACCAACGTCCCCCTCAGAAAGGGAGACGGTTTTGGAAGCCATTCACAAGCTGTATTCTCAGCAGGTGATAGTCAAGGTACCTCTTCTACAACAAGGGAAGGGGTATTATTCCACTCTTTTTGTGGTACCGAAGCCGGATGGCTCGGTAAGGCCTTTTCTAAATCTGAAGTCCTTGAACCTGTACATAAAGAAGTTCAAGTTCAAGATGGAGTCACTCAGAGCAGTGATAGCGAACCTGGAAGAAGGGGACTTTATGGTATCCTTGGACATCAAGGATGCGTATCTCCATGTTCCAATTACCCCTCACACCAGGGGTACCTCAGGTTCGTTGTACAAAACTGTCACTATCAGTTTCAGACGCTGCCGTTTGGTTTGTCCACGGCACCTCGGGTCTTTACAAAGGTAATGGCCGAGATAATATTTCTTCTTCGAAGAAAAGGCGTATTAATTATCCCATACTTGGACGATCTCCTAATAAGGGCAAGGTCCAGAGAACAGCTAGAGATGGGTTTAGCACTATCTCAAGAGGTGCTAAAGCAGCACGGATGGATTCTGAATATTCCAAAATCCCAATTAATGCCGACAACTCGTCTGCTGTTCCTGGGGATGATTCTGGACACAGTTCAGAAAAGGTTTTTCTTCCCGAAGAAAAAGCCAAGGAGTTATCTGACCTGGTCAGGAACCTCCTAAAACCAGGAAAGGTGTCTGTACATCAATGCACAAGAGTCCTGGGAAAAAATGGTAGCTTCTTACGAAGCAATCCCTTTCGGCAGATTCCATGCAAAGGGATCTGTTGGACAAATGGTCAGGGTCGCATCTTCAGATGCACCTGCGGATAACCCTGTCGCCGAGGACAAGGGTATCCCTTCTGTGGTGGTTGCAGGAGGCTCATCTATTGGAGGGCCGCAGATTCGGCATGCAGGATTGGATCCTGGTGACCACGGGTGCCAGCCAGAGAGGCTGGGGAGCAGTCACACAGGGAAGAAATTTCCAGGGAGTGTGGTCGAGCCTGAAAAAGTCTCTTCACATAAGCATTCTGGAACTAAGAGCAATCTACAATGCTCTAAGCCAGGCGGAACCTCTGCTTCAAGGAAGACCGGTGTTGATCCAGTCGGACAACATCACGGCAGTCGCCCATGTAAACAGACAGGGCGGCACAAGAAGCAGGAGGGCAATGGCAGAAGCTGCCAGGATCCTTCGCTGGGCGGAGAATCACGTGATAGCACTGTCAGCAGTATTCATCCCGGGCGTGGACAACTGGGAAGCAGACTTCCTCAGCAGACACGACCTTCACCCGGGAGAGTGGAGACTTCATCCAGAAGTTTTCCACATGCTATTAAACCATTGGGTAAAACCAATGGTGGACATGATGGCGTCTCGCCTCAACAAAACACTGGACAGGTATTGCGCCAGGTCAAGAGATCCGCAGGCAATAGTTGTGGACGCGCTGGTAACACCTTGGGTGTACCAGTCGGTATATGTGTTTCCTCCTCTGCCTCTCATACCAAAGGTATTGAGGATTATACGGCAAAGTGGAGTAAGACTAGTGGCTCCGGATTGGCCAAGAAGGACTTGGTACCCGGAACTTCAAGAGATGGTCACGGACGATCCGTGGCCTCTACTTCTGAGAAGGGACCTGCTTCAGCAGGGTACTTGTCTTTTTCAAGACTTACCGCGGCTGCGTTTGACGGCATGGCGTTTGAATGCCAGATCCTAAAAGGAAAAGGCATTCCAGAAGAAGTCATTCCTACCTTGATAAAGGCAAGGAAGGAAGTCACCGCGAAGCATTATCGCCGTATTTGGCAAAAATATGTTGCGTGGTGCGAGCAGCGGAGTGCTCCGATGGAGGAATTTCAACTGGGTCGTTTTTCTACATTTCCTGCAATCAGGATTGTCTATGGGTCTCAAATTGGGATCTATTAAGGTTCAAATTTCGGCCCTATCAATATTCTTCCAAAAAGAATTGGCCTCAGTCCCTGAGGTCCAGATTTTTATCAAAGGAGTACTGCATATACAGCCTCCTGTGGTGCCTAAGGTGGCACCGTGGGATCTAAATGTAGTTTTAGATTTCCTCAAATCAAATTGGTTTGAACCACTAAAGAAGGTGGATTTGAAATATCTCACATGGAAAGTGACTATGTTACTGGCCCTGGCTTCGGCCGGGAGAGTATCTGAACTGGCGGCTTTGTTTTATAAAAGCCTTATTTAATTTTCCATTCGACATAGGGCAGAGCTGCGGACGCGTCCGCATTTTCTCCCTAAGGTGGTATCAGCGTTTCACCTGAACCAGCCTATTGTAGTGCCTGCGGCTACAGACGACTTGAAGGACTCCAAGTTGTTGGACGTTGTCAGAGCCTTAAAAATATACATTTAAAGGACGGCTGGAGTCAGAAAATCTGACTCGCTGTTTATACTGTATGCACCCAACAAGTTGGGTGCACCTGCTTCTAAGCAGTCGATTGCTCGTTGGATTTGTAACAAAATTCAACTTGTACATTCTGTGGCAGGCCTGCCACAGCCTAAATCTGTTAAGGCCCATTCCGCAAGGAAGGTGGGCTCATCTTGGGCGGCTGCCCGAGGGGTCTCGGCATTACTACTCTGCCGAGCAGCTACGTGGTCAGGGGAGAACACGTTTGTAAATTTTTACAAATTTGATACCCTGGCAAAGGAGGACCTGGAGTTCTCTCATTCGGTGCTGCAGAGTCATCCGCACTCTCCCGCCCGTTTGGGAGCTTTGGTATAATCCCCATGGTCCTTTCAGGAACCCCAGCATCCACTTAGGACGATAGAGAAAATAAGAATTTACTTACCGATAATTCTATTTCTCGGAGTCCGTAGTGGATGCTGGGCGCCCATCCCGAGTGCGGATTATCTGCAATACTTGTACATAGTTATTGTTAACTAATTCGGGTTATTGTTTAGGAAGCCATCTTTCAGAGGCTCCTCTGTTATCATACTTTTAACTGGGTTTAGATCACAAGTTGTACGGTGTGATTGGTGTGGCTGGTATGAGTCTTACCCGGGATTCAAAATCCTCCCTTATTGTGTACGCTCGTCCGGGCACAGTACCTAACTGGAGTCTGGAGGAGGGTCATAGGGGGAGGAGCCAGTACACACCACCTGACCTGTAAAAGCTTTACTTTTGTGCCCTGTCTCCTGCGGAGCCGCTATTCCCCATGGTCCTTTCAGGAACCCCAGCATCCACTACGGACTCCGAGAAATAGAATTATCGGTAAGTAAATTCTTATTTTCCAAGCCATGGCTAAGATGTATACTTGTACCGTTGTTGTGCCTTGAACACCGCATTAGTGAATGTCTTATATATTCCCAACTTCCAGATGTGTTAAGATTCTGAGTCATATTTTAATTAAACGTGTATTATATGACAATATTAGAGACACAAATGTAAATATTCCAAAAACTTTATTTAAAGTACAACAACTAAAACAACAACCACTTTGTAATAACAGTAAGTTATACAAACATCTAAAAAATTTATTGAAAGTACAACAACAACAAATTTTTATTAACACATAACAGAAAGTTATACAAACATCCAAAAAATTTATTGAAATTAGAACAACAACCACTTTGTAATAACACATAACAGTAAGTTATACAAACATTTACCATATCAAAAAATAAATTTAGCAAATATAGTCTGTCACATTAAACAATCTTTATTCAATTCATATTAACTGTAAAGAAAAACTTTATTCTATACACTTTGTTTCTTTATTTTACATAAAATCAAACAATGCTTAGAAATGTATAACTCTATTTCTTAATATATTATCCCTTTATTAACAGTTAATTATATAGTGTTCCAGATAACGTTGCGCTTAAGTATGTGTTCCTTGACTTTTATTTTTAAAAATGCCCTTACCGAACATTCAGTTTTCCTTCCCAAAAATGGGTATTGACAACAACCCATGTTTTTGATCTGAGGTGGAAATGGTACAATGACCGGGCTCAGTACCAGCTTTTGAATTGATTTCTTTAGAATCACAATATTTTTTTTTAGAAGGTGGTAAGCCTGCTTTGAAAACTCAATGAGGTATGAGTCATTGAAAGTACAGTCCCTCTACCCCTGTGCAATACGATCTTTTACCCAGGGATGTAGGCAAGATGTCGGCCATATGTTATCCGTAAAATTTAAACCGTGATCCCACCTGCCGATTGCTCAGGCAGTTGGGTCCACCATGAGTCTGAAGGCTTTGAGGAAGCAGAACTTGAGTTTGTTCCTGAAAACCAGTCGCTGCATTTTTCATAGACTCCCCTCTCAAGGTAATAGAGGAAGCAGTGTTTTTCTTTTATTATTTTTTCCTCCAAAAGGAATGCAGTATAGGGGCAGTATATGACTTCGTAGCCGGTATAGCTGTGGAAGGAAGATATGTATACTTACCCACCATTGCCTTAGTTATTCACTTATCCATTTCAACAAAAAACAGGGACTCACCTGTGAAGGGCAGAATGTACACGTTTCTCCTGTAGTCTGCTTCCGCAGTCCATTGTCTGCGGTAGTCTGTAGATGGGATCCTTGTGCCGCCATATCCATAGTCTACCAGCTAATCGTGACGCCGCAACTGTACTCACCACTCTTCACATCTTCATGCTCTGTTAGGGGTGTTGTTTGTTCTTAGGAATAACTCGATCAGGTGCTCCTTGTGGTGTCAGAGTAGTAACAGGACCATTAACTCTTTACAAAGTTTGTCTGTTCTCCTCCCTAAGTCCAACGAAGCAGGCATACTGGTGCAACCCATTCTCCTGTAAAATACTAACCTAAAACTAATAAAAACCAGAAAAAATCCTCTGGAGCTCTCACACTTGTGAATGTCTCCTCCAGGCAGATTTTCTAAACAGTCTACTAGGAGCGACATAGAGGGATTAGCTAGCCAACACTACTAAACCCTCAAAGAGCACGTGGCTCCTAGTGGACCTGTCTATAGTCCATGGTACAAATGTTTACCCCAGTATCCTCTAGGATGCAAGATAAAGTATCCTGAAGAATACAGGTAACCGAATGAGCAACTAACAGAGTGCATCTGCATGCTATGAGCATCTAGCGTGGTAATATAGCCTCACAGCTGCATACATAATGGATTTTGGTGGTTAGAGTCTCATTTTTTGAAAACCAGTTCCAACAATCAATGCTGGAGATCATGAGAGCATGGATTATAGTTTTTGAAGTCCTAGTTTAGCTATGCCCCCATTTTTGATCTTCTTTATTTGATGCCTGGAACAATGCCTTTAGGGTTGATGTCTTTGGGTTGGACTGTAGAACGCTTCTGTGCCGCAAAGATCTTTTATTTCCAAACTCTTCGGTTCTTCTATTATGGACGTGCTGCAAAAGGAGATTAAAATAGTAAATTTAGAGTTTTTTTACAATACAGCCATATTAATGGCTAACCATGTCCCTTCATACTTCAACTTTTCACAACTGAATTTTCTGCAAATACAGCATTTGCCTATTTTGATGCTGTAAAAGTAACCGTGGATTTTTTTTTACATTAAAATAAGACTCCATGTCCTCCGTATTTTATCAGTAATGTGTATAATGTTGCTGATGGTTTATATCACATATTTTAGCCCTTGTAACAAAGATACATACCCCCACCCAAAACATCACCATACTCTGCGTAAGACACTTCATCATCATTGTCAGCCTGCATCATATATGCCACAGTACGCATTGTTGGACTAATGGTAGGGGTCTGAGACTCTGGTATTGTCACTTAATCTCTATTCATCAGGTCATCCATAGACTGACTCAAGTTTTGCATCTCTTTCTCAGTATGCTCAAATTTGATAGAAATATTTGATATGATCCCTTTAATGGCATCTATTTGATTTGTTCCACTCGCCTAAGAATGTGTCCTATTTTTGTTAAATTTAATATATTAACCCGTGGAATATAGACACTCTGCTGTGCATGAAACACATTACCATGACATGGTAATGTGAAGGGACACACACACATGAAAGTTGAAAAAACAAATTTAACACAGAGCCCACATGGACCCACAAAACATGGATACAGCAACACCAACTTTTAACAAAATACAACTCAGCTGGGTTGCTAAACCAAGTTAATTAAAAGTTCTTTCGATTCTACAATGCTCCCTCCCCCCCTTACTAAGAAGCATTGGTACCGCTGTGGAGACAGACTTTGTGGAGGAGATGCGCTTCCCTGTGATGCCTGTTAGTGTAAGCTGCCAAGAAAAACTTGCGCTTGCGAGATCAGTCACCTATCAGTGTGGAACAGTACCAGTAACCCTATATGAGGTTGGCCTGTTCCACACAACCCTAAGTCCCACTAAGCATGCAGGCTTGTGTCAACCAGTCCTGCATGAAAAATGTGAAAAACAAATGCAGATAATTAACAATCTTGCACAAGTGTGCCCGGCTCCTACGGGCACATAATTAAAATTGCGTCTGTTACTATGGGAATACAAGAAGCATCCACCATACACTATTTCCTAAAGTGCCCAAGGCTAATATAGAACTGGTCCATACCCCATAAAACTAATGTGTATCCAGTATCATCTGTGACTTAAGAGAAATCAGACTTACACGATGCAGCATCCCTTGGTAGCTCTATGTCTGCATCATTATTCTGTTGTCTTCTCAGACTGGACCCTTCGCCGATTACGTCTTGCCAGGTGTCGGTATGCTGTAAAGAAAAAAAGACACAACAGTCAGTTTATATCAAAATTGGCTTTGTTTGGCACTAACTGTCCCTGACACCTTTGCTGATCTGCTTTCCCTTACTTAGCCCATCACAAAGGACAAATACCTAACTTGTTGGGGAAAAGAAAGAGGTAAAAGGTAGATTATTTACCCTTAGCAAGTCCTCCGCCGAGCTCTATGCCAGCCTCTGTGCTTGATGAGCAGACTGGACCTTTCGCCGATTACGTCTTGCCAGGTGTCGGTATGCTGTCAAGAAAAAAAGACACAACAGTCAGTTAATATCAAAATTCGCTTTGTTTGGCTCTAACTGTCCCTGAGACCTTTGCTGATTTGCTTTCCCTTAGCCCATCACAAAGGACAAATACCTAACTTGGGGAGAGAAAGAGGTAAAAGGTAGATTATTTACCCTTAGCAAGTCCTCCGCCGAGCTCTATGCCAGCCTCTGTGCTTGATGAGCAGACTGGACCCTTCGCTGATTACGTCTTGCCAGGTGTCGGTATGCTGTAAAGAAAAAAAGACACAACAGTCAGTTTATATCAAAATTGGCATTGTTTGGCACTAACTGTCCCTGAGACCTTTGCTGATCTGCTTTCCCTTACTTAGCCCATCACAAAGGACAAATACCTAACTTGTTGGGGAAAAGAAAGAGGTAAAAGGTAGATTTACCCTTAGCAAGTCCTCCGCCGAGCTCTATGCCAGCCTCTGTGCTTGATGAGCAGACTGGACCCTTCGCCGATTATGTCTTGCCAGGTGTCGGTATGCTGTAAAGAAAAAAAAAGACACAACAGTCAGTTAATATCAAAATTGGCTTTGTTTGGCACTAACTGTCCCTGAGACCTTTGCTGATTTGCTTTCCCTTACTTAGCCCATCACAAAGGACAAATACCTAACTTGGGGAGAGAAAGAGGTAAAAGGTAGATTATTTACCCTTAGCAAGTCCTCCGCCGAGCTCTATGCCAGCCTCTGTGCTTGATGAGCAGACTGGACCCTTCGCTGATTACGTCTTGCCAGGTGTCGGTATGCTGTAAAGAAAAAAAGACACAACAGTCAGTTTATATCAAAATTGGCTTTGTTTGGCACTAACTGTCCCTGAGACCTTTGCTGATCTGCTTTCCCTTACTTAGCCCATCACAAAGGACAAATACCTAACTTGTTGGGGAAAAGAAAGAGGTAAAAGGTAGATTATTTACCCTTAGCAAGTCCTCCGCCGAGCTCTATGCCAGCCTCTGTGCTTGATGAGCAGACTGGACCCTTCGCCGATTACGTCTTGCCAGGTGTCAGTATGCTATAAAAAAAAAAAGACACAACAGTCAGTTAATATCAAAATTGGCTTTGTTTGGCACTAACTGTCCCTGAGACCTTTGCTGATCTGCTTTCCCTTACTTAGCCCATCACAAAGGACAAATACCTAACTTGTTGGGGAAAAGAAAGAGGTAAAAGGTAGATTATTTACCCTTAGCAAGTCCTCCGCCGAGCTCTATGCCAGCCTCTGTGCTTGATGAGCAGACTGGACCCTTCGCCGATTACGTCTTGCCAGGTGTCGGTATGCTGTAAAGAAAAAAAGACACAACAGTCAGTTTATATCAAAATTGGCTTTGTTTGGCACTAACTGTCCCTGAGACCTTTGCTGATCTGCTTTCCCTTACTTAGCCCATCACAAAGGACAAATACCTAACTTGTTGGG
Source organism: Pseudophryne corroboree (assembly GCF_028390025.1). Classification (NCBI taxonomy): domain Eukaryota; kingdom Metazoa; phylum Chordata; class Amphibia; order Anura; family Myobatrachidae; genus Pseudophryne; species Pseudophryne corroboree. The sequence goes on along the minus strand of NC_086444.1, from coordinate 650,839,477 downwards.
GAAAAGAAAGAGGTAAAAGGTAGATTATTTACCCTTAGCAAGTCCTCCGCCGAGCTCTATGCCAGCCTCTGTGCTTGATGAGCAGACTGGACCCTTCGCCGATTACGTCTTGCCAGGTGTCAGTATGCTATAAAAAAAAAAAGACACAACAGTCAGTTAATATCAAAATTGGCTTTGTTTGGCACTAACTGTCCCTGAGACCTTTGCTGATCTGCTTTCCCTTACTTAGCCCATCACAAAGGACAAATACCTAACTTGTTGGGGAAAAGAAAGAGGTAAAAGGTAGATTATTTACCCTTAGCAAGTCCTCCGCCGAGCTCTATGCCAGCCTCTGTGCTTGATGAGCAGACTGGACCCTTCGCCGATTACGTCTTGCCAGGTGTCGGTATGCTGTAAAGAAAAAAAAAGACACAACAGTCAGTTAATATCAAAATTGGCTTTGTTTGGCACTAACTGTCCCTGAGACCTTTGCTGATCTGCTTTCCCTTACTTAGCCCATCACAAAGGACAAATACCTAACTTGTTGGGGAAAAGAAAGAGGTAAAAGGTAGATTATTTACCCTTAGCAAGTCCTCCGCCGAGCTCTATGCCAGCCTCGGTGCTTGATGAGCAGACTGGACCCTTCGCCGATTACGTCTTGCCAGGTGTCGGTATGCTGTAAAGAAAAAAAGACACAACAGTCAGTTTATATCAAAATTGGCTTTGTTTGGCACTAACTGTCCCTGAGACCTTTGCTGATCTGCTTTCCCTTACTTAGCCCATCACAAAGGACAAATACCTAACTTGTTGGGGAAAAGAAAGAGGTAAAAGGTAGATTATTTACCCTTAGCAAGTCCTCCGCCGAGCTCTATGCCAGCCTCTGTGCTTGATTAGCAGACTGGTCCCTATGTCCGGCTAGTTTGCTGTTGTGGACGGCTCCTCCGGGGCTCCGGACGGCTCCTCCTGGGCTCCGGACGGCTCCTCCGGGGCTCTGGCATGCTCCTCCTGGGTTCTGTTCCACATAACCGCCTGTGCTTGTTCCAACATCTCCTGCTGGGCTCTGTTCCACATCTCGTGCTGTATTATGGACTGCTCCAATTCTTCTGACCTTTGATGCTGCAGTCTCAAAACTGACAATGCTCTTTGGTAAGCCAGATCTCCTCTCTCTTCTTGAGCATACATTTCTTGATCAATTGATGTTCGGTTTGACGGTGTTGTGACTTCTGAACTTCGTTCTGCTTGCTGTGGTCGTGCGCTGTGCAATCTTCTTCCTTCGTCTGTCATCAGCTGCAGGCTTGTTGCAATCATGCTTGTGTTTACGTTGCACTGTTGTTGCCACAGTAGCATGCTTTGTAGGCCTGTTCCAATCTGTTGGCATTGCAATGAAATATGTTCCAGATAATCATTCTGTTGTCGACAGAGTTGGTCCTGATTCGATTGTCCATCCCGCTGTTCATTTTGTTTGGTGCTGATCTCTTCAATCTTCTGCTGCATGCTCTTGCAATGTCCAACCACCGACATATGTGCTGACACAAGTTGATTGTTGTATCGGCCCAGCGATATCATTGCCTCATTTTGTTGAACAACAGCTGTCTTGATATGGTCGATGTTCTGTTCCATGTTGTCCAAACGACTATTAATCCTTTGGCTTTCTTCAGCTCTACGTTGCTCCATGTTCTTTAAAGCTTCCAGTATTAGATTGAGTGATGAATCTGTAAAACAAGTAAATGATTTAGTTTAACAAATTACAGTTGAACACAATTAAACACTCCTAAATTGTAAAGAAATATTAAATTGCTACCTTCTCGCGTAGTTTCCGGTGTTGTTGATTCAAGGACTTCTGCTACACTGCCTGAAGTTTCCATGTCCGGAATTTGCTCTGTTCTTTCAACAAGATTCTGGTCTTCAAATGCAGGGTAGCTCTGTGAAGAGGACTCTTCTGGCAGTGACTGTGGGTGCCCCTGTGATGAATTTTCTTCTGGAAGTGGCTGTTGGGATGATGTTTCTTCGTGCACCGTGGGTGGGTGCCTCTGGGCTGATTCTTCTTGAAGTGGCGCTGCTTGCAGTGTTGACTCAATCGGCGATATTGTATGCTGTATCTGTGTTTCTAAAATGTAAATATAGATATATACAATAATTATAAAAAAAAATATGCAGTGCCAGAAACGCCGACAGCTAAAGATACGCAAACAGTGCAAGCTACAGGTATGCACCCATTGACAGATATACATGTACCAACATTGTTAATTTCATGTCCAAAAACGATGCCTTACCGGTATCCTCAGCACCTCCTCCAGTTGTCGGATATCCAAAAGAAACTCTTCTCTTTGCCTTAACTGTGGAATCTGTAATATTGATATAAAGAACATACTGTAGTTATTAGTTTTGTGTCATGAAAAAAAAAAAATGTATTTATATATATATATATATATATATATATATATATATATATATATAGAGGAAAATATGATATGTCCCTCACCTTTCTGAGATTTTGTTTTCTTCTTTGGCGTTGTTTCCATTTGTGGCGTGCTATGTTTGGTTGGCGTTGATTCTTTTGTGGCTCCTTTTGAAATAAATAAGAAATTAGTATTTTTTTTTAAATAATTAATTTTTATGAATGAATATAAAAAAAATATTTATATAATTTGTAAAAATAATACCTTGTGCACTGGTTCCTGGCATTTCCTCCTGCACAAGTACGAAGTAGTTCTCCATCTTCTTTTCCCAATCCTTGTGTAATTTTTGACCTTTTTGGATCTTGCGATTGACGGATCTTCTGCAGTCGCGTTACCTTTTCTTGCAACTTTCGGTGCTTCGCTGGAACCCACCTTCCGAAGAAACTGCATCTGAGATTTCCTTCCACGTCGTGCCCTTGAATCGGTGATGAACATTTCTTGCCGGCGATCCGAAAAGTTGAAAGGAGTGATGAACAACTTGATTGATTAGGGTGTCCGTTTCTTCATCTGTGAAGTTGGGTGCCCTGCTGCTGGATTCTTCTCCCGAGTCCGCTTCTTCATGCGAAACTCTGCCATGGTCGCTTGGTGAGGTTTCTTGCTGTCTTTCAGATGATTCTTCTTCCTGTGCGGATAGGGAAATCCTCCTTGCTTCTTCCTTGGACATGTCTGGAAAAAAAACTTAAAAAAAAAAAGAAAATAATAATAATTATTATTATAATATTATATTAAAAAAATAATGACCTCCAGCAGTGCCATATACACAAATAATGACCCCCAGCAGTGCCATATACACAAATAATGACCCCCCCAGCAGTGCCATATACACAAATAATGACCCCCCCCGCAGTGACATATACACAAATAATGACCCCCCCAGCATTGACATATACACAAATAATGACCGCCAGTGACATATACACAAATAATGACACCCCCCCCCGCAGTGACATATACACAAATAATGAACCCCAGCAGTGCCATATACCCAAATAGTGCCAAATACCCAAATTATGCCAAACAGCTGTGACAGATACCCAAATTATGCCACCCAGCAGTGCCAGATACCCAAATTATGCCACCCAGCAGTGCCATATACCCAAATTATGCCAGCCAGCAGTGCCAGATACCCAAATTATGCCAGCCAGCAGTCCCAGATACCCAAATTATGCCAGCCAGCAGTGCCAGATACCCAAATTATGCCAACCAGCAGTGACATATACACAAATAATGAACCCCAGCAGTGCCATATACCCAAATTATGCCAACCAGCAGTGCCAAATACCCAAATTATGCCAAACAGCTGTGACAGATACCCAAAAAAGGACCCCCATCTGTGCCATATACCCAAATTATGCCAATCAGCAGTGCCAGATACCCAAATTATGCCAAACAGCTGTGACAGATACCCAAAAAAGGACCCCCATCTATCCCATATACCCACATTATGCCAACCAGCAGTGCCAGATACCCAAATTATGCCAGCCAGCAGTGCCAGATACCCAAATTATGCCACCCAGCAGTGCCAGATACCCAAATTATGCCAACCAGCAGTGCCAGGTACCCAAATTATGCCAACCAGCAGTGACATATACACAAATAATGAACCCCAGCAGTGCCATATACCCAAATTATGCCAACCAGCAGTGCCAAATACCCAAATTATGCCAAACAGCTGTGACAGATACACAAATGATGCCACCCAGCAGTGCCAGATACACAAATTATGCCACCCAGCAGTGCCATATACCCAAATTATGCCAGCCAGCAGTGCCAGATACCCAAATTATGCCAGCCAGCAGTGCCAGATACCCACATTATGCCACCCAGCAGTGCCAGATACCCAAATTATGCCAGCCAGCAGTGCCAGATACCCAAATTATGCCAACCAGCAGTGCCAGATACCCAAATTATGCCAACCAGCAGTGACATATACACAAATAATGAACCCCAGCAGTGCCATATACCCAAATTATGCCAACCAGCAGTGCCAAATACCCAAATTATGCCAACCAGCAGTGACAGATACCCCAAAAAGGACCCCCATCTGTGCCATATACCCAAATTATGCCAGCCAGCAGTGCCAGATACCCACATTATGCCAGCCAGCAATGCCAGATACCCAAATTATGCCACCCAGCAGTGCCAGATACCCAAATTATGCCAGCCAGCAGTGCCAGATACCCAAATTATGCCAACCAGCAGTGCCAGATACCAAAGTTATGCCAACCAGCAGTGACATATACACAAATAATGAACCCCAGCAGTGACAGATACACAAATAATGACCACCCGCAGTAACAGATACCCAAATTTTGCCAACAAACGGTGCAAGATACACAAATTATGCCAGAAAGCAGTGCCAGATACCGACATCATTCCACACTGCAGTAACAGATATACAAAGAATTCTTGTCACGGTCACTTCTCCAGAAAAGCTCTGATATGGAAATCAGAATCGCTAGAAGCCAATCACAAGACACTAACAGACCGTATACAGCCAGTTAGCAGTCTCAAGCAAATGGCGCCTAAGCAAGGGAGGGACAGATCTTTTATTCTGTGTAAAAGAGCGGGAACATCGCTCCTCCTTCACTATATGGATTCATATAGTTTTATTGGCTAATTTAGTGGCACCACTATACGTCAGGCCATACTGAACTGTTGATTTGTCTTATGTAGTAGTATATTTTATTGGTTGGATTTCGGCGCGAACGGATATGTTATGTTTTGATTGGTGTCATCAGTGATAGCATCATTTAAATACTTTTTTTTTTTTTTAAACATTAACCGGAATGTATCTCGGAACGTTGGCCCGGAACAGTTAACTTAAGCAAACTCTGCCATTATGGATCTTGCAGTGCTTATCCACGGGGATTATGTAGCTAGAGTGTTGGTGGAATTTTGGCACCTGTAGTGCAATGGGGAATGCTGCCTGCACCTCGGCCCGATAACGGGGTGACGTTCCGGTGTGCTGGGGCGTATAGGGGCAGTACACGGCTGTGGGGGAGTGTATGTTGGTAGAGGGGTAGATGGCTAGGGAGAGCGGTGTGCGTCTCGGGGTACACGGCTGGTGATAGCTGGGGTTCGGGGGACAGTTGGAGGGAGGTGAGGTTAAGTGCATATAGGGGCTAGGCTGGCTAGGTGGACGGCTAAAGTGCGTTACTGTGCTACCAGAGTGGGGAGCAGTGCCAGGGTGTTGTGTTACTTGTAGTGCCACGGGGAAACATGGAGCGCGTAAGGCAGTGGGGTGTATAGCTAGGCGTGTAAATGTAGACGGGCAGTGGGGTGACTAGAGGGGATGGCGGCGGCGTCTAAGTTTGCACGGGTATCGTGGGGAATAGCGGGGGGGTGTCAGCGTTGCAGATGTGCAGCAGGGTGCCCGGGTGTGCTGGCAGACATGGGTGGGGTCTTTCATGAAGGGTGTTACTGTGCTACCAGAGCGGGGAGCAGTGCCAGGGCGTTGTGTTACTTGTAGTGCCACGGGGAAACATGCGTAAGGCAGTGGGGTGTATAGCTAGGCGTGTAAATGTAGACGGGCAGCGGGGTGACTAGGGGGGATGGCGGCGGCGTCTAAGTTTGCACGGGTATCGTGGGGAATAGCGGGGGGGGGGAAGGGAGGGTGTCAGCGTTGCAGTTGTGCAGCAGGGTGCCCGGGTGTGCTGGCAGACATGGGTGGTGTCTTTCATGAAGGGTGTTACTGTGCTACCAGAGCGGGAGCAGTGCCAGGGCGTTGTGTTACTTGTAGTGCCACGGGGAAACATGGAGCGCGTAAGGCAGTGGGGTGTATAGCTAGGCGTGTAAATGTAGACGGGCAGCGGGGTGACTAGGGGGGATGGCTGAAACGGGTATCGGGGTGGATAGCAGGTGGGGGGGAGGGTGTCAGCGTTGCAGATGTGCAGCAGGGTGCCCGGGTGTGCTGGCAGACATGGGTGGTGTCTTTCATGAAGGGTGTTACTGTGCTACCAGAGCGGGAGCAGTGCCAGGGCGTTGTGTTACTTGTAGTGCCACGGGGAAACATGGAGCGCCTAAGGCAGTGGGGTGTATAGCTAGGCGTGTAAATGTAGACGGGCAGCGGGGTGACTAGGGGGGATGGCTGAAACGGGTATCGGGGTGGATAGCAGGTGGGGGGGAGGGTGTCAGCGTTGCAGATGTGCAGCAGGGTGCCCGGGTGTGCTGGCAGACATGGGTGGGGTCTTTCATGAAGGGTGTTACTGTGCTACCAGAGCGGGGAGCAGTGCCAGGGCGTTGTGTTACTTGTAGTGCCACGGGGAAACATGCGTAAGGCAGTGGGGTGTATAGCTAGGCGAGTAAATGTAGACGGGCAGTGGGGTGACTAGGGGGGATGTCTGAAACGGGTATCGGGGTGGATAGCAGGTGGGGGGGAGGGTGTCAGCGTTGCAGATGTGCAGCAGGGTGCCCGGGTGTGCTGGCAGACATGGGTGGGGTCTTTCATGAAGGGTGTTACTGTGCTACCAGAGCGGGGAGCAGTGCCAGGGCGTTGTGTTACTTGTAGTGCCACGGGGAAACATGCGTAAGGCAGTGGGGTGTATAGCTAGGCGTGTAAATGTAGACGGGCAGCGGGGTGACTAGGGGGGATGGCTGAAACGGGTATCGGGGTGGATAGCAGGTGGGGGGGAGGGTGTCAGCGTTGCAGATGTGCAGCAGGGTGCCCGGGTGTGCTGGCAGACATGGGTGGGGTCTTTCATGAAGGGTGTTACTGTGCTACCAGAGCGGGGAGCAGTGCCAGGGCGTTGTGTTACTTGTAGTGCCACGGGGAAACATGCGTAAGGCAGTGGGGTGTATAGCTAGGCGTGTAAATGTAGACGGGCAGCGGGATGACTAGGGGGGATGGCGGCGGCGTCTAAGTTTGTAGGGGTATCGTGGGGAATAGCGGGGGGGGGGGGGTGTCAGCGTTGCAGATGTGCAGCAGAGTGCCCGGGTGTGCTGGCAGACATGGTTGGGGTCTTTCATGAAGGGTGTTGCTGTGCTACCTGAGCGGGGAGCAGTGCCAGGGCGTTGTGTTACTTGTAGTACCACGGGGAAACATGCGTAAGGCAGTGGGGTGTATAGCTAGGCGTGTAAATGTAGACGGACAGCGGGGTGACTAGGGGGGATGGCTGAAACGGGTATCGGGGTGGATAGCAGGTGGGGGGGAGGGTGTCAGCGTTGCAGATGTGCAGCAGGGTGCCCGGGTGTGCTGGCAGACATGGGTGGGGTATTTCATGAAGGGTGTTACTGTGCTACCAGAGCGGGGAGCAGTGCCAGGGCGTTGTGTTACTTGTAGTGCCACGGGGAAACATGCGTAAGGCAGTGGGCTGTATAGCTAGGCGTGTAAATGTAGACGGGCAGCGGGGTGACTTGGGGGGAATGCGGGGGCGTCTAAGTTTGCACGGGTATCGTGGGGAATAGCGGGGGGGGGGGGAGGGTGTCAGCGTTGCAGATGTGCAGCAGGGTGCCCGGGTGTGCTGGCAGACATGGGTGGGGTCTTTCATGAAGGGTGTTACTGTGCTACCAGAGCGGGGAGCAGTGCCAGGGCGTTGTGTTACTTGTAGTACCACGGGGAAACATGCGTAAGGCAGTGGGGTGTATAGCTAGGCGTGTAAATGTAGACGGGCAGCGGGGTGACTTGGGGGGAATGCGGGGGCGTCTAAGTTTGCACGGGTATCGTGGGGAATAGCGGGGGGGGGGGAGGGTGTCAGCGTTGCAGATGTGCAGCAGGGTGCCCGGGTGTGCTGGCAGACATGGGTGGGGTCTTTCATGAAGGGTGTTACTGTGCTACCAGAGCGGGGAGCAGTGCCAGGGCGTTGTGTTACTTGTAGTGCCACGGGGAAACATGGAGCGCGTAAGGCAGTGGGGTGTATAGCTAGGCGTGTAAATGTAGACGGGCAGCGGGGTGACTAGGGGGGATGGCGGCGGCGTCTACGTTTGCACGGGTATTGTGGGGAATAGCAGTGGGGGGGGGGAAGGGTGTCAGCGTTGCAGATGTGCAGGAGGTCAGGGTATTGTGTATGTCAGGCATGTCCAAACTCCAGGTGTTAAGAAACTACACATCCCAGCATGCCCTGAAGCACCGTTTTAGCATTCTCTGACAGAAAAACTGTGTCAGGGCATGCTGGGGATATGTAGTTTCACAACAGCTGGAGGGCCGCAGTTTGGACATGCCTGGTGTATGTGGTGGATGTAAGGGCTGGCTGGGAGCTGTAGTTCCACGAATGGAAGCAGGGGTAGCGCTGTAGAGCTTTTTTCTATAGTTGGCCTATATTTATATGTCAATATATTATCTGTCAAAGTAATTAGTGTCGATCTTAATTTTGTCGATCTTGTATATGTCGACCTATTACCTGTCGAGCCTATGAAGTGTCGATCTAAGTTTTGTCGATCTTAGTTTTGTCGATCTTGTATATGTCGATCTATTACCTGTCGATAAAACCAGAAAGTGGAGGAAAGTATCAGAGTGCGCTCAGGAACAGCAGCAAGTGTGAAAGATTCTGTCTAGGAGGGTACTCTCTCCCTCCCCACACAGAGATTAATACAACAAAAAGTGACAGAAAGTGAATCACAATGCGCTACACACGGTGTAAGATAAATAAAACTAGATACGTTCACCAATATCTTTCCTCCTCCACGTTAACGTAGATGGATTTGTTCCTCATGTGCATGTAAGGAAATTAAAAAAGATTTGCCATATGGTGAAGTACAGTTTAATAAATTTAAAAACTTAATTTCCAGCATCAATCATTCACAGAAAGTGCAAGTGCAATAGTACAATGACAGCAATAATGGGGAATCCTCTGGAGGCTGCAAAAATGAACAATTACCGGCAGGATGCAAGGTTATTCGCATAGAATAATCCTGACAGCATAGGAGTCTATCGGATAGCCCGGGTTCTTTAGACCATATGTGCAGATGGTTCTCCCGTCGGGTCTTAGTCCAGTCAGCTGCCTCCGTCACCCCACGTCCACCAACGCGTTTCTACCCGCTCAATCGGGTCTTTTTCAAGGTGTGTGTCCAGAAAAGGATAAGTCCGTCTGTCCCGGAGCCTAATTTTAAACTAAATCTGTCCAATCGCCGGCCGGCGGGCGCAGCTGATTCCTATACATCAATCAAACTACAAGTCCCATGAATCATTGCGGCGCCCGTCCGGCCGGTTTCCTGTTTCTTCCATATGCCGATACGTCATTTCCTGTTTGGTAACCATGGTGACCTCCGTACGGCTTCTTCAGTTCATTATATATACAAGGTGTTCCTTAACGTATATCAGTCCAAACATTTAATACCTCCGGAAGGAAGAGGATATAATGTTAGTGTTGATTCCACTTAGTTTCACTGTAATTTTAGACGGACATTTAAAACAGTCTTAAATACCAATTTTTACATAAAGTGCACATTGCATATATGAAAGTGACTGGTGCAGACATATAAAACACCCGCAATTTAAAGTGCAGAACCTAGAGTTAGAGGGTGACAACAATTACAATCATTCCAAGTGCAATCAAAGAAACCATTTTAACTCGAAATCAATATTCAGGCCTCCAGGTTGTAGAGTTTTTAGGTCAAAAATAGCTCTCATCTCAGCCTGTGCTAATTGAGTTGCTAAATCCTTCCTTCTCCAATGACCTTTTACTGCCCGGAGTCCTAAAAATCTTTTGATCTGTGTTGTACACTTATTATGGATTTTTTTAAAATGATCTGACAGTGCATGGGTGTCCAGACCCCCCCGAATGTTTCTAAGATGTTCTCCTATTCGGATTTTTAGGGGTCTGGACGTTCGACCAATATAAAACAGTCCACACCCACACTCTATGGCGTAAATCACATTCTTCGTATTGCATGTCACGAAGTCCCTAATCTCATATTTATGATTATTAATGGTTACCTCTGTGGTTTTATTTCTCCCATCCCCCTGAATGTTGCGGCACCCTATGCAGGTCCCACACCGAAAAAAGCCTTTCGACTTAATCGTTGAAACTGATTTGGTGGGTGGCAAGGCACTTCTCACCAGTCTGTTCTTTATGTTGGGGGCCTTTCTGTATATACATTTTGGCCTTGCTGGTAATAAATTCCCCACAATAGGATCATTTAGTAAAATCTTCCAATGCCTTTGTAAAATTCTCTCTACCTCTTTATAGTTGGAATTAAAATCTGTGATAAAAGACCATTCAAAATTGTTACTTCTCTCTTTCCTATTTTTTCTTAAAAGTGTATCTCGGGGAATATCTTTCACTTTTTTTAAATCTTTATCAATTGCGTCCTTTTGATAACCAGATGCAACAAAGTTATCCCTCATTTCTATTGCTTGTTTCTCATATATTCCCTCATCTGTACAATTTCTTCTCAGACGTCTCAGTTGTCCCCCGGGAATATTCCTGAGCCAATCAGGATGATGACAACTTTCATTCCTTAGATAGGCATGAGAGTCAGTGGTTTTAGAGTAACCCTTTGTTAAAATCTTATTCTCCTCTATATAGATGGTCACATCCAAAAAGTTGATGGTTTGAGTATTGCTCTCAAATGAAAAATTAATGTTGACACTATTCAAATTTAAATAGACAAAAAATTCTTCTAAAAGCTCCTGACCTCCCCTCCAAATAAAAAATACGTCGTCTATATATCTCGACCAGGTCACCAGGTTCGCTCCAAATGGGTTGTTTTCCCATATGTACTCATTTTCCCATGCCCCCATAAAAAGGTTGGCATAGCTAGGAGCGAACCTGGTGCCCATGGCCGTGCCGACGTTTTGGATATAAAAACTGTCTTTAAAAGCAAAATAGTTGTTAAAAAGTATAAACTCTACACCCTCCAATATTAATGTTTGTGTAGTCTCCTTTATGTCACTAAGCTGTAAAAATCCTTCAATAGCCTTTATGCCAATTTCATGTTTAATCACTGTGTACAGCGATTTTACATCTGCTGTCACCATAATCCAAGTATTTTCCCACTGTACTTCATTAATTTTATTCAAAAAATCAAGCGTATCTTTTAAGTGGGAACGGTTTTTGAGTACAAGGGGCTGCAAAAAATAATCAATGTACTCAGAAAGGTTTGCAGTCACTGAGTTCACTCCTGATACAATTGGTCTTCCCGGTGGCCTAAGTGGATCCTTGTGGATTTTTGGTAATACATAGACCACCGGGACGACTGGTTCTTCATTCATCAGAAATTTATATTCTCTCTCATCTATAGTGTTTACCCCTTTATGTGGTTCCAACATAACCTTTAATTTTTCTACAATTTTGTTCGTTGGGTCTGTTTTAAGTTTGGTATAAGTTACTTCATCCTCCAACTGTCTATAAATCTCGGCTTCATAGGATGTTTTATCCATCAGAACGATACCTCCGCCTTTATCCGCCGGTTTTACAATCAAATCGGCGTTCTCCTGCAATGTCTTTAAGGCTTTCCTCTCCTTGAACGTCAGATTATTTTTGGTATTTTTTGATGGTAATTTCTTAATATCCTCATAAACCATTTCATAAAAGGTATCTAAATAATTTCCTTTCATATGGACTGGATTAAACAATGATTTGGACTTGAAGGGCGTATTTGGAGTTGGTGTCGTTCCTTGTTCACCCATGACTGTCTCCTTGCTTTCAAAGAAACGCTTTAATGTCAATTTCCTGATGTACTTATTTAGATCTATAAATATAGAGAATTGATTAAGGGGAATGGAAGGGGCATAATTAAGCCCTTTCTCTAGAACTGATATTTCATGTTCCCCCCAGTAGGTGACTACTTAAGTTGAAAATTTTTACTTTTCCTCGTCCCCCTTGATCATCCTGAGTGGTCTCATCTTTCGATAAGATATGTTTCTTTTTTCTCTTTTTGTTTTTTCTCTTTCTCTTTTTAGTCCGCCCCCCTCTACATCCTCGTTTATTTATTTGGGGTATCGTAGTTTTCTGGCCTGTTCTAAAAAATGTGGGGACCTTCTCCTATCTCCTATTTGTGGGAGTCTATTTTCAATAGAAGTGTTCACCTGTTCTCTTCTCTCCTCATAAGTTCCCTGTAATTTCGGGGGTGTGCATTCCCACCTGTTAAATCTCCAATTCCCATTCGTGGAGGAAACATCTCTTCTGTTCCTCTGTTTAGCCCCTTCTTCCCTTCTCCTTTCCCTATTTTGTCTTTCTGGGACCTTAAAGCGTTTCTTTGAAAGCAAGGAGACAGTCATGGGTGAACAAGGAACGACACCAACTCCAAATACGCCCTTCAAGTCCAAATCATTGTTTAATCCAGTCCATATGAAAGGAAATTATTTAGATACCTTTTATGAAATGGTTTATGAGGATATTAAGAAATTACCATCAAAAAATACCAAAAATAATCTGACGTTCAAGGAGAGGAAAGCCTTAAAGACATTGCAGGAGAACGCCGATTTGATTGTAAAACCGGCGGATAAAGGCGGAGGTATCGTTCTGATGGATAAAACATCCTATGAAGCCGAGATTTATAGACAGTTGGAGGATGAAGTAACTTATACCAAACTTAAAACAGACCCAACGAACAAAATTGTAGAAAAATTAAAGGTTATGTTGGAACCACATAAAGGGGTAAACACTATAGATGAGAGAGAATATAAATTTCTGATGAATGAAGAACCAGTCGTCCCGGTGGTCTATGTATTACCAAAAATCCACAAGGATCCACTTAGGCCACCGGGAAGACCAATTGTATCAGGAGTGAACTCAGTGACTGCAAACCTTTCTGAGTACATTGATTATTTTTTGCAGCCCCTTGTACTCAAAAACCGTTCCCACTTAAAAGATACGCTTGATTTTTTGAATAAAATTAATGAAGTACAGTGGGAAAATACTTGGATTATGGTGACAGCAGATGTAAAATCGCTGTACACAGTGATTAAACATGAAATTGGCATAAAGGCTATTGAAGGATTTTTACAGCTTAGTGACATAAAGGAGACTACACAAACATTAATATTGGAGGGTGTAGAGTTTATACTTTTTAACAACTATTTTGCTTTTAAAGACAGTTTTTATATCCAAAACGTCGGCACGGCCATGGGCACCAGGTTCGCTCCTAGCTATGCCAACCTTTTTATGGGGGCATGGGAAAATGAGTACATATGGGAAAACAACCCATTTGGAGCGAACCTGGTGACCTGGTCGAGATATATAGACGACGTATTTTTTATTTGGAGGGGAGGTCAGGAGCTTTTAGAAGAATTTTTTGTCTATTTAAATTTGAATAGTGTCAACATTAATTTTTCATTTGAGAGCAATACTCAAACCATCAACTTTTTGGATGTGACCATCTATATAGAGGAGAATAAGATTTTAACAAAGGGTTACTCTAAAACCACTGACTCTCATGCCTATCTAAGGAATGAAAGTTGTCATCATCCTGATTGGCTCAGGAATATTCCCGGGGGACAACTGAGACGTCTGAGAAGAAATTGTACAGATGAGGGAATATATGAGAAACAAGCAATAGAAATGAGGGATAACTTTGTTGCATCTGGTTATCAAAAGGACGCAATTGATAAAGATTTAAAAAAAGTGAAAGATATTCCCCGAGATACACTTTTAAGAAAAAATAGGAAAGAGAGAAGTAACAATTTTGAATGGTCTTTTATCACAGATTTTAATTCCAACTATAAAGAGGTAGAGAGAATTTTACAAAGGCATTGGAAGATTTTACTAAATGATCCTATTGTGGGGAATTTATTACCAGCAAGGCCAAAATGTATATACAGAAAGGCCCCCAACATAAAGAACAGACTGGTGAGAAGTGCCTTGCCACCCACCAAATCAGTTTCAACGATTAAGTCGAAAGGCTTTTTTCGGTGTGGGACCTGCATAGGGTGCCGCAACATTCAGGGGGATGGGAGAAATAAAACCACAGAGGTAACCATTAATAATCATAAATATGAGATTAGGGACTTCGTGACATGCAATACGAAGAATGTGATTTACGCCATAGAGTGTGGGTGTGGACTGTTTTATATTGGTCGAACGTCCAGACCCCTAAAAATCCGAATAGGAGAACATCTTAGAAACATTCGGGGGGGTCTGGACACCCATGCACTGTCAGATCATTTTAAAAAAATCCATAATAAGTGTACAACACAGATCAAAAGATTTTTAGGACTCCGGGCAGTAAAAGGTCATTGGAGAAGGAAGGATTTAGCAACTCAATTAGCACAGGCTGAGATGAGAGCTATTTTTGACCTAAAAACTCTACAACCTGGAGGCCTGAATATTGATTTCGAGTTAAAATGGTTTCTTTGATTGCACTTGGAATGATTGTAATTGTTGTCACCCTCTAACTCTAGGTTCTGCACTTTAAATTGCGGGTGTTTTATATGTCTGCACCAGTCACTTTCATATATGCAATGTGCACTTTATGTAAAAATTGGTATTTAAGACTGTTTTAAATGTCCGTCTAAAATTACAGTGAAACTAAGTGGAATCAACACTAACATTATATCCTCTTCCTTCCGGAGGTATTAAATGTTTGGACTGATATACGTTAAGGAACACCTTGTATATATAATGAACTGAAGAAGCCGTACGGAGGTCACCATGGTTACCAAACAGGAAATGACGTATCGGCATATGGAAGAAACAGGAAACCGGCCGGACGGGCGCCGCAATGATTCATGGGACTTGTAGTTTGATTGATGTATAGGAATCAGCTGCGCCCGCCGGCCGGCGATTGGACAGATTTAGTTTAAAATTAGGCTCCGGGACAGACGGACTTATCCTTTTCTGGACACACACCTTGAAAAAGACCCGATTGAGCGGGTAGAAACGCGTTGGTGGACGTGGGGTGACGGAGGCAGCTGACTGGACTAAGACCCGACGGGAGAACCATCTGCACATATGGTCTAAAGAACCCGGGCTATCCGATAGACTCCTATGCTGTCAGGATTATTCTATGCGAATAACCTTGCATCCTGCCGGTAATTGTTCATTTTTGCAGCCTCCAGAGGATTCCCCATTATTGCTGTCATTGTACTATTGCACTTGCACTTTCTGTGAATGATTGATGCTGGAAATTAAGTTTTTAAATTTATTAAACTGTACTTCACCATATGGCAAATCTTTTTTAATTTCCTTACATGCACATGAGGAACAAATCCATCTACGTTAACGTGGAGGAGGAAAGATATTGGTGAACGTATCTAGTTTTATTTATCTTACACCGTGTGTAGCGCATTGTGATTCACTTTCTGTCACTTTTTGTTGTATTATTACCTGTCGAGCCTATTAAGTGTCTATTTAAGTTTTGTCGATCTTAGTTTTGTTGATCTTGTATATGTCGACCTATTACCTGTCGAGCCTATTAAGTGTCGATCTAAGTTTTGTCGACCAAATAGATGTTCGAACTATTTGCGGTCGACTTATTAACGGTCGATAAAACAAATTTCGAACTAAAAGATGTTCGAACTAATGGCAGTCGGCCTATTTACTGTCGAACTAGTTACCGTCGATCTTAATCAATGTCTATTTATATTATGTCGAACAGTATGTTATGTCTAGCCAAAATATTCGACAAAGTAGCTGACGATCATTTGTTATGGTCGAACAAATACATGTCGAACTAATGTTACTGTCGATATACAGACAGTCAATGAGTTGTATTGGTCGATTTACCGTGGTCGATCAAAGCATTGTCGCACGGACAAATGCCGATAAAACGAACCACACCCTTGGCATTCGACATGGTGGAGTATGCTCAATTTCATTCTCGCCCCCTCCAGAGGCTGATCTTAGCTAAGTGGGATGGCCTGCCTCACCGGATCAGGTCTCATATGATCTCTTTGACTCCGGAGGTCCGTCTGTCGCTGCTCTGGTGGCTCCAGGACCAACAATTGTGCAGGGGCCGTCACTTCTGGATATTCAACTGGGTCCTGTTGACGACAGATGCCAGTCTAAGGGGATGGGGCGCGGTGCTGGAGCAACACTCCATGCAGGGTCGGTGGACCAAGGAGGAATCTCTCCTCTCGATCAACATTCTGGAATTGCGGGCGGTCTTCAATGCGTTGAATGTAGCCCAGCATTTGATTCAGAACCGGCCTGTTCAAGTGCAGTCAGACAACGCCACCACAGTGGCTTACATAAATCATCAAGGCGGCACTCGAAGCTGTCTGGCAATGAAGGAAGTCTCACGGATTCTACGTTGGGCAGAACGCCATCTACCGGCAATATCGGCAATTTTCATTCCGGGAGTCCTGAATTGGGAAGCGGACTTTCTCAGTCGACAGGACGTACATGCCGGCGAGTGGGGCCTCCATCCAGAAGTGTTTCAACTCCTCGTGGAAAGGTGGGGTCTTCCAGATGTGGATCTGATGGCGTCTCGACACAATCACAAGGTTCCGGTCTTCGGAGCAAGCACAAGGGATCCTCAAGCAGCATTCGTGGATGCGCTGGCGGTGCCATGGAGGTTTCGGCTGCATAATTACTGGGGCTAAACTACAGGGGCCTAAATGACTGGGGGCATTACTACTGGGGGAAATGCTACATAGGGGCATTACCATTACAGGCATTACTAATGGGGGCACTACTAATGAGGGCATTGTAAAGGGGGCACTTCATAAGGGGTATCACTCTTGGGGACATAAGGGGCACTACTACTAGGGGCATTGCATAAGGGGCACCACTACTATGGGCTCTATATAAGGGGAACTACCACTGTGGGCACTACCAGTACAGTAGACATTGCAGAAGGAGCACTACTACTGTGGGCATTGTAAAAGGGGCGCTACTGCTGTGGGCATTGTGTTTTACAGGGTGCTACTACTGTGGGCATTATGTGTTATTAGGGGTGCTACTACTGTGGGCATTATTACTATTGTGTGACCATGCCCCTGCGCAATACCTTTATTACATGGGCGCCGGGGGGAATTCTACCACCTCTCTAGGACCACTTTAAGCACTGCTACTATGCACCCTGATATTGAGTTTACATTGGAAGATATATATATATATATATATATATATATATATATATGGGGTGGGGGGCACCGGTGCGCTCTCTCTCTCTCTCTCTTTCTCTCTCTCTCTCTCTCTCTCTCTCACCAGAGGTGACCTAACATGTCTAGATAAGGCAATGCTCAGGAGGGACTAGTCACCAAAAAGGGAATCAATATCAATACCTGCCCTTGTAGGTTGGAGATGGCCTAACTCGGCCTTGGGACTCCCTTTCCCAATGTCATCACGTTTGTAAATGTAGGGTGACCACACAGTTCACGCAGTGGTGTATTTCCGACTAGGCATGTGAGGGACATGCCTAGGGGTGACACTTGTTGGAGGGGCGGCACAGCATATTCACTTGCATGAGAGCCCTGCTAGTTCAATGGGCAGATGATGCCAGGGGCACTGGTGTATCTATAATGGGTGCAGTGTGTGCGATGCACACAGGCCCCTGAGTCCCGGGGGGCCCACACCGCACACGCTGTACCCATATTTTTTTATACTCACCCCTCCGAAGTCCCGCACCAATGTCACCAGTGCTATTAAAACCCCATGAAAATGTGCATGCGCAGTAGTCTGAGCCCTCTAGAGCTCAGGCTCTACAACGCTCCCGGCAGAGAGTAGGGGGACCAAACGGAGGAGGCTGGACACAGGCCTCTTCCTCTCTTAAAGCGCCCCTGGCCGCTGGATTCTTTTTTTGTTTTTGTCATTATGTTTTTTGTTTTATTTTGTAACTGGTGAGTTAGGAGGGTGCAATAATCAGTAAATTGTGGTGGTGAAGGGGGTGTGAGGTAGGTGTTGTGTTGACAGTCGGGCGGCCCCAACATGAAGGGGGCTTTAGCATAACGGGCGGGGGGGCGATAATATTTTACTCATAGGTGACCCATGTGCACTGCACACCCTGCACCCATGGTAGAAATGCCACTCTGCACTAACCTATTCACATTATTTAATGGATATTTCCATTGGTATTATGTCAAGAAAAAAATAAATCCAGTTCTTGCTTTATTGAATTGGGCCCCGCAATCTATTCCTAAACATGAACGTTTCTTAACTGGACAAATTTCTTAGCTGCCAGGGCCTCAATAGCCCAAATGTGGAAATCTCTTTAAAATCCAATATAATGGAATTTGCAGTTCCATACTCTACCTCTCCCTCTTCTCTCTTGATGAAGTGGCGTTCCTGGCACTTGTACATTACTAAGGGTGCCGGAGCTGATGCTCTTAGGCGTATCCATGCACCTTCTATAGCTCTCCTGTTCCAGATTCCTCAGTCACGATGTAAGCAAGTTACCTGATTCATGTCTTCTAGTTTTATTTTTCTATTGTTTCTATGTCTCCATGTTTGTACCCATGCTTAGGTTTATATCTTTTGCTATGATTTGTTCTGTATGACGTATCCCACATGTATAGGTTTCTTTGCATGTACTCTGGTTGTCTGTTACTTTGGTGTTTGTCGCCTTTATACTATCCCCCTCTCTTTTCGTTTTATTTTCTGCACTTCTGTCCCTCCTTTAATATGTGGACTTTTCTCTAAAAATTCAACAAAGACATTGGGGTATATTTACTAAGATTCATATTACTGTTGATTTGGAGGGAGATTAAATACGAATTACATCGAATGTGTGAATTTGCAACTTTTTGAATTTTTTACGCCTCATTTACTATGCTGTCGTATTCTGCATTTTCGTGTATTTCGATGTCGATGTCATTCGTAATTTCAACCAGTGTTTTTTTGGGAGTGATTAGTAAAGCACTGCCGAACTTAACACAATGAATCCCGGCCGGATCTGTGAGATCCGTGCAGGGCTTCATTGTGTACCTTAAAAAAAGTGTTTAAAGAGTTAAAAATCAGAAGGAAAAAATGCGTGGGGTCCCCCCTCCTAAGCATAAGCAGCCTCGGGCTCTTTGAGCCGGTCCTGGTTGTAAAAATACGGGGGGGAAATTGACTGGGGATCCCCCATATTTTAACAACCAGCACCGGGCTCTGCGGCTGGTCCTGGTGCCAAAAATACAGGGGACAAAAGACGTAGGGGTCCCCCGTAATTTTCACACCAGCACCGGGCTCCACTAGTCAGCGAGATAATGCCACAGCCAGGGGACACTTTTATATTGGTCCCTGCGGCCCTGGCATTAAATCACCAACTAGTCACCCCTGGCCGGGGCACCCTGGAGGAGTGGGGACCCCTTAAATCAAGGGGTCCCCCCTCCAGCCACCCAAGGGCCAGGGGTGAAGCCCAAGGCTGTCCCACCCATCCAAGGGCGGCAGATGGGGGGCTGATAGCCATAGTGTAAAAAAAAGAATATTGTTTTTTGTAGCAGTACTGCAAGTCCCAGCAAGCCTCCCCTGCAAGCTGGTACTTGGGGAACCACAAGTACCAGCATGCGGGGGGGAAACGGGCCCGCTGGTACCTGTAGTTCTACCAAAAAAATACCCAAATAAAAACAGAACACACACACACACCGTGAAAGTACAATTTTATTAAACGTACATGCACACCTACATTCATATATACTTACCTATGTTGACACGAAGAGATGGTCCCCTTCTCCACGTAGAATCCACGGGGTACCTGTAAATTAAATTATACTCACAACAATCCGGTGTAGATCGGTCCTCTTCTGTTTGTAATCCACGTACTTGGCAAAATAAAAAAACGAAAAACACGGGCCACGCACTGAAAGGGGAACCATGTTTACATATGGGACCCCTTTCCCCGACTGGCGGGATCCCCCGTGACTCCTGTCAAAGAGGGTCCCTTCAGCCAATCAGGGAGTGCCACGTCATGGTACTCTCCTGATTGGCTGTGCGTTCCTGAACTGTCAGTCAGGCGGCGCACTCGGGATACAATGTAGCGCATTGGCGCTCCATTGTATCCAATGGTGGAAACTTTGCGGTCTGCGGTAGACCGCGAGGTTAAATGGGGCCAACCACAAGAGTGACCCCACTTAACCTCGCGGTCTACCGCAGACCGCAAAGTTCCCACCGTTGGATACAATGGAGCGCCTATGCACTACATTGTATCTTGAGTGCGCCGCCTGACTGACAGTTCAGGAGCGCACAGCCAATCAGGAGAGTACCATGACGTGGTGCTCCCTGATTGGCTGAAGGGACCCTCTTTGACAGGAGTCACGGGGGGGTCCCGCCAGTCGGGGAAAGGGGTCTCGTGTAAACATGGGACCCCTTTCAGTGCGTGGTCCGTGTTTTTCGTTTTTTTATTTTGCCAAGTACGTGGATTACAAACAGAAGAGGACCAATCTACACTGGATTGTTGTGAGTATAATCTTATTTACAGGTACCCCGTGGATTCTACGTGGAGAAGGGGACCGACTCTTCGTGTCAACATAGGTACCGTATATATATACTCGAGTATAAGCCGACCCGTATATAAGCAGAGGCACCTAATTTTACCCCAAAAACCTGGGAAAACTTATTCACTCGAGTATAAGCCTAGGGTGGGAAATGCAGCTCTAGCCGTACACAGCCCTCAGTGCCAGATATGCCCTCATACTGCCAGATATGCCCCCACAGTGCCAGATATGCCTGATATACCCCACAGTGCCAGATATGCCCCACAGTGCCAGATGTGCCCCACAGTGCCAGATGTGCCTGATATGCCCCACAGTGCCTGATATGCCCCACAGTGCCAGATGTGCCTGATATGCCCCACAGTGCCAGATATGCCCCACAGTGCCAGATGTGCCTGATATGCCCCACAGTGCTAGATATTGCCCCACAGTGCCAGATATGCCCCACAGTGCCAGATGTGCCTGATATGCCCCACAGTGCCTGATATGCCCCACAGTGCCAGATGTGCCTGATATGCCCCACAGTGCCTGATATGCCCCACAGTGCCAGATGTGCCTGATATGCCCCACAGTGCCAGATGTGCCTGATATGCCCCACAGTGCCTGATATGCCCCACAGTGCCAGATGTGCCTGATATGCCCCACAGTGCCTGATATGCCCCACAGTGCCAGATGTGCCTGATATGCCCCACAGTGCCTGATATGCCCCACAGTACCTGATTTGCCCCACAGTGCCAGATACTTACCCTCCGTCGCTCCCGCGCTGTCTTCTGAATGAGGGACACGGAGAGCGCAGCGCGCGGCTCTCCTGTGTCCCTCCTGCATCTCGGGCGGCAGCGGCGTGTGTTAAAGGAAGTGCCGGTTCGTGCACTTCCTTTAACACTCAGACGCCGCTGCTGCTGGAGATGCAGGAGGGACACAGGAGAGCCGCGCGCTGCGCTCTCTGTGTCCCTCAACGCTGACTCGATTATAAGCCGAGGTGGCTTTTTCAGCACAAAAAAACGTGCTGAAAAAGTTGGCTTATAATCGAGTATATACGGTAAGTATGTATGAATGTAGGTGTGCTTGTATGTTTAATAAAATTGTACTTTCAAGGTGTGTGTGTTCTGTTTTTATTTGGGTATTTTTTTGTAGTAGAACTACAGGTACCAGCAGGCCCGTTTTCCCCCCGCATGCTGGTACTTATGGTTCTCCAAGTACCAGCTTGCGGGGGAGGCTTGCTGGGACTTGTAGAACTGCTACAAAAAAAAATATTCTTCTTTTTTTACACTAAGGCTATCAGCCCCCCATCTGCCGCCCTTGGATGGGGGTGACAGCCTCGGGCTCCACCCCTGGTCCTTGGGTGGCTGGAGGGGGGGACCCCTTGAATTAAGGGGTCCCCACTCCTCCAGGGTACCCCGGCCAGGGGTGACTAGTTGGTGATTTAATGCCAGGGCCGCAGGGACCAATATAAAAGTGTCCCCCGGCTGTGGCATTATCTCGCTGACTAGTGGAGCCCGGTGCTGGTGTGAAAAATACAGGGGACCCCTACGTCTTTTGTCCCCCGTATTTTTGGCACCAGGACCAGGCGCAGAGCCCGGTGCTGGTTGTTAAAATATGGGGGATCCCCAGTCAATTTCCCCCCGTATTTTTACAACCAGGACCGGCTCAAAGAGCCCGAGGCTGGTTATGCTTAGGAGGGGGGACCACACGCAATTGTTTTTTCTGATTTTTAACACTTTTGCACCCCTTCCCACTGATAAACATGCACGGATGTCACGGATCCGTGCATGACTATCAGAACACGGTAAAAAAAAGCAGGTCTATTTTAAAACTGCTTTTTTTTACGATTTGTATTTTTTCACGGCAGTGTTTGGCTATTGCCGGCAGTGTTTGTGAATTTGATTTATAAGTAAATTACCGAGTTGTATAAAATTACAGGCGTATTTGACCGATGGTGTATTCAGTCGTATTTTTTTTCTTTGACTTCCAAAAAAATACGAATGCCCTCATCACTGCCGAGATTTGAGTTTAGTAAATTCCCGAGATGACACTTTGATGAAAAAACACCAAATCGGTCAAAATCAGGAGCTTAGTAAATATACCCCATTGGGTTAAATTTACTGAAGTGTGAGTTTTTTAGAAGTGGAGATGTTGCATGGAAACCAATCAGATTCTAGCTATTATCTTCTAGAAGGTGCTAGATGAATGATAAGTGGAATCTGATTATTGCCATGGACAACATCTCTACTTCTAAAAAAACTCAGACTGTAGTAAATTCTCGACCCGGTAATTTGCATGTCTGTGTGAAAGGGGGGGGGGGGGGCAGGCAGGTCCCGTCACTGAAATGCCGGGTAATTGCCGGGACTTTCAGACTTTTCTGTCTGAAAAG
Organism: Pseudophryne corroboree; assembly: GCF_028390025.1. Taxonomy (NCBI): domain Eukaryota; kingdom Metazoa; phylum Chordata; class Amphibia; order Anura; family Myobatrachidae; genus Pseudophryne; species Pseudophryne corroboree. Next base: position 650,816,436 of record NC_086444.1, on the reverse strand, counting down.
GGTAGTGATGAGCCCATAACATCCAGCCTAGTTTCTGGATCCTGGTTAAAAAAAAAAAAAAATTATGGCGATCTTCAATTAGCCGCTGTAAATTGCCACAGCTAATGTATTCGATGGGGGCTATCCAATTAACTGTCGAAGTCAAAAATATTACAAAGAAAAAACATACAAACTTCAAACAGATTAGTCGCTGTGCTTGCGCATGCACGCAGCATGCACAGGATATATGGTAGCCTACGCACTCACACAGACATGCCACAAAGATATATTCAACACATATTTCATACAGCACATAAATTAAACATGTCAAGCACCAGACATTATAAGGTTTTAAATTAATAAATGTATGGAGTATAACGTCATGTATGTGTATTGTTGGAGCGGAGCAAGATGGAGATGTCGTGCTTGGTGTCAAAGTAATCAGATTAATGAGTGTGTTAATTTGGTGCCTATGGTTGGATTGTAACACATTGCAATGAGTAGTTATGATTAAATGTAGGAATATGAAGTCACTCTTATTGGAACAAAGAACATTCCATTTGAAGCATGCGTGCAGAAAGGATCCAGTGGCTAACCCCTGTAATTACACCATCAAATTGGACGTTGCTTGCATATGAACTGACCAATGACTCATCATGAATGAGAAAGTTCCCTCCCCTGGACCAATAACAGAAGACATGTACTCCCCCAACATACACAGTGTATAGCTGATCCCAGACACAAGAGTTTCTGTTTTGCTGGGTGCTGTTCGAGATGCTGTCTTTGCTGTTCTGTGTAGCTGCTGTTGAGGCAGATCCAAAGATGGAGAAAAGTGTGCATTAAGGGAAATGGTATCGTATGCTGGCTGTGGCTGTGATTGTAACTGTATGTATTCTTGCTTCCTGTGTAATTATTACCATGTAACCATATATATATATATATATATATATATATATATATATACTGTACATGTGTTATATTGTATGCATATCCTTTTAAATATCAAATATATACATCAATGAGCTTTGGAACTCAGACAATATGTGTGCGTGTACTTGTTTTCTCTTAAGGGATGTAGTGTTTGCGACGTACAACGCACTTTTATCGTATATGGTAATAATATGCGCCTTGCATCGGCAACATATATTAGCGCTGGCATTTTAAATATTTATTAGAAAATAAGATGACTTTCTCATAACCAATTATGCTTTGCGTGCCTCAGACACACAAAGCATAATACCCGATAACCAGCCCAGGATACGGTCATTAGGTCGACATGCATTAGCTCGACGTGCATTAGGTTGACATGGTCACTAGGCTGACATGGTCATTTGGTCGACATGGTCATTAGGCCGACATGAAAAAGGTTGAAAATGGGAAAAGTTCAACATGAGTTTTTCACATTTTTTTCCCCTTTTTTTTTAACTTTTTCATACTTTACGATCCACGTGGACTACGATTGGGAATAGTAACCTTGCCCGAACGCGAGCCATGCGAGGGGACACGGTGCACTAATTGAGGTTCCCTGTCACTTTATGAAGAAAACGACCCCAAAAAAAGTAAAAAACTCCTGTTGACCTTTTTCCATGTCAACCTTGTTCATGTCGACCTAGTGACCATGTCGACCTAATGCATGTAGACCAATAGTGGTCGACCTAATGACTGTCGACCTAAGTGTGGTCGACCTAATGACCCATACCCACCAGCCCTTAGAGCCGCGATAACACATGGGTCCGTGAAATCCTGGATTCCAAGCAGAGGCATCACTCACCTCCTTAACACCCGGTGCGGCGGTGGAAAAAAGGGGGCGAGGCTTCATGGGCATAGGTGGGGCTTAATTAGAGGGGCGGGGCGTCACGGGTGGCACCCGTTTTTAGTCCATTGAAGGACCAAAAAGGGGGCGGGGCTTTGCGGGAAGGGACAGGGCTTCGCGTCCCGACACCCGTTTTTTTGTCACTTGGGGGGTGCGGGAGGTGAGGGCTGACTCCCGGGGAGTGCTGTCCCTGCAGTGCTCGCTCCTACACAGTGACAGAAGCCGAGTACTGCACATAATATAACAGTGCAGGAGCCGGCATTTTGGTGTCACCCCTCGGCGGGTGACACCCGGGAGCGTGCCGCACCCCCCTTGTGACACCACTGATCCCAAGTGTTATTGGATATAAACAGGACGTTTTTCAGCTGATAAAAGTGGGCTATAATTGGATAGCCCGATAATGACCATCGGACTAAAGTATTAGCGCAGCTAATTGGATACCCCCTTTAAACTCTCCAAGCCCATTGGAAGGTCCCTTTCAATTGCTACTTATAACTGCTTATCCCTGATGCAAAAGATCCATCTGAAAACAGACTCTTTTACAGGTATGCATAACTCTACGTACAGTAGCCAACATCACCGTTGTCATTGGCATCCGCATGATAGATCTACAGCAGCGGTGGCCAACCTGTGGCTCTTGAGCCTCATGCGGCTCTTTCTTTATTCAAATGTGGCTCCCGACACTCAAAGTCACGTGACCACAACAGATCCAGAAACTGCTGCACTCCAGCCAGACAGGCAGCAGCAGCACTACGGAGACTGAGAACTGAGAGAGCCAGATACTAGAGGTGAGACACCCACTGGCAAACAGAGGACACATAAGGGGCTGCTGCAATGGCACAAGGTGTATTTTCGGGGGGGCTGTAGTGACACAGGAGAGTTCTGGCAGGAGTGACTCATGGGGGAGCTGGCTGTAATGACATACTGTAGGAGTGTGCTAGCCGGAGTGACACATGAGGTAGCTGGCTGAAGTGACACAGTAGGGTATGTGGAAGTGGCTTTTTAAATGTATTTTATGTTGGATCTGGCTTTAAAAATGTATTTTATGTGGTTTTGGCTTCAAAAATGTATTTTATGTGGATCTGGATTTTTAAATGTATTTCTCTGACGTCCTAAGTGGATGCTGGGACTCCGTAAGGACCATGGGGAATAGCGGCTCCGCAGGAGACTGTGCACAACTAAAAGAAAGCTTTAGGTCTAACTGGTGTGCACTGGCTCCTCCCACTATGAACCTCCTCCAGACTTCAGTTAGAATCTTGTGCCCGGCTGAGCTGGATGCACACTAGGGGCTCTCCTAAGCTCCTAGAAAAGAAAGTATATGTTAGGTCAGGCCTGGCCAACCTGTGGCTCTCCCGCTGTTGTGAAACTACAGTTCCCAGCATGCTTTGCCACAGTTTTGCTATTAGGGAATGCTAAAGCTGTGGTAGAGCATGCTGGGACGTGTAGTTTCACAACAGCTGGAGAGCCACAGGTTGGCCAGGCCTGTGTTAGGTTTTTTATTTTCAGTGAGATCTGCTGGCAACAGACTCACTGCTACGAGGGACTAAGGGGAGAAGAAGCGAACCTACCTGACTGGAGATAGTTTGGGCTTCTTAGGCTACTGGACACCATTAGCTCCAGAGGGATCGAACACAGGACCCGACCTCGATCGTTCGGTCCCGGAGCCGCGCCGCCGTCCCCCTTACAGAGCCAGAAGCATAAGGATGATCCTGGAAATCGGCGGCAGAAGACTTCGGTCTTCAACAAGGTAGCGCACAGCACTGCAGCTGTGCGCTATTGCTCCTCATGCACACCTCACACTCCGGTCACTGATGGGTGCAGGGCGCTGGGGGGGGGGGGGGGGGGCGCCCTGAGCAGCAATATTAACACCTTGGCTGGCAAAAAAATCACATTATATAGTCCCAGAGGCTATATATGTGATAAATACCCCTGCCAGAATCCATATAAAAAGCGGAAGAAAAGTCAGCTGAAAAAGGGGCGGGGCTATCTCCCTCAGCACACTGGCGCCATTTTTCCCTCACAGCTCCGCTGGAAGGATCGCTCCCTGGCTCTCCCCTGCAGTTTCAAGCACAAAAGGGTAAAAAAGAGAGGGGGGGCACTAAATTTAGGCGCAGCAATATATGATATAAGCAGCTATAAGGGAAAACACTCAGTTATAGTGTTAATCCCTGTGTTATATAGCGCTCTGGTGTGTGCTGGCATACTCTCTCTCTGTCTCCCCAAAGGGCTTTGTGGGGTCCTGTCCTCTGTCAGAGCATTCCCTGTGTGTGTGCGGTGTGTCGGTACGGCTGTGTCGACATGTTTGATGAGGAGGCCTACTTGGAGGCGGAGCAGATGCCGATAAATGTGATGTCACCCCCTGCGGGGTCGACACCTGAGTGGATGGTTTTGTGGAAGGAATTACGCGACAGTGTCGACTCCTTGCATAAAAGGTTTGACGACATACCAAATATGGGACAGCCGGCTTCTCAGCCTGTGCCTGCCCAGGCGTCTCAAAAGCCATCAGGGGCTCTAAAAGGCCCGCTACCTCAGATGGCAGACACAGATGTCGACACGGATACTGACTCCAGTGTCGACGACGATGAGACTAATGTAACTTCCAATAGGGCCACAAGTTACATGATTGAGGCAATGAAAAATGTGTTGCATATTTCTGATGTTACCCCAGGTACCACAAAAAAGGGTATTATGTTTGGAGAGAAAAAACTACCAGTAGTTTTTCCTCCATCTGAGGAATTAAATGAAGTGTGTGAAGAAGCGTGGGCTTCCCCCGATAAGAAACTGGTAATTTCTAAAAGGTTACTAATGGCGTACCCTTTCCCGCCAGAGGATAGGTCACATTGGGAAACATCCCCTAGGGTGGATAAAGCGCTCACACGCTTGTCAAAGAAGGTGGCACTACCGTCTCCGGATACGGCCGCCCTAAAGGAACCTGCTGATAGAAAGCAGGAGGCTATCCTGAAGTCTGTATATACACACACACACAGGTATTCTACTGAGACCAGCTATTGCTTTAGCATGGATGTGCAGTGCTGCAGCTGCGTGGTCAGATTCCCTGTCGGAAAATATTGATACCCTAGACAGGGACACTATATTGCTAACCGTAGAGCATATTAAAGACACAGTCTTATACATGAGAGATGCACAGAGGGATATTTGCCGGCTGGCATCTAAAATAAGTGCAATGTCCATTTCTGCCAGGAGAGGGTTATGGACAGGTGATGCAGATTCTAAAAGGCACATGGAAGTTTTGCCTTATAAGGGTGAGGAGTTGTTCGGGGATGGTCTCTCGGACCTCGTTTCCACAGCAACAGCTGGGAAGTCTACATTTTTACCCCATGTTCCCTCACAGCCAAAGAAAGCACTGTATTATCAGGTACAGTCCTTTCGGACCAATAAGGGCAAGCGGGCTAAAGGTAGTCCTTTCTGCCCAGAGGCAGAGGTAGAGGGAAAAAGCTGCAGCATACAGCCAGTTCCCAGGAGCAAAAGTCCTCCCCCGCTTCCTCCAAGTCCACCGCATGACGCTGGGGCTCCACAGGCGGAGCCAGGTACGGTGGGGGCCCATCTCAAAAACTTCAGCAATCAGTGGGCTCGCTCACGAGTGGATCCCTGGATCCATCAAGTAGTATCTCAGGGGTACAAGCTGGAATTCGAGACGTCTCCCCCCCGCCGTTTCCTCAAATCTGCCTTACCAACAACTCCCTCAGGCAGGGAGGCAGTGTTAGAGGCAATTCACAAGCTGTATTCCCAGCAGGTGATAGTCAAAGTGCCCCTACTTCAACAAGGACGGGGTTACTATTCCACAATGTTTGTGGTACCGAAACCGGGCGGTTCGCTGAGGCCCATTTTAAATTTGAAATCCTTGAACACATATATAAAAAAATTCAAGTTCAAGATGGAATCGCTCAGGGCGGTTATTGCAAGCCTGGACGAGGGGGATTACATGGTATCACTGGACATCAAGGATGCTTACCTGCATGTCCCCATTTACCATCCTCACCAGGAGTACCTCAGATTTGTGGTACAGGATTGTCATTACCAATTCCAGACGTTGCCGTTTGGTCTATCCACGGCTCCGAGGGTATTTACCAAGGTAATGGCCGAAATAATGATACTCCTTCGAAAGAAGGGAGTTTTAATTATCCCGTACTTGGACGATCTCCTGATAAAGGCGAGGTCCAGGGAGCAGTGGTTGGTCGGGGTAGCACTATCTCGGGAGGTGCTACAACAGCACGGCTGGATTCTAAATATTCCAAAGTCACAGCTGGTCCCTACGACACGTCTACTGTTCCTGTGGATGGTTCTGGACACAGAACAGAAAAAAGTGTTTCTCCCGGAGGAGAAGGCCAAGGAGCTGTCATCTCTAGTCAGAGGCCTCCTAAAACCAAAACAGGTGTCGGTGCATCACTGCACGCGGATCCTGGGAAAGATGGTAGCTTCCTACAAAGCAATTCCATTCGGCAGGTTCCATGCAAGAACCTTTTAGTGGGACCTGTTGGACAAGTTGTCCGGATCGCATCTTCAGATGCATCGGCTGATAACCCTGTCTCCAAGGACCAGGGTGTCTCTGCTGTGGTGGCTGCAAAGTGCTCATCTTCAAGAGGGCCGCAGATTCGGTATACAGGACTGGGTCCTGGTAACCACGGATGCAAGCCTTCGGGGCCGGGGGGCAGTCACACAGGGAAGAAACTTCCAAGGACTATGGTCCAGTCAGGAGACTTCCCTACACATAAATATTCTGGAACTGAGGGCCATTTTCAATGCCCTAAGTCAGGCAAAACCCCTGCTTCAAAACCAGCCGGTACTGATCCAGTCAGACAACATCACGGCAGTTGCCCATGTCAACCGACAGGGCGGCACAAGAAGCAGGACGGCGATGGCAGAAGCCACAAGGATTCTCCGATGGGCGGAAAATCACGTGTTAACACTGTCAGCAGTGTTCATTCTGGGAGTGGACAACTGGGAAGCAGACTTCCTCAGCAGACACGACCTCCACCCGGGAGAGTGGGGACTTCATCCGGAAGTCTTCCAACTGATTGTAAACCGTTGGGAAAAGCCACAGGTGGACATGATGGCGTCCCGCCTAAACAAAAAGCTAGAAAGATATTGCGCCAGGTCGAGAGACCCTCAGGCGATAGCTGTGGACGCTCTAGTGACACCGTGGGTGTACCGGTCGGTTTATGTGTTCCCTCCTCTTCTTCTCATACCAAAGGTACTGAGGATAATAAGGAGAAGAGGAGTAAGAACTATACTCATTGTTCCGGATTGGCCAAGAAGAGCTTGGTACCCGGAACTTCAATAAATGATCTCAGAGGACCCATGGCCTCTGCCGCTCAGACAGGACCTGCTGCAGCAGGGGCCCTGTCTGTTCCAAGACTTACCGCGGCTGCGTTTGACGGCATGGCGGTTGAACACCGGATCCTGAAGGAAAAGGGCATTCCGGAGGAAGTCATTCCTACGCTGATTAAAACTAGAAAAGAAGTGACCGCAAACCATTATCACCGCATTTGGCGAAAATATGTTGCGTGGTGTGAGGCCAGGAAGGCCCCAACGGAGGAATTTCAGCTGGGCCGTTTTCTGCACTTCCTACACTCAGGGGTGACTATGGGCCTAAAATTGGGTTCCATTAAGGTCCAGATTTCGGCTCTATCGATTTTCTTCCAGAGAGAACTGGCTTCACTGCCTGAAGTTCAGACTTTTGTTAAGGGAGTGCTGCACATTCAGCCCCCTTTTGTGCCTCCAGTGGCACCTTGGGATCTCAACGTGGTGTTGGATTTCCTAAAGTCACATTGGTCTGAGCCACTTAAAACCGTGGAATTGAAATATCTCACGTGGAAAGTGGTCATTTTGTTGGCCTTGGCTTTGGCCAGGCGTGTATCAGAATTGGCGGCTTTGTCATGTAAAAGCCCTTATCTGATTTTCCATATGGATAGGGCAGAATTGAGGACTCGTCCCCAGTTTCTCCCTAAGGTGGTATCAGCTTTTCCTCTGAACCAACCTATCGTAGTGCCTGCGGCTACAAAAGACTTGGAGGCTTCCAAGTTGTTGGACGTAGTCAGGGCCCTGAAAAATAAGATTTTACTCATCGGTAAATCTATTTCTCGTAGTCCGTAGTGGATGCTGGGAACTCCGTAAGGACCATGGGGAATAGACGGGCTCCGCAGGAGACTGGGCACTCTAAAAGAAAGATTAGGTACTATCTGGTGTGCACTGGCTCCTCCCTCTATGCCCCTCCTCCAGACCTCAGTTAGGACACTGTGCCCGGAAGAGCTGACACAATAAGGAAGGATTTTGAATCCCGGGTAAGACTCATACCAGCCACACCAATCACACCGTATAACTCGTGATACTATACCCAGTTAACAGTATGAAATATAACTGAGCCTCTCAACAGATGGCTCAACAATAACCCTTTAGTTAGGCAATAACTATATACAAGTATTGCAGACAATCCGCACTTGGGATGGGCGCCCAGCATCCACTACGGACTACGAGAAATAGATTTACCGGTGAGTAAAATCTTATTTTCTCTGACGTCCTAGTGGATGCTGGGAACTCCGTAAGGACTCTGCAGCACCGAATGAGAGAACTCAAGGTCCTCCTCAGCCAGGGTATCAAATTTGTAAAATTTAGCAAACGTGTTTGCCCCTGACCAAGTTGCATCTCGGCAAAGTTGTAAAGCTGAGACCCCTCGGGCAGCCGCCCAAGATGAGCCCACTTTCCTTGTGGAATGGGCTTTTACTGATTTAGGATGCGGCAATCCAGCCGCAGAATGCGCCAGCTGAATTGTGCTATAAATCCAGCGAGCAATAGTCTGCTTAGAAGCAGGAGCACCTAGTTTGTTGGGTGCATACAGGATAAAAAGCGAGTCAGTTTTCCTGACTCCAGCCGTCCTGGAAACATAAATTTTCAAGGCCCTGACTACGTCCAGTAACTTGGAATCTTCCAAGTCCCTAGTAGCCGCAGGCACTAGAATAGGTTGGTTCAAGTGAAAAGCTGATACCACCTTAGGGAGAAACTGGGGACGAGTCCTCAATTCTGCCCTATCCATATGGAAAATCAGATAAGGGCTTTTACATGACAAAGCCGTGGGTCCTGGTAACCACGGATGCAAGCCTTCGGGGCCGGGGGGCAGTCACACAGGGAAGAAACTTCCAAGGACTATGGTCCAGTCAGGAGACTTCCCTACACATAAATATTCTGGAACTGAGGGCCATTTTCAATGCCCTAAGTCAGGCAAAACCCCTGCTTCAAAACCAGCCGGTACTGATCCAGTCAGACAACATCACGGCAGTTGCCCATGTCAACCGACAGGGCGGCACAAGAAGCAGGACGGCGATGGCAGAAGCCACAAGGATTCTCCGATGGGCGGAAAATCACGTGTTAACACTGTCAGCAGTGTTCATTCTGGGAGTGGACAACTGGGAAGCAGACTTCCTCAGCAGACACGACCTCCACCCGGGAGAGTGGGGACTTCATCCGGAAGTCTTCCAACTGATTGTAAACCGTTGGGAAAAGCCACAGGTGGACATGATGGCGTCCCGCCTAAACAAAAAGCTAGAAAGATATTGCGCCAGGTCGAGAGACCCTCAGGCGATAGCTGTGGACGCTCTAGTGACACCGTGGGTGTACCGGTCGGTTTATGTGTTCCCTCCTCTTCTTCTCATACCAAAGGTACTGAGGATAATAAGGAGAAGAGGAGTAAGAACTATACTCATTGTTCCGGATTGGCCAAGAAGAGCTTGGTACCCGGAACTTCAATAAATGATCTCAGAGGACCCATGGCCTCTGCCGCTCAGACAGGACCTGCTGCAGCAGGGGCCCTGTCTGTTCCAAGACTTACCGCGGCTGCGTTTGACGGCATGGCGGTTGAACACCGGATCCTGAAGGAAAAGGGCATTCCGGAGGAAGTCATTCCTACGCTGATTAAAACTAGAAAAGAAGTGACCGCAAACCATTATCACCGCATTTGGCGAAAATATGTTGCGTGGTGTGAGGCCAGGAAGGCCCCAACGGAGGAATTTCAGCTGGGCCGTTTTCTGCACTTCCTACACTCAGGGGTGACTATGGGCCTAAAATTGGGTTCCATTAAGGTCCAGATTTCGGCTCTATCGATTTTCTTCCAGAGAGAACTGGCTTCACTGCCTGAAGTTCAGACTTTTGTTAAGGGAGTGCTGCACATTCAGCCCCCTTTTGTGCCTCCAGTGGCACCTTGGGATCTCAACGTGGTGTTGGATTTCCTAAAGTCACATTGGTCTGAGCCACTTAAAACCGTGGAATTGAAATATCTCACGTGGAAAGTGGTCATTTTGTTGGCCTTGGCTTTGGCCAGGCGTGTATCAGAATTGGCGGCTTTGTCATGTAAAAGCCCTTATCTGATTTTCCATATGGATAGGGCAGAATTGAGGACTCGTCCCCAGTTTCTCCCTAAGGTGGTATCAGCTTTTCCTCTGAACCAACCTATCGTAGTGCCTGCGGCTACAAAAGACTTGGAGGCTTCCAAGTTGTTGGACGTAGTCAGGGCCCTGAAAAATAAGATTTTACTCATCGGTAAATCTATTTCTCGTAGTCCGTAGTGGATGCTGGGAACTCCGTAAGGACCATGGGGAATAGACGGGCTCCGCAGGAGACTGGGCACTCTAAAAGAAAGATTAGGTACTATCTGGTGTGCACTGGCTCCTCCCTCTATGCCCCTCCTCCAGACCTCAGTTAGGACACTGTGCCCGGAAGAGCTGACACAATAAGGAAGGATTTTGAATCCCGGGTAAGACTCATACCAGCCACACCAATCACACCGTATAACTCGTGATACTATACCCAGTTAACAGTATGAAATATAACTGAGCCTCTCAACAGATGGCTCAACAATAACCCTTTAGTTAGGCAATAACTATATACAAGTATTGCAGACAATCCGCACTTGGGATGGGCGCCCAGCATCCACTACGGACTACGAGAAATAGATTTACCGGTGAGTAAAATCTTATTTTCTCTGACGTCCTAGTGGATGCTGGGAACTCCGTAAGGACTCTGCAGCACCGAATGAGAGAACTCAAGGTCCTCCTCAGCCAGGGTATCAAATTTGTAAAATTTAGCAAACGTGTTTGCCCCTGACCAAGTTGCATCTCGGCAAAGTTGTAAAGCTGAGACCCCTCGGGCAGCCGCCCAAGATGAGCCCACTTTCCTTGTGGAATGGGCTTTTACTGATTTAGGATGCGGCAATCCAGCCGCAGAATGCGCCAGCTGAATTGTGCTATAAATCCAGCGAGCAATAGTCTGCTTAGAAGCAGGAGCACCTAGTTTGTTGGGTGCATACAGGATAAAAAGCGAGTCAGTTTTCCTGACTCCAGCCGTCCTGGAAACATAAATTTTCAAGGCCCTGACTACGTCCAGTAACTTGGAATCTTCCAAGTCCCTAGTAGCCGCAGGCACTAGAATAGGTTGGTTCAAGTGAAAAGCTGATACCACCTTAGGGAGAAACTGGGGACGAGTCCTCAATTCTGCCCTATCCATATGGAAAATCAGATAAGGGCTTTTACATGACAAAGCCGCCAATTCTGACACACGCCTGGCCGAAGCCAAGGCCAATAACATGACCACTTTCCACGTGAGATATTTCAAATCCACAGTTTTAAGTGGCTCAAACCAATGTGATTTCAGGAAACTCAACACCACGTTGAGATCCCAAGGTGCCACAGGAGGCACAAAAGGGGGCTGAACATGTAGCACTCCCTTTACAAATGTCTGAACTTCAGGCAGTGAAGCCAGTTCTTTCTGGAAGAAAATCGACAGAGCCGAAATCTGGACCTTAATGGAACCCAATTTTAGGCCCATAGTCACTTCCGACTGTAGGAAGTGCAGAAAACGACCCAGCTGAAATTCCTCAGTAGGGGCCTTCCTGGCCTCACATCACGCAACATATTTTCGCCAAATACGGTGATAATGGTTTGCGGTTACTTCTTTCCTAGCTTTTATCAGGGTAGGAATGACTTCCTCCGGAATGCCCTTTTCCTTTAGGATCCGGAATTCAACCGCCATGCCGTCAAACGCAGCCGCGGTAAGTCTTGGAACAGACAGGGCCCCTGCTGTAGCAGATCCTGTCTGAGCGGTAGAGGCCATGGGTCCTCTGATATCATTTCTTGAAGTTCTGGGTACCAAGCTCTTCTTGGCCAATCCGGAACCACGAGTATCGTTCTTACTCCTCGCCTTCTTATTATTCTCAGTACCTTTGGTATGAGAGGCAGAGGAGGGAACACATAAACCGACTGGTACACCCACGGTGTCACTAGAGCGTCCACAGCTATCGCCTGAGGGTCCCTTGACCTGGCGCAATATCTCTTTATCTTTTTGTTGAGGCGGGACGCCATCATGTCCACCTGTGGCCTTTCCCAACGGTTTACCAACAGTTGGAAGACTTCTGGATGAAGTCCCCACTCTCCCGGGTGTAGGTCGCGTCTGCTGAGGAAGTCTACTTCCCAGTTGTCCACTCCCGGAATGAACACTGCTTACAGTGCTAAGACGTGATTTTCCGCCCATCGGAGAATCCTTGTGGCTTCTGCCATCGCCATCCTGCTTCTTGTGCCGCCCTGTCGGTTTACATGGGCGACTGCCGTGATGTTGTCTGATTGGATCAGTACCGGCTGGTTTTGAAGCAGGGGCCTTGCCTGACTTAGGGCATTGTAAATGGCCCTCAGTTCCAGAATATTTATGTGTAGGGACGACTCCTGACTTGACCAAAGTCCTTGGAAATTTCTTCCCTGTGTGACTGCCCCCCAGCCTCGAAGGCTGGCATCCGTGGTCACCAGGACCCAGTCCTGTATGCCGAATCTGCGGCCCTCTAGAAGAAGAGCACTCTGCAGCCACCACAGCAGAGACACCCTGGTCCTTGGAGACAGGGTTATCAGCCGATGCATCTGAAGATGCGATCCCGACCACTTGTCCAAGAGGTCCCACTGAAAGGTTCTTGCATGGAACCTGCCGAATGGAATTGCTTCGTATGAAGCTACCATTTTTCCGAGGATTCGTGTGCAGTGATGCACCGATACCTGTTTTGGTTTCAGGAGGTCTCTGACTAGAGATGACAGCTCCTTGGCTTTCTCCTGCGGGAGAAACACTTTTTTCTGTTCTGTGTCCAGAACCATCCCCAGGAACAGTAGGCGTGTGGAAGGAACCAGCTGTGGAATGTTTAGAATCCATCCGTGCTGTTGTAGCACTTCCCGAGATAGTGCTATTCCGACCAACAACTGCTCCTTGGACCTCGCCCTTATAAGGAGAACGTCCAAGTACGGGATAATTAAAACTCCCTTTTTTCGAAGGAGTATCATCATTTCTGCCATTACCTTGGTAAACACCCTCGGTGCCGTGGACTGTCCAAACGGCAGTGTCTGGAATTGGTAATGGCAATCATGTACCACAAATCTGAGGTACTCCTGGTGAGGATGGTAAATGGGGACATGCAGGTAAGCATCCTTGATGTCCAGGGATACCATGTAATCCCCCTCGTCCAGGCTTGCAATAACCGCCCTGAGCGATTCCATCTTGAACTTGAATTTTTTTATGTATGTGTTCAAGGATTTCAAATTTAAAATGGGTCTCACGGAACCGTCCGGTTTCGGTACCACAAACAGTGTGGAATAGTAACCCCCTCCTTGTTGAAGTAGGGGCACCTTGACTATCACCTGCTGGGAATACAGCTTGTGAATTGCCTCTAGCACAGCCTCCCTGCCCGAGGGAGTTGTCGGCAAGGCAGATTTGAGGAAAACGGCGGGGGGGAGACATCTCGAATTCCAGCTTGTACCCCTGAGATACTACTTGAAGGATCCAGGGATCCTGTGAGCGAGCCCACTGATCGCTGAAATTTTTGAGGCGGCCCCCCACCGTACTTGGCTCCGCCAGTGGAGCCCCCGCGTCATGCGGTGGGCTCAGAGGAAGCGGGGGAAGAATTTTGATTCTTGGAACTGGCTGACTGGAGCAGCTTTTTCCCTCTTCCCTTGTCTCTGTGCAAAAAGGAAGCGCATTTGACCCGCTTGCTTTTCTGAAGCCGAAAGGACTGTACCTGATAATACAGTGCTTTCTTAGGCTGTGAGGAAACCTGAGGTAAAAAAATTTCTTCCCAGCTGTTGCTGTGGATACGAGGTCCCAGAGACCATCCCCAAACAATTCCTCACCCTTATAAGGCAGATCTATGTGCCTTTTAAAGTCAGCATCACCTGTCCAGTGTCGGGTCTCTAATACCCTCCTGACAGAATGGACATTACATTAATTCTGGATGCCAGCCGGTAAAATATCCCTCTGTGCATCCTTCATATATAAGACGACGTCTTTAATATGCTCTTATGTTAGCAAACTAGTATCCCTGTTTGACAGGGTCACAGACCACGCTGCAGCAGCAATATCTGCAGGTCTCAGTCTAGTACCTGAGTGTGTAAATACAGACTTCAGGATAGCCTCCTGCTTTTTATCAACAGGTACCTTCAAAGTGGCCGTATCCTAAGACGGCAGTGCCACCTTTTTTGACAAACGTGTGAGCGCCTTATCCACCCTAGGGGATATCTCCCAGCGTAACTTATCCTCTGGCGGGAAAGGGTACGCCAACAGTATCTTTTTAGAAATTACCAGTTTCTTATCGGGGGAACCCACGCTTTTTCACACACTTCATTCACTCATCTGATGGGGGAACAAAACACTGCCTGCTTTTTCTCCCCAAACATAAAACCCTTTTTTAGTGGTACTTGGGTTAATGTCAGAAATGTGTAACACATTTTTTATTGCCGGGATCAAGTCACGGATGTTCCTAGTGGATTGTGTATATGTCTCAACCTCGTCGACACTGGAGTCAGACTCCGTGTCGACATCTGTGTCTGCCATCTGAGGGAGCGGGCGTTTTTGAGCCCCTGATGGCCTTTGAGACGCCTGGGCAGGCGCGGGCTGAAAAGCCGGCAGTCCCATAGCTGTTACGTCATCCAGCCTTTTATGTAAGGAGTTGACACTGTCGGTTAATACCTTCCACCTATCCATCCACTCTGGTGTCGGCCCCACAGGGGGCGACATCACATTTATCGGCATCTGCTCCGTCACCACATAAGCCTCCTCATCAAAACATGTCGACACAGCCGTACCGACACACCGCACACACACAGGGAATGCTCTGACTGAATACAGGACCCCACAAAGCCCTTTGGGGAGACAGAGAGAGAGTATGCCAGCACACACCAGAGCGCTATATAATGTGGGGATTAACACTATAACTGAGTGAATTTTTCCCAATAGCTGCTTGTATATACAATATTGCGCCTAAATTTAGTGCCCCCCCTCTCTTTTTAACCCTTTGAGCCTGAAAACTACAGGGGAGAGCCTGGGGAGCTGTCTTCCAGCTGCACTGTGAAGAGAAAATGGCGCCAGTGTGCTGAGGGAGATAGCTCCGCCCCTTTTTCACTGACTTTTCTCTCGCTTTTTTATGGATTCTGGCAGGGGTATTTATCACATATATAGCCTCTGGGGCTATATATTGTGATTATTTTGCCAGCCAAGGTGTTTATATTGCCCTCAGGGCGCCCCCCCCCAGCGCCCTGCACCCATCAGTGACCGGAGTGTGAGGTGTACATGAGGAGCAATGGCGCACAGCTGCAGTGCTGTGCGCTACCTTGGTGAAGACTGAAGTCTTCTGCCGCCGATTTTCCGAACCATCTTCATGCTTCTGGCTCTGTAAGGGGGACGGCGGCGCGGCTCCGGGAACGAACACCAAGGACGGGTCCTGCGGTCGATCCCTCTGGAGCTAATGGTGTCCAGTAGCCTAAGAAGCCCAAGCTATCTGCAAGCAGGTAGGTTCGCTTCTTCTCCCCTTAGTCCCTCGTTGCAGTGAGCCTGTTGCCAGCAGGTCTCACTGTAAAATAAAAAACCTAAAATATACTTTCTTTCTAGGAGCTCAAGAGAGCCCCTAGTGTGCATCCAGCTCGGCCGGGCACAGAAATCTAACTGAGGTCTGGAGGAGGGGCATAGAGGGAGGAGCCAGTGCACACCAGATAGTACCTAATCTTTCTTTTAGAGTGCCCAGTCTTCTGCGGAGCCCGTCTATTCCCCATGGTCCTTACAGAGTTCCCAGCATCCACTAGGACGTCAGAGAAATTTATGTTTTCAGGACAGCTGGAGTCAGAAAGACTGACTCGCTATTTATCCTGTATGCGCCCAACAAGTTGGGTGTGCACCTGCTTCAAAGCAGACTATTGCTCGCTGGATCTGTAGTACGATTCAGCTTGCACATTCTGCGGCTGGACTGCCGCATCCTAAATCAGTGAAAGCCCATTCCACGAGGAAGGTGGGCTCTTCTTGGGCGGCTGCCCGAGGGGTCTCGGCTCTACAACTTTGCCGAGCAGCTACTTGGTCGGGGTCAAACACATTTGCTAAATTCTACAAGTTTGACACCCTGGCTGAGGAGGACCTAGAGTTTGCCCATTCGGTGCTGCAGAGTCATCCGCACTCTCCCGCCCGTTTGGGAGCTTTGGTATAATCCCCATGGTCCTTACGGAGTCCCAGCATCCACTTAGGACGTCAGAGAAAATAAGAATTTACTCACCGGTAATTCTATTTCTCGTAGTCCGTAGTGGATGCTGGGCGCCCATCCCAAGTGCGGATTGTCTGCAATACTTGTATATAGTTATTGTTTAACTAAAGGGTTATTGTTGAGCCATCTGTTGAGAGGCTCAGTTGTTGTCATAATGTTAACTGGGTATTGTATCACGAGTTATACGGTGTGATTGGTGTGGCTGGTATGAGTCTTACCCGGGATTCAAAATCCTTCCTTCTTGTGTCAGCTCTTCCGGGCACAGTATCCTAACTGAAGTCTGGAGGAGGGTCATAGTGGGAGGAGCCAGTGCACACCAGTTAGACCAAAAGCTTTCTTTTAGTTGTGCCCAGTCTCCTGCGGAGCCGCTATTCCCCATGGTCCTTACGGAGTCCCAGCATCCACTACGGACTACGAGAAATAGAATTACCGGTGAGTAAATTCTTATTTTTACACCAGAGGCGTGGCCTAGCAGGCACAAGGCCACACCCCATTTTTGCATGTGCGCCTGTGGCTTGATGTCGGCTCTTTGACGTGCCTAACAAGATTTTTTGGCTCTTTGTTTCTGACTGGTTGGCCACCCCTGATCTACAGTGTCTAAGTAGATGGTAAATACATCGACTCCATATGGTCGACAGGTACAAAAGGTCGACAGGTTCAAATGGTCAGCGATACAATGGGCAACACGTGTTTGTTGTGTTTTTCGCATGTTTTACCAACTTTTGCTTGAGTTACTATCCCCATGGACATCTGCTCGGAATAGTAACCTGTGGCAAGTGCAGCGGTAATGAAGCGAGTCACTTTACTTAAAGCATGGCGAGCGAAGCGACAGTACACATTCATACTAATGATGGTTACATAACATGGAATATACAAGATGTGGTGACAAACAAAAAACTTGTGTCGACCATTGTCATGTCGACCTATTCACCCAGTCGATCTTTTGTACCTGTCACTGGGTAGAGAGACAGCTGCAGAAGCAGTGTCCTCTCTCTCCATGCGTGACATGCGTCGGGGTGAGCGATCACACCCGCGCCCCCGAGCAGCCGTCCCTGCCACCCCTGCTGCTCACCTGGCACCCCCCTGTCTAGCACGTGCACCTCCCTGTATTGGCCATTTCCCCTCCAATTACCTGGGCCTGGCACAACTGTCAGTCCCCTTGACCAGTTGCGTTCCTTCAGCCACAGATTGAGATTCTGAATCGCCCCTAGATGGCATGTTCTCAGTTCATGTGTGTGCACATTTTGAATATATCCACAAAACTGATTTGCTTTTAGCTGTGCAACTGTGTCCCATTATGCACATTCCACAGTTACTTGCTAGCACTAACCTCCTCTTGGATATTCAATGCAATTTATTTTTCCTATGTAACATCATTCGTATTTTCACAACATAACATCACACTTGTGCCAAAACCTGTTCTTAACAACCTGTCTTGTTACATACTTTCACATGCATATGCAGAATTCTTCACTTAAATTAATCAAACTGTTCTCCAGTTTCCCAGCCTTTTAGCAGTCACTGAAAACTAACATGTTCAAAGAAGTTTACCTGAGCGTTTGTGCAGAGCCGGCCCTAACCATTATGATGCCCTAGGCAAGATTTTGGCTGGTGCCCCCTAGCACCACCGCTGGTTCCGCCTCTGACCTTGCACCTCTTTCCCAGCACCACCACCCCTCATCCATAGCAGTCCTTGTTTTGGTGTTTGTACCCCCTATATTTTAAATAGGAACAGTTCACACATTTGGCACACAGCCCAAAAAGGGGTGTGTTTTTGCTGGCAAGGGGCATGGCCACATAATAGTAACCCCAATTCCATTTACGCCACACAGTACTGCAACTTTATCCACATTTGATCATGCAATAGTGTCCATAATTCATATTACATCCCACAGTAGTATCACTTTACCTTATAAACGTTACTCCTCACAGTAGAGCCCCTTATTCACATTATATCACACTGAATTGCTCCTTATTCACATTACACACCACCCTATTGCTCTTTATTTACATTAGACGACACAGTAGTGCCCTTTCTATATGCAATGCCACATAGTAGAGCACCTTATACACATAATGCCACACAGTAATGTCCCTTACACATATGAGACATATTATTAATGTCCTTATAAACATAATGTGCCTTACACATTATGACAACCTTTATTAATGCCCTTTTACACATAATGTCCCTTTACACATATGCTGCACATTATTAACGCCCTTATACACATAATGACACACATAGTGCCCCCTAGACATTTGCTGCACATTATTAGTGCCCCTATACACATAATGACACACATACAGTAGTACCCTGTTACACATATGCCGCACATTATTAATGCCCTTATACACATAATGACACACATAGAGCCCCTTACACATATGTTGCACATTTTTAATGCATTTTTACATAACACACATAATGCTCCTTACACATATTCCGAACACTACTGCACAACCAACCCACTCAGATGCACACAGCACTCACACTGCCACTAGCACTGTGACCTCTGCCTCTGCTTGGATACAGATGTGTCCTCATAAATCTTGCCTCAGTGCTAACGATGGGCACATGTTTTTAATGAAAATGCATCTTAGTTGCATTGCTATGTGGCTAGGATGCACAAGCAGCTTCTGCTGATTAAAATGATATGCAGCATGCCTATATACTGTGTGAGACTGTGGCTGTATCTGCATATGAAATGCTACACACAGAATATAGGCATGCCACATATCATTTTAATCAGCAGAAGCTGCTGATGCCCCTAGGCATATCAAATGCCCTAGGCAATTGCCTAGTTTGCCTATGCCTATGGCCGGCTCTGCGTTTGTGCCAAAAAGAGAATTGGTGCCCCCCCATTCGAAACAAGGATAGTGCACTCCACAGGCATCCACAAAAAACAAAGGGGCATGACTTCATGGGGAAGGGCTGTGGTTACAGAATAGTACCAATTCACATTACACCACACAGTAGTGTCAGTTATTCAAATAACACTGCACAGTAGTATCCGTTATTCATGTTACAATGCACAGTAATACCCCTTATTCACGCTACACCACACAGTAGTAGTATCCGTTATTCACGTTTTCTGCTGCGGGGTACACTGGGCTCCACAAGGATAGACATTGGGGTGTAGAGAAGGATCTTGATCCGAGACACCAACAGGCTCAAAAGCTTTGACTGTTCCCAAGATGCATAGCGCCGCCTCCTCTATAACCCCGCCTCCTTGCACAGGAGCTCAGTTTTGTAGTTGGTGCTGCAGATAGCAGGCACATAACAGAGGGGCTGCTCCAGGCAGCCCTAAGAAGAGCTTTTTGTGAAGAAAAAGCGAAGACTACAAGGGCAGCAGCAGTGTGTAAACGTCAGGAGACATTCACTGCTGCAGCTCCATCTCTCCCCAGCGGCGCTGTACACTCCCGTGCCCTGGTTGCCGGGTAACTACAGCAGGAGGCTCCGGTTTTCTTCCAGTTAGACACACGCGGCTGGGGCTCTCCGGGATTGCGTGGCCGCGCTTCGGGAGGTGGTAAGTGGGTCCTGTTCGCGGGACCCACGCTGTATCGTGATCCGGCTCGGCCGGTGGACACTGTGGCATACAGGCGACCCCACTAGGCCACCAGGGCAAGGGTACAGGTCAGGTTTTCTCTTATAAACCTATTTATATTGGCCCGCAGTACCAGGTGGTTAAGCCAGCAGAGAGGATAAGGCTTAGACCTGTGGCCCCTCCCACCCTGGAGCTGCATATCTGTCTCTCCCTCACTCCCAGTCAGTGTTTGGGCGCCATTTCTCTCAGCTACACTGTTCCTGGGACTGCTTGGGCAAATCCTCCTTTGTAAAGCTGCCTGATAGTCAGCGCTGTGACTTTACAAGACACTTAAGTATTCTACATGTCATTTAGACAGTGATAGTTAAGAAAAAGTGCATTTAGTCAGTGTTCTCTGGCACAAGTGCCCTGTGATATACATCCAGTTTTTTTACTGTGCAGTGTTATATCTATTGACTGCATAGCTATATATAAGCTAGTCCAATGCAGTATTATTGTTTGTAATAACCTCTGCATTGTATAACTGTGACTATATGTGTGTGCATTAGCTTGCTGGGTGAATTTCATTTCTGCTGCGGGGTACACTGGGCTCCACAAGTCTGGACAATGGGGTGTAGAGTAGGATCTTGATCCGAGGCACCAACAGGCTGAAAGCTTTGACTGTTCCCAGAATGCACAGCGCCGCCTCCTCTATAACCCCGCCTCCCAGCACAGGAGCTCAGTTTGTCAGTTGGTGCTGCAGTAAGCAGGCACTTAACAGAGGGGCTGCTCCAGGCAGCCCTAAGAAAAGCTTTTTATGAGGTAAAAAGTGAAGACTTCAAGGGCAGCAGCAGGGGTAAATGTCTTCTGACATTCTCTGCTGCAGCTCCAGCACTCCCCAGCGGCGCTGTACACTCCCGAGCCCTGGTTGCCGGGTACCTACAGCGGAGGCTCCGGTTTACTTCACGTTAGGCACACACGGCTGGGGCTCTCCAGGATCGCGTGGCCGCGCTTTGGGAGGTGGTAAGTGGGTCCCGCTCGCGGGACCCGGTCTTTATCGCGATCCGGTGCGGTCAGTGGGAGGCGGGCCGCGCGCGCTGGCGGTGAACACTGTGGATACAGGCGATCCCACTAGATCACCAGGGCATGGGCGCAGGTCAGGTTTTCTCTTAAAACCGATTTTAATATCGCCCACAGTACCCAATGGTTTTGCCAGCAAGGGGGATAAGGCTTAGACCTGAAGCCCCTCCCCCAGCCCCAGGGCGCCATTTCCAGCAAGTGTTCCAGCTCTGTCTTTCCTCACTCCCTGTCAGTGTCTGCGGCGCCATTATCCCTCAGCTCACTGTTCCTGGGACTGCTTGGGCAAATCCTCCTATGTAAAGCCGCCTGGTTGTCAATGCTGTGACTTTACATGACACTTAAGTATTCTACCTGCCTTTTTAGTCAGTGTTAGTAAGAAAGAGGGCATTTAGTCAGGGGGTTTATAGTAGAGATGAGCGGGTTCGGTTCCTCGGAATCCGAACCCGCCCGAACTTCATGTTTTTTTACACGGGTCCGAGCGACTCGGATCTTCCCGCCTTGCTCGGTTAACCCGAGCGCGCCCGAACGTCATCATCCCGCTGTCGGATTCTCGTGAGGCTCGGATTCTATCGCGAGACTCGGATTCTATATAAGGAGCCGCGCGTCGCCGCCATTTTCACACGTGCATTGAGATTGATAGGGAGAGGACGTGGCTGGCGTCCTCTCCGTTTATAGAGAAGAGAGTGAGACTAGAGTAGAGAGAGACACAGTATTTACTTTAGTAATTTTGGGGAGCATTAGGAGGAGTACTACTACTTGCTGAAGTGATAGTGTGACTGTATATCTGACTTGTGGGGGAGACAGTGGGGAGCAGTTAGAGTCTGAGAGCAGGAGTACATATTTTAACGTACAGTGCACACTTTTGTTGCCAGAGTGCCACACTGCCATTGTGACCACACTGACCACCAGTATATATATTGTGATTGTCTGCTTAGGAGTACTACTTGCAAGTTGCTGATAGTGTGACCAGTGACCTGACCACCAGTTTAATTAATCACCACCAGTTTAATATATATATATATAATTGTATATAATATATATATAATTGTATACCACCTACCCGTGTTTTTTTTTTTTCTTTCTTCTTGATACATACTACTATAGTAGCTTACTGTAGCAGTCTGCGGTGCTGCTGAGCTGACAGTGTCCAGCAGGTCCGTCATCAGTCATTACATAATAAATATATATACCTGTCCGGCTGCAGTACTAGTGATATTATATATATATATATATATTAATTTCATCTCATTATCATCCAGTCTATATTAGCAGCAGACACAGTACGGTAGTCCACGGCTGTAGCTACCTCTGTGTCGGCAGTCGCTGGTCCATCCATAATTGTATACCACCTACCCGTGTTTTTTTTCTTTTTCTTTCTTCTTGATACATATTACTATAGTAGCTTACTGTAGCAGTCTGCGGTGCTGCTGAGCTGACAGTGTCCAGCAGGTCCGTCATCAGTCATTACATAATAAATATATATACCTGTCCGGCTGCAGTACTAGTGATATTATATATATATATATTAATTTCATCTCATTATCATCCAGTCTATATTAGCAGCAGACACAGTACGGTAGTCCACGGCTGTAGCTACCTCTGTGTCTGCAGTCGCTGGTCCATCCATAATTGTATACCACCTACCCGTGTTTTTTTTTTTTTTCTTTCTTCTTGATACATACTACTATAGTAGCTTACTGTAGCAGTCTGCGGTGCTGCTGAGCTGACAGTGTCCAGCAGGTCCGTCATCAGTCATTACATAATAAATATATATACCTGTCCGGCTGCAGTACTAGTGATATTATATATATATATATATATTAATTTCATCTCATTATCATCCAGTCTATATTAGCAGCAGACACAGTACGGTAGTCCACGGCTGTAGCTACCTCTGTGTCGGCAGTCGCTGGTCCATCCATAATTGTATACCACCTACCCGTGTTTTTTTTCTTTCTTCTTGATACATACTACTATAGTAGCTTACTGTAGCAGTCTGCGGTGCTGCTGAGCTGACAGTGTCCAGCAGGTCCGTCATCAGTCATTACATAATAAATATATATACCTGTCCGGCTGCAGTACTAGTGATATTATATATATATATATATATATATATTAATTTCATCTCATTATCATCCAGTCTATATTAGCAGCAGACACAGTACGGTAGTCCACGGCTGTAGCTACCTCTGTGTCGGCAGTCGCTGGTCCATCCATAATTGTATACCACCTACCCGTGTTTTTTTTTTTCTTTCTTCTTGATACATACTACTATAGTAGCTTACTGTAGCAGTCTGCGGTGCTGCTGAGCTGACAGTGTCCAGCAGGTCCGTCATCAGTCATTACATAATAAATATATATACCTGTCCGGCTGCAGTACTAGTGATATTATATATATATATATATATATATATATATATATTAATTTCATCTCATTATCATCCAGTCTATATTAGCAGCAGACACAGTACGGTAGTCCACGGCTGTAGCTACCTCTGTGTCGGCAGTCGCTGGTCCATCCATAATTGTATACCACCTACCCGTGTTTTTTTTTTTTCTTCTTGATACATACTACTATAGTAGCTTACTGTAGCAGTCTGCGGTGCTGCTGAGCTGACAGTGTCCAGCAGGTCCGTCATCAGTCATTACATAATAAATATATATACCTGTCCGGCTGCAGTACTAGTGATATTATATATATATATATATATTAATTTCATCTCATTATCATCCAGTCTATATTAGCAGCAGACACAGTACGGTAGTCCACGGCTGTAGCTACCTCTGTGTCGGCAGTCGCTGGTCCATCCATAATTGTATACCACCTACCCGTGTTTTTTTTTTTTCTTTCTTCTTGATACATACTACTATAGTAGCTTACTGTAGCAGTCTGCGGTGCTGCTGAGCTGACAGTGTCCAGCAGGTCCATCATCAGTCATTACATAATAAATATATATACCTGTCCGGCTGCAGTACTAGTGATATTTTATATATATATATATATATATTAATTTCATCTCGTTATCATCCAGTCTATATTAGCAGCAGACACAGTACGGTAGTCCACGGCTGTAGCTACCTCTGTGTCGGCAGTCGCTGGTCCATCCATAATTGTATACCACCTACCCGTGTTTTTTTTTTTTTCTTTCTTCTTGATACATACTACTATAGTAGCTTACTGTAGCAGTCTGCGGTGCTGCTGAGCTGACAGTGTCCAGCAGGTCCGTCATCAGTCATTACATAATAAATATATATACCTGTCCGGCTGCAGTACTAGTGATATTATATATATATATATTAATTTCATCTCATTATCATCCAGTCTATATTAGCAGCAGACACAGTACGATAGTCCACGGCTGTAGCTACCTCTGTGTCGGCAGTCGCTGGTCCATCCATAATTGTATACCACCTACCCGTGTTTTTTTTTTTTTTCTTTCTTCTTGATACATACTACTATAGTAGCTTACTGTAGCAGTCTGCGGTGCTGCTGAGCTGACAGTGTCCAGCAGGTCCGTCATCAGTCATTACATAATAAATATATATACCTGTCCGGCTGCAGTACTAGTGATATTATATATATATATATTAATTTCATCTCATTATCATCCAGTCTATATTAGCAGCAGACACAGTACGGTAGTCCACGGCTGTAGCTACCTCTGTGTCGGCAGTCGCTGGTCCATCCATAATTGTATACCACCTACCCGTGTTTTTTTTTTTTTCTTCTTGATACATACTACTATAGTAGCTTACTGTAGCAGTCTGCGGTGCTGCTGAGCTGACAGTGTCCAGCAGGTCCGTCATCAGTCATTACATTATAAATATATATACCTGTCCGGCTGCAGTACTAGTGATATTATATATATATATATTAATTTCATCTCATTATCATCCAGTCTATATTAGCAGCAGACAC
Organism: Pseudophryne corroboree; assembly: GCF_028390025.1. Taxonomy (NCBI): domain Eukaryota; kingdom Metazoa; phylum Chordata; class Amphibia; order Anura; family Myobatrachidae; genus Pseudophryne; species Pseudophryne corroboree. Next base: position 650,791,558 of record NC_086444.1, on the reverse strand, counting down.
AGTACGGTAGTCCACGGCTGTAGCTACCTCTGTGTCGGCAGTCGCTGGTCCATCCATAAGTATACTAGTATCCATCCATCTCCATTGTTTACCTAAGGTGCCTTTTAGTTGTGCCTATTAAAATATGGAGAACAAAAATGTTGAGGTTCCAAAATTAGGGAAAGATCAAGATCCACTTCCACCTCGTGCTGAAGCTGCTGCCACTAGTCATGGCCGAGACGATGAAATGCCAGCAACGTCGTCTGCCAAGGCCGATGCCCAATGTCATAGTACAGAGCATATAAAATCCAAAACACCAAATATCAGTAAAAAAAGGACTCCAAAATCTAAAATAAAATTGTCGGAGGAGAAGCGTAAACATGCCAATATGCCATTTACCACACGGAGTGGCAAGGAACGGCTGAGGCCCTGGCCTATGTTCATGGCTAGTGGTTCAGCTTCACATGAGGATGGAAGCACTCAGCTTCTCGCTAGAAAAATGAAAAGACTCAAGCTGGCAAAAGCACCGCAAAGAACTGTGCGTTCTTCGAAATCCCAAATCCACAAGGAGAGTCCAATTGTGTCGGTTGCGATGCCTGACCTTCCCAACACTGGACGTGAAGAGCATGCGCCTTCCACCATTTGCACGCCCCCTGCAAGTGCTGGAAGGAGCACCCACAGTCCAGTTCCTGATAGTCAGATTGAAGATGTCAGTGTTGAAGTACACCAGGATGAGGAGGATATGGGTGTTGCTGGCGCTGGGGAGGAAATTGACAAGGAGGATTCTGATGGTGAGGTGGTTTGTTTAAGTCAGGCACCCGGGGAGACACCTGTTGTCCGTGGGAGGAATAGGGCCGTTGACATGCCTGGTGAAAATACCAAAAAAATCAGCTCTTCGGTGTGGAAGTATTTCACCAGAAATGCGGACAACATTTGTCAAGCCGTGTGTTGCCTTTGTCAAGCTGTAATAAGTAGGGGTAAGGACGTTAACCACCTCTGAACATCCTCCCTTATACGTCACCTGCAGCGCATTCATAATAAGTCAGTGACAAGTTCAAAAACTTTGGGCGACAGCGGAAGCAGTCCACTGACCAGTAAATCCCTTCCTCTTGTAACCAAGCTCACGCAAACCGCCCCACCAACTCCCTCAGTGTCAATTTCCTCCTTCCCCAGGAATGCCAATAGTCCTGCAGGCCATGTCACTGGCAATTCTGACGAGTCCTCTCCTGCCTGGGATTCCTCCGATGCATCCTTGCGTGTAACGCCTACTGCTGCTGGCGCTGCTGTTGTTGCTGCTGGGAGTTGATGGTCATCCCAGAGGGGAAGTCGTAAGCCCACTTTTACTACTTCCACCAAGCAATTGACTGTCCAACAGTCCTTTGCGAGGAAGATGAAATATCACAGCAGTCATCCTGTTGCAAAGCGGATAACTGAGGCCTTGACAACTATGTTGGTGTTAGACGTGCGTCCGGTATCCGCCGTTAGTTCACAGGGAACTAGACAATTTCTTGAGGTAGTGTGCCCCGTTACCAAATACCATCTAGGTTCCACTTCTCTAGGCAGGCGATACCGAGAATGTACACGGACGTCAGAAAAAGACTCACCAGTGTCCTAAAAAATGCAGTTGTACCCAATGTCCACTTAACCACGGACATGTGGACAAGTGGAGCAGGGCAGGGTCAGGACTATATGACTGTGACAGCCCACTGGGTAGATGTATGGACTCCCGCCGCAAGAACAGCAGCGGCGGCACCAGTAGCAGCATCTCGCAAACGCCAACTCTTTCCTAGGCAGGCTACGCTTTGTATCACCGGTTTCCAGAATACGCACACAGCTGAAAACCTCTTACGGCAACTGAGGAAGATCATCGCGGAATGGCTTACCCCAATTGGACTCTCCTGTGGATTTGTGGCATCGGACAACGCCAGCAATATTGTGTGTGCATTAAATATGGGCAAATTCCAGCATGTCCCATGTTTTGCACATACCTTGAATTTGGTGGTGCAGAATTTTTTAAAAAACGACAGGGGCGTGCAAGAGATGCTGTCGGTGGCCAGAAGAATTGCGGGACACTTTCGGCGTACAGGCACCACGTACAGAAGACTGGAGCACCACCAAAAACGCCTGAACCTGCCCTGCCATCATCTGAAGCAAGAAGTGGTAACGAGGTGGAATTCAACCCTATATATGCTTCAGAGGTTGGAGGAGCAGCAAAAGGCCATTCAAGCCTATACAATTGAGCACGATATAGGAGGTGAAATGTACCTGTCTCAAGCGCAGTGGAGAATGATTTCAACGTTGTGCAAGGTTCTGCAACCTTTTGAACTTGCCACACGTGAAGTCAGTTCAGACACTGCCAGCCTGAGTCAGGTCATTCCCCTCATCAGGCTTTTGCAGAAGAAGCTGGAGGCATTGAAGGAGGAGCTAAAAGGGAGCGATTCCGCTAGGCATGTGGGACTTGTGGATGGAGCCCTTAATTCGCTTAACAAGGATTCACGGGTAGTCAATCTGTTGAAATCAGAGCACTACATTTTGGCCACCGTGCTCGATCCTAGATTTAAAACCTACCTTGGATCTCTCTTTCCGGCAGACACAAGTCTGCTGGGGTTCAAAGAACTGCTGGTGACAAAATTGTCAAGTCAAGCGGAACGCGACCTGTCAACATCTCCTCCTTCACATTCTCCCGCAACTGGGGGTGCGAGGAAAAGGCTCAGAATTCCGAGCCCACCCGCTGGCGGTGATGCAGGGCAGTCTGGAGCGACTGCTGATGCTGACATCTGGTCCGGACTGAAGGACCTGACAACGATTACGGACATGTCGTCTACTGTCACTGCATATGATTCTCTCCCCATTGAAAGAATGGTGGAGGATTATATGAGTGACCGCATCCAAGTAGGCACGTCAGACAGTCCGTACTTATACTGGCAGGAAAAAGAGGCAATTTGGAGGCCCTTGCACAAACTGGCTTTATTCTACCTAAGTTGCCCTCCCACAAGTGTGTACTCCGAAAGAGTGTTTAGTGCCGCCGCTCACCTTGTCAGCAATCGGCGTACGAGGTTACTTACAGAAAATGTGGAGAAGATGATGTTCATTAAAATGAATTATAATCAATTCCTCCGTGGAGACATTGACCAGCAGCAATTGCCTCCACAAAGTACACAGGGAGCTGAGATGGTGGATTCCAGTGGGGACGAATTGATAATCTGTGAGGAGGGGGATGTACACGGTGATATATCGGAGGATGATGATGAGGTGGACATCTTGCCTCTGTAGAGCCAGTTTGTGCAAGGAGAGATTAATTGCTTCTTTTTCGGTGGGGGTCCAAACCAACCCGTCATTTCAGTCACAGTCGTGTGGCAGACCCTGTCACTGAAATGATGGGTTGGTTAAAGTGTGCATGTCCTGTTTATACAACATAAGGGTGGGTGGGAGGGCCCAAGGACAATTCCATCTTGCACCTCTTTTTTTCTTTCATTTTTATTTGCGTCATGTGCTGTTTGGGGAGTGTTTTTTGGAAGGGCCATCCTGCGTGACACTGCAGTGCCACTCCTAGATGGGCCAGGTGTTTGTGTCGGCCACTAGGGTCGCTTATCTTACTCACACAGCTACCTCATTGCGCCTCTTTTTTTCTTTGCGTCATGTGCTGTTTGGGGAGTGTTTTTTGGAAGGGCCATCCTGCGTGACACTGCAGTGCCACTCCTAGATGGGCCAGGTGTTTGTGTCGGCCACTAGGGTCGCTTAGCTTACTCACACAGCTACCTCATTGCGCCTCTTTTTTTCTTCTTTGCATCATGTGCTGTTTGGGGAGTGTTTTTTGGAAGGGCCATCCTGCGTGACACTGCAGTGCCACTCCTAGATGGGCCAGGTGTTTGTGTCGGCCACTAGGGTCGCTTATCTTACTCACACAGCTACCTGATTGCGCCTCTTTTTTTCTTTGCGTCATGTGCTGTTTGGGGAGTGTTTTTTGGAAGGGCCATCCTGCGTGACACTGCAGTGCCACTCCTAGATGGGCCAGGTGTTTGTGTCGGCCACTAGGGTCGCTTATCTTACTCACACAGCTACCTCATTGCGCCTCTTTTTTTCTTTGCGTCATGTGCTGTTTGGGGAGTGTTTTTTGGAAGGGCCATCCTGCGTGACACTGCAGTGCCACTCCTAGATGGGCCAGGTGTTTGTGTCGGCCACTAGGGTCGCTTAGCTTATTCACACAGCTACCTCATTGCGCCTCTTTTTTTCTTCTTTGCGTCATGTGCTGTTTGGGGAGTGTTTTTTGGAAGGGCCATCCTGCGTGACACTGCAGTGCCACTCCTAGATGGGCCAGGTGTTTGTGTCGGCCACTAGGGTCGCTTAGCTTACTCACACAGCTACCTCATTGCGCCTCTTTTTTTCTTCTTTGCGTCATGTGCTGTTTGGGGAGTGTTTTTTGGAAGGGCCATCCTGCGTGACACTGCAGTGCCACTCCTAGATGGGCCAGGTGTTTGTGTCGGCCATTAGGGTCGCTTAGCTTACTCACACAGCTACCTCATTGCGCCTCTTTTTTTCTTTGCGTCATGTGCTGTTTGGGGAGTGTTTTTTGGAAGGGCCATCCTGCGTGACACTGCAGTGCCACTCCTAGATGGGCCAGGTGTTTGTGTCGGCCACTAGGGTCGCTTATCTTACTCACACAGCTACCTCATTGCGCCTCTTTTTTTCTTTGCGTCATGTGCTGTTTGGGGAGTGTTTTTTGGATTGGCCATCCTGCGTGACACTGCAGTGCCACTCCTAGATGGGCCAGGTGTTTGTGTCGGCCACTAGGGTCGCTTATCTTACTCACACAGCTACCTCATTGCGCCTCTTTTTTTCTTTGCGTCATGTGCTGTTTGGGGAGTGTTTTTTGGAAGGGCCATCCTGCGTGACACTGCAGTGCCACTCCTAGATGGGCCAGGTGTTTGTGTCGGCCACTAGGGTCGCTTAGCTTACTCACACAGCTACCTCATTGCGCCTCTTTTTTTCTTCTTTGCGTCATGTGCTGTTTGGGGAGTGTTTTTTGGAAGGGCCATCCTGCGTGACACTGCAGTGCCACTCCTAGATGGGCCAGATGTTTGTGTCGGCCACTAGGGTCGCTTATCTTACTCACACAGCTACCTCATTGCGCCTCTTTTTTTCTTTGCGTCATGTGCTGTTTGGGGAGTGTTTTTTGGAAGGGCCATCCTGCGTGACACTGCAGTGCCACTCCTAGATGGGCCAGGTGTTTGTGTCGGCCACTAGGGTCGCTTATCTTACTCACACAGCTACCTCATTGCGCCTCTTTTTTTCTTTGCGTCATGTGCTGTTTGGGGAGTGTTTTTTGGAAGGGCCATCCTGCGTGACACTGCAGTGCCACTCCTAGATGGGCCAGGTGTTTGTGTCGGCCACTAGGGTCGCTTAGCTTACTCACACAGCTACCTCATTGCGCCTCTTTTTTTCTTCTTTGCGTCATGTGCTGTTTGGGGAGTGTTTTTTGGAAGGGCCATCCTGCGTGACACTGCAGTGACACTCCTAGATGGGCCAGGTGTTTGTGTCGGCCACTAGGGTCGCTTATCTTACTCACACAGCTACCTCATTGCGCCTCTTTTTTTCTTTGCGTCATGTGCTGTTTGGGGAGTGTTTTTTGGAAGGGCCATCCTGCGTGACACTGCAGTGCCACTCCTAGATGGGCCAGGTGTTTGTGTCGGCCACTAGGGTCGCTTAGCTTAGTCATCCAGCGACCTCGGTGCAAATTTTAGGACTAAAAATAATATTGTGAGGTGTGAGGTATTCAGAATAGACTGAAAATGAGTGGAAATTATGGTTTTTGAGGTTAATAATACTTTGGGGATCAAAATGACCCCCAAATTCTATGATTTAAGCTGTTTTTTAGTGTTTTTTGAAAAAAACACCCGAATCCAAAACACACCCGAATCCGACAAAAAAAATTCGGTGAGGTTTTGCCAAAACGCGGTCGAACCCAAAACACGGCCGCGGAACCGAACCCAAAACCAAAACACAAAACCCGAAAAATTTCAAGTGCACATCTCTAGTTTATAGTACAATTACCCTGTGATATACATCCAGTTTCTTACTGTGTAGTGTTATATCTATTGACTATATAGCTGTGTAAGCTAGTCCAGTGCAGTATTATTGTCTGTAATAACCTCTGCATTGTACAAACTGTGACTATTTGTGTGTGCATTGATAGCTGAGTGGTGTCCATCTCATGTCTTTCACTCAACTTGCTATCCCTATATTCTATAACCTGAGGGGTCTTGGTGCGTCAGGTGTTATTTAATATAGGATTTTCACAAAGATATACTGTATTACGTATTTTTCTCTGTGATTTAGTCACCATATCTCTCCTTTATCTCTGCTGGTGCTGACTACACTGCGCAGGGGTTTGGGTTTAGGGATATAGTGCTGCTAATAATTGTACTGTGTTACCTCATACTGCAAGTTATATCATGTCTGCTTCTGAGGGTAACGGTTCTGGGGCGGAACACACTGCTGGTGTTGCTGAAGCCACAGTCACATATGGGGAGAATATAGCAGCTGTGGGCTCTGGTTCTGGGGGCTCCTTGCCCCCCGGTGGGACTGTGGCAATGGAGGCACATACTGACCCTCCGTGGGCCGCTTTTTCCACGCTTCTGCATACGCTAGTTCATAAACTATCACCCCCTATGGGACCCCCAATGCCGGTACAACCGTATGTGGTCCCTGCAGCTAACCCGCCGTGGGCGGACGATTTATCTGCTCAATTAAAGAAGTTGAACCAGTCTCTGACTACTAAAAAGTCTGACCAACGCTCGCCTAAGTCCAAGAGGTCCTCTAAGCGAGCGCTCGTCTCCTCAGAATCCACTGCTGTCACTGACACCTCGTCTGATGAAGACAGCACATACACTGACCCTACAGGTTCTGACTTAGATACGGCTGATGGGGAGGGTAGTTCACATGTGGATGTTCCTGATCTTTTGGAGGCTATTAAGTTAATTCTGCAGATTACAGATGATCCCGAGCCATCCGTTCCTCCTAAGAAACCAGATAGTTTCAAGCGTCAGAAGGTGATTAAACAAGTTTTACCTCACTCTGACCACCTAGTGGATATACCTCAGGAACCCTGGCAAAGCCCGGGTACGAAGTTTGTGCCTCAAAAGAAGATGCTGGCTTGCTATCCCCTCGCGCCAGAGCTGTCTAAGAATTGGGAAACGCCTCCTCCAGTAGACTCACATGTGGCTAGGATGGTGGTTTCCTCAGCTCTACCTGTCACTACCGTCACGTCTCTAAAAGAGCTTACGGATAAACGTGTCGAGGGTTGTCTAAAAGCGATTTACACCCTCACGGGTGCTGCACAAAGGCCAACTATTGCAGCTACATGGGCGGCAGAGGCTATTGAAGCATGGGCCTTGGAGTTAGAGGCTGAAATCTCCTCTGACCATGCTAGACAATGCTTGTCATATATTATCACAGCTTCTTGCTATATTAAAGAGGCGGCTTCTGATACTGGTATCCTAGCAGCCAAGGCCTCTACTACGTCAGTCCTGGCTCGCAGGATATTGTGGCTGAGATCCTGGTCTGTGGATCTGGACTCTAGAAAAACCCTGGAGGTACTCCCTTTCAAGGGGGATATTCTGTTTGGGGAGGACTTAAATAAGATAGTGGCTGACTTGGCTACTGCCAAAACTGCCTGTCTGCCTAATATCGCTCCTTCTGTGTCGAAGGCCAAAGGCACGTCCTTTCGCCCCTTTCGTCTTTCAGGTAAAGCAAAATGCCAGGCGTACCATAAGCAGGCCCGCACTTCCAAACCTGGTAAGCCGAAGCCCAAAAGAGCCTGGGCTGCCCGTCAGTCAGCAGGCAAGACCGATAAGGCTGCCGCATGACGGGGCGGGCCTCCCCCTGGGGAATCCCAGGGTGGGGGGCCGGCTTCTAGGGTATACCAAAGAATGGTTGAAGACCACTTCAGATGCCTGGGTACGGGAAGTCGTCACTCGAGGTTACGCCATAGCCTTCAAAAACCGACCCCCTCATCGATTTTGCCAGACAGACGTCCCATCGGACCAGACAAAGGCAAACACTCTGCATTCGGTGGTACAGACCCTCCTGGACACCTCTGAGCAAGGTGCCTCTTGCTCAGAGGGGCCGGGGGTACTATTCTCCGCTGTTTCTAGTCCCGAAACCGAATGGGTCCATCCGGCCCATTCTCAACCTAAAGGCACTGAACAAATTTGTGAAGGTTTCCAAGTTCCGTATGGAAACCCTTCGCTCTATAGTTCTGGCCTTGGAACCTGGGGACTACATGGTCTCCCTGGACATACTTACCTGCATATTCCTATAGCAGTGTCACATCAACAATACCTGAGGTTCGCTATTGGCAACCTCCATTACCAGTTTCGGGCGTTACCTTTTGGTTTAACAACGGCTCCGCGAGTCTTCACCAAAGTTATGGCGGTGATGACGGTGGTACTTCGCTGTCAAGGGGTCAGGATACTGCCGTATCTGGACAACTTGTTAATCCTGGCAAATTCCCCAGATCTTCTCCTGCGTCATCTGGATATGACGGTCCGGTTTCTACAAGCCCACAGGTGGCTCATCAACTGGAAGAAATCCTCCCTGGTCCCTGCTCAGAGCATGGTGCATCTGGGAGCGCTGTTGGACACTCACAACCAGAGGTTGTTCTTGTCTCAGGAGAATGTCCTGAAACTTCAGGACAGGATTCGTTGCTTCCTTTCTCGTCCGCAAGTGTCGATACATTCGGCAATGCAGGTGCTGGGCCTCATGGTGTCAGCATTCGATATGGTGGAGTATGCTCAACTCCATTCTCGCCCCCTCCAGAAGCTGATTCTAGCCAAGTGGGACGGCCTGCCTCAGCGGATCAGGTCTCACATGATCTCTTTGACTCCGGAGGTCCGTCTGTCGCTGCTCTGGTGGCTCCTGGACCGACAATTGTGCAAAGGCCGTCCCTTCTGGATATCCAACTGGGTCCTGTTGACGACAGATGCCAGTCTAAAGAGGTTGGGGCGCAGTGCTGGAGCAGCACTCCTTGCAGGGTCGGTGGACCAAGAAGGAAGCTCTCCTCTTGATCAACATTCTGGAATTGCGGGCGGTCTTCAATGCGTTAAACCTAGCCCAGCATTTGACTCAGAACCGTCCTGTTCAAGTACAGTCGGACAACGCCACCACAGTGGCTACATAAATCATCAAGGCGGCACTCGAAGTCGTTTGGCAATGAAGGAAGCCTCACGGATTCTAAGTTGGGCAGAATGCCATCTACCGGCAATATCGGCAATATTCATTCTGGGAGTCCTGAATTGGGATGCGGACTTTCTCAGTCGTCATGACTTACACGCCGGAGAGTGGGGCCTCCATCCAGAAGTGTTTCAACTCCTAGTGTAAAGATGGGGCATTCCAGACGTGGATCTGATAGCGTCTTGACACAATCACAAGGTTCCGGTCTTCGGAGCAAGGACAAGGGATCCTCAAGCAGCATTCGTGAATGCGCTGGCGGTGTCATGGAACTTTTGGCTGCCGTATGTGTGCCCTCCGGTGTCACTCCTGCCCAGGGTAATTCGGATGTTCAAGCAAGAATGAGGAATCCTGCTTCTCATAGCTCCAGCGTGGCCCAGACGGCATTGGTTCTCAGACCTGCAAGGCCTATCATCAGAGCATCCGATTTTACTTCCACAACGCCCAGATCTCCTCGTTCAGGGCCCCTGTGTCTACCAGGACCTGGCCCGACTGTCTTTGACGGCGTGGCTCTTGAAGCTTCCCTCTTGAGGGCTAAAGGTTTTTCTGAGGCGGTCATTAAAACTATGTTGCGGGCCCGGAAACCGGTTTCTGCTCGGATTTACCATAGGGTCTGGCATTCTTACTTTGTTTGGTGCGCATCTAACAATTATGATGCTTCCAAGTTTAGTACAGCCAAACTTTTGGCTTTTCTTCAGCAGGGCCTAGTCTTAGGCCTGCATTTGGCCTCCATCAAGGTTCATATTTCTGCCTTGTCGGTGTGGTTTCAGAGAAAATTGCGACCTTGCCTGATGTTCATACCTTTACTCAGGGTGTGTTGCGTATCCAACTTCCTTATGTCCTGCCTGTGGCTCCTTGGGACTTGTCGGTGGTGTTGGAGGCGTTGCAAGAGTTTCCATTTGAACCTCTTGGTTCAGCTGACCTTAAGTGGCTTTCCCTTAAGGTGGTGTTTTCGCTGGCTATTGCCTCCGTTAGAAGAGTGTCGGATTTGGGTGCCTTGTCCTGTAGTTCCCCATATCTGATTTTTCACCGTGACCGGGCGGTTCTTCGAACTCATCCCGGATATTTACCTAAGGTGGTATCTTCGTTCCGCCTTAACCAGGAGATTGTGGTTCCGGCCCTGGTCTCTCCTGACTTGTCTCCCAAAGAGCGGTCTTTGGATGTGGTTCGGCCTCTCCGTATCTATGTGAAGAGAACTGCTTCTATTAGGAAATCTGATTTGTTCTGTTTGGTTTTCACAAACGTGGATGGCTTGCTCACAAGCAGACTTTGGCCAGATGGATTAGAATGGTGATTGCACATGCTTATGTGAAGGCTGGTCTGTCAGCTCCTGCTCACATTCCGGCCCATTCTACTCGGTCTGTTGGACCTTTTTGGGCGGCCCGCCGTGGTGCGACCCTTGAACAATTGTGCAAGGCGGCTACGTGGTCCTCAGTGAACACGTTCATAAGGTTCTATGCCTTCGATACTGCCGCTTCCCAGGATGCTTCCTTTGGACGCCGGGTTCTTGTGCCCGCTACAGTGCGTCCCCTCCCATAAGGAACTGCTTTAGGACATCCCCAATGTCTATCCTTGTGGAGCCCAGTGTACCCCGCAGCAGAAAACGAGTTTTATGGTAAGAACTTACCTTTGTTGAAACTCTTCCTGCAAGTTACTCTGGGCTCCACAAGGCGCCCACCCTGATGCACTTAGCTTCTTTGGGTTGGTATGGCATTAGCCGCTGACACTTCTCCTGTCGTGAGACTGTGGTGTTTGTGGCTACTAACTGTTGTCGTCTCTTTTCCTGCTACTGCATTGGGCTGGTTAACTAAAAACTGAGCTCATGTGCAGGGAGGCGGGGTTATAAAGGAGGTGGCGCTATGCATCTTGGGAACAGTCAAAGCTTTTGAGCCTGTTGGTGCCTCGGAGCAAGATCCTACTCTACACCCCAATGTCTATCCTTGTGGAGCCCAGTGTACCACGCAGAAAGAGTTTTAACAAAGGTAAGTTCTTACCATAAAACTCGTTATACCGCACAGTAGTACCCCTTATACATATTACATTGCACAGTAGTGCCCTGGCCCTTATACACGTTACACTGCACAGTTGAGTTGCTTATACACATGACGCCACAGTAGAACTCGTCCTCCTCATTCCTACTCCTCTGCATTTCTCCTCCTCCTATTTCCTCATCATCCCCCCAGCTGCTGTGCATTATTATCATTATGCCTACTCATTGTTGCTCCTACTTTTCATCATTCCAACTCCTCATTCCTCATCATGAATCCTCCTCATTCATACACATCATTCATCCTCCTCCTCATTATCCCCCTCCTGCTGTTGTGAATCATCGTCATTCCTCCTCATCATTGCTCCTTCTCCTCCTCCTTCTCATCATGCCTCCTTCCACAACCCTTCTCCTTCCCCCCTCCCCCAGGAGCTGCTGTGCTGCTTACAGCACCTTCCCTATTGCGCTGGGCCATGGAGCAGCTTCACTGTTCACTATTCCCACCAGCAGTCACTGGCACTGTAGTCTGAAGAGACATCATGATGTCTCTCCCAGGAAACACAGCGGTAGACAGGGATTCCAATAAAGGGATGGAGCACATGGGCAAGCAGTTGCAGTTGCAGCATTGCCTGGTTAATGTATGTAGCACTATATACATTATAGCGGACAGCAGCAGGTGGATGGGATCGCGGGTGCAGGGTCATGGTGTATGCGGGGGTTCAGTCGGTTCTCCACGCATTGGGCATATGCGCTCCACTCAAGTTACGACCCTGGTAATATCTATATTTCTCTGACGTCCTAGTGGATGCTGGGAACTCCGTAAGGACCATGGGGAATAGCGGCTCCGCAGGAGACTGGGCACATCTAAAGAAAGCTTTAGGACTATCTGGTGTGCACTGGCTCCTCCCCCTATGACCCTCCTCCAAGCCTCAGTTAGATTTTTGTGCCCGACCGAGCAGGGTGCAATCTAGGGGGCTCTCCTGAGCTTCTTAGATAAAAGTTAGTTTTAGGTTTTTTATTTTCAGTGAGACCTGCTGGCAACAGGCTCACTGCATCGAGGGACTAAGGGGAGAAGAAGCGAACCTGCCTGCTTGCAGCCAGCTTGGGCTTCTTAGGCTACTGGACACCATTAGCTCCAGAGGGATCGAACACAGGCCCAGCCTCGGAGTCCGGTCCCAGTGCCGCGGCGGCAGAAGACATCAGTCTTCATCAAGGTAGCGCACAGCACTGCAGCTGTGCGCCATTGCTCTTCATGCACACCTCACACTGCGGTCACTGATGGGTGCAGGGCGCTGGGGGGGGCGCCCTGAGCAGCAATATTAACACCTTGGCTGGCAAAAATACATCACATATAACCCCCAGGGCTATATGGATGTACATTAACCCCTGCCAGAATCCATAAAAATGCGGGAGAAAAGACTGCGAAAAAGGGGCGGAGCTATCTCCTTCAGCACACTGGCGCCATTTTTCCCTCACAGCTCCGTTGGAGGGAAGCTCCCTGGCTCTCCCCTGCAGTTAATACACTACAGAAAGGGTTAAAAAGAGAGGGGGGGGCACAATTAGGCGCAGTATACAATATATATGCAGCTATAAGGGAAAACACTTTTTTATAGGTGCTATCCCTGTGATATATAGCGCCCTGGTGTGTGCTGGCATACTCTCCCTCTGTCTCCCCAAAGGGCTTTGTGGGGTCCTGTCCTCTATCAGAGCATTCCCTGTGTGTGTGCTGTGTGTCGGTACGGCTGTGTCGACAGGTATGTGGAGGATAATGAGGTGGAGGCGGAGCGAATGCCTGTAAATATGTTGTCACCCCCTGCGGGGTCGACACCGGTGTGGTTGAACTTATGGAAGGATTACGTGAAAGTGTCAACTCCTTACATAAAAGGTCGACGACACGGAACAGCCGGCTACTCAGCTTGTGCCTGTTCCAGCGTCTCAAATGTCATGGGGGGCTCTAAAATCGCCCGCTACCTCAGATAACAGACACAGATGTCGACTCGGATACTGACTCCAGTGTCGACATTGATGAGACTGGTGTACCCTCCAAATAGGTCCACCCATTACAGGATTGAGGCAATGAAAAATGTATTACACATTTATGATTATTCCCCAGGTACCACATAAAAGGGTATTGTGTTTGGTGAGAGAAAACTATTAGTAGTTTTTCCTGCATCTGAGAAATTAAATGAGGTGTGTGAGGAAGAGTGGTCTTCCCCCGGTAAGAAATTGATAATTTCTACAATGGTTATTGGCAGCGTACCCTTTCCCGCCAGAGGATAGGTCACGCGGGGAAACACCCCATAGGGTAGATACAGCGCTTACACGCTTATCAGAAAAGGTGGCACTACCGTCTCCGGGTACGGCCGCCCTGAAGGAACCTGCTGATAGAAAGCAGGAGGTTACCCTATAAGATATGGTCACACACTAGGGCATTATATTGCGACCAGCCGTTGCTTCGGCATGGATGTGCAGTGCTCCCACTGCGTGGTCAGATTCCCTGTCGGAAAATAACTATGGATAGGGACAATATTTTGCTGAAAATAGAGCATATAAAAGACGTGGTCTTATACATGCGTGATGCACAGAGGGATATTTGCCGGCTGGCATCAAAAATAAGCGCTAGGTCCGCCAGACGGGGGTTATGGACTTGGCAATGGTCAGGCGATGCCGACTCGAATCGGCACATGGAAGTTGCCCTATAAGGGGGTAAAACTGTTTGGGGATAGTTTTTCAGACCTCGTTTCCACAGCTACTGCTGGGAAATTGATTTTTTTGCCACAAGCTACCCCACAACAAAAGAAAGCACCATATCATCAAGTACAGTCCTTTCAGCCCCAGAAAAGCAAGAGGGCTAGAGGCTCATCCTTTCTGCCGAGAGGCAAAGGTAGAGGAAAAAGCTGCAACACACAGCTAGTTCCCAAGAGCAGAAGTCCTCCCTGCGTCCGGTAGGTCCACAGCATGGTGCTGGGGCTGCTCAGGCGGACCCGGGTACGGTGGGGGCCCGTCTCAGATATTTCAGCGGACAGTGGGCTCTCTCACATGGATCCCTGGGTCCTTCAAGTAGTATCTCAGGGGTACAGGCTGGAGTTCGAGACGTTCTTCCCCCCGCCGTTTCCTAAAACCTGCCTTACCGGCACCTCCCTCTGCCAGGGAGACGGTGTTGGTGGATATTCAACACTATAATCACAACAAGTGATTGTCAAGGTGCCCCTCCTTCAGCAAGGAAGGGGTTACTATTCCACAGTGGTTGTGGTACCGCAACGGTTCGGTGAGACCCATCTTGAAATTAAAATACTTGAACTTTTATATCAGAAGATTCAAGTTCAAGATGGAATCGCTCAGGGCGGTTATTACGAGCCTGGACGAGGGGGATTACAGGGTCTCCCTGGACATCAAGGATGCGTACCTGCATGTCCCCATTTACCCCCCTCACCAGGAGTACCTCAGATATGTGGTACAGGACTGTCACTATCAGTTCCAGACGCGGCCGTTGGAGTTGTCCACGGCACCGAAGGTCTTTACCTAGGTAATGGCCGAAGTGATGATACTCCTTCGCAAGAAGGAAGTTTTTATTATCCCGTACTTGGTAGTGGGGGTAGCACTCTCTCGGGAAGTGCTACAACAGCACGACTGGATTCTCAATATTCCAAAGTCACAGCTGGTCCCGACGACACGTCTTCTGTTCCTGGGAATGTTTCTGAACGCAGACCAGAAAAGAGTGTTTCTTCCAGTGGAAAAAGCCGAGGAGTTGTCATCTCTAGTCAGAGACATCCTAAAACCAGGACAGGTGTCGGTACATCAATGCACACGAGTCCTGGGAAAAATGGTAGCTTCGTACGAAGCATAATTCCATTCGGAAGACTCCACGCAAGGACGTTCCAGTGGGACCTGTGGGACTAATGGTCCGGGTCCCATGTACAGATACAACAGCGGATAACCCTGTCAGCAAGAAACAGGGTGTCGCTGCTGTGGTGGCTGCAGAGGGCTCATCTACTAGAGGGCCGCAGATTCGGAATACAGGACTGGGTCCTGGTGACCACGGATGCCAGCGTTCGGGGCTGGGGTGCAGTCACACAGGGAAGAAATTTCCAAGGAGATTTCGCTTCACATAAATATTCTGCAGCTAAGGGCCATTTACAATGCCCTAAGCCAAGCAAGGCCCCTGCTTCAGAACCTGCCGGTACTGATCCAATCAGACGACATCACGGCGGTCGCCCATGTAAACAGACAGGGCGGCACAAGAAGCAGGATGGCGATGGCAGAAGCCACAAGGATTCTCCGATGGGCGACCTACACCCAGGAGAATGGGGACTTCATCCAGAAGTTTTCCAAATGCGGGTAAACCGTTGGGAATGACCACGGGTGGACATGATGGCGTCCCGCCTCAACAAGAAGTTGAAAAGATATTGCGCCAGGTCGCTGGGGACGCTCTAGTGACACCGTGGGTGTACCAGTCGGTTTATGTGTCTCCTCCTCTACCTCTCATACCCAAGGTACTGAGAATAATAAGAAGGCGAGGAGTGAAAACCATACTCGGGGTTCCGGATTGGCCATGAAGAGCTTGGTACCCGGAACTTCAAGAGATGCTGGCAGAGGACCCTTGGCCTCTGCCGCTCAGACAAGACCTGCTGCAGCAGAGACCCTGTCTGTTCCAAGACTTACCGCGGCTGCGTTTGACGGCATGGCGGTAGAACACCGGATCCTAAAGGAAAAGGGTATTCCGAAGGAAGTCATCCCTACCCTGATCATAGCCAGGAAGGATGTCACCGCAAGACATTATCGCCGCGTTTGGCGAAAATTTGTTGCTTGGTGGGAGGCCATGAAGGCCCCGACGGAGGAATTTCAACTATGTCGATTCCTCCACTTCCTGCAAGCAGGGGTGACGTTTGGGCCTCAAATTGGGGTCCATCAAGGTCCAGATTTCGGCTCTGTCGTTTTTCTTCCAGAAAGAACTGGCTTCACTGCCTGAAGTTCAGACTTTGGTTAAAGGAGTACTACATATTCAGCCTCCTTTTGTGCCTCCTGTGGCACTTTTTGGATCTCAACGTGGTGTTGGATTTCCTAAAGTCGCATTGGTTGAGCCACTTAAAACCATGGAGCTAAAGTATCTCGTGTGGAAAGTGGTCATGCTGTTGGCCTTGACCTTGGCCAGGCGTGTGTCAGAATTGGCGGCTTTGTCATGTAAAAGGCCTTATCTGATTTTCTATATGGATAGGGCAGAGTTGAGGACTCGTCCTCAGTTTCTCCCAAAGGTGGTCTCAGGTTTTCACTTGAACCAACCTATTGTGGTGCCTGCGGCTACTGGGGACTTGGAGGATTCCAAGTTGCTGGACGTAGTCAGGGCCCTGAAAATTTTATTTTTCCAGGACGGCTGGAGTCAGGAAAACTGACTCGCTGTTTATCCTGATGGCACCCAACAAGCTGGGTGCTCCTGCTTCTAAGCAGTCTATTGCGCGCTGGATTTGTAACACTATTCAGCTGGCGCATTCTGCGGTAGGATTACCGCAGCCTAAATCAATAAAAGCCCATTCCACAAGGATGGTGGGCTCATCTTGGGCGGCTGCCCGAGGGGTCTCGGCTTTACAACTTTGCCGAGCAGCTACTTGGTCAGGGGCAAACACGTTTGCAAAATTCTACAAATTTGATACCCTGGCTGAGGAGGACCTGGAGTTCTCTCATTCGGTGCTGCAGAGTCATCCGCACTCTCCCGCCCGTTTGGGAGCTTTGGTATAATCCCCATGGTCCTTACGGAGTTCCCAGCATCCACTAGGACGTCAGAGAAAATAAGAATTTACTTACCGATAATTCTTTTTCTCGTAGTCCGTAGTGGATGCTGGGCGCCCATCCCAAGTGCGGATTGTCTGCAATACTTGTACATAGTTATTGTTAACTAATCGGGTTCTTGTTGTGAGCCATCTATTCAGAGGCTCCTCTGTTATCATGCTGTTAACTGGGTTTCATATCACAAGTTGTACGGTGTGATTGGTGTGGCTGGTATGAGTCTTACCCGGGATTCAAAATCCTTCCTTATTGTGTACGCTCGTTCGGGCACAGTATCCTAACTGAGGCTTGGAGGAGGGTCATAGGGGGAGGAGCCAGTGCACACCAGATAGTCCTAAAGCTTTCTTTAGATGTGCCCAGTCTCCTGCGGAGCCGCTATTCCCCATGGTCCTTACGGAGTTCCCAGCATCCACTACGGACTACGAGAAATAGAATTATCGGTAAGTAAATTCTTATTATTTTTTATTAATTGCACAGCTTTTGTAAATAGTGTTTGAAGCAGTACCCCAAAATTCGCCATGGCAGCTATTCCCCCAAACTCATGTAGAACTAATCAACTATGCAGGTAATTATTATTAAGATGTAAATTATATAGCTTTCACCATCAGGATGTAAACCTTAAAACTGCACCATCTTAGAAGTGGCAACAACTGTTATCTAAAATGAAATTACTATACCTTAAGGTCCTAATCAAAGTCCAATATATGCACTAAACAGTTTCTACGTTTTTTTCTGTAAGTTAAATAGAGCTGGTTATGAAGTCTGGGGGGCACCTGACACCATTTTATTTTTTGTACATTTATGTATTTTATTTGGCTTTTTTTCAAAATAGCATACACAGATGCTAGGGATCTGTGCAGTGTTTGTAAAGCAGAGTGGGATAGTGGCAGGTGTGCGATGGATTTGCTGTGAGATCACATTGGATTCGTGGCCACATAAGAGTTTAAACACCGATGGGGAATAACGTCAGGTTTGTTTCGAAGGTCAAAATAAAAATTTTACTATAACATTATGGGCTCTGTACTGAGTTGAACTTATAGCAAGTGCACCACAAGATGTGCACAACTCTACATATGGGGGGTCATTCCGGGTTGTTTGCTCACAAGCTGCTTTTAGCAGCTTTGCACACGCTAAGCCGCCGCCTACTGGGAGTGAATCTTAGCTTATCAAAATTGCGAACGAAAGATTAGCAGAATTGCGAATAGACACTTCTTAGCAGTTTCTGAGTAGCTCCACACTTACTCGGCATCTGCGATCAGTTCAGTCAGTTTCGTTCCTGGTTTGACGTCACAAACACACCCAGCTTTTGCCCAGACACTCCTCCGTTTCTCCAGCCACTCCCGCGTTTTTCCCAGAAACGGTAGCGTTTTTTCTCTATCGTCCTAGTGGATGCTGGGGTTCCTGAAAGGACCATGGGGAATAGCGGCTCCGCAGGAGACAGGGCACAAAAAGTAAAGCTTTTTCCGATCAGGTGGTGTGCACTGGCTCCTCCCCCTATGACCCTCCTCCAGACTCCAGTTAGATTTTGTGCCCGGCCGAGAAGGGTGCAATTCTAGGTGGCTCTCATAAAGAGCTGCTTAGAGAGTTTAGCTTAGGTTTTTTATTTTACAGTGATTCCTGCTGGCAACAGGATCACTGCAACGAGGGACAGAGGGGAGAAGAAGTGAACTCACCTGCGTGCAGGATGGATTGGCTTCTTGGCTACTGGACATGAAGCTCCAGAGGGACGATCACAGGTACAGCCTGGATGGTCACCGGAGCCACGCCGCCGGCCCCCTCACAGATGCTGAAGCAAGAAGAGGTCCAGAATCGGCGGCTGAAGACTCCTGCAGTCTTCTTAAGGTAGCGCACAGCACTGCAGCTGTGCGCCATTTTCCTCTCAGCACACTTCACACGGCAGTCACTGAGGGTGCAGGGCGCTGGGGGGGGGGGCGCCCTGGGAGGCAAATGAAAACCTTTAAAAAGGCTAAAAATACCTCACATATAGCCCCAGAGGCTATATGGAGATATTTACCCCTGCCTAAATGTACTAAATAGCGGGAGACGAGCCCGCCGGAAAAGGGGCGGGGCCTATCTCCTCAGCACACGGCGCCATTTTCTGTCACAGCTCCGCTGGTCAGGAAGGCTCCCAGGTCTCTCCCCTGCACTGCACTACAGAAACAGGGTATAACAGAGAGGGGGGGCAAAATAAATGGCAATATATTAATATAAAAGCAGCTATAAGGGAGCACTTAATCATAAGGCTATCCCTGTCATATATAGCGCTTTTTGGTGTGTGCTGGCAGACTCTCCCTCTGTCTCCCCAAAGGGCTAGTGGGTCCTGTCTTCGTATAGAGCATTCCCTGTGTGTCTGCTGTGTGTCGGTACGTGTGTGTCGACATGTATGAGGACGTTATTGGTGTGGAGGCGGAGCAATTGCCAAATATGAGGATGTCACCTTCTAGGGGGTCGACACCAGAATGGATGCCTTTATTTGTGGAATTACGGGATAGCGTCAACTCGCTTAAGCAGTCGTTTGCCGACATGAGGCGGCCGGACACTCAATTAGTGCCTGTCCAGGCGCCTCAAACACCGTCAGGGGCTGTAAAACGCCCCTTGCCTCAGTCGGTCGACACAGACCCAGACACAGGCACTGATTCCGGTGGTGAAGGTGACGAATCAACCGTATTTTCCAGTAGGGCCACACGTTATATGATTTTGGCAATAAAGGAGATGTTACATTTAGCTGATACTACAGGTACCACTAAACAGGGTATTATGTGGGGTGTGAAAAAACTACCAGTAGTTTTTACCGAATCAGAAGAATTAAATGACGTGTGTGATGAAGCGTGGGGTGCCCCGATAAAAAACTGCTAATTTCAAAGAAGTTATTGGCTTTATACCCTTTCCCGCCAGAGGTTAGGGAGCGCTGGGAAACACCTCCTAGGGTGGACAAAGCGCTAACACGCTTATCAAAACAAGTGGCGTTACCCTCTCCTGAGACGGCCGCACTTAAAGATCCATCAGATAGGAGGATGGAAAATATCCAAAAAGGTATATACACACATGCAGGTGTTATACTACGACCAGCTATTGCGACTGCCTGGATGTGCAGTGCTGGGGTAGTTTGGTCAGAGTCCCTGATCGAAAATATTGATACCCTGGACAGGGACAATATTTTACTGTCGTTAGAACAAATAAAGGATGCATTTCTTTATATGCGTGATGCACAGAGAGATATCTGCACACTGGCATCACGGGTAAGTGCTATGTCCATTTCGGCCAGAAGAGCTTTATGGACACGACAGTGGACAGGCGATGCGTAGAGGAGTTATTTGGGGTCGGTCTATCGGATTTGGTGGCCACGGCTACGGCCGGGAAATCCACCTTTCTACCTCAAGTCACTCCCCAACAGAAAAAGGCACCGACCTTTCAACCGCAGCCCTTTCGTTCCTTTAAAAATAAGAGAGCAAAGGGCTATTCATATCTGCCACGAGGCAGAGGACGAGGGAAGAGACAGCAACAGGCAGCTCCTTCCCAGGAACAGAAGCCCTCCCCGGCTTCTACAAAAGCCTCAGCATGACGCTGGGGCTTCGCAAGCGGACTCGGGGGCGGTAGGCGGTCGTCTCAAGAATTACAGCGCGCAGTGGGCTCACTCGCAGGTAAATCCCTGGATCCTGCAGATAATATCTCAGGGGTACAGGTTGAAATTAGAGACAGAGCCACCTCGCCGTTTCCTGAAGTCTGCTTTACCAACGTCCCCCTCAGAAAGGGAGACGGTTTTGGAAGCCATTCACAAGCTGTATTCTCAGCAGGTGATAGTCAAGGTACCTCTTCTACAACAAGGGAAGGGGTATTATTCCACTCTTTTTGTGGTACCGAAGCCGGATGGCTCGGTAAGGCCTATTCTAAATCTGAAGTCCTTGAACCTGTACATAAAGAAGTTCAAGTTCAAGATGGAATCACTCAGAGCAGTGATAGCGAACCTGGAAGAAGGGGACTTTATGGTATCCTTGGACATCAAGGATGCGTATCTCCACGTTCCAATTACCCCTCACACCAGGGGTACCTCAGGTTCGTTGTACAAAACTGTCACTATCAGTTTCAGACGCTGCCGTTTGGTTTGTCCACGGCACCTCGGGTCTTTACAAAGGTAATGGCCGAGATAATATTTCTTCTTCGAAGAAAAGGCGTATTAATTATCCCATACTTGGACGATCTCCTAATAAGGGCAAGGTCCAGAGAACAGCTAGAGATGGGTTTAGCACTATCTCAAGAGGTGCTAAAGCAGCACGGATGGATTCTGAATATTCCAAAATCCCAATTAATGCCGACAACTCGTCTGCTGTTCCTGGGGATGATTCTGGACACAGTTCAGAAAAAGGTTTTTCTTCCCGAAGAAAAAGCCAAGGAGTTATCTGACCTGGTCAGGAACCTCCTAAAACCAGGAAAGGTGTCTGTACATCAATGCACAAGAGTCCTGGGAAAAAATGGTAGCTTCTTACGAAGCAATCCCTTTCGGCAGATTCCATGCAAAGGGATCTGTTGGACAAATGGTCAGGGTCGCATCTTCAGATGCACCTGCGGATAACCCTGTCGCCGAGGACAAGGGTATCCCTTCTGTGGTGGTTGCAGGAGGCTCATCTATTGGAGGGCCGCAGATTCGGCATGCAGGATTGGATCCTGGTGACCACGGATGCCAGCCTGAGAGGCTGGGGAGCAGTCACACAGGGAAGAAATTTCCAGGGAGTGTGGTCGAGCCTGAAAAAGTCTCTTCACATAAGCATTCTGGAACTAAGAGCAATCTACAATGCTCTAAGCCAGGCGGAACTTCTGCTTCAAGGAAGACCGGTGTTGATCCAGTCGGACAACATCACGGCAGTCGCCCATGTAAACAGACAGGGCGGCACAAGAAGCAGGAGGGCAATGGCAGAAGCTGCCAGGATCCTTCGCTGGGCGGAGAATCACGTGATAGCACTGTCAGCAGTATTCATCCCGGGCGTGGACAACTGGGAAGCAGACTTCCTCAGCAGACACGACCTTCACCCGGGAGAGTGGGGACTTCATCCAGAAGTTTTCCACATGCTAATAAACCGTTGGGTAAAACCAATGGTGGACATGATGGCGTCTCGCCTCAACAAAACACTGGACAGGTATTGCGCCAGGTCAAGAGATCCGCAGGCAATAGCTGTGGACGCGCTGGTAACGCCTTGGGTGTACCAGTCGGTGTATGTGTTTCCTCCTCTGCCTCTCATACCAAAAGTATTGAGAATTATACGGCAAAGAGGCGTAAGAACGATACTAGTGGTTCCGGATTGGCCAAGAAGGACTTGGTACCCGGAACTTCAAGAGATGATCACGGAAGATCCGTGGCCTCTACCTCTAAGGAGGGACTTGCTTCAGCAGGGTCCCTGTCTGTTTCAAGACTTACCGCGGCTGCGTTTGACGGCATGGCGGTTGAACGCCGGATCCTAATGGAAAAAGGCATGCCGGAAGAAGTCATTCCTACTTTGATTAAAGCAAGGAAAGAAGTAACCGTGCAACATTATCACCGAATTTGGCGAAAATATGTTGCGTGGTGCGAAGATCGGAGTGCTCCGACGGAGGAATTTCAACTGGGTCGATTCCTACATTTCCTGCAATCAGGATTGTCTATGGGTCTCAAATTGGGATCTATTAAGGTTCAAATTTCGGCCCTGTCGATTTTCTTTCAAAAAGAATTGGCTTCAGTCCCTGAAGTCCAGACCTTTGTTAAGGGAGTGCTGCATATACAGCCCCCTGTGGTGCCTCCAGTGGCACCGTGGGATCTCAATGTAGTTTTGGATTTTCTAAAATCTCATTGGTTTGAACCACTAAATAAGGTGGATTTGAAATATCTCACTTGGAAAGTGACCATGCTTCTAGCCCTGGCTTCTGCCAGGAGAGTGTCAGAATTGGCAGCTTTATCTTACAAAAGCCCATATCTGATTTTCCATTCGGACAGGGCAGAACTGCGGACTCGTCCGCATTTTCTCCCTAAGGTGGTGTCAGCATTTCATCTGAACCAGCCTATTGTAGTGCCTGCGGCTACAAGTGACTTGGAGGACTCCAAGTTACTGGACGTTGTCAGAGCATTAAAAATATATATTGCAAGAACAGCTGGAGTCAGAAAATCTGACTCGTTGTTTATATTGTATGCACCCAACAAGATGGGTGCTCCTGCGTCTAAGCAGACGATTGCTCGTTGGATCTGTAGCACAATCCAACTGGCACATTCTGTGGCAGGCCTGCCACAGCCTAAATCTGTAAAGGCCCACTCCACAAGGAAGGTGGGCTCATCTTGGGCGGCTGCCCGAGGGGTCTCGGCATTACAACTTTGCCGAGCAGCTACGTGGTCAGGGGAGAACACGTTTGTAAAATTTTACAAATTTGATACTCTGGCTAAGGAGGACCTGGAGTTCTCTCATTCGGTGCTGCAGAGTCATCCGCACTCTCCCGCCCGTTTGGGAGCTTTGGTATAATCCCCATGGTCCTTTCAGGAACCCCAGCATCCACTAGGACGATAGAGAAAATAAGATTTTACTTACCGATAAATCTATTTCTCGGAGTCCGTAGTGGATGCTGGGCGCCCATCCCAAGTGCGGATTATCTGCATAAATTGTACATAGTTATTGTTAACTAATTCGGGTTATTGTTGTAGGAAGCCATCTTTCAGAGGCTCCGCTGTTATCATACTGTTAACTGGGTTTAGATCACAAGTTGTACGGTGTGATTGGTGTGGCTGGTATGAGTCTTACCCGGGATTCAAAATCCTCCCTTATTGTGTACGCTCGTCCGGGCACAGTACCTAACTGGAGTCTGGAGGAGGGTCATAGGGGGAGGAGCCAGTGCACACCACCTGATCGGAAAAAGCTTTACTTTTTGTGCCCTGTCTCCTGCGGAGCCGCTATTCCCCATGGTCCTTTCAGGAACCCCAGCATCCACTACGGACTCCGAGAAATAGATTTATCGGTAAGTAAAATCTTATTTTCACACACTCCCATAAAACGGCCAGTTTCCGCCCAGAAACACCCACTTCCTGTCAATCACATTACGATCACCAGAACGAAGAAAAAACCTCGTAATGCCGTGAGTAAAATACCTAACTGCATAGCAAATTTACTTGGCGCAGTCGCACTGCGGACATTGCGCATGCGCATTAGCGACTAATCGCTCCGTTGCGAGGAAAAATAACGAGCGAACAACTCGGAATGACCCCCATGGCTAATTATACATATTTATTTTTGTTTGTGTGGTGCAGGAGTGCATTGATTAGATTTCTGTCCAGCTGTACATCAGGACCAATATCTCAAAAAAATGTATGTAATAATTTCTGTAAAACATAAGGGTGGTCATTCCGAGTTGATCGCTCGCTAGCAGTTTTTAGCAGCCGTGCAAACGCTATGCCGCCGCCCACTGGGGGTGTATTTTAGCTTAGCAGAAGTGCGAACGAATGGATCGCAGAGCGGCTACAAAGTTTTTTTATGCAGTTTCAGAGTAGCTCTAAACCTACTCAGCGCTTGCGATCACTTCAGACTGTTCAGTTCCTCTTTTGACGTCACAAACCCGCCCAGCGTTCGCCCAGCCACACCTGCGTTTTTCCTGGCACGCCTGCGTTTTTTCGAACACTGAAAACGGTCAGTTGACACCCAGAAACGCCCACTTCATGTCAGTTACTCTGCGGACACCAGTGCATCTGAAATGCTTTGCTAGACCCTGTGGAAAACTACATAATTCGTTGTGCCCGTACGATGCGCGTGCGCATTGTGACACATACGCATGCGCAGAACTACCATTTTTTAGCCTGATCGCTGCGCTGCAAACAAATGCAGCTAGCGATCAACTCGGAATGACCACCAAAGTACTTACAGATCATGAAGTGACAATATAAAGTATATTAATTAGAGATGTGCGGCGGACACTTTTCGTGTTTTGTGTTTTGGTTCTAGTTACATGCTCGTGTTTTGGATCTGGATTGGTTTTACCAAAACCACCCTTTCGTGTTTTAGTTTTGGTGTTGGATCTGGATGATTTTTGAAAACAAACAAACATAAAAACAGCTAAAATCACAGAATTTGGGGGTAATATTGAACTTACGGTATTATTAACCTCAATGACATTCATTTCCACTCATTTTCAGTCTATTCTGAACACCTCACACCTCACAATATTGTTTTTAGGCCAAAAGGTTGCACCGAGGTGGCTGGATGACTAATCTAAGTGACACAAGCGTGCGGCACAAATACCTGGCCCATCTAGGAGTGGCACTGCAGTGGCAGACAGGATAGCAGATTTAAAAATAGGACCCAAACAGCACATCATGCAAAGAAGAAAAAGAGGTGCAATGAGGTAGCTGTATGACTAAGCTAAGCGACACAAGTGTGCGGCACAAACAACATGGGACGTGCTAGAATTTGCCCAGATGTAATACACGCACAATATTGGTGGCACAGGAGAGTGTACCCCTAAACCACACATACACACGGCAAAGCCTGTAAAATTAATTTGAATAATAATATCCCTTTTATTTGGAGCTATTATAATAATATGCAGCACAGGTGAGTGTACCCCTACACCACACAGGGCAAACCCTGTAAAAAATTATTTGAATAATAATATAAGTATTATATATATATATATATATATAACCCTTTTATTTAGAGTAAATAATATACAGCACAGGACACCACCACTGGATTTATGGCAGCACAAGACACCACCACTGGACTGATGCAGCACAAGACAGCATTACTGTACTGGACTTATAAGGCAGTACCCCTGGACTTATATGGCAGTACCCCTGGAGTTGTACTGCAGTGTCAGACAGGATGACACTTAAAAAAACTAGTCCCCAAACAGCACATGATGCAAAGAAGAAAAGAGGTGCAAGATGGAATTGTCCTTGGGCCCTCCCACCCACCCTTATGTTGTATAAACAGGAAATGCACACTTTAAAAAACCAATCATTTCAGCGACAACGTCTGCCACTCGACTGTGGCTGAAATTACTGGTTTGTTTGGGCCCCCACCAAAAAAGAAGCACTCAATCTATCCTTGCACAAACTGGCTCTACGGAGGCAAGATGTTGACCTCATCCTCCGATTCCTCACCCTTTTCAGTGTGTACATCCTCCTCCTCACAGACTATTAATTTGTCCCCACTGGAATCCACCATCACAGGTTCCTGTGTACGTTCTGGAGGCAATTGCTGGTAAAGGTCTTCCCGGAGGAATTTATAATTCATTTTGAGGAACATCATCTTTTCCACATTTGTGGAAGTAACCTCCTATGCCGATCACTGACAAGGTTACCGGCTGCACTAAACACTCTTTCGGAGTACACACTGTATGGGGGCAACTTAGGTAAAATAAATCCAGTTTGTGCAAGGGCATCCAAATTGCCTCTTTTTCCTGCCAGTATACATACGGACATGCCTACTTGGATGCTGTCACTCATATAATCATCCACCATTCTTTCAATGATGACAGACTCATATGCAGTCATATATCAGTTTTAGCATGGCCACATAGTAAAACTGTAGCAGGGCATGCTGGGATGTGTAGTTCAACAACAACTGGAGTGTCAAGGTTAGCCATCACTGTCCTAGAGGATGCTGGGGTCCACATTAGTACCATGAGGTATAGACGGGTCCACTAGGAGCCATTGGCACTTTAAGAGTTTGAGAGTGTGGGCTGGCTCCTCCCTCTATGCCCCTCCTACCAGACTCAGTTTAGAAAATGTGCCCGGAGGAGCCAGTCACAGTTAGGGGAGCTGTACAGAGTTTCCCTAGTGAAAGTTTTTTGTAGAGTTTATTATTTTACAGGGAAGTTGCTGGCAACATCCTCCCTACTTCGTGGGACTAAGGGGGGGAGTAGTGTTCGCCCTGCGGGGTCTGAGCCACTATCTCCGCTGACAGGACACTGAGCTCCTGAGGGAATCGAACGTTCCCTGCCACAGGGGATCGCTCACTCCAGCAGCATGCTGCCACCCCCTTACAGAGCCAGAAGATCAGTGACGAGTTAGTCACCGGCCCCCCTAGCAAGCGGGGAGCCGGTGTGAAGATGGCGGCAACAGGATATGGAGCGCAGTACTAACTGCACTCCGGGGCTCAGCGGTACTTAGTGCGGTGCTGTGAGGGGTGCCCTGAGCCAGCGCCTACACGCTACACTGACCTCCAAGCCTGTCAGGGTTCCAGGATCACTGCCAGCACAATTCCTCAGGCCATTATAATCTTCTGAAGAGCGGGAAGACAGCACCATGTAAGGGGGCGGAGCTTCTCCTCAGAGCGGACACAGCAGCGCTCAGCGCCATTTTCTTGCCTGCAGAAGCGCTGTCAGTGAGAGCTGTCCCTCCGCATCAACTCCAGCTATCTGTTATCGTACCAGGGGGTTGTAGAAGGGGGTGGAGGCTGTGTACAGACTGTGTAACCTATTAAGGTGCACAGTCAGCACTGGTTATGGGCCTCCCTATCTGTTAGCGCTGTGTGTGGGTTGGCTCCAATCTCTGTGTCTCTCTTGCCATTCTGGAGGGGAAACTCTGTCTGCCCTTTCCTGTGTGTGTGTGGAGTGTCTGTAGTCTCCATTAAGCTATGTCCAAGGACTCTGTCCTCTCAGGATGATCCCATTCCATGTAATCAGGATTGCACTGTGTTAGCGCAGATACCAACAAGGGAGCCTGAGTGGTTATTCTCTATTAAAACTATGATTTCTCAGATTTCTACAAGGGTTGCACAGAATTAATCTGCAACTCAGGTTTTACAGAACTCTATGGTAGCTTGGTCCGGTTCTGTTACCTCAGGACTCACTACTGTATGTTCCCACAAACGGGCTCTTGCCCAGATTATGCAAGATGACACAGATACCGACTCTGACACGGCAGACGGTGATGGGGATGTGCTGAGGGGGGCGGCATCTCTTGCAAAAGGGGTGCAGTTGATGATAGAGGCTATTAGAGATGTGTTGAATATTGCTGATACAACACCTGAGCAGGTTGAGGAGGCTTACTTCACTGACAATAAGAAAGCCTCGCTAACCTTCCCTGCGTCTAAAGAATTAAATGCTATATTTGAGAAAGCCCGGGAAAAACCAAAGAAAAAATTCCAGATCTCAAGAAGGGTTCTGGTTGCTTTCCCCTTCCCTGAGGAGGATAGAAAAAAAATGGGAAAACCCACCCATAGTGGATGCGTCTGTTTCCAGACTCTACAAAAAGGTGGTTTTACCTGTTCCAGGATCTACTGCGTTAAAAGAACCGGCTGTTCGCAAAATTGATACTACGCTCAAATCCATATACACGGCTTCAGGGGCGATATCATGTCCCACTATTGCCTGTGCATGGATTTCCAAAGCTATAGTAAAGTGGTCAGGCACGTTACTTGAGGATTTGGATACAATGGATAAAAGTGATGTTGAATTATTTTTATGTAACATTCAGGATTCTGCAGGATTTATGTTGGAATCCATGAAAGACCTGGGTTCCATGGCTGCAGGGATATCTTCCATGTCTGTCTCAGCTCGCAGGGGACTTTGGCTGCGCCAGTGGTCTGCCAACGCAGAATCCAGGAGAGGTGTGGAGACCCTACCTTACACAGGTCAGGTTCTTTTTGGGTAAGTCTCCTTTTCTTCCCTCAGCTGCACCTGCTATGAAGAAGCCTTTTTCTTCAGCTGTATCACAGTCCTTTTTGGGCTGCTAAAACAAGAAAGGCCAAGCCATCCAACACCTTCTTTAGAGGAGGTTAGCCAAAATCCAAGAAACCTGCTGCTGCGGCTTGCTGGTCCCGGGGTACAGGCTGGAGTTTCAAGATCTCCCTCCTCACTGGTTCTTCAAGTCAGGCTTGCCAGCTTTGCTGGCAGACAGGGATATCCTACAGGAAGCCATCCAGAAGTTGGTGGAGGCACAGGTCATTGTACCAGTTCCACCCCATTTGCAAAACAAAGGTTACTATTAGAACCTTTTCGTGGTACCGAAACCGGATGGGAGGGAGGGAGAGTGCGGAGGCTCCTGCAGAACTGATTGACCAAACTTCAGGTCCTCAGAGGCCAAAGTATCGAGCTTGTAGAACTTTGCAAACGTGTTCAACCCAGACCAAGTAGCCGCTCGGCAAAGCTGTAAAGCGAGACACCCCGGGCAGCCGCCCAGGAAGAACCCACCTTACGAGTAGAGTGGGCCTTAACAGGCGTAGGACACGGCAATCCTGCTGTAGAATATGCATGCTGGATAGTGAACCTGATCCAGCGAGAGATTGTCTGCTTAGAAGCAGGACACCCAAGTTTCTTGGGATCATACAGGACAAACAGAGAGTCCGATTTTCTGTGATGAGCAGTCCTCTTTACATAGATTTTCAGAGCCCTTACAACATCCAAGGACTTTGATGAAATTGAGGAGTCAGTAGCAACTGGCACCACAATAGGTTGGTTGATATGAAAAGCCGACACAACCTTCGGAATTAACTGCTGATGTGTCCGGAGCTCAGCTCTATCTTCATGGAAGATCAAGTAGGGGCTCTTACAAGACAAAGCCCCCAGCTCTGACACATGTCTAGCAGAAGCTAAGGCCAACAAAGTGACAGCCTTCCACATGAGAAACTTGACCTCAACCTCCTGTAGAGGTCCGAACCAATCCGATTGGAGGAACTGTAACAGAACTGTGCAGAACTGTTAAGATCCCAGGGTGCCATAGGCGGCACAAAGGGAGGCTGGATGTGTAGAACCCCTTTCAAGAAAATGGATAGGGCCAAAATCTGGACCTTTACGGATCCCAACCTCAGGGCCATATCCACACCTGCTTGCAGGAAGAGGAGAATCCGTCCCAGTTGAAACTCCACCGTAGGAAGCTTCTTGGACTCACACCAAGATACATATTTTTTCCAAATACGATGGTAATGTTTAGACGTTACTCCTTTCCTAGCCTGTATCAGGGTAAGAATAACCTTGTTCGGAATGCCCTTCCGAGCTAATATCTGGCGTTCAACCTCCATGCCACACGTAGCTGCGGTAACTCTCGATAAGCGAACGGCCCCTGCTGCAGCAGATCCTCCGGAAGAGGAAGAGGCCTCGGCTCTTCTAGCAGTAGATCCAGAAGATCCGCATACCAGGCCCTTCTTGGCCAGTCCGGAGCAATGAGGATTGCCTGAACCCTTGTTCTCCATATGAGTTTGAAAACTCTTGGAATGAGTGGAAGTGGAGGAAACACGTACACCTACTGGAACACCCACGGAGTCACTAGGGTGTCCACCGCCACGGCTTGCTGGTCCCTTGACCTGGAACAATACCACCAAAGCTTCTTGTTGAGACGAGAGGCCATCATGTCTATTTGAGGTACACCCCAAAGATCTGTTATCTCCGTGAACTCCTCCGGATGGATTCCCCACTCTCCTGGATGGAGATCATGTCTGCTGAGGAAGTCCGCTTCCCAGTTGTCTTCTCCCGGAATGAAGAATGCTGACAGCGCCAACGCGTGTTTTTCTGCCCAGAGGATGTTTCTTGTTACCTCTGACATTGCAGCTCTGCTCTTCATTCCGCCCTGTAGGTTTATGTAAGCTACCGTTGTTACATTGTCCAACTGCACCTATATGGCTCAATCTCGTAGAAGATGGGCCGCTTGGAGAAGACCATTGTAGACGGCTCTTAGTTCCAGAATGTTTATTGTAAGGCTGGATTCCAGGCTTGACCACCGTCCTTGGAAGGTTTCCCCCTGAGTGACTGCGCCCCAGCCCCGGAGACTTGCATCCGTGGTTAGATGGATCCAGTCCTGAATCCTGAACCTGCGGCTCTGCAGAAGGTGAAGTGGTTGCAGCCACCAGAGGAGTGAAATCCTGGCTTTCGGCGACAGACGTATTCTCTGGTGCATGTGTAGATGAGATCCCGACCACTTGTACAGGAGATCAAGTTGGAAGGGCCGAGCATGAAACCTTCCGTACTGTAGAGCCTCGTAAGAGGCCACCATCTTCCCCAGAAGGCGGATGCACTGATGAACCGAAACCCGGGCTGGCTTCAGGACATTTCCCGGACCATTGTTTGTATCACCAATGCTTTCTCCTCCGGGAGAAACACCCTCTGCACTTCCATGTCAAGGATCATTCCCAGAAAAGACAACCTCCTGGTCGGCTCCAAATGTGATTTTGGAAGGTTCAGGATCCAACCGTGTTCCCTAAGCAGATGAGTGATGAGAACAATGGACTGCAACAACTTCTCTCTGGACGATGCCTTTATCAGCATATCATCCAGATATGGGATTATGTTCACCCCCTTTTATGCGGAGGAGAACCATCATCTCTGCCATCACCTTGGTGAACACCCTCGGTGCTGTGGAGAGGCCAAATGGCAGTGCCTGAAATTGATAGTGACTGTTCAACAGTGCAAATCTGAGATAAGCATCCCTTGATATCCAGGGATACCAGAAATTCTCCCTACTCCAGATCTGAAATCACTGCTCTGAGAGACTCCGTTTTGAATTTGAACACTCTCAGGTAAGGGTTCAACGATTTCAAGTTCAAAATTGGTCTGACCAAACCATCCGGTTTCTGTACCACGAAAAGGTTTGAATAATAACCCTCGTTTTGCATATGAGGTGGAACTGGGACAATGACCTGTGACTTTTCCAATTTTAGGATGGCTTCCTGTCTGTCAGCAAAGCTGGCAAGCCTGATTTGAAGAATCGGTGAGGCGGGAGTTCTTGAAACTCCATTCTGTACCCCTGGGACACAATATCCTGTACCCAGGGATCCAGGCAGTACGACACCCAGATGTCTCTGAAACGTCTGAGTCTCGCACCCACCAGCCCATCCTCCAGTCTTTGAGGTCCACCGTCATGCTGAGGATTTTGAGGAACCAGAAGCAGGCCTCTGGTCCTGGGAGCCTGCGGGTGCAGGCTTTTTGGATTTTGCCCGACCACTTCTAAAGAAAGTGGTAGGAGGCTTGGACTTTTTTGCCTTAGCGGATCGAAAGGACTGCGGCACAGCTGAAGAAAATGTTTTCTTCGTAGAAGGTGTAGCAGAGGGAAGGAAAGGGGACTTACCCACGGTTGCCTTGGAAATCCACTCATCCAACGCTTCCCCAAATAGAGCCTGACCTGTGTAGGGTATGTTCTCCACACTTCTCCTGGATTCCACGTCTGCAGACCACTGGCGTAGCCAGAGTCCCCTGCGAGTTGAGACCAACATGGGAGATATCCGTGCAGTCAGCATACCCAGGTCCTTCATGGATTCCACCATGAACCCCGCAGAATCCTGTATGTTACGTAAAAACAATTCAAAGTCACTTCTATCCATTGTATCCAAATCCTCTAGTAATGTGCCTGACCACTTTACTATGGCTTTAGAAATCCATGCACAGGCAATAGTGGGCCTTAATGCCACACCTGAAGCAGTGTAAATGGATTTAAGCGTAGTGTCAATTTTACGATCAGCCGGTTCTTTTAACGCAGTAGATCCAGGGACAGGTATAACTACATTTTAGACAGTGTGGAGACAGATGCGTCAACTATGGGTGGTTATTCCCATTTTTTCCTATCTTCCTCCGGGAGGGGAAAGGCAACCAGAACCCTTTTTGAGATCTGGATTTTTTTCTCCGGTTTTCCCAGGATTTTTCGAATATAGCGTTTAATTCTTTAGACGCAGGGAAGGTTAGTGAGGCTTTCTTATTGTCAGTGAAGTAAGTCTCCTCAACCTGCTCAGGTGTGGTGTCATTAATGTTTAACACATCTCTAATGAACTCAATCATGAGCTGCACCCCCTTAACAAGGGATGCCGCCCCCCTCAGCACCTCCCCATCACCATCTGCAGTCTCAGAATCGGTATCCATGTCATCTTGCATAATTTGGTCAAGTGCACGTTTCTGTGGGAACATGCTAGGGGATTTTGCAGGAATAGGGACAGAGCCTGACCAAACTGCCATATACTTCTTCAACACCTGAGTTTCAGTCTCAGTATTAGCTACCCTAGTAGAGATCTGAGAGATCATTCCTTTGATAAAGGTCAACCACTCAGATTCAACAAAACATTACAATCCTGTGTACATGGAATGGATCGCTCCTGAGAGGAAACATCTTCTGCAGCATATGACACAGAGTCTCTAGACATGGCTATGTGAGATATTAAACACACACACACACACGGAAATGTCAGACACAGTTTCCCCCCAAGTATGCCACAGAGAGACACAGAGATTGGAGCCAACCCACACACAGCGCTTTTTGAGGTAGAACTAATGAAACTACCAGCGCTGTCTGTGTACCTTAATAGACTACACAGACTTTACACAGCCCCCCCCCCCCCCCATTCTCCAACCCCCTGGTACCGCACAGGATAGCTGTAGTTGCTTGGAGGGACAGCTCTCCCTGTCAGCGTCTGTTGTACAGGAACTGCAGGCAGGAAAATGGTGCTGAACGCTGCTGGGTCCGCTCTGAGGAGAAGCTCTGCCCCCCGAACATGGTGCTGCTTCCCGCTCTTCATAATATTATACTGGCCTTGAGGATTTCTGCTGGCAGTGATCCGGTGACCCTGACAGCCTTGGTGACCAGTGTAGGGTATAGGCGCTGGCTCAGGGTGCCCCTCACAGCGCCGCACCATGTACCGCTGAGCCCCGGAGCGCAGTTAGTACTGCGCTCCCTACCCTGCTGCCACCATCTTCACACTGGCTCCCCGCTTGCCAGGGGTCCGGTGACTCACTCGCCACCGAAGTCTTCTAGCTTTGTAAGGGGGTGGCGGCATGCTGCGGGAATGAGCGGTCACCTGGAGCAGCTAATGATCAGCACCCTCAGGAGCTCAGTGTCCTGTCAGTGGAGATAGTGGCTCAGACCCCGCAGGGCGGACACTACTTCCCCCCTTAGTCCCACGAAGCAGGTAGGCTGTTGCCAGCAGCCTTCCTGTAAAATAATAAACTCTAAGAAAACTTTTACTAGAGAAACTCTGGAGAGCTACCCTAGCTTTGACCGGCTCCTCTGGGCACATTTTCTAAACTGAAATACAAAAAAGAATTTATAGGAGCGCTGAAAAAATGTAATTCAATTACTTAATAGTAGTTTTATTTAAATACATTCAAAAGACAAAATAAAAATACTTTAAAAATGTGCAATTTGATTCAAGCCCATGTCCATATCTCCTTAAAAAGCCATCTCATAAGGCTATATATGTATCAGTCCAACTGACTGTTTGTAACAGACTTGTGTCTCAGTGCTCCAATGGACACCAAATCTCTTTATGTAACAGTTTTTTACAGTCTCAGTGGTACCACTTAAATTGGTATCCAAGCACGGGGGAGAGCGCTGTGGCTGCCTGAATATCCACAGCGGTATGCTACGACCCCTAGTTTTTTGTAGTCGCAATGTGGAGAGCTTGTTACTCACAGCTGTCACGGCTTTAGCTTCTCTTGCAAGGGGAGCGGACCTCCTTAGCCAGGCACCGCTTCAGCTGTATCCCCAGTCAGAACGGCTCGTCGGCCCGCCGTGCACTCACAAGGAAGATGATTGAACTATGGGCAGTAGAATCCCAGCAATTTTTTTTTTATTTTTATTAATTTTTTCTAAACTGAGTCTGGTAGGAGGAGCCAGCCCACACTCTCAAACTCGAAAAGTGCAAGTGGCTCCTAGTGGACCCGTCTATACCCCCATGGTACTAATGTGGACTCAAGCATCCTCTAGGACATAAGAGAAATATATACATTTTCTCTCCAGAAATTAATTTAAATATACTCCCTTCTTTATTGACTTGCAAGGGAGATGTGTTTAGTAATTACTTGAATTAACTTAAGCACCCTGCATGCCTCCTACGATACCCTCTGCAGTGATTCCTCTAGCTCAGTGGTTCTCAACCTCAGTCCTCAAGTACCCCCAACAGTTCATGTTTTCCAGGTCTCCTCACAGGATTGCAAGTGAAATAATTTGCTCCACCTGTGGGTCTTTTATAATGTGTCAGTGAGTAATGAATACACCTGTTCATCTGGTAGGTGACCTGGAAAACATGAACTGTTGGGGGTACTTGAGGACCGAGGTTGAGAACCACTGCTCTAGCTCACAGGTTCTCAAACTCAGTCCTCAGGACCCAACACAGTGCATGTTTTCCAGGTCTCTTCACGAATTGCAAGTGAAATAATTATCTCCACCTGTGGACCTTTAAAATGTGCCAGTGAGTAAAGAATACACCTGTGAACCTGCTGGGCAGGCTACAAAACATCCTGAGGACCGAGTTTGAGAACCCGTGCTCTAGCTGCTTCTCTGCCTGACACAACCAAGAATGGTCATGGGTATAGACTATTGCGTCATAAAAACACTCGCACCTGATGAGGTGGCCAACTGGAGGATGCTCTTTGGAGAAAAACTAAGGATGTCTCTGAAAGAGACATTCTTCGTCTAGCCAAGGGACTGGCAACCTATGTCAGGCCTATTTCTAGTGACACCCTGTGACTACAAGATCAGATCTCTATGATCCATTCTCCCATTAACTAAAGCTCTCACTGAGACGAATGTGGCCATCCTTCTCTCTTCCAGTTGGGCAGAGGGGACATCTGTGGGTGGCATGCGTAGGTCAGAAAGTAGCCCCATGTGCTTCACCGGGCTCCTCCATCACCATCTATGGGATTGGGTTGGCAACAGCAAGAGACCTGCAAAGAGTGCAAAGCCCCTGAGCAGTGTCATTTGGACTAAGGTGAGTGACTGTGACAGAGCGGATGACACTGATCATTTCCTTCCTGGCAACTGGAGTCTGGCCTGGTGGGACACTGCTGAGGCTTTGTAGTGCTGTCATCTGGGGGGCTATGTGTATGTTTGTGCCTGGTACCTAGTCCTGCTGTCAATACTGGTGTCCTGCATGGGAGTCCATGACATATATACAGCCCAGGCCCCCAGTTAATATTACTACTGCTATCCAGCAGAAGTCCTCATATAAGAGGCATATAAAGGTTCATGGATATCCACACGTTGGCTTGGTGTATAAACATTGAGATGGTTCATAAGAGTGCACCTGTTTTGTCTGTCAAATTTAATTTATCA
Organism: Pseudophryne corroboree; assembly: GCF_028390025.1. NCBI lineage: Eukaryota > Metazoa > Chordata > Amphibia > Anura > Myobatrachidae > Pseudophryne > Pseudophryne corroboree. The sequence continues at coordinate 650,755,607 of NC_086444.1, read as the reverse complement.
TTGGTTTTTTTTTCTGGATTCTGAATTTTATTCTTAGAAAAACACACATTTTCACACACATTCTAAAGGTTATCTTTGCACAGTTACAGTATGTGCAGTACTTATCTTATTGAGTTTGCTAATCTGGAACTGTGCTATTTCATTGGGTGTGTCTGTTTCCATACTGTGAGCCTCATGTGGTCTGAACCCTCACACTATTATAAGGAATACTTATATACTTGTAAGAATGGAATGGGGGGTACTGCAGTGGTACTGCCTAATATCCCCTCTCACACACCAGAACTCACCCCTCTTCTGGCTGGAAAGTGGGTATTGATAAGATTTTTGCCTGATATGAATTTTATTCTTTGTCCAAATGAAAACATTTATACTAAATACCCCCTTTGTTACCTCCTGTTGACCACCTTATTCTATCTCACGTGTTTCACACATTGCTATCTAAGCCAGTGTTTTTCTTCTATGTTTGTCACTTTAAATTCAGGGAATTTGGAAAAATCTATATATTCCACCTTCAGATGTTAACCAAAGTAATACCTGAGATCTTGAATCTTATAACACAAGCAGACCCTGTGAGAGCTAGTCCAACACATACACATAATCATTCACATGATGGTCAACAAGGTTGCAACAGTATTTTAAATAAACAGTAAAATTAGATCTAGTATAAATTATTCAATATCCAGGCAAGAAATATATTATTATTATTTTTACTTTTACTTAGTAATTCATGTACAGAAAATAATTAGAGTACAAATACAAAAAAGAAAACATTTATAGTTACGTTTCTCAGCAGCATGCCATGTTAAATCTTCATCTTGAGTCTTTCTATGAGCTAAGCTCCTTTTAGCTCTAATATTTATACTCATTAAATTATGTCATCAAATCTCATCTGAACTGTACATCCAATAAAAATTAACCTTGACAATACACATGAAGCCCTATGCACTTGTCGTACCGTTCATGGCCTTGGCTTATAATAATAATAATTTTATTTATATAGCGCTCTTTCTACAACAGTACTCAAGGCGCTTTACAGATATAAAACACAATGCATATAATACAGAATATTTAAGTATTACAGCAACTGACAAGCCACACAGAAATAAAAAGAAAGCCTTGAGCACACAGCATAATGCAGGATTGGTGTAGGCATTTTGGGTAACAACTTCCAAAGGTTGTGTATTACATCCTCACAGGATGAGGCAGCCATCTTGAGCACACTGCGTAAGATTACCCTGGGTGGAATAGTCTAACCCTAGAAGAGATGACACAAAATGGAGAGATTGTAATGTCTTAACGCTCAGAGTAGGTCCCAACAAAACCACCAGGTCCATGTATTTTTCATCCCATCCACAAGTGTACCAGATGAGGCAGCCATGTTGGGGGCACTACGAAGGTGACATTGTGGGAGATGAGCCATACAAGAGCCCAATGCATTCATGGGAAACTGACACTTGTGTAGTAGTAGTAATAGTATGATATACCCTGTATGGAAAGATCCACATGAAGAACATCCTGCCTGAGGAGGAACCATCCGAGGCCACCATCTGGGGTGCTCTGCATAGGTCACACTGACAGGGTGTGCATACAGTGGCGGTACACATTACAGGAATAGCACACAGTGGGGTGGAAGAGAGAAAAAAAAAAGAAACACATGTTAAGAAAACATTTGCGGATAACCAATGGAAGGGGGAAAATTAGGATAACATTATTTTTATAAAACTATGAATGTCCTGGTCTCATGGGAGCAGGACGGGTTGGTGTGAGAATGTGGGAAGTACACTCAAGTCTGAAGGAAATGTCCCTGCTGAGCCTGGTCCTGGTCCCCCTTTAGCTCCCTGCTCATGTTGAGGGTTAGGCCTGGGTGCAGACCTGTTGTTCTCAGCCGGAGGGGTGGTAAGCCTGGTCCTGGAGTTGTCATTGCAGAGGTGTGGAGAGGATACATAATGAACACTGAGCTTTGTGGTTTTAAGGCAGTCCTTCTGTATTAATGTTGGTTTGTTGTTTGTTTGCCTTCTGTTTTCCTTCGGTTTAACGCAGGAACAGTATAATGCTGAAATTGATTTTCTCTGACGTCCTAGTGGATGCTGGGGACTCCGTAAGGACCATGGGGAATAGCGGGCTCCGCAGGAGACTGGGCACTCTAAAGAAAGATTTAGTACTATCTGGTGTGCACTGGCTCCTCCCTCTATGCCCCTCCTCCAGACCTCAGTTAGAATCTGTGCCCGGCCAGAGCTGGGTGCTTTTAGTGAGCTCTCCTGAGCTTGCTAATAAGAAAGTATTTTAGTTAGGTTTTTTATTTTCAGAGAGCTTCTGCTGGCAACAGACTCTCTGCTACGAGGGACTGAGGGGAGAGAAGCAAACCTACTAACTGCGGCTAGGTTGCGCTTCTTAGGCTACTGGACACCATTAGCTCCAGATGGATCGAACACAGGTACCTAACCTTGTCGTCCGTTCCCGGAGGCGCGCCGCCGTCCCCCTTGCAGAGCCAGAAGACAGAAGCTGGCAGAAGCGGAGAAGACATCGAAATCGGCGGCAGAAGACTCCTGTCTTCACATGAGGTAGCGCACAGCACTGCAGCTGTGCGCCATTGCGCCCACACTAACCCACACACTCCGGTCACTGTAGGGTGCAGGGCACAGGGGGGGGGGGGGCGCCCTGGGCAGCAATTGTTACCTCCTGGCGAATGCTGCATATAGACAGTGGCACACTGTTATATGTATGAGCCCCCGCCATTTATTTTACTAAAAATCGCTGAGGGGGCGGGGCCTTCTTCCTCAGCACTCACCAGCGCCATTTTCCTTCCACAGCTCCGCTGAGAGGAAGCTCCCCAGGCTCTCCCCTGCAGAATCACGGTAGAAGGATAAAAAAGAGAGGGGGGGCACATAAATTTAGGCGCATAAATCATAATACAGCAGCTACTGGGTAAACACTAAGTTACTGTGTAGTCCCTGGGTTATATAGCGCTGGGGTGTGTGCTGGCAGACTCTTTCTCTGTCTCTCCAAAAGGCCTTGTGGGGTCCTGTCCTCATTTAGAGCTTCCCCTGTGTGTGTGGTGTGTCGGTACGCGTGTGTCGACATGTTTGACGAAGAGGGCTATGTGGAGGAAGAGCAAGTGCAGTTGACTGACGTGTCGCCGCCGACGGTGCCGACACCTGATTGGATGGATATGTGGAAGGTGTTAAATGATAATGTAAACTCCTTACATAAAAGGTTGGATAAAGCTGATAACTCGGGCCAGTCAGGGTCTCAACCCTTGCCTGATCCTACAGCGCAGAGGCCCTCAGGGTCTTAAAAGCGCCCACTATCCAAAATGGTTGACACAGATGTCGACACGATTCTGACTCCAGTGTCGATGGCGATGATGCAAAATTGCAACCAAAAATGACAAAAGCTATACGTTACATGATTATAGCGATGAAGGATATTTTACACATATCAGAGGTAAACCCTGTCCCTGACAAGAGGGTTTATATGTATGGGGAGAAAAAGCAAGAGGTGACTTTTCACCCTTCACATGAGTTAAATGAGTTATGTGAAAGAGCGTGGGATTCCCCGGATAAGAAAGTCCTGATTTCCAAAAGGTTACTTATGGCGTACCCTTTCCCGCCAGAGGACATGGTGCGCTGGGAATCCTCCCCTAGGGTAGATAAAGCTCTGACACGCTTATCTAAGAAGGTGGCCCTGCCGTCGCAGGATACGGCCACCCTAAAGGATCCTGCAGATAGAAAGCAGGAAAGTATCCTAAAATCTGTTTATACACATTCAGGGACTCTACTGAGGCTGGCAATTGCGTCGGCGTGGATGTGTAGTGCTGTAGCAGCGTGGACAGATAATCTGTCTGAGGAAATGGATACCCTAGACAGGGATACCATTATGCTGACCCTGGGGCATATAAAAGACACTGTCCTATATATGAGGGATGCCCAGAGGGACATTTGCCTACTGGGCTCTAGATTAATGCAATGTCAAATTCTGCCAGGAGGGTCCTGTGGACTCGGCAGTGGACAGGTGATGCCGACTCCAAAAAACACATGGAGGTGTTACCTTACAAGGGTGAGGAATTGTTTGGGGACGGTCTGTCGGACCTGGTTTCCACAGCTACTGCTGGGAAGTCAAACTTTTTGCCATATATTCCCTCACAACCGAAGAAAGCACCGTATTACCAAATGCAGTCCTTTCGCGCACAAAGAAGCAAGAAGGTCAGAGGTGCTTCCTTTCTTGCTAGAGGCAGGGGCAGAGGAAAAAAGCTGCACCTTACAGCTAGTTCCCAGGAACAGAAGTCCTCCCCGGCTTCCACTAAATCCACCGCATGACGTTGGGGCTCCACGGGTGGAGCCAGGAGCGGTGGGGGCGCGTCTCCGACATTTCAGCCACCAGTGGGTTCGCTCACAGGTGGATCCCTGGGCTATACAGATTGTGTCTCAGGGATACAAGCTGGAATTCGAGGTGATGCCCCCTCAACGTTACCTAAAATCGGTCCTGCCATCTTACCCCATAGAAAGGGAAGTAGTGGTAGCGGCAATTCACAAGCTATTTCTCCAGCAGGTGGTGGTAAAGGTTCCCCTTCATCAACGGGGGAAGGGATACTTTTCCACAATGTTTGTGGTACCGAAACCGGACGGTTCGGTCAGACCTATATTAAATTTAAAGTCCCTGAACATTTATCTGAAAAGATTCAAGTTCAAGATGGAATCGCTCAGAGCGGTCATTGCAAGCCTGGAAGAGGGGGATTTTATGGTGTCTCTGGACATCAAGGATGCTTACTTGCATGTCCCCATTTATCCGCCTCATCAGGAGTACCTCAGATTTGTGGTACAGGACTGTCATTACCAATTCCAGACGTTGCCGTTTAGCCTGTCCACGGCACCGAGAATATTTACCAAGGTAATGGCAGAAATGATGGTGATCCTGAGAAAACAAGGAGTCACAGTTATCCCATACTTGGACGATCTCCTCATAAAGGCGAGGTCGAGGGAGCAGTTGCAGATCAGCGTAGCGCACTCACATGAAGTGTTGCAACAGCATGGCTGGATTCTGAATATCCCAAAGTCGCAGCTGATTCCTACGACGCGTCTGCCCTTTCTGGGCATGATTCTGGACACAGACCAGAAGAAGGTGTTCTCCCGACGGAGAAGGCTCAAGAGCTTGTGACTCTAGTCAGAGACCTCTTAAAACCGAAACAGGTGACGGTGCATCACTGTACGCGAGTCCTGGGAAAGATGGTGGCATCGTACGAAGCCATTCCCTTCAGCAGGTTCCATGCGAGGATCTTTCAATGGGATCTGTTGGACAAATGGTCCGGATCGCATCTTCAGATGCATCGGCTGATCACCCTGTCCCCCAGGTCCCCCATAAAGGTCCAGATTTCGGCCCTATCCATTTTCTTTCAAAAGGAACTGGCGTCTCTTCCTGAAGTTCAGACGTTTGTTAAGGGAGTGCTACATATTCAGCCCCCTTTTGTGCCACCAGTGGCACCTTGGCATCTCAACGTGGTGTTGGGTTTCCTAAAATCCCACTGGTTTGAACCACTTAAGACCGTGGAGCTAAAGTATCTCACGTGGAAGGTGGTCATGCTATTGGCATTAGCTTCGGCTAGGCGTGTGTCAGAATTGGCGGCTTTGTCATGTAAAAGCCCCTATCTGTTTTTTTCATATGGACAGGGCAGAATTGCGGACTCGTCCCCAATTTCTGCCAAAGGTGGTGTCATCTTTTCATTTGAACCAATCTATTGTAGTGCCTGCAGCTACTCGGGACTTGGAGGATTCCAGGTTACTAGATGTAGTCAGGGCTTTGAAGATTTATGTAGCCCGAACGGCTGGAGTCAGGAAAACTGACTCGCTGTTTGTCCTATATGCCCCCAACAAGTTGGGTGCTCCTGCTTCAAAGCAAACCGTTGCCCGCTGGATCTGTAACACGATTCAGCAGGCTCATTCTGCGGCTGGATTGCCGCATCCAAAATCAGTGAAAGCCCATTCCGCAAGGAAGGTGGGCTCTTCTTGGGCGGCTGCCCGAGGGGTCTCGGCATTACAGCTTTGCCGAGCTGCTACTTGGTCGGGTTCAAACACATTTGCAAAATTCTACAAGTTTGATACCCTGGCTGAGGAGGACCTTGAGTTTGCCCATTCGGTGCTGCAGAGTCATCCGCACTCTCCCGCCCGTTTGGGAGCTTTGTGTCACGATCCGGGTATCTGGACGCCATTTCTTACCCATCAGATGCCTCCTAAGGCTGGCTCAGCGCTCCAGGACCGGATCCCATCTGTTATCCTAATGTTCACATTCCTGCATCCTCTCCTGTCTCTCTGAGACGCTGTCACAGCAACGCCTTATTACATCTGGCATGGCGTCTCCCGCGGCCTCCGCCGCCGTCCCTGAGCTTCTGCATGCAGAGTGTCAGAGTGGCGATTACGTCAGCCGCGGCCTCCGCTGTGTCAGCGTGGTTGGATGTGCACTTGTCAGCCTGGCGTCTCCTGTCTCCAGTGGCCGGCGCCGCCATTACTGTTTTCATTACCACATGGATTACAAACCAAACTTCCCTCCAAGTGTCTGCATGGGCGCAGCCATCTTGGATTCTGTCAGCTGATCATTTCCTCCAATCTGTTGTCAGTATTGTTAATCTGCATAATTGCCTAGCCAATCCCTTCCTTGCTGCAGGTATAAATACACTGTGCCTGAGCAAGGAAGGCGTCAGTGCTTTGGTTGTCAAACCTAGTTCCTGTTTGTCTCTCTCCTGTGATTGTCTTCCAGGTTCCAGCTCCTGTCTCAAGACTTCCACCATAGAGACCCGCACCAGCATTCCACCTGCGGTGTAGCCTGACTCTCCAATTCATTGTGGATTCATCTGTTTCCAGCTACAACATTACCTGCTTCCAGCTCAGCTTCCAGCAGAGTACAGCTTCCCTTAAAGGGCCGGTGTCCTTTCTACACTTTACCACTCTCCACCGGTATTATTATTTCTCCGCTCTCAAGTTCTACATTTCAGTTCATATTTCATCGCTCCCAAGTTCATTTATTATTTAACTGGTTCCAGCCAGTATCCACTCCGTGCTAACAACAGTCTGGTTCCAGCCAGTATCCACAGCAGCTGTTTTACCTTCAGCAACCCAGCTTTTCCTGGAACACCAGCTGGCACAATCCTGGGTTATCTCCATTGCTACAGTCGGGCCTGGTAAGGACTTTCCATCTAGAAGATCATAAGAACTATCTCACACTACCAGTGCCCTGTGGCTCCTGCCATCCTGTAGTACCCAGGAACTGTATTTATTATTTGCTGACTTTTACGTTTTCTTTTACTGCTGCTGTGTTGCGGAGTTGTCATAATAAACATCATTGACTTTTATCCAAGTTGTCGTGGTCACGCCTTCGGGCAGTTATTATTCATGTTACTTACATGTCCAGGGGTCTGATACAACCTCCCAGGTTCCGGTACATCTCAGCCCCTACAACTGAGGCTGCCTCCCGTCAGCTCAGGCCCTCAGTTGTGTCAGTAAGCACTGACCTAATGAATCCAGCCGGAGACCAGGATCAAGCGGCCAGGCCGATGCAAGAACTGGCAGCCCGACTAGAACATCAGGAGGCTGCACAGGGCCACATCATCCGCTGTCTCCAGGATCTCTCTACTCGGCTGGATGGGATTCAGACAACTCTCCGTGGATCAGGCGCATCTGGTGCGTCAACCACAGTGACTCCAGCTATAACCCCACCCACCTTACCCATTTCTGCTCCACGTCTTCATCTTCCAACGCCAGCAAAATTTGACGGATCTCCAAGATTCTGCAGGGGATTTCTCAACCAGTGTGAGATTCAGTTTGAGCTACAACCTGGCAATTTTCCCAGTGACCGTACAAAAATTGCCTACATCATCTCTCTTCTCAGTGGCTCCGCCCTTGACTGGGCATCACCGTTATGGGAGAGGTCCGACACCCTGCTATCTTCTTACACTGCATTCGTGTCAACATTCAGGCGCATCTTCGACGAGCCAGGCCGGGTAACCTCAGCTTCATCCGAGATTCTCCGTTTACGCCAGGGGTCACGTACTGTAGGACAATATCTGATACAGTTCCAGATCCTGGCATCCGAACTGGCATGGAACGACGAGGCCCTGTATGCTGCATTCTGGCATGGCTTATCTGAGCTTATTAAAGATGAGTTAGCTACCAGAGACTTACCTTCTAAGTTAGATGAGCTAATCTCACTCTGCACGAAAGTTGATTTACGTTTCAGAGAGAGAGCAACTGAGCGTGGAAGATCATCTGCTCCAAAATCTTCTGCTCCTCCTCCTCGTCAACTGTCACCATCTAAAGATGAGCCCATGCAAATTGGCCGTTCCCGTTTAACTCCTGCTGAGCGCCGAAGACGTCTCTCTGAGTCTCTTTGTCTTTACTGTGCAGCTCCGTCTCACACCATCAATGCCTGTCCCGAACGTCCGGGAAAACTCCAAACCCTAGCTCGCCCAGGAGAGGGCCGGCTAGGAGTAATGATCTCCTCTCCATCTCCTCATGATTGTAATCTCCCAGTCTCGCTTCAAGTTGCTCAACGTTATCGGAACGTCATTGCTCTCCTTGATTCCGGAGCAGCTGGGAACTTTATTACTGAAGCCTATGTTAAACGGTGGTCCCTACTCACCGAGAGACTTCCTTCCTCCTTTTCCTTAACTGCCGTGGATGGCAGTAAAATTTTTGATACTGTTATTGCTCTAAGGACTCTACCAGTTCGTCTGAGAGTGGGAGTTCTTCATTCCGAACTTATTTCACTTTTAGTGATTCCAAGAGCCACACATCCTGTGGTCCTGGGCCTTCCATGGCTCCGTCTTCACAATCCTACAATTGATTGGACGACTACGCAAATCCTGGCATGGGGTTCCTCCTGTGCAGAGACATGTTTGTTTAAAGTATTGCCTGTCTGTTCTTCCTCCCCCAGGTCGTCTGATGTTCCACCTCCTCCATATCAAGATTTCACGGATGTGTTCAGTAAAGCTGCTGCTGATATCCTTCCTCCTCATAGAGAATGGGACTGCCCGATTGATCTCGTTCCAGGGAAGGTTCCACCTCGAGGCCGAACTTATCCGTTGTCTCTGCCTGAGACGCATTCTATGGAGGAATACATTAAAGAGAACCTAGCAAAGGGGTTCATTCGACCTTCTTCTTCCCCAGCCGGCGCAGGCTTCTTTTTTGTAAAAAAGAAAGATGGTGGTCTGCGGCCGTGCATCGACTACAGAGGTTTGAACGACATTACCATCAAGAACCGTTATCCTTTACCCCTGATTACTGAGCTCTTTGACAGAGTTAGCGGAGCTACCATCTTTACAAAGCTGGACTTGCGAGGTGCATACAATCTCATCCGGATCCGTGAGGGTGACGAGTGGAAGACCGCCTTTAACACCCGTGACGGACATTATGAGTACCTCGTCATGCCCTTCAGATTGAGCAATGCTCCAGCTGTCTTCCAGCATTTTGTCAATGAGATTTTCAGAGACATTCTATACCGTCATGTCGTGGTCTATCTAGACGATATCCTCATTTTTGCCAACGATTTAGAGGAACATCGTTTTTGGGTTAAAGAGGTTCTGTCCCGTCTCCGTGTCAATCATCTCTATTGCAAATTAGAAAAATGCGTCTTTGAAGTCAAGTCCATTCCATTTCTAGGGTACATTGTGTCCGGTTCCGGACTAGAGATGGATCCTGAGAAACTACAAGCAATTCAGAATTGGCCGGTACCCTTAACCCTCAAAGGGGTCCAGAGGTTCTTAGGGTTCGCCAATTATTACCGAAAGTTTATACGAGACTTTTCCACCATTGTGGCGCCTATTACTGCTTTCACCAAGAAGGGTGCTAACCCGTCCAAGTGGTCTGAAGAAGCCATGCAAGCTTTTCATCTTTTAAAACAGAGGTTCATCTCTGCGCCTGTCCTGAAACAGCCTGACATCGACTCTCCTTTCATCCTAGAGGTGGATGCCTCCTCCGTTGGAGTAGGAGCGGTGTTATCTCAGAGGGCTAAAGATGGCCATTTACATCCTTGCAGTTTCTTCTCCCGGAAGTTCTCCCCAGCTGAGCGCAACTATGCCATTGGCGACCAGGAGTTGCTAGCCATCAAGCTCGCTCTAGAAGAGTGGAGGTATCTGTTGGAGGGAGCTTCTCATTTAATCACCATACTTACAGACCACAAGAACCTTTTATATCTGAAGGGCGCACAATGTCTCAACCCTCGTCAGGCCAGATGGGCACTTTTCTTTTCCAGGTTCGACTTTAAACTCCTGTTCTGTCCGGGCTCTCAGAATCGCAAGGCCGATGCCCTTTCCCGCTCATGGGAGCAAGAAAATGAGTCAGAGTCTTCAGACAAGCATCCTATTATAAATCCGTTGGCATTCTCCACGGTAGGGATGGACTCTACGCCCCCATCAGGGAAAAGTTTTGTGAAGCCGATGCTAAGGAAGAAGCTCATGCATTGGGCCCATGCTTCCCGTTTTGCCGGACATACAGGTATCCAAAAAACCCTGGAGTTTATCTCTAGGTCCTATTGGTGGCCAACTCTGAAAAAGGACGTCTTGGAGTTTATTGCATCTTGCCCAAAGTGTGCCCAACATAAAGTATCCCGCCAGTCGCCTGCGGGGCAACTGGTTCCACTATCCGTTCCCCGTCGACCATGGACCCACTTGTCGATGGATTTCATTACAGACTTACCCATGTGCAACAAGTTCAATACCATCTGGGTGGTAGTTGACCGGTTCACCAAGATGGCACACTTCATTCCTCTCACCGGTCTTCCGTCAGCTTCCAAGTTGGCTCAAGTATTCATACAAGAGATCTTCCGACTCCACGGTCTTCCTGAAGAAATTATCTCAGATCGAGGAGTTCAATTCACAGCCAAATTCTGGCGAAGTTTATGTCAAGTCCTCCAAGTCAAGCTAAAGTTTTCCACGGCTTACCATCCTCAGACCAATGGTCAAACCGAGAGGGTGAATCAGGACTTGGAGGCCTTCCTCCGCATCTATGTGTCCTCCTCTCAAGATGACTGGGTTCAATTACTTCCCTGGGCCGAGTTCTGTCATAACAACCAGTATCATTCCTCATCTGCTTCAACACCATTCTTCACTAACTTTGGATTCCACCCTAAAGTTCCTGAGTTCCAACCGCTTCCAGCAACTTCTGTTCCCGCAGTGGATATCACCTTGCATCAGTTTGCCAATATCTGGAAGAGCGTACGATCAGCTCTGCTCAAGGCATCGTTCAGGTACAAGAAGTTTGCGGATAAGAAGCGTCGAGCAGTTCCTGCTCTCAAGGTGGGTGATCGGGTATGGTTATCCACGAAGAATTTGAGGTTAAGAGTTCCCAGTATGAAGTTTGCACCTCGCTATATCGGTCCTTTCAAGATTGAACAAGTCATCAATCCTGTTGCTTACAGACTCCAGTTGCCTCCCTTCTTAAAAATACCCAGGACATTCCATGTTTCCCTGTTGAAACCGCTGATCTTGAATCGGTTTCATTCCTCACTTCCTCCAACTCCGAAAGTCCAAACTCAACGAGGCGTTGAGTATGAAGTGGCCAAGATCCTGGACTCACGTCACCGTTACGGTCAACTACAATATCTTATTGACTGGAAGGGTTATGGTCCTGAGGAACGTTCATGGACCAATGCTTCTGATGTCCATGCTCCTGCCTTGGTCCGGAGATTCCATTCCAAGTTTCCTCAAAAGCCAAAGAAGTGTCCTGGGGCCACTCCTAAAGGGGGGGGTGCTGTCACGATCCGGGTATCTGGACGCCATTTCTTACCCATCAGATGCCTCCTAAGGCTGGCTCAGCGCTCCAGGACCGGATCCCATCTGTTATCCTAATGTTCACATTCCTGCATCCTCTCCTGTCTCTCTGAGACGCTGTCACAGCAACGCCTTATTACATCTGGCATGGCGTCTCCCGCGGCCTCCGCCGCCGTCCCTGAGCTTCTGCATGCAGAGTGTCAGAGTGGCGATTACGTCAGCCGCGGCCTCCGCTGTGTCAGCGTGGTTGGATGTGCACTTGTCAGCCTGGCGTCTCCTGTCTCCAGTGGCCGGCGCCGCCATTACTGTTTTCATTACCACATGGATTACAAACCAAACTTCCCTCCAAGTGTCTGCATGGGCGCAGCCATCTTGGATTCTGTCAGCTGATCATTTCCTCCAATCTGTTGTCAGTATTGTTAATCTGCATAATTGCCTAGCCAATCCCTTCCTTGCTGCAGGTATAAATACACTGTGCCTGAGCAAGGAAGGCGTCAGTGCTTTGGTTGTCAAACCTAGTTCCTGTTTGTCTCTCTCCTGTGATTGTCTTCCAGGTTCCAGCTCCTGTCTCAAGACTTCCACCATAGAGACCCGCACCAGCATTCCACCTGCGGTGTAGCCTGACTCTCCAATTCATTGTGGATTCATCTGTTTCCAGCTACAACATTACCTGCTTCCAGCTCAGCTTCCAGCAGAGTACAGCTTCCCTTAAAGGGCCGGTGTCCTTTCTACACTTTACCACTCTCCACCGGTATTATTATTTCTCCGCTCTCAAGTTCTACATTTCAGTTCATATTTCATCGCTCCCAAGTTCATTTATTATTTAACTGGTTCCAGCCAGTATCCACTCCGTGCTAACAACAGTCTGGTTCCAGCCAGTATCCACAGCAGCTGTTTTACCTTCAGCAACCCAGCTTTTCCTGGAACACCAGCTGGCACAATCCTGGGTTATCTCCATTGCTACAGTCGGGCCTGGTAAGGACTTTCCATCTAGAAGATCATAAGAACTATCTCACACTACCAGTGCCCTGTGGCTCCTGCCATCCTGTAGTACCCAGGAACTGTATTTATTATTTGCTGACTTTTACGTTTTCTTTTACTGCTGCTGTGTTGCGGAGTTGTCATAATAAACATCATTGACTTTTATCCAAGTTGTCGTGGTCACGCCTTCGGGCAGTTATTATTCATGTTACTTACATGTCCAGGGGTCTGATACAACCTCCCAGGTTCCGGTACATCTCAGCCCCTACAACTGAGGCTGCCTCCCGTCAGCTCAGGCCCTCAGTTGTGTCAGTAAGCACTGACCTAATGAATCCAGCCGGAGACCAGGATCAAGCGGCCAGGCCGATGCAAGAACTGGCAGCCCGACTAGAACATCAGGAGGCTGCACAGGGCCACATCATCCGCTGTCTCCAGGATCTCTCTACTCGGCTGGATGGGATTCAGACAACTCTCCGTGGATCAGGCGCATCTGGTGCGTCAACCACAGTGACTCCAGCTATAACCCCACCCACCTTACCCATTTCTGCTCCACGTCTTCATCTTCCAACGCCAGCAAAATTTGACGGATCTCCAAGATTCTGCAGGGGATTTCTCAACCAGTGTGAGATTCAGTTTGAGCTACAACCTGGCAATTTTCCCAGTGACCGTACAAAAATTGCCTACATCATCTCTCTTCTCAGTGGCTCCGCCCTTGACTGGGCATCACCGTTATGGGAGAGGTCCGACACCCTGCTATCTTCTTACACTGCATTCGTGTCAACATTCAGGCGCATCTTCGACGAGCCAGGCCGGGTAACCTCAGCTTCATCCGAGATTCTCCGTTTACGCCAGGGGTCACGTACTGTAGGACAATATCTGATACAGTTCCAGATCCTGGCATCCGAACTGGCATGGAACGACGAGGCCCTGTATGCTGCATTCTGGCATGGCTTATCTGAGCTTATTAAAGATGAGTTAGCTACCAGAGACTTACCTTCTAAGTTAGATGAGCTAATCTCACTCTGCACGAAAGTTGATTTACGTTTCAGAGAGAGAGCAACTGAGCGTGGAAGATCATCTGCTCCAAAATCTTCTGCTCCTCCTCCTCGTCAACTGTCACCATCTAAAGATGAGCCCATGCAAATTGGCCGTTCCCGTTTAACTCCTGCTGAGCGCCGAAGACGTCTCTCTGAGTCTCTTTGTCTTTACTGTGCAGCTCCGTCTCACACCATCAATGCCTGTCCCGAACGTCCGGGAAAACTCCAAACCCTAGCTCGCCCAGGAGAGGGCCGGCTAGGAGTAATGATCTCCTCTCCATCTCCTCATGATTGTAATCTCCCAGTCTCGCTTCAAGTTGCTCAACGTTATCGGAACGTCATTGCTCTGCTTGATTCCGGAGCAGCTGGGAACTTTATTACTGAAGCCTATGTTAAACGGTGGTCCCTACCCACCGAGAGACTTCCTTCCTCCTTTTCCTTAACTGCCGTGGATGGCAGTAAAATTTTTGATACTGTTATTGCTCTAAGGACTCTACCAGTTCGTCTGAGAGTGGGAGTTCTTCATTCCGAACTTATTTCACTTTTAGTGATTCCAAGAGCCACACATCCTGTGGTCCTGGGCCTTCCATGGCTCCATCTTCACAATCCTACAATTGATTGGACGACTACGCAAATCCTGGCATGGGGTTCCTCCTGTGCAGAGACATGTTTGTTTAAAGTATTGCCTGTCTGTTCTTCCTCCCCCAGGTCGTCTGATGTTCCACCTCCTCCATATCAAGATTTCACGGATGTGTTCAGTAAAGCTTCTGCTGATATCCTTCCTCCTCATAGAGAATGGGACTGCCCGATTGATCTCGTTCCAGGGAAGGTTCCACCTCGAGGCCGAACTTATCCGTTGTCTCTGCCTGAGACGCATTCTATGGAGGAATACATTAAAGAGAACCTAGCAAAGGGGTTCATTCGACCTTCTTCTTCCCCAGCCGGCGCAGGCTTCTTTTTTGTAAAAAAGAAAGATGGTGGTCTGCGGCCGTGCATCGACTACAGAGGTTTGAACGACATTACCATCAAGAACCGTTATCCTTTACCCCTGATTACTGAGCTCTTTGACAGAGTTAGCGGAGCTACCATCTTTACAAAGCTGGACTTGCGAGGTGCATACAATCTCATCCGGATCCGTGAGGGTGACGAGTGGAAGACCGCCTTTAACACCCGTGACGGACATTATGAGTACCTCGTCATGCCCTTCAGATTGAGCAATGCTCCAGCTGTCTTCCAGCATTTTGTCAATGAGATTTTCAGAGACATTCTATACCGTCATGTCGTGGTCTATCTAGACGATATCCTCATTTTTGCCAACGATTTAGAGGAACATCGTTTTTGGGTTAAAGAGGTTCTGTCCCGTCTCCGTGTCAATCATCTCTATTGCAAATTAGAAAAATGCGTCTTTGAAGTCAAGTCCATTCCGTTTCTAGGGTACATTGTGTCCGGTTCCGGACTAGAGATGGATCCTGAGAAACTACAAGCAATTCAGAATTGGCCGGTACCCTTAACCCTCAAAGGGGTCCAGAGGTTCTTAGGGTTCGCCAATTATTACCGAAAGTTTATACGAGACTTTTCCACCATTGTGGCGCCTATTACTGCTTTCACCAAGAAGGGTGCTAACCCGTCCAAGTGGTCTGAAGAAGCCATGCAAGCTTTTCATCTTTTAAAACAGAGGTTCATCTCTGCGCCTGTCCTGAAACAGCCTGACATCGACTCTCCTTTCATCCTAGAGGTGGATGCCTCCTCCGTTGGAGTAGGAGCGGTGTTATCTCAGAGGGCTAAAGATGGCCATTTACATCCTTGCAGTTTCTTCTCCCGGAAGTTCTCCCCAGCTGAGCGCAACTATGCCATTGGCGACCAGGAGTTGCTAGCCATCAAGCTCGCTCTAGAAGAGTGGAGGTATCTGTTGGAGGGAGCTTCTCATTTAATCACCATACTTACAGACCACAAGAACCTTTTATATCTGAAGGGCGCACAATGTCTCAACCCTCGTCAGGCCAGATGGGCACTTTTCTTTTCCAGGTTCGACTTTAAACTCCAGTTCTGTCCGGGCTCTCAGAATCGCAAGGCCGATGCCCTTTCCCGCTCATGGGAGCAAGAAAATGAGTCAGAGTCTTCAGACAAGCATCCTATTATAAATCCGTTGGCATTCTCCACGGTAGGGATGGACTCTACGCCCCCATCAGGGAAAAGTTTTGTGAAGCCGATGCTAAGGAAGAAGCTCATGCATTGGGCCCATGCTTCCCGTTTTGCCGGACATACAGGTATCCAAAAAACCCTGGAGTTTATCTCTAGGTCCTATTGGTGGCCAACTCTGAAAAAGGACGTCTTGGAGTTTATTGCATCTTGCCCAAAGTGTGCCCAACATAAAGTATCCCGCCAGTCGCCTGCGGGGCAACTGGTTCCACTATCCGTTCCCCGTCGACCATGGACCCACTTGTCGATGGATTTCATTACAGACTTACCCATGTGCAACAAGTTCAATACCATCTGGGTGGTAGTTGACCGGTTCACCAAGATGGCACACTTCATTCCTCTCACCGGTCTTCCGTCAGCTTCCAAGTTGGCTCAAGTATTCATACAAGAGATCTTCCGACTCCACGGTCTTCCTGAAGAAATTATCTCAGATCGAGGAGTTCAATTCACAGCCAAATTCTGGCGAAGTTTATGTCAAGTCCTCCAAGTCAAGCTAAAGTTTTCCACGGCTTACCATCCTCAGACCAATGGTCAAACCGAGAGGGTGAATCAGGACTTGGAGGCCTTCCTCCGCATCTATGTGTCCTCCTCTCAAGATGACTGGGTTCAATTACTTCCCTGGGCCGAGTTCTGTCATAACAACCAGTATCATTCCTCATCTGCTTCAACACCATTCTTCACTAACTTTGGATTCCACCCTAAAGTTCCTGAGTTCCAACCGCTTCCAGCAACTTCTGTTCCCGCAGTGGATATCACCTTGCATCAGTTTGCCAATATCTGGAAGAGCGTACGATCAGCTCTGCTCAAGGCATCGTTCAGGTACAAGAAGTTTGCGGATAAGAAGCGTCGAGCAGTTCCTGCTCTCAAGGTGGGTGATCGGGTATGGTTATCCACGAAGAATTTGAGGTTAAGAGTTCCCAGTATGAAGTTTGCACCTCGCTATATCGGTCCTTTCAAGATTGAACAAGTCATCAATCCTGTTGCTTACAGACTCCAGTTGCCTCCCTTCTTAAAAATACCCAGGACATTCCATGTTTCCCTGTTGAAACCGCTGATCTTGAATCGGTTTCATTCCTCACTTCCTCCAACTCCGAAAGTCCAAACTCAACGAGGCGTTGAGTATGAAGTGGCCAAGATCCTGGACTCACGTCACCGTTACGGTCAACTACAATATCTTATTGACTGGAAGGGTTATGGTCCTGAGGAACGTTCATGGACCAATGCTTCTGATGTCCATGCTCCTGCCTTGGTCCGGAGATTCCATTCCAAGTTTCCTCAAAAGCCAAAGAAGTGTCCTGGGGCCACTCCTAAAGGGGGGGGTGCTGTCACGATCCGGGTATCTGGACGCCATTTCTTACCCATCAGATGCCTCCTAAGGCTGGCTCAGCGCTCCAGGACCGGATCCCATCTGTTATCCTAATGTTCACATTCCTGCATCCTCTCCTGTCTCTCTGAGACGCTGTCACAGCAACGCCTTATTACATCTGGCATGGCGTCTCCCGCGGCCTCCGCCGCCGTCCCTGAGCTTCTGCATGCAGAGTGTCAGAGTGGCGATTACGTCAGCCGCGGCCTCCGCTGTGTCAGCGTGGTTGGATGTGCACTTGTCAGCCTGGCGTCTCCTGTCTCCAGTGGCCGGCGCCGCCATTACTGTTTTCATTACCACATGGATTACAAACCAAACTTCCCTCCAAGTGTCTGCATGGGCGCAGCCATCTTGGATTCTGTCAGCTGATCATTTCCTCCAATCTGTTGTCAGTATTGTTAATCTGCATAATTGCCTAGCCAATCCCTTCCTTGCTGCAGGTATAAATACACTGTGCCTGAGCAAGGAAGGCGTCAGTGCTTTGGTTGTCAAACCTAGTTCCTGTTTGTCTCTCTCCTGTGATTGTCTTCCAGGTTCCAGCTCCTGTCTCAAGACTTCCACCATAGAGACCCGCACCAGCATTCCACCTGCGGTGTAGCCTGACTCTCCAATTCATTGTGGATTCATCTGTTTCCAGCTACAACATTACCTGCTTCCAGCTCAGCTTCCAGCAGAGTACAGCTTCCCTTAAAGGGCCGGTGTCCTTTCTACACTTTACCACTCTCCACCGGTATTATTATTTCTCCGCTCTCAAGTTCTACATTTCAGTTCATATTTCATCGCTCCCAAGTTCATTTATTATTTAACTGGTTCCAGCCAGTATCCACTCCGTGCTAACAACAGTCTGGTTCCAGCCAGTATCCACAGCAGCTGTTTTACCTTCAGCAACCCAGCTTTTCCTGGAACACCAGCTGGCACAATCCTGGGTTATCTCCATTGCTACAGTCGGGCCTGGTAAGGACTTTCCATCTAGAAGATCATAAGAACTATCTCACACTACCAGTGCCCTGTGGCTCCTGCCATCCTGTAGTACCCAGGAACTGTATTTATTATTTGCTGACTTTTACGTTTTCTTTTACTGCTGCTGTGTTGCAGAGTTGTCATAATAAACATCATTGACTTTTATCCAAGTTGTCGTGGTCACGCCTTCGGGCAGTTATTATTCATGTTACTTACATGTCCAGGGGTCTGATACAACCTCCCAGGTTCCGGTACATCTCAGCCCCTACAACTGAGGCTGCCTCCCGTCAGCTCAGGCCCTCAGTTGTGACACTTTGGTATAATCCCCATGGTCCTTACGGAGTCCCCAGCATCCACTAGGACGTCAGAGAAAATAAGATTTTACTTACCGGTAAATCTATTACTCGTAGTCCGTAGTGGATGCTGGGCGCCCGTCCCAAGTGCGGACTTTCTGCAATACGTGTACATAGTTATTGCTTAATAATGGGTTATGTTATGTTGGCATCCATTGTTGATGCCCTGTTGTTGTTCATACTGTTGACTGGATAAGTGTATCACAAGTTATACGGTGTGATTGGTGTGGCTGGTATGAGTCTTACCCGAGATTCCAAAATCCTTTCCTTATAATGTCTGCTCTTCCTGGCACAGTTTCCTTAACTGAGGTCTGGAGGAGGGGCATAGATGGAGGAGCCAGTGCACACCAGATAGTACTAAATCTTTCTTTAGAGTGCCCAGTCTCCTGCGGAGCCCGCTATTCCCCATGGTCCTTACGGAGTCCCCAGCATCCACTACGGACTACGAGAAATAGATTTACCGGTAAGTAAAATCTTATTTTAAGCTACCACTTTATAACTAGACACTTCATAAACTAGGCCTTGTTGCATCCAAAAGGAATGGTGTCCTAACCTATACTGAATAAATAGGACTACTGCAATATGTGTTCATCCTCATTACAACCTCGACCCCCACACAGCAAACGGTGTTAATCAAATCTAACAAATGTAAGGTCAGTTAACCACACTTGATCTCCATAAGTTCTTAACATAGTACAGATATAAATCCATTATAACAGCTTTCTAATGTTTTAACTATGCAATGTAATCACTGCTATGATATAAAAACACAGATCACTTGAATCCAATGAAAGTGCTAGTTGATCAAATTTATTATTTATTTATTACCACTTATTTATATAGCGCACACATATTCCGCAGCACTGTACAGAGAATATTTGCCCATTCACATCAGTCCCTGCCCCAGTGGAGCTTACAATCTATATTCCCTACCACATGTACATACAGACACATTCACGCTAGGGTTAATTTTTGACTCCCCAGGCTCTTGCAGCAAATCTGGATCTCTCTGCTATACTGGGTGCCTGTGAAGATCCGTGTTCCCTAGTCTGTTATTATAATAGGGATGTTATAGCTGCAATTGATATTATCGCCCCTGTGCGTATAAGTCCTCGTAAACCACAACGTCAAGCTCCATGGTTCGACAACAGTGTTAGTTATGGAGGAAGACTAACCTAGTGGATGACAAAATAAAACTAATAAAACATAACGAAGAATATCAATCGACAATCACTCGTAAGAAATCACAGTTCCTGTCAAATGAGATCACGGCAGCAAACAATAGGCCAGCTCAACTTTTCCGCACAGTGGAGATGCTTTGCAAGCCAGCATGCCTGCAGACTGATGAAACCCTCTCCCAGGCAAGATGCAATAGGTTTGCAAACTTCTTTGCAGATAAAATATCCACCATCCGGGCTGGAATCTCCACAGTGCCATCAAAGGAGTGCCAAACTACAAAGCATGCCAATATAAGCCACCTGCCTTCATGGACCAGCTTTGACCCTGTGGATGTAAAGGACACTGCTGAAATTGCTCGGATTTTGCGTCCCACCACCTGTGATCTGGACCCGGCCTCAACCAAGCTTCTAATAGGTTGTATGGATAGAATTGGTCCTGTCTTTGCAAAAAATGTTCAATGCTCTTTGCAGACAGGCATTTTTCCTGGACCCCTAAAGGAAGCAATTGTTAGACCGCTTCTTACAAAAACCTAATTTAGATCCCGTCTGCATGACCAACTACAGACCGGTATCAAACCTTCTTTTCCTAGGAAAGGTTATTGAGAAAGTGGTTGCAAATCAATTGGAAACCCGCCTGACAACCCATGATATTAATGATCCATTCCAATCAGGATTCAGGAGAAGACATATCACTGAAACAGCCCTGATGTGTGTGTTAAATGATCTTCTGATGGCAAGAGACAGAGGTGACGGTCCAATATTAATCCATCTGGATCTCTCAGCAGCATTTGATACCGTGGACCATGGGCTTCTGATTGAGCGACTGATACATTTCTGTGGTCTGGATGGCACAGTCCTAAGCTGGTTCAAATAATTTCTCACAGGCAGGTCACAAAGAGTATCGTCTGGAGTATACTCATCACCATCAGTGCCATTGCCATGTGGTATCCCATAAGGTTCTATACAATCCCCCATGCTTTTTGCAGTATACATGCTCCTGTTGGGTGAAATAATCAGGTGCCATGGCCTGGTCTACCACTGCTATGCAGATGATACACAACTGTACTTGTCCTTTGCTCCGGGCAACCCTAAATGGCTGTCTAGCTGAGCTCCAGGAGTGGATGAGCGCCAGTTGGCTGCGACTGAACCAAGATAAAACAGAGGTCCTTATGATACGACTGCAACATTAAAGGACAAGACTGCAGCATAGCCAACCAACTGGACTTACACTCGGGAATTCAGAATTACAGACCAATGATCGTATGCGGAATCTTGGCGTTGTCCTGGACTGTGGCTTGACACTTAAACATCAGATATCAGCCACAATCAAATCCTCATTCTTTCACCTGAGGAACATAGCCAGAATCAAGCACTTAATTCCCTCAGATGATCTGCCAAAGTGTTAGGGTCTCCTGCTCTGTGCTGCCACGTCGTCATGGCAACCGGGAGACAAGTGCTAGCGGAGTAACCTGAGCGTAGCTGATACTCCGGTTCGGGTATTTTGCTGTGCAGTGGTTACAGGCTCTGTGCACGGCAGGGGATCTGGTGCTGGTTTTTGTGCTCACAGTCTGTGAGGTCTGAGTGGGGCGTGGACAGCACCTGCTATATAAACCCTCTTCTCAGGTTAGGCAGATGCTGCTGAATCTTTGTTGGTTAGTCAGTTCCTGAAAGCTAGCTAGTACTGTGTAAACTTTGTATTTGTTTGTTGCTTACTGCAAATAGGCCTTGGGATTTGGTATTACACTCTGCCAATCCAGACCTAGCAGTAAGACTGGAGTCAGTCGTTTAACCTGCTGGGGTTCTTTTGCTACTCTGTGAACCTAGCAAGTTTGCGGCTGTATTCTCAGACTTGCCTGCCAAAATCCTTTCTCACTGTGCAAGGTGTTCAGGTGTCAGTTTAGTGGCAGTAAGCTGAACC
This sequence comes from Pseudophryne corroboree, assembly GCF_028390025.1. Taxonomy (NCBI): domain Eukaryota; kingdom Metazoa; phylum Chordata; class Amphibia; order Anura; family Myobatrachidae; genus Pseudophryne; species Pseudophryne corroboree. Next base: position 650,733,866 of record NC_086444.1, on the reverse strand, counting down.
AGTGCACTGCAAGTGAGGACAAGGATTGTGGAGACTTTCCTTGTGTCTATTATTCCATCTCTGACCAAGGAGTTTACTGCCACACCCGTTGGTAACCCTTTAGGGTTTTGCTGTTGCCCTTAGCAACAGCATTTCGGGTTCTCTACGTATTAAATCACTACATCTTGCTTCTTTCCATCTGAGCATTCCTAATATTAGGGAGACACCCAGTTTCTTAGCCTTTGGGATTCTCTGTTCACTTTGTGTTTATTTTGTTACCCTATCACCTTCTGTGTATGTAATGTCATATTCCCCAGTCTGTCTGTGAGTTCATTTGTTTTGCAGCCCTCACCGTTCAGACACCAGTACATTCCTGCTGGCACTGGTGTGCATAACACAAATTCATACATTCATTTGTATCATCTCGATTAGACTACTGTAATACCCTCTACCTTGGTCTCCCAGCAAAAGAATTGCAGCGCTTACAGCTGGTGCAAAATACAGCTGCCAGGCTGTTAACCAACCAGCCCCGTTCTAGCCACATAACACTCATCCTCTACTCCCTTCACTGGCTGCCTGTAAGATGGCGAATCATCTTCAAGATTGGCTTACTGAGTTTCAAAGCATTACATGACCAAGGCCCAAGGTACCTGAAACAGCTTCTGACCCCATACTGCCCCAGTCGATTACTGCGATCTGTAGATGAAGGACTTTTAGCAGTACCTAGAATCTCACGTAATTCAACTGGGGGTCGAGCTTTTAGTCATGCGGCTCCGACTCTGTGGTACTAACTTCCCCGCACAGTGCAAGAGGCCCCAACTATAGAATCCTTCAAAAGTAGACTCAAGACTTTCCTGTTTACTCAAGCATTTCCATAATGTCCCTTTTAGTATCTCCATGCTTCTGTATTTTATGCAAATGTACTTCATTATTTTGTGTACTATATTATGCTATGTATCTGTTAAGCGCCTTGAGTCCTATTGGAGAAAGAGCGCTATATAAACACAATTATTATTATTAATTATTATTATTTGTTGGGAGCAATTAACCTACCAGTATATTTTTGGATTGTGGGAAGAAACCGGAGTACCCCGGAAGAAACCCACACAAGTACGGGGAGAATATACAATCTCTGCACAGTTAGGGCCAGGGTGGGAATTGAACCCATGACCTCAGTGCTGTGAGGCAGTAATGCTAACCATTACACCATCCGTACTACCCAATAATACTTTATTAACAGCATTTGAAATTTGCTGCAGTAGAGATCTGTATAGGATTACCTGTTTATGAAAGGGAGAGAGAAGGAGTTAATTCGCAATCGATATCAGTTGAAGATGTTACTTCTAATATTTAACTGATATTGATTTTAAACTGCCACTTTATAACTAGCCACTTCATATACTAGGCACTGTAGCGTAAAAAGAACTGGCGTCCTAACCTATGTCCCTCAACTTTACTTATTCAATGTTCAGCAGCCATTTTACTTTTCTAACTTTACCTTTCCCCTACATACCCTACATGTCCTCCTTGGTGGAAATTTTATAATTTTAAGGGTTTCTAGGAGCGATTTTAAATACTTTCTCAAACCTAATAAGACATCTTACACTATTCCACACTTTCCCATTCCTCAATATCTGTTCTTTTATTTAAACATAACTAAAAATATACACATGTTGCTTTATATCTTATGAAAGCATATTTTGTTAATTAAAACAGTTCTTTTTTATTAGTACATACATATTTATTTATGTATCTAAATAACGATATGACAAAAGATTGATCCAAAAATGATAATTAATTTTTTTTTATATTTCTTCTTCAAAAGTGAAGTAGTCTTCTTATTAGAGATGAGCGCCGGAAATTTTTCGGGTTTTGGTTTTGGGTTCGGTTCCGCGGCCGTGTTTTGGGTTCGACCGCGTTTTGGCAAAACCTCACCGAATTTTTTTTGTCGGATTCGGGTGTGTTTTGGATTCGGGTGTTTTTTTCCAAAAAACCTAAAAAACAGCTTAAATCATAGAATTTGGCGGTCATTTTGATCCCAAAGTATTATTAACCTCAAAAACCATAATTTCCACTCATTTTCAGTCTATTCTGAATACCTCACACCTCACAATATTATTTTTAGTCCTAAAATTTGCACCGAGGTCGCTGTGTGAGTAAGATAAGCGACCCTAGTGGCCGACACAAACACCGGGCCCATCTAGGAGTGGCACTGCAGTGTCACGCAGGATGGCCCTTCCAAAAAACCCTCCCCAAACAGCACATGACGCAAAGAAAAAAAGAGGCGCAAAGAGGTAGCTGTGTGAGTAAGATAAGCGACCCTAGTGGCCGACACAAACACCGGGCCCATCTAGGAGTGTCACTGCAGTGTCACGCAGGATGTCCCTTCCAAAAAACCCTCCCCAAACAGCACATGACGCAAAGAAAAAAAGAGGCGCAATGAGGTAGCTGTGTGAGTAAGATAAGCGACCCTAGTGGCCGACACAAACACCGGGCCCATCTAGGAGTGGCACTGCAGTGTCACGCAGGATGTCCCTTCCAAAAAACCCTCCCCAAACAGCACATGACGCAAAGAAAAAAAGAGGCGCAATGAGGTAGCTGTGTGAGTAAGATAAGCGACCCTAGTGGCCGACACAAACACCGGGCCCATCTAGGAGTGTCACTGCAGTGTCACGCAGGATGTCCCTTCCAAAAAACCCTCCCCAAACAGCACATGACGCAAAGAAAAAAAGAGGCGCAATGAGGTAGCTGTGTGAGTAAGATAAGCGACCCTAGTGGCCGACACAAACACCGGGCCCATCTAGGAGTGGCACTGCAGTGTCACGCAGGATGTCCCTTCCAAAAAACCCTCCCCAAACAGCACATGACGCAAAGAAAAAGAAAAGAAAAAAGAGGTGCAAGATGGAATTGTCCTTGGGCCCTCCCACCCACCCTTATGTTGTATAAACAAAACAGGACATGCACACTTTAACCAACCCATCATTTCAGTGACAGGGTCTGCCACACGACTGTGACTGATATGACGGGTTGGTTTGGACCCCCCCCAAAAAAGAAGCAATTAATCTCTCCTTGCACAAACTGGCTCTACAGAGGCAAGATGTCCACCTCATCATCACCCTCCGATATATCACCGTGTACATCCCCCTCCTCACAGATTATCAATTCGTCCCCACTGGAATCCACCATCTCAGCTCCCTGTGTACTTTGTGGAGGCAATTGCTGCTGGTCAATGTCTCCGCGGAGGAATTGATTATAATTCATTTTAATGAACATCATCTTCTCCACATTTTCTGGATGTAACCTCGTACGCCGATTGCTGACAAGGTGAGCGGCGGCACTAAACACTCTTTCGGAGTACACACTTGTGGGAGGGCAACTTAGGTAGAATAAAGCCAGTTTGTGCAAGGGCCTCCAAATTGCCTCTTTTTCCTGCCAGTATAAGTACGGACTGTGTGACGTGCCTACTTGGATGCGGTCACTCATATAATCCTCCACCATTCTATCAATGTTGAGAGAATCATATGCAGTGACAGTAGACGACATGTCCGTAATCGTTGTCAGGTCCTTCAGTCCGGACCAGATGTCAGCATCAGCAGTCGCTCCAGACTGCCCTGCATCACCGCCAGCGGGTGGGCTCGGAATTCTGAGCCTTTTCCTCGCACCCCCAGTTGCGGGAGAATGTGAAGGAGGAGATGTTGACAGGTCGCGTTCCGCTTGACTTGACAATTTTGTCACCAGCAGGTCTTTCAACCCCAGCAGACTTGTGTCTGCCGGAAAGAGAGATCCAAGGTAGGCTTTAAATCTAGGATCGAGCACGGTGGCCAAAATGTAGTGCTCTGATTTCAACAGATTGACCACCCGTGAATCCTTGTTAAGCGAATTAAGGGCTCCATCCACAAGTCCCACATGCCTAGCGGAATCGCTCCGTGTTAGCTCCTCCTTCAATGTCTCCAGCTTCTTCTGCAAAAGCCTGATGAGGGGAATGACCTGACTCAGGCTGGCAGTGTCTGAACTGACTTCACGTGTGGCAAGTTCAAAGGGCATCAGAACCTTGCACAACGTTGAAATCATTCTCCACTGCGCTTGAGACAGGTGCATTCCACCTACTATATCGTGCTCAATTGTATAGGCTTGAATGGCCTTTTGCTGCTCCTCCAACCTCTGAAGCATATAGAGGGTTGAATTCCACCTCCTTACCACTTCTTGCTTCAGATGATGGCAGGGCAGGTTCAGTAGTTTTTGGTGGTGCTCCAGTCTTCTGTACGTGGTGCCTGTACGCCGAAAGTGTCCCGCAATTCTTCTGGCCACCGACAGCATCTCTTGCACGCCCCTGTCGTTTTTTAAAAAATTCTGCACCACCAAATTCAAGGTATGTGCAAAACATGGGACGTGCTGGAATTTGCCCATATTTAATGCACACACAATATTGCTGGCGTTGTCCGATGCCACAAATCCACAGGAGAGTCCAATTGGGGTAAGCCATTCCGCGATGATCTTCCTCAGTTGCCGTAAGAGGTTTTCAGCTGTGTGCGTATTCTGGAAAGCGGTGATACAAAGCGTAGCCTGCCTAGGAAAGAGTTGGCGTTTGCGAGATGCTGCTACTGGTGCCGCCGCTGCTGTTCTTGCGGCGGGAGTCCATACATCTACCCAGTGGGCTGTCACAGTCATATAGTCCTGACCCTGCCCTGCTCCACTTGTCCACATGTCCGTGGTTAAGTGGACATTGGGTACAACTGCATTTTTTAGGACACTGGTGAGTCTTTTTCTGACGTCCGTGTACATTCTCGGTATCGCCTGCCTAGAGAAGTGGAACCTAGATGGTATTTGGTAACGGGGGCACACTGCCTCAATAAATTGTCTAGTTCCCTGTGAACTAACGGCGGATACCGGACGCACGTCTAACACCAACATAGTTGTCAAGGCCTCAGTTATCCGCTTTGCAGCAGGATGACTGCTGTGATATTTCATCTTCCTCGCAAAGGACTGCTGAACAGTCAATTGCTTACTGGAAGTAGTACAAGTGGGCTTACGACTTCCCCTCTGGGATGACCATCGACTCCCAGCAGCAACAACAGCAGCGCCAGCAGCAGTAGGCGTTACACGCAAGGATGCATCGGAGGAATCCCAGGCAGGAGAGGACTCGTCAGAATTGCCAGTGACATTGCCTGCAGGACTATTGGCATTCCTGGGGAAGGAGGAAATTGACACTGAGGGAGTTGGTGGGGTGGTTTGCGTGAGCTTGGTTACAAGAGGAAGGGATTTACTGGTCAGTGGACTGCTTCCGCTGTCACCCAAAGTTTTTGAACTTGTCACTGACTTATTATGAATGCGCTGCAGGTGACGTATAAGGGAGGATGTTCCGAGGTGGTTAACGTCCTTACCCCTACTTATTACAGCTTGACAAAGGGAACACACGGCTTGACACCTGTTGTCCGCATTTCTGGTGAAATACTTCCACACCGAAGAGCTGATTTTTTTGGTATTTTCACCAGGCATGTCAACGGCCATATTCCTACCACGGACAACAGGTGTCTCCCCGGGTGCCTGACTTAAACAAACCACCTCACCATCAGAATCCTCCTGGTCAATTTCCTCCCCAGCGCCAGCAACACCCATATCCTCCTCATCCTGGTGTACTTCAACACTGACATCTTCAATCTGACTATCAGGAACTGGACTGCGGGTGCTCCTTCCATCACTTGCAGGGGGCGTGCAAATGGTGGAAGGCGCATGCTCTTCACGTCCAGTGTTGGGAAGGTCAGGCATCGCAACCGACACAATTGGAGTCGGACTCTCCTTGTGGATTTGGGATTTCGAAGAACGCACAGTTCTTTGCGGTGCTACTGCTTTTGCCAGCTTTAGTCTTTTCATTTTTCTAGCGAGAGGCTGAGTGCTTCCATCCTCATGTGAAGCTGAACCACTAGCCATGAACATAGGCCAGGGCCTCAGCCGTTCCTTGCCACTCCGTGTGGTAAATGGCATATTGGCAAGTTTACGCTTCTCCTCCGACAATTTTATTTTAGGTTTTGGAGTCCTTTTTTTACTGATATTTGGTGTTTTGGATTTGACATGCTCTGTACTATGACATTGGGCATCGGCCTTGGCAGACGACGTTGCTGGCATTTCATCGTCTCGGCCATGACTAGTGGCAGCAGCTTCAGCACGAGGTGGAAGTGGATCTTGATCTTTCCCTAATTTTGGAACCTCAACATTTTTGTTCTCCATATTTTAATAGGCACAACTAAAAGGCACCTCAGGTAAACAATGGAGATGGATGGATTGGATACTAGTATACAATTATGGACAGGCTGCCGAGTGCCGACACAGAGGTAGCCACAGCCGTGAACTACCGCACTGTACTGTGTCTGCTGCTAATATATAGACTGGTTGATAAAGAGATAGTATACTCGTAACTAGTATGTATGTATAAAGAAAGAAAAAAAAACCACGGTTAGGTGGTATATACAATTATGGACGGGCTGCCGAGTGCCGACACAGAGGTAGCCACAGCCGTGAACTACCGCACTGTACTGTGTCTGCTGCTAATATAGACTGGTTGATAAAGAGATAGTATACTCGTAACTAGTATGTATGTATAAAGAAAGAAAAAAAAACCACGGTTAGGTGGTATATACAATTATGGACGGGCTGCCGAGTGCCGACACAGAGGTAGCCACAGCCGTGAACTACCGCACTGTACTGTGTCTGCTGCTAATATATAGACTGGTTGATAAAGAGATAGTATACTCGTAACTAGTATGTATGTATAAAGAAAGAAAGAAAAACCACGGTTAGGTGGTATATACAATTATGGACGGGCTGCCGAGTGCCGACACAGAGGTAGCCACAGCCGTGAACTACCGCACTGTACTGTGTCTGCTGCTAATATATAGACTGGTTGATAAAGAGATAGTATACTCGTAACTAGTATGTATGTATAAAGAAAGAAAAAAAAACCACGGTTAGGTGGTATATACAATTATGGACGGGCTGCCGAGTGCCGACACAGAGGTAGCCACAGCCGTGAACTACCGCACTGTACTGTGTCTGCTGCTAATATAGACTGGTTGATAAAGAGATAGTATACTCGTAACTAGTATGACTATAAAGAAAGAAAAAAAAACCACGGTTAGGTGGTATATACAATTATGGACGGGCTGCCGAGTGCCGACACAGAGGTAGCCACAGCCGTGAACTACCGCACTGTACTGTGTCTGCTGCTAATATAGACTGGTTGATAAAGAGATAGTATACTCGTAACTAGTATGTATGTATAAAGAAAGAAAAAAAAAACACGGTTAGGTGGTATATACAATTATGGACGGGCTGCCGAGTGCCGACACAGAGGTAGCCACAGCCGTGAACTACCGCACTGTACTGTGTCTGCTGCTAATATAGACTGGTTGATAAAGAGATAGTATACTCGTAACTAGTATGTATGTATAAAGAAAGAAAAAAAAACCACGGTTAGGTGGTATATACAATTATGGACGGGCTGCCGAGTGCCGACACAGAGGTAGCCACAGCCGTGAACTACCGCACTGTACTGTGTCTGCTGCTAATATATAGACTGGTTGATAAAGAGATAGTATACTCGTAACTAGTATGTATGTATAAAGAAAGAAAAAAAAACCACGGTTAGGTGGTATATACAATTATGGACGGGCTGCCGAGTGCCGACACAGAGGTAGCCACAGCCGTGAACTACCGCACTGTACTGTGTCTGCTGCTAATATAGACTGGTTGATAAAGAGATAGTATACTCGTAACTAGTATGTATGTATAAAGAAAGAAAAAAAAACCACGGTTAGGTGGTATATACAATTATGGACGGGCTGCCGAGTGCCGACACAGAGGTAGCCACAGCCGTGAACTACCGCACTGTACTGTGTCTGCTGCTAATATAGACTGGTTGATAAAGAGATAGTATACTCGTAACTAGTATGACTATAAAGAAAGAAAAAAAAACCACGGTTAGGTGGTATATACAATTATGGACGGGCTGCCGAGTGCCGACACAGAGGTAGCCACAGCCGTGAACTACCGCACTGTACTGTGTCTGCTGCTAATATATAGACTGGTTGATAAAGAGATAGTATACTCGTAACTAGTATGTATGTATAAAGAAAGAAAAAAAAACCACGGTTAGGTGGTATATACAATTATGGACGGGCTGCCGAGTGCCGACACAGAGGTAGCCACAGCCGTGAACTACCGCACTGTACTGTGTCTGCTGCTAATATAGACTGGTTGATAAAGAGATAGTATACTCGTAACTAGTATGACTATAAAGAAAGAAAAAAAAACCACGGTTAGGTGGTATATACAATTATGGACGGGCTGCCGAGTGCCGACACAGAGGTAGCCACAGCCGTGAACTACCGCACTGTACTGTGTCTGCTGCTAATATATAGACTGGTTGATAAAGAGATAGTATACTCGTAACTAGTATGTATGTATAAAGAAAGAAAAAAAAACCACGGTTAGGTGGTATATACAATTATGGACGGGCTGCCGAGTGCCGACACAGAGGTAGCCACAGCCGTGAACTACCGCACTGTACTGTGTCTGCTGCTAATATAGACTGGTTGATAAAGAGATAGTATACTCGTAACTAGTATGTATGTATAAAGAAAGAAAAAAAAAACCACGGTTAGGTGGTATATACAATTATGGACGGGCTGCCGAGTGCCGACACAGAGGTAGCCACAGCCGTGAACTACCGCACTGTACTGTGTCTGCTGCTAATATATAGACTGGTTGATAAAGAGATAGTATACTCGTAACTAGTATGTATGTATAAAGAAAGAAAAAAAAACCACGGTTAGGTGGTATATACAATTATGGACGGGCTGCCGAGTGCCGACACAGAGGTAGCCACAGCCGTGAACTACCGCACTGTACTGTGTCTGCTGCTAATATATAGACTGGTTGATAAAGAGATAGTATACTCGTAACTAGTATGTATGTATAAAGAAAGAAAAAAAAACCACGGTTAGGTGGTATATACAATTATGGACGGGCTGCCGAGTGCCGACACAGAGGTAGCCACAGCCGTGAACTACCGCACTGTACTGTGTCTGCTGCTAATATAGACTGGTTGATAAAGAGATAGTATACTTGTAACTAGTATGTATGTATAAAGAAAGAAAAAAAAACCACGGTTAGGTGGTATATACAATTATGGACGGGCTGCCGAGTGCCGACACAGAGGTAGCCACAGCCGTGAACTACCGCACTGTACTGTGTCTGCTGCTAATATAGACTGGTTGATAAAGAGATAGTATACTCGTAACTAGTATGACTATAAAGAAAGAAAAAAAAACCACGGTTAGGTGGTATATACAATTATGGACGGGCTGCCGAGTGCCGACACAGAGGTAGCCACAGCCGTGAACTACCGCACTGTACTGTGTCTGCTGCTAATATAGACTGGTTGATAAAGAGATAGTATACTACTAATATTATATATACTGGTGGTCAGGTCACTGGTCACTAGTCACACTGGCAGTGGCACTCCTGCAGCAAAAGTGTGCACTGTTTAATTTTAATATAATATTATGTACTCCTGGCTCCTGCTATAACCTATAACTGGCACTGCAGTGCTCCCCAGTCTCCCCCACAATTATAAGCTGTGTGAGCTGAGCACAGTCAGATATATATATACATTGATGCAGCACACTGGGCTGAGCAGTGCACACAGATATGGTATGTGACTGAGTCACTGTGTGTATCGTTTTTTTCAGGCAGAGAACGGATATATTAAATAAAACAAACAACTGCACTGTCTGGTGGTCACTGTGGTCGTCAGTCACTAAACTCTGCACTCTCTTCTACAGTATCACAGCCTCAGGTCAATCTCTCTCTCTCTCTCTCTCAACCCTAATCTAAATGGAGAGGACGCCAGCCACGTCCTCTCCCTATCAATCTCAATGCACGTGTGAAAATGGCGGCGACGCGCGGCTCCTTATATAGAATCCGAGTCTCGCGATAGAATCCGAGCCTCGCGAGAATCCGACAGCGTCATGATGACGTTCGGGCGCGCTCGGGTTAACCGAGCAAGGCGGGAAGATCCGAGTCGCTCGGACCCGTGAAAAAAAACATGAAGTTCGGGCGGGTTCGGATTCAGAGAAACCGAACCCGCTCATCTCTACTTCTTATCCATGCTTCATTCTGTCCCGTAGCTATCTTCAGCAAGGAAGCACTCACCACAGTCATGTTAAGTTAGACAATAAAGAATTCATTTTCCAAGGTTACACACTACATTTATCTATAGTTCTTCATGCATCTCATTTATAAAAAGAAAATACAAACCAGAAGGACTAGAGAAATGCTATTAAATTGCATCATTATTTTAGTATTAGTGCACTTTTAATTTTTTAATCCCTTAATGTGTATAACTAAGTAGAGACTTATTTCTGCTTTATCAGTATTGGTGGGGGTGAGGGTGAGTTCTAGGGAACTCACTCCTTTTTCACTGATGATGCTTATAATGTACTTCCATTTGAGGTCCATGATTCTATCTGGTCCTGGCAATGAAGCTTTTGAAGTGCAAGGGGCCATGTAACCAAACCATATGTTTATCGCAACTTCTGATCAAGTCTTTGTGAAACTAGTTTAATAACGTTTGAGATACCAGAGCAACACTACTACTGCTGTGACCTCAAATGTCATCAATCTGAAGTAGAGGCTGAAGAGCTGAAGGTGGGGAAGGTAGGTATTACATTTAGATTCATAGAAGCCTTGCACATTTTATTATACATTAAATACGATAGAATATCTGAAAAGGCAAAGCAAATGTATAAAACAGTTGAAGTAAGTGAAGCAATAATGATCTTGAACTTTCAACAGTTGGTAAAAAGGAAGAAACACTTTACTGAAAATGAGTTAAAAGAAGAAAATATATTAAGAGAAAAGATTTGAAAGGGAATAAAAGAATACTGTGGATTTCCAGTTTTGCAGATTTCACTGTGCAGCCTGCAGAGTTATCTAAAGAATGTCACTGTAGAAAGAAATATAGGAGATCTGAATAATCACTCTCTCATAAGTGTTTTCAATAGATGGCAGAGAAGCAAAGAGATCATTTGAAGCATGGGCATATGTACAATAACAAGCTATGAAATACTCTTTCAATTTGGGAAGAGCAAGAGGAGAATTAAGAATTCTAACTCAATAACTATATTGTCTTCTGGACAATTCTAAGCTGTCACTTGAGTTGTTAACTGCATTGCATTGTACGTCTCAAAAAATAAAATATATTATCAAAATCAAGATTTCAGACAATTCTTTGATAGCTTATTGCATTGTTTGCTTTTATGTGGGGTTTTTTAAATATATTTTTCATTGTCTGCTACACCCTTGTACAGTAGAAAGAAAATGATGCAACCATTTTCTTTACATTAAGACTCCAAAATTCTGATATACAGTATTTAGCAATGAAAACATTAAAATTGTCAGACCATACACAATCTTGCATTATTATCAGCAATATTGGGCATCATACTGACTTAAATGCAAACAGGCCGTGTACAGTATGCTCTCAAATTGCGTGTACAAAAGTATGCATATCTTCACCCGCATGCAGAGCTGCATCTATCTTTGTGGTCTGTGCGCATTTGGTTATCTACTCTTTATCATCCACTTTCACCAGCCTAAATGTCCCATTACAGCATGAATGCGTTCCACTTTTTAACACCTGTAGTTGCAGTGCGGAGCATGTGCAGTGCTTAAATATTCAACTCAGTACCAGACCCATTATCTGTAAGCTGATCGGGTTGAAACAACATTTGTTTTTTTTTAACAAGTCTGTCAATAGAGCCACTATATTCACAAAGTGACTGATACATCACCTATAGTAACGTACCATGCCCAGCAAGGTGCTCAACTATGACTTGACCAATACTTGACTGCTTCAACCTTTCCTACTGTATCTGAGGTATCACTTGACCCTGTCCAACTACATGACCTAAATACTTAGCTTCTTTAGGGCCACTGCATATTTCTCAGGGTTAGCCGTGAAACTTGACAATATCGCCTCAACTTTTTGAAGATGTGATTCAAAATCTTGAAAGAGTATAACTATTTCATCTAGATAGAGTGCTACATATGCAGTATGAGCTCTCAATAACTTATTACTGGGACACACTGTTTAACTGTCTAAAGTCATAGCAGTACTGTAAGCTGCCATTGTATTTTGTAACCAGCACAAAATGGCTACACCACTCACTGGTAGCCTCAATTACCCCCAGTTGGATCATGTTCTCCACATCCCTCCTAACTGCACTTTGCCTATCCTCTGGAATTTGGTACAGCATTTGTTTTACCGCTACCCATGGTGGTGTAAGAATATCATATTTCCTGGTCCATAAACACCAATACCAGCCACTATGTTGGTTTTTATGGTCAAATACACTGACGTCTCCCTCTGCTTGAGGTCCATACAAACCCGCTGGGCCTCACCAGACAAATACAGTGACAGTTTCTACACCCAGACATCTGGTGGCCATTTCGTCCTCTTTGCCATTCTCTTGATGATAGAGATGTAGGCATCTATGTCATCTTCAGGTGACATTTTCTGAAGCTTGGGTTCCTCTTTAGGCCCTGGCTGTTGTCGCTGCTGCTGACTCTGCTGCTGCCTGCTCATGAGCATTTTCAGTATTCCTCCATTTTGACTTCTTTGAGGATTGGGAAGCAGAAGCTATCTTCTTTTAGCATCCCATGCACTGACACCACTTCTGGCTACAACGCTGTATAGTGGAAGCAAACACTGGCTCAGGACTTGTGCACTATGGCTTATTTTGTCAGAAATAACAGAGAATCATGTTTAGTTGTAGCATATAACCTCCTAGAAGACTCCACCACATGAGAGACTAAATATTGATATATACAAATATATACCAAGAGGAACTCTTTTCCCTATTGTATAAGGCAAAGAATGATGGTATCATATGTGAGAAGAATTAAAAAAAAATGTATACAGTGCATCCGGAAAGTATTCACAGCACTTCACTTTTTCCACATTTTGTTATGTTACAGCCTTATTCAAAAATGGAATTAATTAATTTTTCCCTCAAAATTCTACACACAATACCCCTTAATGACAACATGAAAAAAGTTTTTTTCCCATAAATTTAGCAAATTTATTAAAAATGAAAAACTAAGAAATCACATGTACATAAGTATTCACAACCTTTGCCATGAAGCTCAAAATTGATCTCAGGTGCATCCTGTTTCCACTGGTTCCTATAGCTTAATTGGAGTCCACCTGTGGGAAATTCAGTTGATTGGACATGATTTGGAAAGCACGCACCTGTCTATATAAGGTCTCACACTTAACAATGAATGTCTGAGGACAAACCAAGCATGAAGTCAAAGGAATTGTCTGTAGACCTCCAAGACAGGATTGTCTTGAGGCACAAATCTGGGGAAAAATATCTGCTGCTTTGAATGTCCCAATGAGCACAGTGTCCTCCATCATCCGTAATTGGAAGAAGTTCGGAACCACCAGGACTACCTAGAGCTGGCCTGCCGTCTAAACTGAGTGATCACGGGAAAAGGGCCCAAGTCAGGGAGGTGACCAAACCCGTCACTCTGTCAGAGCTACAGCTTTTCTCTGTGGAGGAAGGAGAACCTTCCAGAAGGACAACCATCTCTGCAGCAATCCACCAATCAGGCCTGTATGGTAGATTGGCCAGACAGAAGCCACTTCTTAGTAAAAAGCACATGGCAGCCCACCTGGAGTTTTCCAAAATGCACCTGAAGGACTCTCAGACCATGAGAAACAAAATTCTTTGGTCTGATGAGACAAAGATTGAAATCTTTGGCGTGAATGCCAGGCATCATGTTACATTACTATACTGATGAGATTAGTAGCTTTCCTGACGATCAACTTTAGTCTTTAAGAAGATGGGGTCCTAAAATTGGGTCCCGTAGCAGGATATTCTAATGTTTCGCTAATATTTGTTTATATATTTCTTTATTGTATCCAGTAATAAATGGTCTTTTGGTTTTATTTTTTTTAGACCCCTCTCTTAGTTTTTCCTCCAACAATTCTCCTCGATGTCTATTAAGGGCTTGTATGCACTCTCCCTCTATTTTTTTCGGATCAAAAGCTCTTTCTAAAAATCTATCCACTAATATCTGGGATTGGTTCCAAAAACACTCCTTACTGCTACAATTCTTGCTTACTCTTAGGAATTGAGTGTAAAGAACATTGTTTTTCTACTTTTTTTTAATATATATTCTGTTTTTATTGAAAACAATGAAAAAAATACACACCCTCTCAACATCGGAAAACATAGAATGGACCAAAGGAAAGAAAAAGGAGACATTGCACACTTAGGGGTATATGCAATTGCGGTCGAATTCATGAAAATGTCGGAAAACGGGGCATTTTCGACCAAAAAATCATGTCGAATTGGATTTGTCAATGCAATACAGTACTTTTCGTCAAAATACCTGCAGTTTCAGATTCGACTTTTTGCAAATCGCCTTTTTCAAAATTCGACATGTCTGCAATGGTCAAAATGCGGCTTTTCGACAAAAGTATATTCAATTGAAGAATGTCGATTCGACAACAGTGCTTTTCGACAGCAATTTCGTCATTTTCAGTCCGCCTCACTTTGCTGGCAGGATCTAATAAAAAATTTTTTTAAAAATGTATTTTTTTTTTTGCTTTTTTGATTGCTAATAGCATATCTATTTATATTTGAAGGGATTATCTACTTGGTTTGTCTTTTTTTGACTCACAAGTATTATTTAATTGATTTTTTTTAAAGAATATTTTTTTCTTCACTCTGCTGAGGGAAATGTACCCATGATTTCACAGTTTTATCCAGGATACACTTCTGCAAAGCCACTCCAGTATTGGACCAGTTTACCCCACTCTACCATGGGCGACCTGCTTGTGATGTGGACCTGGACCTCCGCCATGTAGCAGACAACCCCCCTCAGGTCAGATGTATTGCCCAAAGCCCCCTCCTGTCCAAGTTACCCCGGCGTGTCCCAAGTGCAGCCCTCCGGCATTTGCAAAACTACACATCCAATCATGCCCTGATAGCAATGCTTTCGCTGTGTCAGGGCATGCTTGGATGTGTAGTTTCTCAAGTGCCGGAGGGTTGCATTTGGGGCCGCTGTAACCTGCTTGTGAAGTGTTGCTTGTACCTTTTCCATAGAAGGGTGACACTATTACCAATACCTGGAACCTCATACTATTCTCTTCCACAGGTCTTGCGGAGTATCCTTCCCAAGTTGCGTGGATGTGAAGGGACACGACTGTTCCCCTGCTGTACCATGGGCGACCTAACACAATACCACTGCATCTCATATATTACATTTTATATACTAATAATTTAAAGAAAAACACAAAACTTCTCATGTTAAAAATTTATTAAAGAAATCTAAATAATTGTATTTTATTTTGGAATAAAAAATAAAATGTAATAAAATTAAAAAAGTAGTGTTTGTTCTTCTTTACATTCTTTTCTTGTGTAGATATCTGTGGAAAAAAAACATTAAAGTAAAGACACTAATGATGTCATGTTCATTCCTTTCCAAAGAACATTTGTGGAACCACACAGCCCAGCATGACCCATTGCTGGGCGGTGTGGTTCCACAAGGGCAGGCGGTCCAAAGTGGAATAGTGGTGTCAGTGGACAGCACTTTGACACGCCTGCCCTTGTGGAACCACACAGCCCAGCATGACCCATTGCTGGGCGGTGTGGTTCCACAAGGGCAGGCGGTCCAAAGTGGAATAGTGGTGTCAGTGGTCAGCACTTTGACATGCCTGCCCTTGTTGAACCACACAGCCCAGCATGACCCATTGCTGGGCAGTGTGGTTCCACAAGGGCAGGCGATCCAAAGTGGAATAGCGGTGTCAGTGGTCAGCACTTTGACACGCCTGCCCTTGTGGAACCACACAGCCCAGCATGACCCATTGCTGGGCGGTGTGGTTCCACAAGGGCAGGCGGTCCAAAGTGGAATAGTGGTGTCAGTGGTCAGCACTTTGACACGCCTGCCCTTGTGGAACCACACAGCCCAGCATGACCCATTGCTGGGCAGTGTGGTTCCACAAGGGCAGGCGATCCAAAGTGGAATAGTGGTGTCAGTGGTCAGCACTTTGACACGCCTGCCCTTGTGGAACCACACAGCCCAGCATGACCCATTGCTGGGCGGTGTGGTTCCACAAGGGCAGGCGGTCCAAAGTGGAATAGTGTCAGTGGTCAGCACTTTGACACGCCTGCCCTTGTGGAACCACACAGCCCAGCATGACCCATTGCTGGGCAGTGTGGTTCCACAAGGGCAGGCGGTCCAAAGTGGAATAGTGGTGTCAGTGGTCAGCACTTTGACACGCCTGCCCTTGTGGAACCACACAGCCCACCATGACCCATTGCTGGGCTGTGTGGTTCCACAAGGGCAGGCGGTCCAAAGTGGAATAGTGGTGTCAGTGGTCAGCACTTTAACATGCCTGCCCTTATGGAACCACACAGCCCAGCATGACCCATTGCTGGGCGGTGTGGTTCCACAAGGGCAGGCGCTCCAAAGTGGAATAGTGATGTCAGTGGTCAGCACTTTGACACGCCTGCCCTTGTGGAACCACACAGCCCAGCATGACCCATTGCTGGGCGGTGTGGTTCCACAAGGGCAGGCGGTCCAAAGTTTCTTGAATATATACATTGAAACATGGCTTTACTCACCTTGGTACGCACAACACAAACTACGCCGTCCACTTAAATTTTCCACCCAATCCTATGAATAAGCCAAAAATAAACACTAGTGAATAGTAAATTCACACAACAGTGAAAGCCTATTGAACACCAATACAAAAAGGAGTTTTTTTGTAAAAAAAAAAAGTGGTATCAGAATAGCTCTTTGGCCCATCATTCATGTAGCCACAATGAGCTTTCATCCGTTACCACACGCGCCCGCATACATGCCCGCGCATCAGGGACGTGCAGTCAGGGGAGGCAGTGCCTCCCCTTTGATTAATTATTAAAATAATAAAAAGAAGATACTTATGACACATATTCTGTGTCATAAGTATCTTCTTTATTGAATCCTAATCATTTTACTGCTTTAAAGCAGTTTGGGAGGCACTGACAGCAGGTGCCTCCCGTGGATAATGGGAACGGAACAGTGCGGGGGCGGAGCCTAGCACTGGGCTGTAAAAGCCCATGAAAAAACTTAGGGAAAGCGGCACTGTTCCAAGTGCCTCGCTGACAGGGACACCACCCCCATCTCAGCGAGGCACCTGTGATTGGACAGCGGATCCAGGGCTGGATCCGCTTGTCCAATCACCCACATGCGGCGCTGGAGGCGGCGGGTCCCGGCGTTAATGATAGCTGGGAGTAGCGGTGGGCAGTGTGTCTGCGGCTCCCCCCCCCCCCACTTCCCATCCACCGGCTCCCGCTCACCTTACCAGCGACGGTCCTGCGGAGTGTGTGCAGCTCTCCCCACGTCCTCCCGGCTCCCGATCATCTGACAGGCAGCAGCGGTGGCTTGTGCGGCTGTCCTCCTCCGCCGGCTCCAGCAGCAGCAGGTTGGTTCCGTGTCTTCTCTCTCTCTCTCTCTCTCCTTTCCCCCTCCTGTGGATCATATGTAAGTATAATGTTCATTTTTACAGGTACCCCTTCGGATTCTACTGGACAAGTGGACGGGATCGGCGTGGGATGTAGGTAAGTAATCTCTCTAATTTTTACAGGTACCTTATTGGATTCTACTGGACAAGTGGACGTGACCGGCGTGGGATGTAGGTAAGTATGTGTGAGTGTGTAAGTGTGTTTTAATAAAATTTTACTGTCACGGTGTGTGTGTTTGTGTTTTTATTTGGGTATTTTTTGTTGTTGTAGAACTACAGGTACCAGCGAGCCCGTTATTTCCCCGCCTGTTGGTACTTGAGGTTCTCCAAGTACCAGCAAGCTGGGGAGGCTTGCTGGGCCTTGTAGTTCCACAACAAAAAACAATATTCTTTTTTTACACACATGGCTATCAGCCCGGCACCCACCGCCCAGGGGTGCTGGGGACAGCCTCGGGCTTCACCCCTGGCCCTTGGGTGCCTGGAGGGGGGGGGGAACCCCTTTATTTAAGGGGTCCCCACTCCAGGGTACCCCGGCCAGAGGTGACCAGTTGGGGGGGTAATGCCACGGCCGCAGGGACCAATATAAAAGTGTCCCCCGGCTGTGGCATTATCTCTCTGGCTAGTGGAGCCCGGTGCTTGCTTTAAAAATATGGGGGACCCCTACATCTTTTGTCCCCCGTATTTTTGGTACCAGGACCGGACTAAGAGCCCGGTGCTGGTTGTCTAAATACGGGGAACCCCTGTCCTGTTTTCCCCCCAGTATTTAAACAACCAGGACTGGCTCAAAGAGCCCGAGGAGGGGGGACCCCACGCATTTTTTTTAACCCATTCAGACCCTTCTCCATTAAGTTAATGGGAGCCCTGGACAACAAAATTGCATTCATGTCCTCCTCCCACTCCCTTCCCAGTCCCAAACACTAATTTTATTTTATTTTCTATAAAAATGTACACTATATCACAAGTATGATGAGCAGGCAGCGGGCATTGGCGGCATCGGACTGAGATAGAAATTAGTGGCGGAGGGCTGGGTCAGTTGATGGTGGGCGAGTTTGTAAGCCATTGGCGGTGGCAGCGGGTACCGGCTCAGAGGCAGTAGCAGGCATTGGCTCGGCGGTGGTAGGGGTCATCAGCAGGATTCGGCGGACATTGTGGCTGCAGTGCCTCACTAGCCACTGACCTCACCGCACGCCACTGATCTGTATACACACACCCTCTGTGCTCCACAGTGACACCCATCTGTATACACACACCCTCTGTGCTCCACAGTGACACCCATCTGTATACACACATCCTCTGTGCTCCAGTGACACCCATCTGTATACACACACCCTCTGTGCTCCACAGTGACACCCATCTGTATACACACACCCTCTGTGCTCCACAGTAACACCCATCTGTATACACACACCCTCTGTGCTCCACAGTGACAACCATCTGTATACACACACCCTCTGTGCTCCACAGTGACACCCATCTGTATACACACACCCTCTGTGCTCCACAGTGACACCCATCTGTATACACACACCCTCTGTGCTCCACAGTGACACCCATACACACACCCTCTGTGCTCCACACTGACACCCATCTGTATACACACACCCTCTGTGCTCCACAGTAACACCCATCTGTATACACACACCCTCTGTGCTCCACAGTGACACCCATCTGTATACACACACCCTCTATGCTCCACACTGACACCCATCTGTATACACACACACACCCTCTGTGCTCCAGTGACACCCATCTGTATACACTCACCCTCTGTGCTCCACAGTAACACACATCTGTATACACACACCCTCTGTGCTCCACAGTGACACCCTTCTGTATACACACACCCTCTGTGCTCCACCGTGACATCCATCTGTATACACACATCCTCTATGCTCCACACTGACATTCATCTGTATACACACCCCCTCTGTGCTCCACAGTGACACCCTTCTGTATACACACACCCTCTGTGCTCCACCGTGACACCCATCTGTATACACACACCCTCTGTGCTCCACAGTGACAACCATCTGTATACACACACCCTCTGTGCTCCACAGTGATATCCCATCTGTATACACACACCCTCTGTGCTCCACAGTAACACCCATCTGTATACACACACCCTCTGTACTCCACAGTAACACCCATCTGTATACACACACCCTCTATGCTCCACACTGACATTCATCTGTATACACACATCCTCTGTGCTCCACAGTGACACCCTTCTGTATACACACACCCTCTGTGCTCCACTGTGACACCCATCTGTATACACACACCCTCTGTGCTCCACAGTGACACCCATCTGCATACACACACCTTCTGTGCTCCACAGTGAATACAAACACCCTCTGTGCTCCCCAGTGAATACACACACCCTCTGTGCTCCACACTGACACCCATCTGTATACACACACCCTCTATGCTCCACACTGACACCCATCTGTATACACACACCCTCTGTGCTCCACAGTGACACCCATCTGTATACACACACCCTCTGTGCTCCACACTGACACCCATCTGTATACACACACCCTCTGTGCTCCACAGTGACACCCATCTGTATACACACACCCTTTGTGCTCCAGTGACACCCATCTGTATACACACATCCTCTGTGCATCAGTGACACTCATCTGTATACACACACCCTCTGTGCTCCACAGTGACACCCATCTGTATACACACACCCTCTGTGCTCCACACTGACACCCATCTGTATACACACACCCTCTGTGATCCACAGTGACACCCATCTGTATACACACACCCTCTGTGCTCCACAGTCACACCCATCTGTATACACACACCCTCTGTGCTCCACAGTGACACCCATCTGTATACACACATCCTCTGTGCTCCACAGTAACACCCATCTGTATACACACACCCTCTGTGCTCCACAGTAACACCCATCTATATACACACACCCTCTGTGCTCCACACTGACACCTATCTGTATACACACACCCTCTGTGCTCCACAGTGACATTCATCTGTATACACACACCCTCTGTACTCCACCGTGACACCCATCTGTATACACACACCCTCTGTGCTCCACAGTGACACCCATCTGTATACACACACCCTCTGTGCTCCACAGTGACACCCATCTGTATACACCAGGGACGTGCAGTCAGGGGAGGCAGTGCCTCCCCTGTGATTAATTATTAAAATAATAAAAAGAAGATACTTATGACACATTCTGTGTCATAAGTATCTTCTTTATTGAATCCTAATCATTTTACTGCTTTAAAGCAGTTTGGGAGGCACTGACAGCAGGTACCTCCTGTGGATAATAGGAACGGGACAGTGCGGGGGGCGGAGCCTAGCACTGGGCTGTAAAAGCCCATGAAAAAACTTAGGGAAAGCGGCACTGTTCCAAGTGCCTCGCTGACAGGGATCCCACCCCCATGTCAGCGAGGCACCTGTGATTGGACAGCGGATCCAGGGCTGGATCCGCTTGTCCAATCACCCACATGCGGCGCTGGAGGTGGCGGGTCCCGGGAGTAGCGGTGGGCAGTGTGTCTGCGGCTTTCCCCCCCCCCCCCCCTTCCCGTCCTCCCGGCTCCCGCTCACCTTACCAGCGGCGGCGGCGGTCTGCGGAGTGTGTGCGGCTGTCCTCCGCCGGCTCCAGCAGCAGCAGGTTAGTTCCGTGTCTTCTCTCTCTCTCTCTCTCTCTCTCTCTCTCTCTCTCCTTTCCCCCTCCTGTGGATCATATGTAAGTATAATGTTAATTTTTACAGGTACCCCTTTGGATTCTACTGGACAAGTGGACGGGATCGGCGTGGGATGTAGGTAAGTAATCTCTCTAATTTTTACAGGTACCTTATTGGATTCTACTAGACAAGTGGACGTGACCGGCGTGGGATGTAGGTAAGTATGTGTGAGTGTGTAAGTGTGTTTTAATAAAATTTTACTGTCACGGTGTGTGTGTTTGTGTTTTTATTTGGGTATTTTTTGTTGTTGTAGAACTACAGGTACCAGTGAGCCCGTTATTTCCCCGCCTGCTGGTACTTGAGGTTCTCCAAGTACCAGCAAGCGGGGGAGGCTTGCTGGGCCTTGTAGTTCCACAACAAAAAACAATATTCTTTTTTCAGCCCGGCACCCACCGCCCAGGGGTGCTGGGGACAGCCTCGGGCTTCACCCCTGGCCCTTGGGTGCCTGGAGGGGGGGACCCCTTGATTTAAGGGGTCCCCACTCCTCCAGGGTACCCCGGCCAGAGGTGACTAGTTGGGGGGGTTATGCCACGGCCGCAGGGACCAATATAAAAGTGTCCCCCGGCTGTGGCATTATCTCTCTGGCTAGTGAAGCCCGGTCTGGTTTTAAAAATACGGGGGACCCCTACATCTTTTGTCCCCCGTATTTTTGGAACCAGGACCGGCCTAAGAGCCCGGTGCTGGTTGTCTAAATATGGGGAACCCCTGTCCAATTTTTCTCCCCAGTATTTAAACAACCAGGACTGGCTCAAAGAGCCCGAGGCTGGTTATAATTAGGAGGGGGGACCCCACGCATTTTTTTTAACCCATTCAGACCCTTCTCCATTAAGTTAATGGAAGCCCTGGACAACAAAATTGCATTCATGTCCTCCTCCCACTCCCTTCCCAGTCCCAAACACTATTTTTATTTTATTTTCTATAAAAATGTACACTATATCACAAGTATGATGAGCAGGCAGCGGGCATTGGCGGCATCGGACTGAGATAGAAATTAGTGGCGGAGGGCTGGGTCAGTTGATGGTGGGCGAGTTTGTAAGCCATTGGCGGTGGCAGCGGGTACCGGCTCAGAGGCAGTAGCGGGCATTGGCTCGGCGGTGGTAGGGGTCATCGGCAGGATTCGACGGACATTATGGCTGCAGTGCCTCACTAGCCACTGACCTCACCGCACGCCACTGCCGCGCATGTATGCCTAGACATAAAGCTCCATGGTAGTACCCGGTCATGGGTGGGGGAGCCCAACACAAATATAAAACAATAGTAAGAAACATAACAATCTAATGGGAGGGGGAGAAAGGGATACATGAAAAACATAACAGTAAATAAAACAATACGACCGGGCTTATGGTGGTTGTCCGTCCGTATCCTCTTCTTCCTCCTGATGGGGCATCGATGCCCTGGGCGGCTGGGGAGTGTGTTGACTTGGCCTCGGTGCCCGTGCAGGTGTAGATGTTGCGGCCGGTGTTGGTGGTGGAGGCATCTGGTGGGTGGGGTACATCCCTGTATATCCTTGGTACAGCTGTGACCGTCTATACCAGGATGGTGGTGGAGGAAGGGAAGGAGGCGTCCATGTGGCTTGTGATGGCGGAAGTGGTGGATCACCAGCGTGTTGATGAGCTGGCTCTGGGAGCTTATCGTACATCATCTGCAGTGTGGTTGCGATGATCTGTTGGCTGGATGCCGAATGTCGTTGGCTCTCCAAAATGTTGTCAACGCTGTGTGCCAGGCATGATGTGTTCTCCACCAGCCGGTTGATGGATGTGGCCAGAATGTGAAGGATGTCCATAGTTTCCCTGTGATCTTCTCATCTGGTCTTTTGCATTTCGGCCGTGCTGTCGGCATGAGCCTTTTGCATTTCAACCAGACCATTTGCCATCTGCTCCATTATCTTCTCAATGGCGTCCAGTCTGGTTCCAACGACATTCGTGTAAGTATCCTGGCGGGAAGTAATCGCGGATGCCAGGGTGTGTACCCTCTGAACATTTGAGGGATCCTGCCCTTCCTGTACATCTGCCACCAATTGCATTTGTGCAGCTGAAAAGAAAATTAGAAATTAGTATACACATTCATACATTTGTTTGAAGGCTCACAATTCGATATTTACTCACACAGGGATGTAGAAACAGCAGGCTGCTGCACTTCCACCTCGTCGTCCTCTGACGAATCCTGTAGGAGATCCGGCCTGTAGAAGGAACCAATCCCCGACGCAAGTCCGCTACTGGTCCGTGGCACCTCTGTTTGCAATAGAAAAAAAATTAAAGTTCATAAACTATACAAAAATGGTGCACCCCACCCCTCCCATCCCCCCCCAAAAAGTAAATACAAACCTTCTCCATCCTGCGGTGCCGCTGCTCCAGGAGCTTCGCTTGTCCTCAATTTTGGAGACTTTTCAAGGGTCTGGCTGGATACTTCTGCACGGCTGTCTTCAAACCCAAGAAAAGTGTTGTCCGTTAACCCTGTAGACTCAAACAGTTCGGGTGATGGGTCCACAAGGGTAGTATCTTGTTGAGGCTCTTCGGGCACAGTCCCAGAGCTCCTGGAGAGATGACGAGCTGGTGATGGCCTGCGCGCAGGAGATGTAGTTTGGCGCCCAGCTGGTGGTGTGGTCGCCGACGGTGTCTGGCGCACAGGTGACGTTCCACGCGCTTATGTCTGGCGCACAGGTGATTTTCTGCGCGCTGACGATGTCTGGCGCACAGGTGACTTTCTGCGTGCTGAAGATGTGTGGCGCGCAGGTGATGATCTGCGTGCTGCCGATGCTTGCTGCGCAGGCGATGGTCTGCGCGCTGCTGCCGATGCCTGCTGCGCAGATGATGGTCCGCGCGCTGGCGATGTCCTGCGTGCAGGTGATGTCCTCTGGGCAGGCGTGTCTGTGGAAAAAAACCCCACAGCAAATACAAAAAAAAAAAAAAAGATTTAGTACAGCTCATCTGAATGTATTCTTACCATCAGGCCTCCTTTTGGACTGCTTATCTCCCGCCGTCTTCTGGGCGGTTCTTCCTCCTCGGGAAAGCCAGCAGGACGGCTGGAGTCCACACCTCCGCGAACTCCTTGGACCATGACAGGGTTCATGCGCCTTTTAATAACGTCCTCCCAGGGTAGCCACTTCAGATTGAGAGCCGGACCACCCCCCGTAGCTGTCTCATGTCGGCGCTGAATCCCCATCTTCTTTTTGGTCTGTCTGCGGCAATCACTGTACCACTACATGCAGTTTCTGGTGCTCCGGCGGTTTCCAGATACTGCAGTGACTTGTCTCGCGATGGCATCCTAGATGTTTCGCTTGGTCTTAGCTGCTGTGGTCTGTGCCTTTAGTCCATACAGAACGTCGTAGGACCTGTCGACGCCATCCACTAGGGCACAGTTTTCCGCCTCAGTGTATCTGGGTCCACGCGGCTTCTTCGGTCCTGCATCTTCACCAGAGGCTTCCTCCTCCGACTGCTCCTCTGGCTGGCTTCTTGCCTTTAGGGATTAAAAAAAAAACATGCATTTAATAAGATCGGTATGTACCTGTGAGTGTCAGTATCCCTGGCAGTGCGCAAAGATACCTGTAGGTGTGCATGGCAGTGCGCAAACTAGGGTGTGTCAAGTTGGATGCTATTGTGTCTGCAGGTGTTGTCAGTATTTACCTTTCTAGGCTTTTTCTTTGACGTCTCCATTTGGTCCCTTGACGACCGCGGCTGGTCACTGCATGCCTGATCGGTCGTATCCTCCTCCTGGGTCGGCTCCCACTCCTCGTTGCTATGCAGGGAAAGTTCTTCTGAGGGGTGGGGGGAAGGGGGGGATCGGGCCCGCTTGTCCCTGGACATCTCTGTTGTAAAAAGAAAAAATATATAGTTTTACAAATTTAACACACATTACAAAATTACATGCAACCACACGTCATGCTGCTGGGACCCCAGTTCTCAAGCAGGACCAAACACACATAAAAAAAAAAAAAAAACTAGCCAAATAAGCCAAAACCCCCGTACAAGCATCCCTGCACATGCTGGTGGTCAACCAGTGCTAACACAAACTGGCTGACACAAACAAAATGGCTGACAAACACAGTCACCCCAAACAAGCCAAAAAGCATCCCTGCACATGCTGGAGGTCAACCAGTGCTAAAATAGGAGCAAAACAACATGTTTGGCAAAAAAATGACATGACATGTCGACCTCATGGCTGACACAAACACGCTCAAAGTCACCCCAAACAAGCCAAAAAGCATCCCTGCATATGCTGGAGGTCCACCAGTGCTAAAATAGGAGCAAAAAAAACATGTTTGGCAAACAAACGACATGACATGTCGACCGCATGGCTAACACAAACATGCTCAAAGTCACCCCAAACAAGCCAAAAAGCACCCTGCACATGCTGGAGGTACACCAGTGCTAAAATAGGAGCAAAAAAACATGTTTGGCAAACAAACAATATGACATGTCGACCGCATGGATACCGGCACGCTCTAAAATCACCCCAAACAAGCCAAAAAGCACCCCTGCACATGCTGGAGGTACACCAATGCAAAAGCATGACCCAAAAAGTCATTTTATAAAAAAAACTAAAACGTGAAAAATTACCCCAAAACACAAATCTCCAAAAAAAAAATGCAGCAATACAAGCAGGAGCTATATACACATACCTGCACACATATACATACCCCAAACACCCCAAAGCAACGCCACATGTACACTTCATGGCAACCTCCACTACACAAACACATGCAACACCAGACCCACATGTGGTACTTACCTAAAAATGTAGAAATCGCTCCAAAAACGACTCTCCTCCGGGGTAACAGGTATCCTCCTGTCTGTCCTGGATTAAAGCATGCTGGGTGTCCAAACGATACCACAGCAAACAACAACCAATTTGCTAGCTCTGCACCTCCACACACCTCTCTGCAGGTTCACAAAATGGCTGCTGAACACGCAGCAAACAAGCCCTAATAAAGGGCTCAAAACGGCGGGAAGTCGAATTCAGGGCGCCCACTACTCGACGATTGGTCCGTTATTCGACAAGGGGAGTATCGAATGCGTTTTGTATTGAATATGTTGAATTCATGGTCCCGGCGGGAGGGCTGCGGCTGTCGAGTACAGTCGAATTTTAAAATGGACGAAAAAAAGGCGCAATTCGTCCGGAATTGCATATACCCCATAGTCTTTGTAAGCAAATTCAATAGATCTGGCAGATCACTGCATCTTGTAAAAGCATAAGTCCATTATGAAAGGGAAAAAATGTTAGTATCGAGTCCGGCTGAAACGGCACACGTTCCAAAGTGAAATACAACATAATTTAGAGATAAAGAAGGTGGACAAGAGGAGGTGGGGAGAGGGAAAAGGTGTTAAAAAGAGTGAAAAGAAGGGGAAGAAATGGAAGGATAGAAAAATTGGGTCTACACCGAGGTATCTAATATAAAACATATCAAAATATTCGCTGTAAGAAGAAAGAGAGATGGTGGTACGCAGCCTCATCTACTGCACTGAGAATATATAATCTTTATAAGAAGCTGAAATTTCTAGGTTAACCAGGGAAGCCATGTGGTGTTAAAGTCAACAGTCTTGTCTCTTGAAGCTAAAAGTGTATCTTCCATAGCCATATAATAGTCTATCCTAGAAAACCAAGTTTTACGTGTGGGAGGGCTAGTGGTTCTCCACAGAGCAGGTATCGTCGCTCTAGCCGCATTGCACAGATGCCATTTCAATGAAGATTTATAATCTGCTAAAGCCATAGAGGAGTGATTCAGCAGCCAGAAGGCTGGGGTAGAGGGGTTAGTGATATTAAGAATATCCTGGGAGATTGCTACGACGTCATTCCAGTAAGATTTTAGTAGGGGACAGCTCCACTAGATATGCAGTAATGAACCCAAGGCGTTACAGCAACTCAAACAGTTGGCTGAAGTTGTAGGATAGATGGCATGTAAAAGGGTGGGGTGTCTGTACCATTTTGTTAGAATTTTGTATTGTGTTTCTCTGATTTGAATGCAAACGGAGCTACTCTGGGTCTTTAGAAAGATAACCTCCCATTCCTTGTCGGAAAGCGGTAAATTCAGAACTCTCTCCCACTTTGAAGTAAAAGAGGGAGGGGTGTGGGTATCGGGTGTATGTAGTAGTTTGTATAAGGTGGATATTGTGTGTGTGTGTGGGGTTAACAGGGGCGACACAGAGTCTCTCAAATTGTGTTAGCTCTCTAGAAGCCTGTGGAAGTCTATTACCTGAATTCAAGAAGTGTCTGACCTGTAGGTTTATCCAGAAGTCAGTTTGCGGGATGTTCCATTTAGTTCGAATATCTACAAATTGTTTAACCCCAGATATTGGATATTGTTTAACCCCAGGATTACCTAAAAAAGAGGTTAAAGGTCCAAAATCAGAGGAAATATATGGACAGCGACGTATAGTTTTCCAGAAAGATAGTGTGGGGGAGATGGTTGGATGAAATGCAGTTAGTTTAGGTATGGAAGGAAGCCAGGGGAAGAGTTCAGGGTACTGCTGTGTATAGAGGCCTTCCAGTCCCACCCATTGCTTATTTTCCCGACTCCTGGTCCAGTCCAAAATTCTATTGAGCAGGATTGCATTGTAGTAATTCTTTATATCGGGAAGTTGAAACCCGCCTCGTCTAAATGATCTTATCATGGTGGATTTACTTATTCTCAGTCTCTTACGGGACCATATGAATTGTTGTATGAGGAGCTGTATGGATCTGAACCACGAGTCCGGAATTTGTATTGGCAGTGTCTGGAGGGTATACAGCAGTTTGGTAAAGTGTTCATTTTAACTAGGCCCACCCTGCCCAGCCAGGATAGATGGTGTAAATGCCATTTACAATAATCATTCCGTATGGCTCGGAGGAGTGGTTGGAAATTCAAAGATAATAAACGTGACAGGTCCTGGGGTAACTGAACCCCTACGTATGTAATATGTGAGGATTTCCAAAGAAATGGGAAGGAGGCGCTGAGATGTTCAGGGCATTAGATTTGGATGCATTCACTTTGAAATTGGAGAGGGCACTATATGTGTCTAGTTCTCTCATAAGATGTGGAAGAGAATGGGTGAGACGTGTGATCAATGCCAATAGATCATCTGCAAACAGTGCTAGTTTATATTCCCTATCCGCAATGAACAAACCTGATATAGAATTGTTGGCTCTGATAGCCCTAGCCAACGCCTCTATACAGAGGACAAAAATTATAGGTGATAGAGGGCATCCCTGCCTCGTCCCGTTACTGATAGAGAAAGAGTCAGATAGTGAGCCATTAATACGGACTCGTGCCGTCGGTGATGTGTAGAGAGCCATAATCCTATCTAATGCCCGCGGACCAAGTCCAATATGCTCCAGAACCGACCTCATAAAACTCCAACTGACCCTGTCAAATGCCTTCTCGGCATCTGTTGACAGTAGAACCGAAGGGATCCGTCCGCGCAAAGCAAAATGTATCAGGTTTAGGATTTTAGTTGTATTGTCTTTTGCTTCGCGACCTAGAACAAATCCCACCTGTTCACTGTGTATGAGGGAAGGAAGAAACGTGTTAAGTCTAGTCGCCATCAATTTTGCAAATAGTTTTACATCAACATTTAGCAGAGATATGGGTCGGTAACTGGAGCATACCGAAGGATCTCTCCCTTGTTTGGGGATCACTGTTATTTGGGCTTCAAGGGACTGTTTGGAAAAATGGATGTCTGCCGAGATGGAATTAAAAGCTTGAAGAAGGTTGGGTGCTAGCGTGTCTTTAAACATCTTGTAGTAGGTTGACGGGAAGCCGTCAGGGCCAGGGCTTTTGCCCTGTGGCATAGACGATATAGCAAGTTCTACCTCTTGCAAGGTAAAGGGCCTCTCCAATGAAAGTATCTCAGATGGTGTCAGTGTAGGGTAGGCAACTTTCTCCAAATAACATTTGGATTGGAGAATATCCAAGAGGGGGTCTACACCTGGGGAGGGTTCAACTAGGTTATATAACTTTGAGTAATAGTTTTTGAAACAGTCTGCTATTTCGGGAATTTTAAAGCAGAGAACACCTCTGTCGTTTTTCATATTATTAATAAACAGGGATGTTCGTTGTGCCCTAAGAGCTTGGGCCAAAAGGCGTCCCGGTTTGTTGCCCCATTGGTAGTATTTATTTTTACATTTGCGTATGGAAAGTTGGGTATTTTCACTGAGAATTTTATTTAAATCCATCTGAGCTTCAGTCAGCTCCATAAACTCCACCTGCGATAGAGATGATTTATGTAATGTCTCTAACGAATTCATTTGTTGTAGTAGTTTGTTTATTTGGGCTGATTTTTGCTTTTTCATAAGGGAATCGAGTTGAATAAGTTTACCTCTCAGGGTACATTTATGCGCTTCCCAGATAATCACTTTTGAGACCTCTTTAGTATTATTATTTTCAAAATATTCAGTAATTGCTTTATCAATCTCGTCTTTGCAATATTTATCATGTAAAAGGGTTTCGTTAAGACGCCATGTCCACTGGCCTATAGAATGTGATGGCACCGATATTGTAAAGAAACCGGGGCATGATCCGACCAGGTTATCGAACCTATAGATGTTTCGACTAAAAGAGGGAGATGTCTGTGATTTATAAATAAGTAGTCCAGACGAGAATAAACTCGATGTGGGTTAGAGTAAATCGTGTAGTCCTGTCCAGTCGGGTGCATAACCCTCCAGGAATCAACCATTTGTAACTCATGGAAAATCTTTTTAACCTGGCGGTGTTTGTGTTTAGAAAAATTAGGGGTACCTGAGGAAGTGTCAA
The DNA here is from genome assembly GCF_028390025.1 of Pseudophryne corroboree. Taxonomy (NCBI): domain Eukaryota; kingdom Metazoa; phylum Chordata; class Amphibia; order Anura; family Myobatrachidae; genus Pseudophryne; species Pseudophryne corroboree. The sequence continues at coordinate 650,703,856 of NC_086444.1, read as the reverse complement.
GGTACGGGTCCATGGACCAATTCAGGTCTCCTCCCAAAATAACAAAAGCTATGATAAAAGAGTCTAGGTGCAGGAGATGTGATCGAAAGAAAGATAATTAACCCTGATTGGGCGCATAGGGGGTAATTCTGAGTTGATCGCAGCAGCAAGTTTGTTAGCAATTGGGCAAAACCATGTGCACTGCAGGGGAGGCAGATATAACATGTGCAGAGAGAGATAGATTTGGGTGTGGTGTGTTCAATCTGCAATGTAAATTGCAGTGTAAAAATAAAGCAGCCAGTATTTACCCTACACAGAAACACTATAACCCACCCAAATCTAATTCTCTCTGCAAATGTTATATCTGCCTCCCCTGCAATGCACATGGTTTTGCCCAACTGCTAAAAAATTTCCTGCTGCGATCAACTTGGAATTACCCCCATAGAGTACTATAAACATATAATCCCGTGTGAAGATTTTACAGTTTACAACTAATAATCTCCCTGGTACTGGTCTATGGACTGAAACGTCAGAAATTTGCAGATTTTTAGAGAAAAGTATTGCTCCACCCTTTGACTTGCCATCTGGATTATTGCAATAGTAAGATAATGGGAATCTGTGATTAACCAATGAAGGACCACGTGCAGAGATTTTAAAATGTGTCTCTTGAATTAGGGCAACATCAACTATATCTGACCACAAAGATCGAAGCAGGTTGGATCTTTTTTCTGGGAGATTAAGGCCATTAGCATTGAGTGATTACATTTTTTCCTTATCTGGTACCGTCATATGTGATAAGGAACAACAATACATGCAGTAGCCTCGGGTCTTCCCAAGAAAACAAAAAGAAAGAGGAAAGCAGATATGAAAGGAAAAGAGTAAGGAAACAAAACAGGGGAAACAAGAACATTAACAGTAATTGAACACCCGCCATGGGAATACTGGTATACGGATACCAGAAATCCAAGAGGCACAGTGGCCGTATGCGGGTAAGGGGCAAGGGAGTCGTCGCTAGGGGCTCTGAAAAATTTCCAAAGTTGTCAAAAGCAAAAATCCCATAGATTATCAATATACTGTAAACATATTATAGAAATAGAGATAGCTGTTGCATATTAATATAAGCGATAATTATAAAAAGGGAAACAACACCTAGAACCTTCAGAATCTAATCTGGGTTAGGTATTAAAAAACTAATAGGTATAATTTCAATTTATAACGTAGGAAGAGAAACTTCAGCAACACTAGCATTCGGTACAGAAAAAATGCATTGCGCCAAAAGATACAGCTGTTATACGGATAGTCACCAGTTATATCTAGAAAAGGTCAATCAGGTGGTGATTGCATCTTGGCGTGATGCGTTTGTGATAGGGCTCTTCTTTCAGGAGTGATGAACCTCTGTCCATGAAGTATTGTTCCCGAGTGGCGGTGGTTGTAGGTCAGGCACAGTGAATTCCCAGTTGGGAATAGTAAGATTCGGAAGACCAAGTCCAGCACAGAATGATGAGAGATCAGAATGAGTATTCAAGGTGTGTAGCCTCCCAGATGAGGAGACTTGAAGGCTAAAGGGAAAGCCCCATCAATATTTCAATTGGCGTTTCTGGAGTTCATGAGCGGTTTTAGAGATCTTCTTTGTTGGAGGGTATGCCATGACAGGTCTTGGAAAATATGTATCGTCGTGCCGTTGAAATCAACTCCGTCTAATTGTCGCACTTTGCGCATGATGTCATCTTTTTGGGAATAGTGTAGACGGCATATAACATCTCGTGGGCGATCAGCAGATAAGCTTTTCGGTTTGAGAGCGCGATGGGCTCTATCAAATGTTATTGTGTTAGTAGGGCTAGCTCCCAATATTTCGTTGAATATTTTTGTGAGGGCATCTACTAGACTTGTTTGAGGGACATCTTCTGGTAAACCTCGAATGCGGATATTGTTCCCTCTCCCTCTGTTGTCCAAATCTAACATCTAAGATTTGAGTGAACAAATCTTGTTGGATTGGGCAGTGATGGTATCTGTAATGGATTTCATGAAAATCTCGGTGGAGTCCTGTCGTCCTTCCACGGAAGACATACGGTCAGAGAGTTGCGAAATGTCCTGCCTGACAGTTGCTAATTCTCTACGTATAGCGTCTTGGAGATCTTGTTTGGTTGGAAGGTTTCTCATGAAATTAAGAATATCATGAAGATCCGTGTCACCTCTATGCTGCAGGTGAGGAGATTCTGCTGTGGGAGACAACTTCAGAGAAGTTGAGGGGGAAGAGGAGGGGCTAGAAGCAGAAAGTTCATCAGGGAGTTTAGATGGAGTGGGTCGGAGGAATGGTCTCATATCTGCCTGTGACATAGTCTCGTTAAGAGAATGAGCGGTTCCTTTTTGAGCAGATTTTTTGCGCCTGACCATAATGTAGTTAGAGAAGAAGAGCAAAAGGTATCATATGTCTGGACGTGCAGCAGCTGAATATCTACATAACGCTTAGAGAAGTGCCCCTGGCACAGTGACTCCCAGTGGGTTGGCATTAACGAGTCATTAGGTTAATATTGGTTTCACGTGCGGTGCAGAAGGATTATCTACCAACCCTTTTATCAAGGAAAAATAGGTATCAGGAAGGTGGGTACCATGACAAATCTCCACCGTAAATATCTTCCACAGAAGGTAGGAGCTGTTACTGTGTTATAAATATTTGGGAATTGCAAAATAAGATAGCTGGGTACAGAGTGATCACTAGAGGGAGCTCCGATGTCATTTATAAGAAAAGTCAAATGATGTGGGTATGCGTTTGGTATTAACCACTAAAGTTGACTCAGGAATATGTGATTTAGGATAAAACTCAGAGGGGTTAAACTACAAAGTAGTGGAGCATGGTGTATACAGTATCTCTCTTGAGTGAGATAGTGTGAGACAGTGGGTCATCAGGGGCTCAAGTTTTGTATGGCACCTCTTCTAAAAGTGGTATCTGAATATGATGGGGGAAGGAGGGGGGGGAAAGAAGCCTCAGGATGGCCTACTCCATTCTCCTTCACCTCCTTCACCAACTTATAGTGCGGTGCGTCTGGGGCCCAGGTTGTATAGAGATAGACTGGGAGTGTGATCCTGGCAGGAGTCAGCTCGCTCCCAGCGGGGCGCCTCACCTCTCAGATCCCAAGGAGGGAAGATGGCCACCACTTCCTGCAACACCAGTCAGACGCCGTCTCAGGAGGACTGTGTCCCGCTCTCCAGCGCGCCGAGCAGAGCCTTCGGTCTTTGGTGAAGTGCTCAGGCAGGGTCTCGTTCCGCGAGCGGCGCCGTTTTCAGGTAGGAGGGGTCCTGCCGCCGTTGCGGCACTTCTTTAAAAATCCACTAAACTGATGATTTTTCCCTTCAGAACCGTTTCTAAAAATATTTTTTTTATATTTCTTTATTTAATATAGTCTAAAGTATTTTTTAAAATATATAAATGTTAAATTATGCACATCTGCAAATTGGATCTACTCATCAAAAACTGGGAGACACAGTGGAGCGGCAGTAACATGTGATCTGACCATGTCAGTTAATTTGTTAATGCATTGACCAAAATAAAGGTAACATGATTTTGGCCAGTAGGGGGTTCACAGAGTTAGTAAGTTAACAGGATTTCTGCCTATAGGGGCCATCACAGAGTTTAACTATATCTTTATGATGGTTGCTATTTGGCAGAGGTCAAGGGTTAAAAATAAAAAAATGAAAAGCTAAAAACTGACACTATTCAGACAATATTAAAATGATAAAGTTATGATAATTAAAATAGGATTACACATAGTATTAGGTTTAATCACTAAAGATTTTGATAGAGGTACATTTAAAAAAAAATGATTACCAATTAGAAATAATAAAACGTAATAAAAAGATGTAATAAATTGGATCACACATTAAAAATACAAAACACTTCTGGCCCACCCCAAAAGGAGGTGGCTGCAGCTTGAAGCTGCTCCTCTGAAGCTACAGTAGCAGCTCCATTTTTTGACCCCCATCGGTACTGAATGTTTATTTATTTATTACGTTTCTTATATAGCGCAGCAACTCTGTTGCGTTTTACAATTGTAAACAACAGTGATAAAACAAAACTGTAATAACAGACAGTCATAGAGGTAGGAAAGCCCTGCTCACAATCTTACAATCTATAGGGAAATAGGCAATTATACACAAGGATAGGTGTTATCTATTGCATAATCTTCCACCAGATTGCAAAAGTTCTTGGTGGGCTGTATGATATTGTTACACAGCAGTGTTGGCCTGGTTTCAGGAGGAAAGGAAAGGAAAGAATGAGAAAATATGTGAGGATATGTGTTGACTGTACTGTACAGTGGGAATGTAATTGAATATGAAAGTATGTGGGCGATTCTGGAATTTGATAAACTTGCCTGAAGAGGTGAGTTTTTAGGGAATGCTTGAGGGCTTAGAGACTAGAGGAGAGTTTTATTGCGCATGGGAGGGCATTCCACAGAATGGGTGCAGCCCGAAGAAAGTCCTGCAATCTTGAATATGAGCAACTAATGAGTGTTGATGAGAGACGTAGATCTTGTGAAGATTGGAGAGGTCAGGTTGGGTGATATTTTGAGATAAGCAAAGAGATGTATGTTGGTGTAGTATGGTTAATAGCCTTGTGTGTAAGTAAAAGTATTTTACATTAAATACAGTAGAATACATGTAACTAATGGAGGGACTGGTTGAGTGAATCTGCTGACGATGAACACCTAGCAAGGAAGATTACCCTTACTGCTGTATTCTAAATGGATTTTAGTGGTGAGAATCTTCTTTTGGTAAGACCAGTATGAAAACTATTGCAATAATCAATGTGGGAGATAATGAATGCATGGATTAGAATTTTGCAGTGGCTTGTGTAAGGTATGGTCGTATTTTGGATATGTTTCTTAGATGTATGTAACATGATTTTGAGACAATTTTAATGTGGGGAACAAAGGTGCAGAGTCAAGGATTACACCTAGGCAGTGAGCTTGTGGGTTAGGATTGGTTGTTGATTTCTCAACAGTGATAGAGATATCAGGTTGGTAACTACTATTGATCGGTGGAAATATAATTCTGTTTTGGAAATATTAAATTGGAGGTGGTGCGAAGACAATCAAGGTGAAACGGCAGAAAGGTATTCTGTGACACTGACCAATGCAGATGGTGAAAAATCTGGGGAGGATAGGTAGATTTGAGTATCATCCGCATAAAGATGATACCAAAATCCACAAAAGCTGATAAGTTTGACAACAGAGGTATAGATTTAGAAAAGCAGAGGACCTAAGTCTGAGCCTTGCAGTACTCCAACTGATAGAGGTAGCATAAAGGAGATGGATTCAGAGAAGTGGACACTGAAGGAGTCATTAAATAGTTTCTGTGAGAACCAAGAAAGGGCTGTGTCCTGAAGACCAAGGGATTGTAGTTTTGTATGAGAAGAGAGTGGTTAACACTGTCAAAAGCAGCAGAGAGACCTAGAAGAATAAGAAGTGAGTAATGGCATTTGGACTTAGCAGTGACCAGATCATTCATTACTTTAGCCAGTGCTGTCTCTGTGGAATGTTGGGAACAAAATCCTGACTAAAGTGAGTCCAATAAGTTGTGTGAGATAAGAAAGTGTGTAAGTCGAGTATAGGCAAGTATCTCAAGTAGCTTGGAGGAGCATGGGAGCTGAGAGATGGAACAGTAGTTTGAAAGAAAGTTTAGGTCAGAATTTAGATTTTTCAGACTGGGAGTAATCATTGCATGCATAAACAGTGAAGGAAAGATACCAGTAGAAAGAGAGGGATTACATATATATTTGTTAAGGTTGGGATGAGCACATGAGACAGAGCTTTACATATTGTGAGGGTAGAGGAGGAAAGGTAGTAGAGTAGGATGATGAGAAGAGTGTTGATACTTTATCTTCATTTGTGATCTCAATGGAAGAGATGGTGTCAGAGAGTTCAGGTAGGACACCATTTCATCTCGGAACTTATCAATCATGTTATTGAAGTAGGAAGCAAGATCATTCGCATCAACAGTGGCGGTGGGTTGGGTGAGGGAGTGTTGAGAAGTGATTTATATGTATAAAAAAGTTGCTTGGGTTAGAGGCTTGAGCAGAGATGAGTGTTTGGAAATATATTTGGCAGTGTCCAGGGCATTACTATAGGAGTGGTAGATAGTCTTATACATGAGGAAGTCGCTAGGAGTACAATATTTACACCACTGACATTCAACTTTACATGAGAGTTTTTGTAGGGGTCTTGTTAATTTTTAATGTCATGGTTGACTTGGCCTAGGCCTACGTGGAGTGTGATGGGTAGCTGCAGCCACTTCAAAAGGGGTTATTTCTAGAGTTTAGTTCAGGTGTGATACAGGAGTAGTGAAAGCAGAAATATGTGAAAGCAATTGTTGCAGGGAGGTGGAAAGTTTTTGAAAATGAATTGTGTTAATATTCCTGCAGGTTTGAGGAGGATTGGAGGACTTTAGTGACATTGAGTTTGAAGTAATGGAGAGCATGCAGGTGATAAAGGTGTGATCTGTGAGAGGGAAAGGAGTGTTAGTGAATTCAGAAACTGAACATAATCTGATGAATACTAGATCAAAGCAGTGGCCCTCCTGATGAGTAGAGGAGTCAGTCCATTAGGATAAGCCAAGCGAGGAGGTAAGAGTAGTTTGGAGGCATGAGCAGCAGATTTTGGACTGTCAATAACAATATTCAAATCACCCATGATGATGGTGGAGATGTCATAGGATAGGAAGTGAGGGAGCCAGGCAGAAAATTCTTACAGAAATTGTTTGGGTCACCCAGGTGGGATAGCGGCAACATGCAGAGAGAAAGTAGTGTAAATCCTGATAGAATGTTATTCAAATTATGTAACTGTGAGTAGAACTATGTATGTGAAAGACTGCGATAGTAATAATCCAACCCCACCTCCTTTACAGTTACCAGGCCTGGGGCTGTGTATGAATTGGAGGCCACCATGTGACATTGCTGCAGGGGCGGCTGTACCTGATTGTTTGAGCCATGTTTCTGTTATAGCCAGCAGGTTGAAGTTGTTAGATATGAAGAGGTCGTGGATGGATGTTAATTTGTTACAAACAGAGCGTTCATTCCATAAGGCACATTTTAGTGATTTGGAAGGTAATGGGAAATGTGATGTTTATGAGGTTAGCTGGATTCATATATTGCTGTGAATCAGGTGAATATAAGTGGGGCAAGTGGTTTGGGCCCAGCTAATAGAAGCAAGCTAACAGATGCAAGAGAGAGAGAGAGAGAGAGAGATAAATATACTTGTAAGAGGTTTGTGAATATTTTTATGTTTTTATATGGTGACATGTTATGGATGTTATTTTCAAAGTATAATGATAAGTAAAAAACATGAGTGTTATTAAGAATGGATAATTGAAGCAGCAATGTGTACAGAGGGATGAGTTGCAGGGAGAATGAAGGATGTAATTGCCTTGGAGATAGGGGGTCATTCTGACCCGATCGCACGCTGCAGTTTATTGCAGAAGTGCGATCGGGTCAGAACTGTGCATGCACCGCAGTGCACCGGCACATGCCAGGTGGCCAAAGGCCGTCAATGCACTACGATCGCCTCTGCCTGATTGACAGGCAGAAGCGGTCGCTGTGTGGGGAAGTGGAACGGCGGCGTTTGGCCACCGTTTCATGGGCGTGGTCCGGCCAACACAGGCGTGGTCGGACCGTGCGGGGGGCGGGCCGCAGTGGCTGCGTGACATCACACGCAGCCGCTGCGGCCCGTGGAGCGATGAGTAGCTCCCGGGCCAGCACACTAAAGCTGCGCTGGCTGGGAGCTAGGCCTAAAGTGCAAAAGCATCGCTGCTGTGTGATGCTTTTGCACTTCTGCGGGGGGCGGCACTGGCATGCGGGGCAGGATAGCCCTGTGCTGGGCATCCCCCCGCATGTCTATGGTCATGATCGTAGCCCTGCAAAATTTTGCAGGGCTACGATCAACTCGGAATCACCCCCATAATAACATGGAGTGAAATGAAGAAAGATAGTTTGTTGTACATTGTGCGATTTAAAATAAAGCTAAAGTTGTTTAGGCTTAGAGTGTAATCAAGTTGCAATTGTTAAAGTTAAACAGTTAAATACCTGTTTACTGGTGTCCAACTACTCATTTTCAAACATTTAGTGTTATGAACAACAGCAGGACTTCCACCACCACCTGCTAGGAAAATTATTTTTTGTTGTATGTTTTTCTCCTCTTAGCCCAGTGCAGGGCCGTCTTTTCGTATGGGCTCAATGGGCTCTTGCCCAAGGGCCCCAGGAGTATAAGGGCCCTAGGCTGATAGCTGAGAGTCCCCTCTTTCCAGGGGTACCAGATTTTTGAAAATCGGCCCTGGGGAACCAGAGATATCGGACTTCAAAGCAGTGGTCCCCATCCGAGCCTGTTAATTGCTCTTCCCAGCCAGATATCTCGGGCTCTGTATGACTTAGAGTTTTTCTGAGGGTACATTTCAAAATCTGCGACTCTCCACTTTCTGTGGACACTGGCAGCTTGTCTCTACTATGCCCAGAACCAGAGATATCAGCCTTCCAGCAGCCGGTCCCTGCTCCAGCTCCACATGCCTATTATGCAGTTTTATATATTTGTTGGTGGATTGCTCTGGTTCCTGAACTGTGATACCCAAGTCCCAGTACCTCCTAACAGGTGGGACTCTCTAGTTTTTTTTATCCCATTCAAAGTTAAGGAACTTGAGATATCTGCAGTCAAGTAAGCTGCTCTCTCACCAGAAAATGATGAAAATTATGCCCACTCCAGTATCTACCCCTCCCTTATGTATTAAACACCCCATATCACCCTTTAAATCATGTACCGGGGCCCCTTCATTCAGCCCAATGCCTCATTCTACAGTTTAGTGTTCTCCCTCCCGCCCCATCTGTGCAGTAAAGGAGTAATTAGCAGAAATGACTGCTCCAGGTCCTACATGCTGAGCGCAAGATAAGAACACACCCTACCACCCGCGGGACATCAAAGCTGCCGCTGATAGCACCCTCCACCCCTACCGCTGGAGGATGAGTAAGGGCCCCAGTGTGTTGCTGTGCCCAGGGGCCCACACTGCTGTTAAGACGGCCCTGGCCCAGTGCCTAGAAAGGTGTGGTGTGAATCCAAAATGACAGCTGCAGCTCCTGCGACTCGATCTCTGGCTGCCTTTGTGCTGAATGTGCACACTGCTTTCTCCCCACAGCCATCCTCACCCTCTCTGTCTACCCCTGTTGAGTCCACTTCTACAACCCTGGCATCCTGTGTTGATGAGGTGAGGGCAATTAAAAAGACCATAGTCCCCATAATGCAAGAACAAGCTGACTCCTTTAAGCAGGAACTTTAGGAGGCTTTTGGTAACATTATAAAGCTAACACAGTGGGTTCACACTAATGAGATCAAGCTAGGTGAAGCATTTCAGGGCATGTTTACTTTAAAGCAGCAATATGATGCTCTTTATAAACAACATATGCAAGTTCTCAATAAAGTGGATGATTTGGAGAATTGCTCTTTGAGGACTAACTTGCGAATTGTGGGTCTCCCTGAATTCTTTAAGGGTGAAGCTTTATCTCAATTTCTTATGTTCTCCCTTTTGGATTTACTTAAGGTTCAGTACTCTTCTGCTGACATGGTAATTGAACAAACACATTGTATTGGGCCTCTTTTTGCGACAAACCTGATGCATGTCCCAGAGAGTGACTATTTTCCACTATGTCAATATCCTCCATCGAAGTCGCTTTGGCAGGCATCCAGATATCACTACAAAAACAAAAAATGGTGAGCTGCTCAATCAGATAGTGATGTCACTCAGGTGCTAAAAGGGAGGGGTAATTCTGTGTAGGAAAAAACAATGGTTCCCTAATGCACACCGAGTGAAAAATATTACTACATAGTAGTCAGATAATACGGAGATCTTGGTTGCGTATATCTGCAGATATAGGGTTAAGCCCCCAGGCCGATCGACAAGGCCTCTCCGTCACTGGGGGTCACTAATACTAGGTATGGGTCCGGGGTGCAGGACCCCATCATGTCGGCACTGGTCGGCTACCCCAGGTCAGCACGCAGGTGAAAATTAATAAGGGTTAATAAGAAGCACAGAAGTGCTATGTAAGTGGTGTGATTAAATAATACAAAAATATATACAAAGTGATAGGGAAAATCATAAGTGTTAATAATAAGATTTTACTTACCGATAAATCTATTTCTCGTAGTCCGTAGTGGATGCTGGGGACTCCGTCAGGACCATGGGGGGGATAGCGGCTCCGCAGGAGACAGGGCACAAAAATAAAGCTTTAGGATCAGGTGGTGTGCACTGGCTCCTCCCCCTATGACCCTCCTCCAAGCCTCAGTTAGGATACTGTGCCCGGACGAGCGTACACAATAAGGAAGGATAATGAATCCCGGGTAAGACTCATACCAGCCACACCAATCACACCGTACAATTTTTTTGTAACAATAACTATGTACAAGTATTGCAGACAATCCGCACTTGGGATGGGCGCCCAGCATCCACTACGGACTACGAGAAATAGATTTATCGGTAAGTAAAATCTTATTTTCTCTGACGTCCTAAGTGGATGCTGGGGACTCCGTCAGGACCATGGGGATTATACCAAAGCTCCCAAACGGGCGGGAGAGTGCGGATGACTCTCAGGCACCGAATGAGAGAACTCCAGGTCCTCTTTAGCCAGGGTATCAAATTTGTAGAATTTTACAAACGTGTTCTCCCCCGACCACGTAGCTGCTCGGCAGAGTTGTAATGCCGAGACCCCCCCGGGCAGCCGCCCAGGATGAGCCCACTTTCCTTGTGGAATGGGCCTTGACAGATTTTGGTTGTGGCAAGCCTGCCACAGAATGTGCAAGTTGAATTGTGCCACAAATCCAACGAGCAATCGTCTGCTTAGAAGCAGGAGCACCCAGCTTGTTGGGTGCATACAATATAAACAGCGAGTCAGACTTTCTGACTCCAGCCGTTCTTGAAATATATATTTTCAATGCCCGGACCACGTCCAACAACTTGGAATCCTCCAAATCGTTAGTAGCCGCAGGCACCACAATAGGCTGGTTCAGGTGAAACGCTGACACCACCTTAGGCAGAAAATGAGGACGCGTCCGCAGTTCTGCCCTGTCCGAATGGAAAATCAGATATGGGCTTTTATAGGATAAAGCCGCCAATTCTGACACTCTCCTGGCTGAAGCCAGGGCCAGTAGCATGGTTACTTTCCATGTAAGATATTTCAAATCCGCCGATTTGAGTGGCTCAAACCAATGGGATTTGAGAAAATCCAAAACTACATTAAGGTCCCACGGAGCCACTGGGGGCACAACCGGGGGCTGTATATGTAGTACTCCTTTTACAAAAGTCTGGACTTCAGGAACTGAAGCCAATTCTTTTTGGAAGAAAATCGACAGGGCCGAAATTTGAACCTTAATGGACCCCAATTTGAGGCCCATAGACAATCCTGTTTGCAGGAAATGTAGGAATCGACCCAATTGAAATTCCTCCGTGGGGGCCTTCCTGGCCTCACACCACGCAACATATTTTCTCCAAATGCGGTGATAATGTTGTGCAGTCACCTCCTTCCTGGCTTTTACCAGTGTAGGAATGACCTCTTCCGGAATGCCTTTTTCCCTTAGAATTCGGCGTTCAACCGCCACGCCGTCAAACGCAGCCGCGGTAAGTCTTGGAATAGACACGGTCCCTGCTGAAGCAGGTCCCGTCTTAGAGGTAGAGGCCACGGATCCTCAGTGAGCATCTCTTGAAGTTCCGGGTACCAAGTTCTTCTTGGCCAATCCGGAGCCACGAGTATCGTTCTTACTCCCCTTTGCCGTATAATTCTCAGTACTTTTGGTATGAGAGGCAGAGGAGGGAACACATACACTGACTGGAACACCCACGGTGTTACCAGAGCGTCCACAGCTATTGCCTGAGGGTCTCTTGACCTGGCGCAATACCTGTCCAGTTTTTTGTTGAGGCGGGACGCCATCATATCCACCTTTGGTTTTTCCCAACGGTTCACAATCATGTGGAAGACTTCTGGATGAAGTCCCCACTCTCCCGGGTGTAGATCGTGTCTGCTGAGGAAGTCTGCTTCCCAGTTGTCCACTCCCGGAATGAAGACTGCTGACAGTGCTATCACATGATCTTCCGCCCAGCGAAGAATCCTTGCAGCTTCTGCCATTGCTGTCCTGCTTCTTGTGCCGCCCTGTCTGTTTACGTGGGCGACTGCCGTGATGTTGTCCGACTGGATCAACACCGGCTGACCCTGAAGCAGGGGTTTTGCCAGACTTAGAGCATTGCAAATCGCTCTTAGCTCCAGTATATTTATGTGAAAAGACATCTCCAGGCTTGACCATACTCCCTGGAAGTTTCTTCCCTGTGTGACCGCTCCCCAGCCTCTCAGACTGGCATCCGTGGTCACCAGGACCCAGTCCTGTATGCCGAATCTGCGGCCCTCTAACAGATGAGCACTCTGCAACCACCACAGAAGAGACACCCTTGTCCGTGGTGATAAGGTTATCCGCTGGTGCATCTGCAGATGCGATCCGGACCATTTGTCCAACAGATCCCACTGAAAAGTTCGTGCGTGGAATCTGCCGAATGGAATCGCTTCGTAAGAAGCCACCATCTTTCCCAGGACTCTTGTGCATTGATGCACAGACACTTTTCCTGGTTTTAGGAGGTACCTGACAAGTTTGGATAACTCCTTGGCTTTCTCCTCCGGAAGAAACACCTTTTTCTGAACCGTGTCCAGAATCATTCCCAGGAACAGCAGACGTATTGTCGGTGTCAACTGAGATTTTGGAAAATTCAGAATCCACCCGTGTTGTTGCAGCACTAATTGGGTTAGTGCTACTCCGTCCTCCAGCTGTTCTCTGGACCTTGCCCTTATCAGGAGATCGTCCAAGTAAGGGATAATTAATACGCCTCTTCTTCGAAGAAGAATCATCATTTCGGCCATTACCTTGGTAAAGACCCGAGGTGCCGTGGACAATCCAAACGGCAGCGTCTGAAACTGATAATGACAGTTTTGCACCACGAACCTGAGGTACCCTTGATGTGAAGGGCAAATTGGGACATGCAGGTAAGCATCCTTTATGTCCAGGGACACCATAAAGTCCCCTTCTTCCAGATTCGCTATCACTGCTCTGAGTGACTCCATCTTGAATTTGAATTTCTGTATGTACAGGTTCAAAGATTTCAGATTTAGAATAGGTCTTACCGAGCCGTCCGGCTTCGGTACCACAAATAGCGTGGAGTAATACCCTTTTCCTTGTTGTAGGAGGGGTACCTTGACTATCACCTGCTGAGAAAACAGCTTGTGAATGGCTTCCAATACCGTCGCCCTGTCTGAGGGAGACGTTGGCAAAGCAGACTTTAGGAACCGGCGAGGGGGAGACTTCTCGAATTCCAACCTGTAACCCTGAGATACTACCTGCAGGATCCAGGGGTCCACCTGTGAGCAAGCCCACTGTGCGCTGAAATTCTTGAGTCGACCCCCCACCGCTCCTGAGTCCGCTTGTAAAGCCCCAGCGTCATGCTGAGGGCTTTGCAGAACCCTGGGAGGGCTTCTGTTCCTGGGCAGGGGCTGCTTGCTGTCCTCTCTTACCCCTTCCTCTGCCCCGGGGCAGATATGACTGTCCTTTTGCCCGCTTGTTCTTATAGGACCGAAAGGACTGCGGCTGAAAAGACGGTGTCTTTTTCTGTTGGGAGGGAGTCTGAGGTAAAAAGGTGGATTTTCCGGCAGTTGCCGTGGCCACCAGATCCGATAGACCGACGCCAAATAATTCCTCCCCTTTATACGGCAATACTTCCATATGTCGTTTAGAATCCGCATCACCTGACCACTGTCGCGTCCATAACTTCTTCTGGCAGATATGGACATCGCATTTACTCTCGATGCCAGAGTGCAAATATCCCTCTGAGCATCTCGCATATAAAGAAAAGCATCCTTTAATTGCTCTATAGTCAATAAAATACTGTCCCTATCCAGGGTATCAATATTTTCAGTCAGGGAATCCGACCAGACCACCCCAGCACTGCACATCCAGGCTGAGGCGATGGCTGGTCGCAGTATAACACCAGTATGTGTGTATATACTTTTTAGGGTAGTTTCCAGCCTCCTATCAGCTGGATCCTTGAGGGCGGCCGTATCAGGAGACGGTAACGCCACTTGTTTTGATAAGCGTGTGAGCGCCTTATCCACCCTAGGGGGTGTTTCCCAGCGCGCCCTAACCTCTGGCGGGAAAGGGTATAATGCCAATAACTTTTTTGAAATTAGCACTTTTCTATCTGGGTTAACCCACGCTTCATCACATACATCATTCAATTCCTCTGATTCAGGAAAAACTACAGGTAGTTTTTTCACCCCCCACATAATACCCCTTTTTGTGGTACTTGCAGTATCAGAGATATGCAAAGCCTCCTTCTTGCCGTGATTTCAGTGTCCGTGTCTGGGTCTGTGTCGACCGACTGAGGTAAAGGGCGTTTTACAGCCCCTGACGGTGTCTGAGACGCCTGGGCAGGTACCAACTGGTTTTCCGGCCGTCTCATGTCGCCAACTGATTTTTGTAATGTGCTGACATTATCACGTAATTCCATAAACAAAGCCATCCATTCCGGTGTCGACTCCCTGGGGGGTGACATCACCATTATCGGCAATTGCTCTGCCTCCACACCAACATCGTCCTCATACATGTCGACACACACGTACCGACACACAGCAGACACACAGGGAATGCTCTTATCGAAGACAGGACCCCACTAGCCCTTTGGGGAGACAGAGGGAGAGTTTGCCAGCACACACCCAAGCGCTATAATATATATGGGAACAACCTTATATAAGTGTTGTATCCTTATAGCAGCTTAAATATATAAAATATCACCAAAAAAAGTGCCCCCCCTCTCTGTTTTACCCTGTTTCTGTAGTGCAGTGCAGGGGAGAGTCCTGGGAGCCTTCCTCACAGCGGAGCTGTGCAGGAAAATGGCGCTGTGTGCTGAGGAGAATAAGCCCCGCCCCCTATTCCGACGGGCTTTTCTCCCGGAGTTTGAGATATCTGGCATGGGTTTAATACATCCATATAGCCTCAAGGGCTATATGTGATGTATTTTTTAGCCATAAAAGGTATTATACATTGCTGCCCAGGGCGCCCCCAGCAGCGCCCTGCACCCTCCGTGACCTATGGTGTGAAGTGTGTGACAACAATGGCGCACAGCTGCAGTGCTGTGCGCTACCTTCATGAAGACTGAAAAGCCTTCTGCCGCCGGTTTCTGGACCTTCAATCTTCAGCATCTGCAAGGGGGGTCGGCGGCGCGGCTCCGGGACGAACCCCAGGGTGAGACCTGTGTTCCGACTCCCTCTGGAGCTAATGGTGTCCAGTAGCCTAAGAAGCCAATCCATCCTGCACGCAGGTGAGTTGAACTTCTCTCCCCTAAGTCCCTCGATGCAGTGAGCCTGTTGCCAGCAGGACTCACTGAACATAAAAAACCTAAAAACTTTTTCTAAGCAGCTCCTTAAGAGAGCCACCTAGATTGCACCCTGCTCGGACGGGCACAAAAACCTAACTGGGGCTTGGAGGAGGGTCATAGGGGGAGGAGCCAGTGCACACCACCTGATCCTAAAGCTTTATTTTTGTGCCCTGTCTCCTGCGGAGCCGCTATCCCCCCCATGGTCCTGACGGAGTCCCCAGCATCCACTTAGGACGTCAGAGAAAAAGTGTTAGGGTGTGCCGACCTGAAGCAGCCCAGCCATACCGACACAGGGGCCACCACACCCCACACCCACCCCATAAATAATTACAAATATGTCTGGGTTGAATTCCCAGTGTAAGGCCACATGGTAATGGCTCCTACAGCATCTGAGAGCCAGCTCACCTGGAGATACCCCTAGCTTCTCCTATGGCAGTCTAGAGTCAGCAATCCCTCCTAATGCTGACCCATCCATGCCTCTCAATACAATACAAAAAATGGTGAGCTGCTCAATCAGATAGTGATGTCACTCAGGTGCTAAAAGGGAGGGTAATTCTGTGTAGGAAAAAACAATGGTTCCCTAATGCACACCGAGTGAAAAATATTACTACATAGTAGTCAGATAATACGGAGATCTTGGTTGCGTATATCTGCAGATATAGGCTTAAGCCCCCAGGCCGATCGACAAGGCCACTCCGTCACTGGGGGTCCCTAATACTAGGTATGGGTCCGGGGTGCAGGAGGCCTTGTCAATCGGCCTGGGGGCTTAACCCTATATCTGCAGATATACGCAACCAAGATCTCCGTATTATCTGACTACTATGTAGTAATATTTTTCACTCGGTGTGCATTAGGGAACCATTGCAGCTCCTCCCCTAACTCTGATCACCGACTACTGAACTTTATCCACTGTTACCGTTGCTTCACGGGGACACGTCCTGTCATCCTATAGAAGACTCCCCTGATTCGCAAGAGGCTGCTCCGGCTCATGTTACCATCTGGCATTCCACTCACACTTCCAGTGGCTGCTATCCCATTGCTGAAAATCCCTGCATACAACGGCGGCTTCGGCCAGCGCCATTGCACGGCGCCTACAGCCAGCAGAGGGTTCTCCCGGCAATTAAGGATGACTGCGGTCAACGCTGTATCACGGTACCCACAGCTACCAAGGGTTTCTCCGTGTAAACAGCCAGCACACGGCTTTTCTGGCCACAGCCACTGCACGGCTCATTTACCCAGTCAGCAGCACTTCTGATTACCAACACTGGCTACCTTTAAGTGGACATTAAAGGATTCTCCTCAGTCTTTGGGAGACTACCTGAAGTTCCTGGCTAAACCACTTCAAAGACGCCGGTAAATATCCAGCAGCCTCTGCTAGAGCTACTTAGCTAATTTCTTTCATTCATCGTTTAAACAATTAGTGAGCTGTAGCGGACTTCACCGAGGACGCTCGGTGTCTATAGCCCCAGGACAGATAATTACACAGCACTAATTGCTATCATTTTTTGTCGGGACTTATATGTCTTTACAAGCTGTAGTGTGCATGTTGCCTCTGCACCTGTAGCTAATCTTTGCCATTGAGTTACTTCCTTCAATTGATACAATTCAGTAAGCATGGATGTATAATGTTACAATTTTTAAACAGTGTTATAAACTTTCATTTGCACTGAGTTAATATTCAACACATTGTTCCAACATTTTTTCTGTGGATACTGCTCATTAGATTTATCTACGGTTTTCAGAGTACATGTAAATTTAGAAGTTTTAGATATCTGTGTAATAGATTTTTATTGGTGTGTTATTATTTTAATAAATATATTTATATATATTTTTTTGTTTGTCAGCTCTCCATAAATTTGGCATATTAACAACACTGTAGGCGCAGCTAATTCCTTCCTTTTTCTTTGTGCATAAACTATCAGAGGCACATACACAGTGCTTCTTTGGCTGCGCCCCACTGTTGTTTGAATTACTTATCAATATTCTTAGGCGCTTCAAGCAGATTCGTTTGTGTTTTTGTCTTCAAATAGAGCATCCCCTGTGTGTGTGGTGTGTCGGTACGCGTGTGTCGACATGTCTGAGGTAAAAGGCTCCTCTAAGGAGGTGATAGAGCAGATAAGTGTGTGGGAGGGTGTCTCCGTCAACAACGCCGACACCTGTTTGGATATGTGTAAGTGCTGAGGTAAAATTATTGCACAAAAGGTTAGGGAACAGAAAGGAAATCTAACCTGGTCTGTCCCTATGTCACAGAGTCCTTCAGAGTCTCTCTATGTTCACTATCCAAAATAACAAAGTATCGACACGGAGTTTAACTCCACTGTCGACTACGATAATGCAAAGTTACAGCCAAGAGGGCTAAAAGATATTCAATATATGATTATTGGAATAAAAGATGATTTGCATATCACTGATGACTCATCTGTCCCTGACACGAGAGTACACATGTTAAGGGGAAGAATGCTGAGGTAAATTTCCCTCCTCTCATGAGGAAAAAGAGCGGGAATCTCCACACAAGAGACGGCAGCTTCCCA
Source organism: Pseudophryne corroboree (assembly GCF_028390025.1). NCBI lineage: Eukaryota > Metazoa > Chordata > Amphibia > Anura > Myobatrachidae > Pseudophryne > Pseudophryne corroboree. The sequence goes on along the minus strand of NC_086444.1, from coordinate 650,685,911 downwards.
CAAGAGAATTCTCAGGCTGTATCCTTTCCCCACTAGGGCCAGGATGTGTTGAGAATCTTCCCCTTGGGTGTCCTGTTTGCACTAGCTATTCTCAGGGATCCTGCAGATAGTGTGCACATTCTAGTATACTACCCAGACCGGCGATTGTGTCGGCATGGGTTTATAGCGCTGTGGCAGCGTGGACAGGTACCTTATCAGCAGAGATTGAGACCCTAGTATGCATATAAATATTTTAAGATGCTGTCTTAAGTGATAGATATATAATTATACAGCATGCCCAAAGGGACATGAGTATACTGGGTCCTAGAGACAACAGCTATGTCGATTTCTGCTTGACGTGTCCTGTAGAATATACATTGGACAGATGATGCCGACTTAAGAGGCATATGGAAGGCTGAGGATTGTGTGGAGAAGGGTTCTCGGGCCTGGTCTCCACAGCTATAGCTGGTAATTCTGATATTTTGTCTTATATTCCTGCACAGCCTAGGAAAGCACGACATTATTAAATGCAGCTTTTCGAATAAAGAAACAAGAAAGTCTGAGGTGCATCCTTTCTTGTCAGAGCCAGGGGCAGAGGAAAGAAGCTGTACAACACAGCTAGTCCCCAGGAACAGAAGTCCTCCCCGGCCTCTACAAAAATCCACTGCATGTCGCTGGGGCTCCACAGGCGGAGCTAGGCCTGGTGGGGACACGCCTTCGTAAGTTCAGCCACAAGTGGGTTCACTCCCTGTTAGATCCCTGGGCAATAGAAATTGTATCGCAGGGATACAGGCTGGACTGTGAGAAGATGCCCCCTCACCGAGGACCCGGCGGGCTTTCCCCCAAGAGAGGGAGCCAGTGTTAACTGCAATTCGTAAATTGTATCTTCAACAGGTGGTGGTCAAGGGTCCCCTCCTTCAACAAGAGGGTGTTATTATTCGACCATGTTATAATCCCGAAACCAGACGGTTCGGTTAGACCCATATTGAATTAAAATCCCTGAACATATACCTGAAAAGGTTCAGGTTCAAGATGTAATCGCTAAGAGCGGTCATTGCAAGCCTGAAATGAATCGGGACATAAGGGATGCATACCTTCGTGTCCCCATTTATCCACCTCATCAGGTGTACCTCAGAATTGCGGTACGGGATTGTCATTACCAATTTCACCAAGGTAATGGCGGATATGATTGTGCTCCTGCGGAAGCAAGGTGTCACTATTATCACATACTTGGATGATCTCCTCATAAAAGCGAGATCAAGAGAGCAGTTGCTGAACAGCGTATCACCTTCTCTGGAAGTGAAACGGCAACACGACTGGATTCTATATATTCCGAAGTCGCAGTTGGTTCCTACAGCTCATCTGCCTCGCCTAGGCATGATCCTAGACACAGACCAGAAGAGGGTTTATCTCCTGATAGAGAGAGCTCAGGAGCTCATGACACTGGTCAGGAATCTATTGAAAACCAAAACAGGTGTCAGTGCTTCACTGCACTCGAGTCCTGGGAAGGATGATGGCATCATACGAGGCCATCCCCTTCGGCTGGTTCCATGCAAGGACAATGGAACTTACTAGACAAGTGGTCCGGATCATATCTTCAGATGCATCGGTTAATCACCCTATCCCCCAGGGCCAGGGTGTCTCTCCTGTGGTGGCTGCGGGGTGCTCACCTTCTCGAGGGCCGCAGATTCGGCATTCAGGACTGGGTCCTGGTGACCACGGATGCAAGCCTCCGAGGGTGGGGGGCAGTTACACAGGGAAGAAAATTCCAAAGTTTGTGGTCAAGCCAACAGACTTGCCTTCACATCAATATCCTGGAACTAAGGGCCATATACAACGCCCTAAGTCAAGCGGAGTTCCTGCTTCGCAACCAACCGGTTCTGATCCAGTCAGACCGCAGGGGCTCATGTAAACCGCCAGGGCGGCACAAGGAGCAGGGTGGCGAGGGTAGAAGCCACCAGAATTCTTCGCTGGGCGGAGAATCAAGTAAGCGCACTGTCAGCAGTGTTCATTCCGGGAGTGGACACGACCTCCACCCGGGAAAGTGGTGACTTCATCAGGAAGTCTTCACGCAGTTTTGCAAATTGATGGAAACTGCCTCAGGTGGACTACATGGCGTCCCACCTCAATAAAAAGATAAAAAAGGTTTTACGCTGGGTCAAGGGACTCTCAGGCGATAGCTGTGGTCGCACTAGTAACACCGTGGGTGTTCCAGTCGGTCTATATATTCCCTCCTCTTCCTCTCAGACCCAAGGGCTGAGAATTGTAATAAACGGAGGAGTGTGAACAATATTCTTTGCTCCGGATTGGCCAAGAAGGACTCGGTACCCGGAACTGCAAGAAATGCTCTCAGAGGACCCATGGCCTCTGCCTCTCAGTCGGGACATGTTGCAACAGGGACCCTGTCTGATCCAAGACTTACCGCGGCTGCGTTGGACAGCATGGCGGTTGAACGCCGGATCCTAGCGGAAAAGGGCATTCCGGATGCAGTTATTCCTACGCTGATAAAGGCTAGGAAAGACGTGACAGCAAGACTTTTTCACTGTATATGGCGAAAATAGGTTGCTTGGTGTGTGGCAGGGAAGGCCCTACAGAGGAATTCCAGGGGGGTCGATTCCTGCACTTCCTACAGTCAGGAGTGACTATGGGCCTGAAATTAGGATCCATAGGGGTCAAGATTTCGGCCCTATCCCTTTTTCTCTCAAAAAGAACTGGCTTCACTGCCTGAAGTTCGGACGTTGTTACAGGGGTGCTGCATATTCAGCCCCTTTTGTGCCTCCAGTGGCACCTTGGGATCTTAACATGTGTTGGATTCCTAAAATTCCACTGGTTTGAGCCACTTAAGACCGTGGAGCTAAAATATCTCACGTGGAAAGTGGTCATGCTTTTGGCCTTAGCTTGGACTAGGCATGTGTCAGAATTGGCGGCTTTGTCATGTAAAAGCCCATATCTGATCTTCCATATGGAAAGGGCAGAATGGAGGACTCGTCCCCAATTTCTCCCTAAGGTGGTATCATCGTTTCATTTGAACCAACCTATTGTGGTGCCTGCGGCTACTAGGGACTTGGAGGATTCCAAGTTGCTGGACGTAGTCCAGGCCCTGAAACTTTATGTTTCCAGGACGGCTAGAGTCAGAAAAACTGACTCGCTATTTATCCTGCATGCACCCAACAAGCTGGGTGCTCCTGCTTCAAAGCAGACTATTGCTCGCTGGATCTGTAGCACGATTCAGCTTGCACATTCTGCGGCTGGACTGCCGCATCCTAAATCAGTAAAAGCCCATTCCACGAGGAAGGTGGGCTCTTCTTGGGCGGCGGCCCGAGGGGTCTCGGCTTTACAACTTTGCCGAGCTGCTACTTGGTCGGGTTCAAACACTTTTGCAAAATTCTACAAGTTTGATACCCTGGCTGAGGAGGACCTTGAGTTGCTCATTTGGTGCTGCAGAGTCATCCGCACTCTCCCGCCCGTTTGGGAGCTTTGGTATAATCCCCATGGTCCTTACGGAGTACCCAGCATCCACTAGGACGTCAGAGAAAATAAGAATTTACTCACCGGTAATTCTATTTCTCGTAGGCCGTAGTGGATGCTGGGAGCCCGTCCCAAGTGCGGACTCTCTGCAATACATGTATATAGTTATTGCTTAACTAAAGGGTTATTGTATGAGCCATCTGTTGAGAGAGGCTCAGTTATTGTTCATACTGTTAACTGGGTATAGTTATCACGAGTTGTACGGTGTGATTGGTGTGGCTGGTATGAGTCTTACCCTGGATTCCAAATCCTTTCCTAGTAATGTCAGCTCTTCCGGGCACAGTTTCCCTAACTGAGGTCTGGAGGAGGGGCATAGAGGGAGGAGCCAGTGCACACCAGATATAGTACCTAATCTTTCTTTTAAGAGTGCCCAGTCTCCTGCGGAGCCCGTCTATACCCCATGGTCCTTACGGAGTACCCAGCATCCACTACGGACTACGAGAAATAGAATTACCGGTGAGTAAATTCTTATTTTGTAAATGACTGTTTAATTATTATTGTATGCTTACAATAATAACACTGCTACTGGTAGTGTTAGTTCTGCTATTTAATAATTTTAGTAATTTCACTAATTTGTAAAGTCAAGTATGTTTTACAATTTGTTTGTATCTACTGTGAAATGTCAATTTTCTGCTGCAGGTTCTTATTGCCTTTCACTTCGTTATACTTTTGGTGTTCTCTGACATGTTACTGTTTCTGTCTTTTGCTAGGAAGTTTATTTTTTGGCCAGATGGCCTGCAGGGGCAATTCACCTTTGCTTTGGAGTTTTTCCTTTATTTACTTTATATTTTCAGACCCTGTTGTCTTTGTTGCTCACTACATGATTCTGTTTAAGTAAATTGTACACTGTGGGTCTTCCTACTGATGCTCATCAGTTTGGTCTTATACACCATTTAGCGGTTTTGTTTCTTTGTTGGGATTTTTGCTGTTTAACATTTTGAATGTAATTGGACATGGGTCATCTAAAAATTTGCTCATGGAATGTGAATGGGATTAACCCCTGTTAAATGGAAGACATTTTTACGTACATCCGCAAATTGGGTATGGATGTAGTGATGTTGCAGGAGACCCATTTATTGCACCCTGAAATTTTTAAACCTAACATTATGGGAAATTTTGTGCTGTTCTTTGCCACTTACACTTATAAAAAACAGGTGGTGTGGTCATGCTGGTTAAGAAACAATTAGCTCCTCATCTTCATACATCTTATGCTGACCCTTCTGGGCGCTATACCATTTCTGAGGTTATTATTTTAGGAGATAAATGCACCTTCTGTAATTTAATTGTGACTTTTACCTATTTTTTTTTTTTTTTTAAATCATTACCTACTTACCAAATTATGGGAGTCATTCAGACCTGGTCGCATGCAGGCGTTTTTTTGCACTGCTGCGACCAGGTAATCGCCGCCTACAGGGGAGGGAGTAATCGCTGTGCAAGGGTGCGATCGGCTGTGCAGTAAGCTGCACAAACAACAGTTTGTGCAGTTTCTGCACAGCCCAGGACTTACTCAGCCGCTGCGACGATCCGGGATGATGCTGACATCAGGAAACCTCTTCCCGAATGGCTGGGCATGCCTGCGTTTTTTCCAGACACTCCCTGAAAACGGTGAGTTGCCACTTACGAACGCCTCCTTCCTGTCAATCTTCTTGCGATCACCGTTGCGATCGCTTTCTACGTTAGTTCTGTCACTGTCCCACGATGCTTGGCGCCGGCGGCCGACGTGCCGGTGCATTGCATGTGCTGTTCAGACTCGATCGGACAGCTGTGAAAAAAGGCAGCATGCGATCGGGTCTGAATGACCCCCTAAGCCTTTTTATTGATTCTTCCTTAATTGTGGGTGACAACTTTAATCCTCAACTACAAGGACGGTCAACTACCGCCTTCCCATCACCATAATCCCCCCATTGGTATTCCCTTTTTAGCCTCTTACCTCCAACTGGTAGATGTTTCATCCTACTCATAGGGAGTTCACATGTTTGTTTGCTGTTCATGCCACTTTGTCTCACATAGACTATATATTGTTGTTGTATAGATTTGTATCTAAAGTAGATGATTTCAGTATTGAGCCTGTTGAGTTATTGGATCATGCCTTGATCTGTTTTTTCTCTCATTCCAGTGTGATTTATTCTGGCTCTTACAAACCACAATATATATTGGCAGATGACCAAGTCAATAATTAGGGGGAAATTATTGCATATGTCTCGAAACCCAATAGGGATCGCATGCAGTTAAATATGCAAGCCCAATCTGGTCTCACTGCCTCATATCGGGAGTTTAAATCACATCTGACCCACTCTTCCTATGAAGCCTATCAAAAAGCTAAATCTCATTTTGATGGTGTATTAGATCAGTTTGCGTCCCTTCAAGTTTTCATAAAAAAGTGTATATTCTACAAGCATGGTAATAAATCAGGCAGGCTTGTATCTAATTTGCTATGCAGGTATACTACCCTTTCTTCCATTTCTTCTCTTCAGACTGCCAAAGATGATAAGGTGAGAAAATGGCAAGACATTGTTGACCTCCTTGGGGCTTTTTATGAGGACCTATACTACCAACCACCTATAGATTTGGTTCAGAAATCTGTGTTCTGGGACTGTGTTATTCTACCTTTTACTCTCTTCTGATCATCGTGACCTGTTAATTGCTCCCATAACTCTTGAGGAGGTTACCACAGACATTGACAAGCTGCAGGCCCTGTTGGGTTCTCTGGTGAGTTTTTAAGATTTTGAGTAAAGATGTATGTGCTCTCCTTGTCTCATTTTTGTACTTTATTCTTTCAATGCACATTGTACAGCCACATTTTAACTCTGCTGTGGTCAAAGTCTTGCCAAAACTGGGTCGCAACCTGGAACTCCCAGCGTCATACCAATCAATCTCATTGTTAAATGTCAATTATAAACTATTTCTGAAAATAATATCCGACCAATTAAAATTAATATTGCCCTCCGTTATTGCGCCCGACCAGACTGACTATATATGGGCCATCATTACACTATTAATATTAGTAAGGTGATCTCGGTGATGCAGTCAGCCACTTTGTCTCCAAAACAACCTCCTCATGCTATTAAATCCACAGATGCTGAGAAGGCATACAACCATGTCACTTGTGATCTCTTATATTACACTCAATTAAATTTGGGTCCCCTGAACAATTTGTTAGCCTTCTTCGCAGGCTTTATATAACTCTTCTTTCACGCAGGTGTCCAGCAATGGCTATCTGCCTTTGTCATTTTGGCCCTCATTCCGAGTTGTTCACTCGCTAGCTGCTTTTAGCAGCAGTGCAAACGCTAAGCCGCCGCCCTCTGGGAGTGTATCTTAATTTAGCAGAATAGCGAACGAAAGATTAGTAGAACTGCTACTAAATAATTCCCTGCAGTTTCTGAGTAGCTCCAGACCTACTCCTAGACTGCGATCACCTCAGTCCATTCAGTTTCTGCTTTGACGTCACAAACACACCCTGCGTTCGGCCAGCCACTCCCCCATTTCTCCAGCCATTCCTGCGTTTTTACCTGGCACGCCTGCGTTTTTTTAGCACACTCCCTAAAAACGGCCAGTTTCCGCCCAGAAACACCCACTTCCTGTCAATCATACTACGATCACTCGAGCGATGAAAAAACGTCACTCGAGCTTGTGTAAATCTACAAGGTTTTGTGTGAAAGTACTTAGCGCATGCACGCTGCGTACCATGCGCATTTTTGCAGTTTTTTCACTTAATCGCTGCACTGCGAAAATCAGCAGCAGGCGAACAACTTGGAATGATCCCCTTTGTGTTTATCGAGGTACTCATCAGGGGTATGTCCCCCCTGCTTTTTGCAGTGGTCTTTGAACTTCTCTTAGTGGCTTTATGTACATTGGTTGACTTTAAAGGGATTTATATTGGAGCTGCAAAGCTTAATCTGTCACTCTTTGTGGATAGCAAGCTTAATCTGTCACTCTTTGTGGGTATAATTTCCTTTTTGTCTATTTTTGGGTCTTTTTGCAGGATACAAAAAAATCTCTATAAATCAGAATTACTACCCCTTATTACTAGAAATGAGCTCGAGAGCTGGACCCACCCAAATTTTCCGATCTGGGACGAATCCCAAAATGAGGTAAAATGTCATCCTCCCAATGTCAGATTCCAGCAGGTTTTGGATTCTCTAAAGGTTCCCGGTAATCGCACCATCTTCACTTAGCTGTGGAACTTGTAGTGAGTGGACGTGACCATACTGTGTCTGTCCAGGGGTGCTGTGTTGTCCATCAAGATGCTTGGGCTGCTGTGATTGACCAGGGGTGCTGCTGTGTTGTCCATTAAGGGGCTGGGGCTGCAGTGTCCAACCAGGGGTGCTGCTGTGTCCTCCAGGGATGCCCTGTCCATGCTGTGTCTGTCCATACAGGGGCTGCTGTGTCCATCCAGGGGTTCGCTGTCAATCCAGGGGTGCTCTGCCACAGTGTAAGAAAAATAAAAGGTATATATATATATGTATATGGATAGATATTTTTTGTGCTATACCCCAGTGTACTATACTATTATTTTTCTGTGACACCGCTGGTCAGACCACAGTGTATAATCATACACATATTATGATACTGTACATGGTACCCCAACTGACACTGTACATGGCCCCTCTGGCGCAGTTGGGACAAAAGATAGTGAGGTACCTAGTCAGATTGTGGTGGTAGGGGACTCTATCATCAGGAAGGCAGATAGGACAATCTGCTACCGGGACCGTGATCACTGTACAGTCTGTTGTCTCCCGGGTGCTCGGGTGCGGCACATCACGGACCGGGTAGATAGATTGTTGGGAGGGGCTGGGAAAGACCAAGCAGTCTTGGTGCATGTTGGCACCAATGACAAAGTCAGCGGAAGGTGGGATGTTCTTAAGAAAGACTATAGGGAATAAGGCAAGACACTTAAGGCAAGGACATCTAAGGTAATATTCTCTGAAATATTACCCGTGCACGCGCTAGTCCAGGGAGGCAGAGGGAGATTAGGGAGATAAATGTGTGGTTTAAAGACTGGTGCAGAAAAGAGGGGTTTGTGTTCCTGGAACACTGGGCGGACTTCTCAGTCAGGCGCCATCTTTTTTGTTGTGATGGATTGCACCTGAATGAGGAGGGGGCAGCTAAGGGGAAGGATGGTTAGAAGGTTGGAGGAGATTTTAAACTAGGAGCCTGGGGGGATGGTTTAGCTAGAAACTACGGGGCGTTCAGTGAGAATAGTGGGGATGGCTGTAGTAAACGAAATGGGGGAGAAGTTGGGGGGAGGGTAAGAGCAGCCGGTAAAGGTATCAACATGGGTATTAAAAGAGGTTTTACCAAAGCACTAACTAATGACGATTACAGGTAATCATTGCTACATAAGGTGAAAGATGTCCCTAATGCAAAGGGAAATACTTATCTTAGTTGTATGTATGTGAACGCTAGAAGCCTTACTGGTAAAAAGGGTGAACTAGAAATAATTGCAGCAAGCAAACAGTATGATATTATAGGCATTACTGAAACTTGGTGGGACGAATCTCATGACTGGACAGTCAACCTAGAAGGCTATTCGCTGTTTACGAGAGACAGACTAAATAAAAGGGGTGGAGGGGTGTGTCTTGTCGTAAAACCATTTTTATAACCTGATATACGGGAGGATTTGCAGGAGGAGACTGTAGATACGGTCGAGACGCTATGGGTAGAAATTGCATGTGGCGAAAAGGGAATAATAAAAGTTAGTATTGGGGGTATGCTACAGGCCGCCTGGTATTAATGTATCTGATGAGGAATTGTTACTGAAGCAAATTGAAAGAGCAGCAGGAGTAGGTGACATAGTAGTGATGGGAGATTTTAATTATCCGGAGATAAACTGGAAAAACGATTCATGTGATACTGCTAGGGGTAATAGCAGTGACGTGCGGTGAGGTCTTTGGCTGGGGAGGCACATATATATCTCCATCTGCCCCCTCTCTCACTTCAGATGTGTGTTAAGGCCAGAGTGTAGGTGCCGCTCAGGGCCGGTGCAAGGGTGTTCGGCGCCCTCCCTCCCTTAACTCATAAAGGGACAGCGTGCATCACAAAAGAGGGGTGTGGTCTCCCAAGGAAGGGGCGTGGACACAATAGCACCTGAGAACAGTACCTCCAATTCAAATTACGCCACACTGTAGCGCAATCTTATTCACATTACACTGTATGCAGGCAGGGACGCTGAGGGGGAGATATAGGGAGAGTGAGGGCAGGGACGCTGACGGGGAGGGTGAGGGCAGGGACGCTGAGGGGGAAATACAAGGAGGGTGAGGGCAGGGACGCTGAGGGGGAGATACAGGGAGAGTGAGGGCAGGGACGCTGACGGGGAGGGTGAGGGCAGGGACGCTTAGGGGGAGATACAGGGAGAGTGAGGGCAGGGACGCTTAGGGGGAGATACAGGGAGGGTGAGGGCAGGGATGCTGACGGGGGAGATACAGGGAGAGTGAGGGCAGGGACGCTTAGGGGGAGATACAGGGAGGGTGAGGGCAGGGACGCTGACGGGGAGGGTGAGGGCAGGGACGCTTAGGGGGAGATACAGGGAGAGTGAGGGCAGGGACGCTTAGGGGGAGATACAGGGAGGGTGAGAGCAGGGACGCTGAGGGGGGAGATACTGGGAGGGTGAGGGCAGGGATGCTGACGGGGAGATACAGGGAGGGTGAGGGCAGGGACGCTGAGGGGGAGATACAGGGAGAGTGAGGGCAGGGACGCTGAGGAGGAGATACAGGGAGGGTGAGGGCAGGGACGCTGAGGAGGAGATACAGGGAGAGTGAGGGCAGGGACGCTGAGGGGGAGATACATGGAGGGTGAGGGCAGGGACGCTGAGGAGGAGATACAGGGAGAGTGAGGGCAGGGACGCTGAGGAGGAGATACAGGGAGAGTGAGGGCAGGGACGCTGACGGGGAGATACAGGGAGGGTGAGGGCAGGGACGCTGAGGGGGAGATACAGGGAGGGTGAGGGCTGGGATGCTGACGGGGAGATACAGGGAGAGTGAGGGCAGGGACGCTGAGGGGGAGATACATGGAGGGTGAGGGCAGGGACGCTGAGGAGGAGATACAGGGAGAGTGAGGGCAGGGACGCTGAGGGGGGAGATACTGGGAGGGTGAGGGCAGGGATGCTGACGGGGAGTTAGAGGGCAAGTGAGGGTAGGGATGCTGAGAGGGAGTTACAGGGAGGGTGCGGGCATGGACGCTACTGGGGTGTTATAGGGAGAGTAAGTGCATGGGTGTTAGAGGAAGGGTGTGGGTAGGGACGCTGACAAGGAGTTAGAGGGATAATGAGGGGCGAGTTACAGGGAGGGTAAGGGCAGTAGAACTGAAGAGGGAGTTACTGGGAGGGTGAGGACAGGGGCCTAAAAAATTGATTAGAATAAACAAATGCTCTAAATCCCCCCCAACCGTCACTTACCAGATATGTGCAGCACCTCCTCACTTCTTCAGTCTGTCACACGTGGGTCTCTATCAGTGATTGTGCAGGACAGGACTCGGAGCTGATAGTGTGGTTTCCGCTCACCACCGGCAAAGCTCTTGACTGTGGGCTGGGTCTGGATCCCATCTTTATGTGCCTGGGGGGGTACATGGCACACACTTTAGCTAGAGCGGGGGACACGGCACACACTTTAGCTAGAGCGGGGGACACGGCACACACTTTAGTTAGAGGGGGGAGGGGGGGACATGGCACACACTTTAGCTAGAGCGGGGGACACGGCACACACTTTAGTTAGAGGGGGGAGGGGGGGACATGGCACACACTTTAGTTAGAGGGGGGACACGGCACACACTTTAGTTAGGAGGGGGTGGGGGGACATGGCACACACTTTAGTTAGTAGGGGGAGGGGGGGACACGGCACACACTTTAGTTAGAGGGGGACACACGACACACACTTTAGTTAGGAGGGGGGACATGACACATACTTTAGTTAGTAGGGGGAGGGGGGGACACGGCACACACTTTAGTTAGGAGGGGGTGGGGGGACATGACACACACTTTAGTTAGTAGGGGGAGGGGGGACACGGCACACACTTTAGTTAGAGGGAGACACACGACACACACTTTAGTTAGGAGGGGGGACATGACACATACTTTAGTTAGTAGGGGGAGGGGGGGACACGGCACACACTTTAGTTAGGAGGGGGTGGGGGGACATGACACACACTTTAGTTAGTAGGGGGAGGGGGGGGGACACGGCACACACTTTAGTTAGAGGGGGGGACACTACACACACTTTAGTTAGGAGGGGGGTATGGCACACACTTTAGTTAGGAGGGGGGGTATGGCACACACTTTAGTTAGTAGGGGGAGGGGGGACACGGCGCACACTTTATTTAGAGGGGGGACACAGCACACACTTTAGTTAGGAGGGGGAGGGGGGACACAGCACACACTTTAGTTAGAAGGGGGACACACACTTTAGTTAGGAGGGGGGGGACATGGCACACACTTTAGTTAGGAGGGGGGGGACATGGCAAACACTTTAGTTAGGGGGGGACATGACATACACTTTAGTTAGGAGTGGGAGGGGGGGACATGGCAAATACTTTAGTTATGGGGGGACATGACATACACTTTAGTTAGGAGGGGGAGGGGGGGACATGGCAAACACTTTAGTTAGGGGGGGACATGACATACACTTTAGTTAGGAGGAGGAGAGAGACATGGCACATACTTTAGTTAGTAGGGGGAGGGGGGGACACAGTAGACAGATCTGCAATTCCGCTCTCCCCCCCTCCACCCTGTACCGCTGCTGGTGCGCCCCATGTCTTCCGCTCTCCCCCCCTCCTGCTGCACTGTGTCTCCGCTCTGCCTGCCTGTGTGTGACAGGCGTCGGTCCGGCAGCGGCAGCAAGGACAGTGCTCTGCCGTGAGTAAGGAGGCAGCAATACCTGACGGGTCTCGTGACTCTCGTCGCTTCTCCTGCCCGCGTCTATGTGATTGGACCAGCGGATCCAGCACTGGATCCGCTGTCCAATCACCGGTGCCTCGCTAGCAGGGGCGTGCTTTCCCTGCCAGCGAGGCACTTGTATAAGTGCCGCATTCCCCTTCTTTTTGAATGGGCTTTTACAGCCCAGCGCAAGGCCCCGCCCCCCGCTTTGTCCCCGTTTCCACTGGCTACGGGAGGCACTAGCTATTAGTGCCTCCCAAACTAATTACATGGACTACAATGATTATAATAATATAAAGTGGATACATATGACACAGAATGTGTCATATGTATCTGCTTTGTACTATTTTAATCATTAATGACAGGGGAGGCACTGCCTCCCCTGACTGCACGTCCCTGGGTAATAGGTTCTTAAACACACTTAATGATAACTACTTAGTTCAACTAATTGAGGAACCCACCAGGTACAATGCAATCTTAGACCTGGTATTAACAAACAATGGGGAGTTGGTATCAGATATTAAAGTGGGGGAGCCCATAGGAAACAACGACCACAATAAGGTCACATTCAATATACGTTTTCATAAACAGTCCTATGCTGGCTCAACTTTACCAAAGCCAACTTTGAAATGATGAGGGAAAGTTTAAGGGATATTGATTGGGAAGGTTTGTTTATAGGAAAAAATACTACAGAGATTTGGGATGTATTAAAATCACTACTAGCTAAAAATACTCTCAACTTTACTCCTACGAGCAGCAAAAAAAGGATTAATAATAATAAACCGATGTGGCTTAATAAAAAAATAAAGGAACTTCTGGGCAAGAAAAGGCGAGCATTTAAAAAATACAAATCTGATGGGAATGCGGAATCATTTCAGCACTATAAGGACTGTAACAAAATATGCAAAAAAGAAATAGGAGCTGCTAAAGTAGAAACAGAAAAACTAGTAGCAAAGGAAAGCAAATCAAATCCCCAAAAAAATCTTAAATACATTAATAGCAAGAGATTAAAGAATGAGGGTATAGGCCCTGTAAAAGACAAGTCGGGAGTCTTAATCAAAAATGATAATGACATAGCAGACATACTTAATGAATTTTTTTCAACAGTATTTACTAGAGAGGTCCCAATTCAGGGACTAAAGGCCCATATAGACAGGCCGATGCGGGAGAGATGTGTGCTGAGCGAACCGTTCAGCGCACATCTATCCCACCGCTCAGCACAGCGTGATCTGTGCTGAGAGTGCGGGGGGAGATGGGGGGGCCGCTCATTTCACCCAGCGGGTGAAGTGAGCGACCGGCTAGATTGGCCTGCATGCAGGCCAATCTAGCACCAGTGATAGCAATGCGCAAGGCTGCGCATCGCTATCGCTGTAGGGGGTACACACGGAGCGATCATGCTCAAATTCTAAGCAATCTAGTCAGATTGCTTAGAATATCGCTCCGTGAGTACCCCCCTTAACACACAATCTCAATAATGAGAATATCCCACTGATAGGTACTTATTTAAGTGAGGAGGTAGTCTGTGACCGATTAAAACATTTAAAGATTAATAAGTCACCAGGGCCCGTTGGAATTCACCCAAGGGTTCTTATGGAGCTTTACTCTGAACTGGCAAAACCGCTATTTTTGATCTTTAAGGATTCAGTTATATTCAAATAGGGAAGTAAAGCTGAACCGGGTAACTATAGACCAGTTAGTCTTACATCTATAGTGGGGAAAGTACTGGAAGGTATTCTAAGGCATAGTATTCAGAAGTTCCTTGAAGCCAATAAAATCATTAAAAGGAATCAACATGGATTTGTGAAGGACAGATCCTGTCAAACCAACTTACTTGGTTTTTATGAAACAGTAAGTGCAAACCTCGATCAGGGTAAAGAGGTGGATGTAATCTTTCTAGACTTTGCCAAAGCTTTCGACACAGTACCACACAAGGGACTTATCTACAAGCTACAAGAACTAGGGCTAGGAAGCACTATATGCACTTGGGTCAAGAATTGGTTAGATAATAGAGAACAGCGCGTTGTGGTTAATGGATCTCTTTCAAATTGGACTGAAGTGTTAAGTGGTGTGCCACAAGGCTCGGTATAAGGACCGCTATTGTTCAACATTTTCATTAACGACCTAACAGAAGGTCTAGATAGCATGGTGTAAATTTTTGCAGATGATACCAAATTGTGTAAGGCTATAAATACGGAGGAGGATGCTGAGTCTCTTCAGAACAACTTAGTTAAATTGGAAGCATGGACAGCCAAATGGAGAATGCGCTTCAACACAGACAAGTGTAAGGTAATGCACTGTGGTAGCAAGAACAAAAATAACACCTACATACTGAATGGGGTAAAATTAGGGGATACTGTACTGGAAAAGGACTTAGGTGTTCTCATAGATAGCAAACTAAGCAGCAGTTCCCAAAGTAGGACTGCAGCAAAGAAGGCTAATAAGATACTAGCATGCATAAAATGAGGAATTGATACAAGGGACGAGGGTGTTATACTCCCGTTATATAAATCACTAGTGAGGCCACACCTTGAATACTGTGTACAATTCTGGGCACCGTACTACAAAAAGGATATCCTGGAGCTAGAAAAGGTTCAGAGGAGGACGACCAAACTAATTAAGGGCATGGAGACGATGGAATACAAGGAAAGGCTTGAAAGACTAGGCATCTTTACATTGGAAAAGAGGAGACTAAGAGGGGATATGATCAACATCTACAAATATATAAGGGGACAATACACAGAGCTTGCACGGGACCTGTATTTGGCCAGATCAACACATAGGACTCGTGGACACTCGCTGAGGTTAGAGGAGAGGAGATTCCACACAATACATCGTAAAGGCTTTTTCACGGTACGGACAATACGTGTTTGGAATTCCCTGCCTGAGGGAGTTGTAATGGCGGACTCTGTCAACACCTTTAAGAATGGGTTAGATAAATTCCTAATGGATAAGGATATCCAGGGTTATGGTGCATAGACAATAGTTACTATAAAAAGGGATAAAATGCAACAGCTGACATCAGCATCAGTCAAAATTTTAGACAAATCATCATGCATAGGAGACCACAAATAGGTTGAACTCGATGGACAATTGTCTTTTTTCAACCTCAGATACTATGTTACTATGTTACTATGTAGCTGGTCCATCCACAGGGGTGTTTTGTTGTACATAAAGGGGTGCTGTGTTGTCCATCAAGGGGCTGCTGTGTCCAATAAGGGGCAGCTGTGTCCAACCATCAAGAGGCTGCTGTGTACAACACAAGGCTGCTGTGTCTGTCCAGGGGTGCTGTGCTCTGCCCCAGTGTAAACAAAAAAAGCTAAAAATATAATTTGAAAAATATATATACAGGTTGAGTATCCCATATCCAAAATGCTTGGGACCAGTAATATTTTGGATATCAGATTTTACTGTAATTTGGAATAATTGCATAGCATAATAGGATGGCAATGGGACCCATGTTTAAGCAAAGAATTCATTTATGTTTCATATACACATTATACACACAGTCTGAAAGTAATTTTAGCCAATATTTTAATAACTTTGTGCATTAAACAAAGTTGAGATGTGCGGCGGGCAGTTTTCGTGTTTTGTGTTTTGGTTTTGGTTCTAATTCCCCGCTCGTGTTTTGGTTTTGGATTGGTTTTGCCAAAACCACCCTTTCGTGTTTTGGTTTTGGATCTGGTTGATTTTTGAAAAAAACATAAAAACAGCTAAAATCACAGAATTTAGGGGTAATTTTGCGCCTACGGTATTATTAACCTCAATAACATTAATTTCCACTCATTTCCAATGTATTCTGAACACCTCAAACCTCATAATATTGTTTTTAGGCCAAAAGGATTCATCGAGGTGGCTGTATGACTAAGCTAAGCAACACAAGTGTGCGGCACAAACATCTGGCCCATCTAGAAGTGGCACCGCAGTGGCAGACAGGATGGCAGATTTAAAAAATAGGCCCCAAACAGCACATCATTCAAAGAAGAAAAAGAGGTGCAATGAGGTTGCTGTATGACTAAGCTAAGCTAAGCGACACAAGTGTGCGGCACAAACACCTGGCCCATCTAGGAGTGGCACTGCAGTTGCAGACAGGATGGCAGAATTAAAAATAGGCCCCAAACAGCACATCATGCAAAGAAGAAAAAGAGGTGCAATGAGGTTGCTGTATGACTAAACTAAGTGACACAAGTGTGCGGCACAAACACCTGGCCCATCTAGGAGTGGCACTGCAGTTGCAGACAGGATGGCACTTAAAAAACTAGGCCCCAAACAGCACATGATGCAAAGAAGAAAAGGAGGTGCAAGATGGAATTGTCCTTGGGCCCTCCCAGCCACCCTTATGTTATATAAACAGGACATGCACACTTTAACAAACCAATCACTTCAGCAACAGGGTCTGCCACACGACTGTGGCTGAAATGACTGGGCTGTTTGGGCCCCCACCAAAAAAGAAGAAATCTCTCCTTGCACAAACTGGCTCTACAGAGGCAAGATGTTGACCTCATCCTCCGATTCCTCACCCCTTTCACTGTGTACATCCTCTTCCTCACAGAGTATTAATTCGTCCTCACTGGAATCCACCATCACAGGTTCCTGTGTACTTTCTGGAGGCAATTGATGGTAAAGGCCTTCCCGGAGGAATTTATAATTCAGTTTGATCAACATCATCTTCTCCACATTTTGTGGAAGTAACCTCCTATGCCGATCGCTGACAAGGTTACCGGCTGCACTAAACACTCTTTCGGAGTACACACTGGAGAGGGGGCAACTTAAGTAAAATAAAGCCAGTTTGTACAAGGGCATCCAAATTGCGTCTTTTTCCTGCCAGTATACATACGGACTGTCTGACATGCCTACTTGGATGCTGTCACTCATAATCCTCCACCATTCGTTCAATGGTGACATAATCATATGCAGTGACAGTAGACATGTCAGTAATCGTTGGCAGCTCCTTCAGCCCGGACCAGATGTCAGCATTCGCTCCTGACTGCCCTGCATCTCCGCCAGTGGGTGGACTAGGAAATCTTATCCTTTTCCTCGCAACCCCAGGTGATGGAGAAAATGAAGGAAGAGCTGTTGACGGGTCACATTCCGCTTGAGTTGACAATTTTCTCACCAGCGGGTCTTTGAACCTCTGCAGACTTGTGTGTGCCAGAAAGAGAGCTATAAAGCAGGCTTTAAACCTAGGCTCGAGCACAGTGGCCAAAATTTAGTGCTCTGATTTCAACAGATTGACCATCCTTGAATCCTGGCAAAGCAATTGAAGGGCTCCATCCACAAGTCCCACATACTTTGCAGAACTTTGAGCCACCGACAGCATCTCCTGCACGCCCCTGTCATTTTTACAAAAATTCTGCACCACCAAATTAATTGTACGCGCAAAACATGAGGCATGCTGGAATTTTCCCAGATGTAATGCATGCACAGTATTGGCGGCGTTGTCCGATAGCACAAATCCCCTGGAGAGTCTAATTGGGGTAAGCCATTGTGCGATGAAATCCCTCAGTTTCCATAAGAGGTTGTGCCTCTTACGGAAAGCAGTGATACATAGCGTAGCCTGCCTAGGAACGAAATGGCATTGACGAGATGCAGCTGCTGGTGCCGCTGCTGTTGTTGCTGCAGGAGGCATTACATCTGCCCAGTGGGCTGTCGCAGTCATATAGTCCTTAGTCTGCCCTGTTCCACTTGTCCACATGTCCGTGGTTAAGTGGACAGTGGGTACAACTGCATTTTTTAGGACACTGAGGACACTTTTTCTGACGTCTCTGTACATTCTCGGTATCACATGCCTAGTGAAGTGGAATCTAGATGGGATCTGGTACCGGGGACACACTACTTCAAACAATTCTCTAAGTCCCACTGAACTAATGGCAGATACCGGACGCACGTCTAACACCAACATAGCTATCAAGGCTTCAGTTATCCGCTTTGCAACAGGATGGCTGCTGTCATATTTCATCTTCCTCGCAAAGGACTGTTGGATAGTCAATTGCTTACTGGAAGTAGTACAAGTGGTCTTCCGACTTCCCCTCTGTGATGACGATCGACTCCCAGCAGCAACAACAGCAGCGGCAGCAACAGCAGCAGTAGGCGTACCACTCAAGGATCCTCCGGAGGAATCCCGGTTAGGAAAGTACTCCTTAGTCTTGCCAGTGACATGGCCTGCAGGACCACTGACATTCCTGACTGAGGAGGAAGTTGACATTGAGGGAGTTGGTGGTGTGGCTTGCAGGAGCTTGGGTACAAGAGGAAGAAGGGATTTAGGTGTCAGTGGACTGCTTACGCTCTTACCCAAGGTTTCTGAACTTGACAATGACTTCTGATAAATGCGCAGCAGGTGACGTATAAGTGAGGATGTTCCTAGGTGCTTAACGTCCTTACCCCTACTTATTACATATTGACAGAGGCAACACACGGCTTTACACCTGTTGTCCGGATTTGTGGAGAAATAATTCCACACCGAAGAGGTGACTTTTTTGGTATTTTGCCCAGGCATCACAATGGGCTTCTTCATCCCACGGATAACAACTGTCTCGCCCGTTACCCGCTTTAAACAAACCACATCACCATCAGAATCCCCATCGTCAACTTCCTCCTCAGCGTCAGCAACACCCATATTCTCATCCTGGTGTACTTCAACAGTGACATCTTCAATTTGAATATGAGAAACTGGACTGTGGGTGCTCCTTTTATCCTCCAAATTTTTGTTCTCCATTATTTTTCTGGAGTGTTCTAACACAATATGCGGCACATGACAGTGTATCCATACACCACACAGGCCAAATCCTGTAAAAAATTATTTGGATTAAATATTAATAACCCCTTTAAATGGAGTAAATAATACACAGCACATGACAGTACCACTGGACTTATACGGCAGTACCACTGGAATTATATGGCAGTATCACTGGATTTATATGGCAGTACCACTGGACTGGATTTATACGGCAGTATCACTGGAATTATACGTCAGTATCACTGGACTTATATGGCAGTACCACTGTACTGGATTTATATGGCAGTATCACTGGAATTATATGGCAGTACCACTGGACATATACAGCAGTATCACTGGACTAGATTTACACGCCAGTGCCACTGGATTTATACGGCAGTACCACTGAACATATATGGCAGTACCACTGCACATATATGGCAGTATCACTGGAGTTATATGGCAGTATCACTGGACTTATACGGCAGTACCACTGGACTTATACGGCAGTACCACTGGACTGGATTTAAATGGCAGTATCACTGTACTTATACGCCAGTACCACTGGAATTATACGGCAGTTCCACTGGACCTATATTGCAGTACCAGTGGATTTATATGGCAGTACCACTAGACTGGATTTATATGGCAGTACCACTGGACATATACGGCAGTACCGCTGGACTTATATGGCAGTATCACTGGACTTATACGGCAGTATCACTGGACTGGATTTTTACACCAGTACCATTGGACATATACGGCAGTATCACTGGAATTATATGGCAGTACCACTGGACATATATGGCAGTATCACTGGACTGGATTTATACAGCAGTACCACTTGACATATACGACAATATCACTAGACATATACGGCAGTATCACTGGACTGGATCTATACGGCAGTACCACTGGACATATATGGCAGTATCACTGGATTTATATGGCAGTACCACTGGACTGGATTTATATGCCAGTACTACTGGATTTATACGGCAGTACCACTGGACATATACGGCAGTATCACTTGAATTATATGGCAGTACCACTGGACATATATGGCAGTATCACTGGATTTATATGGCAGTACCGCTGGACATATACGGCAATACTACTGCACTTATATGGCAGCACAGGGACACCACCACTGTGACTGGACTGATGCAGCACAAGACACCACCACTGGACTGATGCAGCACAACACAGACTGGACTTATACAGCAGCACTGGACATATGGCAGCAGAGGACACCGCCACTGTGACTGGACTGATGCAGCATAAGACACTACAGTGGACTGAGCAGCACATGACAGCACTGGAATCGCCACCCCAATTTCCCTCCCGCACAGACACTGAGGATTGAGACACGTCCTCTCGTTACACTCTCCAAGACTGAAGTGAAAATGGCGACAACGCACGGCTCCTTATATGGAATCCAAAACCTGTGAGAAGTCGACAGCGGGATGATTACATTTTGCCTCGTTCTGGTTTCTGAGTCAGGTGATAAATCCCAGGCCAGGCTCGGATCTGGGCTCGGGTAGTGAAGTTCGGTGGGGAAAGGGGAGTTCTGTTCTCAGGGAACCAAACCCGCTCATCTCTAATAAAAATATACTCATGTTCCCCCTGAACTGGCTATGTTTTCCCCATTTTCAGCAGCTGCATTACTACATTTGCCCAAACAGCTTATCCCCTCTAATATATTTCACAACATTATTTTTCATTATAATTATTTTACAAAGAGGACTATTTGTTTTAAGCTCCCTAGGCCATATACTTCCTCAAAATATGTCCAGTTCTGGAGTAGTCCCCTTTTCCCTCCGGGTTTAGATAATCCTATTTTCCTCCAATGAATAGAAAAAGGTATTCCTAAAGTTAAAGATGTTTTTGACCTTAGTGGTGTTATTCTTCCATTTAGCACTCTTCATGACGTGTCCCACATACCACATAAGCAATTTTATATGTATCTACAAGTCGCTTACTATGCCCAATCTGTTATGAAACAGTAGCAGACTCAGATTCTCCCGATCATGTCCAATTATTGTTGTACTTTATTATATACAGCACCTGTATAAAACCAAATATCTCCACTTGGACCTTGTTGGGAATGCCCATGCATCTGTACACAGATGATGATGATGGCTTGGGAGTAGGACATACCATCCCTCTCTACTTCATATACCCTTCCCCATCTCTATGATTCTACTTTGAGATATTTAAGGTGCTCCTGGTTGCAGAAAGTTCATAGTAAAACTATTAACCGAGTTTACATTTCCAAAGCTCATAGGAGACACATGGTTCAGGAGGAGTTGGGTGATTGCCTTAAATTACATACCTGAATGTGACCTTTTTCATAACTTCTGGCTATGTCCTAAGATATGTAAGCTTTGGGGTAAAGTCATAAATGTAAACTGATCCCTTGGCACTTCTGTGTGCTAATTTTTCCATGTTCTAAGTCTCAGCCTAGCACATTTCTCAGAAGGGTGGGCTATTATTGCAGGTTTATACATAAGTTTGCCACTAGAGCGGCTCCACTGACTGTTACTCCACTGACTGTTTACAGAAGCAGACACTAGACAAAATAGTCTGGTCCCAGATAGCGGAAGCTGCTTGGCAAGACTTAAGATGAGCCTTATGTGCAGAACCAGTGTTGCATGCTCCAGACTTTTGAAAACAGTTTATATAGCAGACTGATGCATCTGGGAAAGGGCTCGTAGCAGTCCTTTCCCAGGAGGTAAATGGTGATGAAAACAACATTTTGTACTTAAGCCAGAAATTGTTACCTAGGGAGCGCACGTACTCAACTGTCGATCAATTAAGTTGCCAGTGGAGTCCCTAAGGTACTATTTATTGGGGAGAGAATACTGGCTAGCTACAGACCATGTACCTCTACAGTGGATGCACGCAAATGAAGAGGAGAATGCTCATGTGACTTCCTCATCTTTGTATTTGCAGCCATTTGAGGTGTAACATCACCCTGGGAGACTGCACCTCAATGCATACGCCCCCTCAAGGAATTTATGAACCCCGATCCTACAGACAACTATGTGGTGAAGCTTGGGGAGGGGGAAGGAGAAGTTGAAGAGGAGGAATTCTGGAAAGGGGTAGAGAAAGGGTGCTGTTATGGAAGGCTGGTAAGAATTGGTGTAGGTGAATCAGGGTGTTTGCCTAAGGAACTGGTAGCCTCACCAGGGTGGTTGAAGCTGAGTGGGAAGGAGTGTGACAAAGACATCACAAATCTGACATGGGTGTAGAACTGCAGAATTATGGGGCCATGTGTTGCTGTTGGCAAGAGTTGAGAAGCAGCTTGTTGCAGGCACCTGTCAGTTGCTGGTAAAAGGACACAAAGAACATTGCTCCTGATGGTGGACAATCTGCTCAGGAGATAGGTCAGCGGGTGACCACTATTAGGAGTTCTGGATCTTAAGGTCCACTAGAGAACTTGTGTCTGTGCATTTTGAAGACTCTGTGAATCCTGCTTTGCTGTACCTGACCTGTGAATCCTGCACCTGCTTGTGTAACTACTTGTTGGGTGAAAATAAACGTATTTTGGATTTTACTCTGGTCTATGTGATTTTTGTCAGATCATATATTATCAGTAAGCACAGAGAAGTCTGAGGGGCATTTTAGGCAAATATAAGCCTCTGTATTATGTTCATACCATCGTTGACTCCACTCTGTGATTTTACGTGGTCTTCCGCTTCATGGTTGAGTTGCTGTTGTTCCTAAACGCTTCCACTTTCTAATAATATCACTTACTGTTGACCTTGGAATATCCAGCAGGGATGAAAATTCACGAACTGTCTTATTGCAAAAGGTGGCATCCTATCACAGTACCACACTTATAGTTACTGAGCTCTTCAGAACGACCCATTTTGTATCATAAATGTTTGCAAATGGAGACTGCATGGCTAGGTGCTTGATTTTATACACCTGTGGTAACAGGTTTGATTGAAGCAATTGAATTCACTAAGTAACATGTGTGGTCAAATACTTGCGTCCACACAGTGTATTTACAACATGTTAGATTTTGCCATTATATACATTTGTAAACTTTTTTGTATGCTATTTCCTTTGTATTGTACATTGTTACTGAACCCTTGTGGTGTTATTTAAATTAAAGGTAATGTTAACAGAAAATATCTTTATGGATTTTGGTTGGAGGGACATAAACAATTTACGGTTACCCCAATTCATCCAAATTACCAGTGACAAATAACTTTAAAGCTTTTTAATTCACATTCTGGAACACTTTACACAGCAGGTTGACGGGAACATGTGGGATTGTACTAAATAGGGAACACACTATATAGCACTTTAAATGTCAATCTTGAGAAAGATTTTTCAATCATACAAATAATAACTAATAATAATATAACCAATATAAATCATGCATAATTGGTCTCATGTTGACATGCATAATAATAAGAACAACTTACTAAGCAGAGCAAAACTAAACATTTAGTTAAAAAAAAGGTTTCTCTCTTTAAAAGTTCCCCTTTAACTTCCTGACTACAGACTTGATGCAAAGTTGATAATAAATAGCATATTTACGCTTATATGGTGAAGTTTGCGCATAGCAAAGATGCATGCAGTTCAACACCTGTGCATAAGCATACATCACAAATACTTTTTGCCTTCTCTTAACCTTTTGTTTTCTTATAAAATTCACTATTGATATTAGGCAGGTCTAAATAATGTTGGGCTCAGGTTCAAATGTGAGTATGGCCATGAGATGTGGGGTGTGGTCACGCTTATTTTGATCACAGGCCCCTTAAGTAGATTGTATGGTACAATGGCATATTACTAAAAGGGTGTATCCATACCATTTGCAGGGGATCTCTGTGCCTCTTTGGCATGTCCAGGACCCCCTTTCAGGTGCTGCCTCTGTACTTTGTAACCATTACCTCTCATGGATCCCAGAGCATCAACAAAAGTTTAAAAACTTCTTTAATACAGCACAAATAACTCTACCTTTCATTTGTGAAGCACATAAAAACAATGTAACTTCCAAAGCTTAGTATACTCAACCAGTCGGTGAAGGGCATAATACAAGTATCAAAGAGTTACGTGTTGCACATGTTACTGAAGACTTTTGCAGCAAGGATCTAGTGATGTCATGTTTTCATTGCAGGTTACAGGAGAGGCTCAATGACAAAGGTTATATAAGAGAGCATAACACTGTGTGTAGCCAGATAATTCTGTCTGCATCACTCACCAGTGAAGGCAGCAGGGTTCCCCTTTAGAGTGTCTCAATAACTGGTAGAGTAGACAAGGTCTTGTGAGAATTGTCAGTAATACTTAATGAATGGAGTTGGAACTTCTGGCGTTTGCCGTATGTAACATAGGTAATTTTAGTGCAAACCAGCAGAGGGAGTACAGGGAATTAATAGCACTCATAGTCAGGGTTTGCAGTTAAAATGCCGGCATTCAGGATCCCAGCGTTCAGGATATCGACGCCGAAATCCCGACATCCGACAATACCAACTATTGGAATCCCGGCGCATCAGGGCTATTCCCACAACACCTATAGAGTGCAAATAGATCCTGTGGCAAGTGCAGTGAGCCATCGAGCCTGCATTGTGTCGAGCGCAAGATGACTCTTAGCGCTTGCCCCGCTGCTGACATTCTGGTGGATGGGATGCTGCTGTCAGTATATTGACAGCCGGAATCCTGCCCACCAGTAAATCATATGTATTCCATAGTCAGAGAGTCGCTGAATTATTGTTCCCCAAACTCATTTGTAATTCAGTTAGTAATGATCTATTTACACTGGGCAGTTGTCAAATATACAGCAGTGAAATGCAAGGTAGTGTATGACACACTATAGCTTTCTAGCCAACAAAGCAGATACACCATAGTACATTCCACAAGTAAAGGGGGGTACTCACGGAGCGATCGCTGCTTAAAATCTAAGCAATCTGACTAGACTGCTTAGATTTTAAGCATGATCGCTTCGTGTATACCCCCTACAGCAATAGCGATGCGCAGCCCACGCATCGCTATCGCTGCTGCTAGATTGGCCTGCATGCAGGCCAATCTACCAGGTCGCCACTTCACCCGCTGGGTGAAATGAGCGCCCCCCCGTCTCCCTCCGCACGCTCAGCACACATCGCGCTGTGCTGAGCGGCGGGAGAGATGTGTGCTGAGCGGTTCACTCAGCACACATCTCTCCCACATCGGCCAGTGAGTATTGGCCTTAAGTGTCAAGAAATAACAGCAGATAAAAGATAGTAGATCATTTCAGTATGCTGCAACAGCAGTGTACCAGTCACCTGTGAATGTTATAAAATAACAGCAAATAAGAGGCAGTAGCTAATTTCAATACACTGCTACAGAAATGGAGACTCAGCAGTGTTCAAGTTACCAGTGACAGTCATAAAGTAACCGCATATAAGACATTAATGTCAATCCACTGTGAAAATATTTAGCCACAGCAATTTACTAGTGACCACTTAGTGTGATGAAGTATCTATAGATAAGAGACAGTAGCTAATTTCAATGCACAGCAACAGACTATGGTTCTAGGAGGGTAGAGTAGAAGAATCAATAAAACAGTTTCAGGAAAGTAGTGTGTATTCTTGTTCTTTAAAGACCTAGGTCTAATGGGTCCTTAGATATAAAATCATTGATTGTGTGCTGGCAAATGTTAGAGGTGGTGACAGAGGCAAAAAACTTTTGCAGTTGGAAGTGAAATGGGTGCACTAGCTAAATGTAGTAGCCCCATTTGGTCTGAATGAGCATCCGAGTTTAAACTGTTTCCTTTAGATTTACTTTGTATCTAGTAAATCTTTGTTAATGGCTTTGACAATTGTAGCACTCTGCAGTGGTGGTTATACAGTGGGTACTTTTTGTATTTTACAGTAGGTTATCGTACATCTTTCAATCATACAGAAATAAAATTGGCGCTACAGAGCTGAAATTATTAAAAAGTTTATTCATACATTACATAGAATTCAAAATGTTGCAATATTGTAAAAACAAGACTAAATTACATGAAAAGGGCCTGTCATCGCACTGCATTTCATTTTATAGCTAATAAAAATGAAATGTGAGCTGGAACTTTGATATCAAGTGCATCTATTTATTGTAGCCACAGTCCAGGAACATATAGTGAGCGAGATGGGAATAATTACCAACTTGGATTGGAGATGAGGACCTTTATACGGCTTGATTATGGAATCTAACTGGTCCGATTGTAAGCTCAGGTCCGTTTTGTAAGTGTCAAAATCGCAAGATAAAGGGGGTCATTCTGACCTGATCGCTCGCTGCAGTTCTTCGCAGCGCAGCGATCAGGTCAGAACTGCGCATGCACCGGCGCACTGCATGGCTGACAGCCAATGGCAGAGGTGGTTGCTGGGCGGGTGGGGGTGACACTGTGGCGTTTGGCTGCCATTTTGTGGGCGTGGTTCGGCCAATGCAGGCGTGTCCGGACCGTGTGGGGGCCGGGCCGCAGCAGCTGCGTGATGTCACATGCAGCCGATACGACCCGGGCAGCGATGAGTAGCTCCCGGCCAGCACACAAAAGCTGCGCTGGCTGGGAGCTACTCCTGAAGTGCAAAAGCATCGCCACTGTGCGATGCTTTTGCACTTCTGCTATGGGGCAGGGACTGACATGCATGCCGGGCTAGCCCTGTGTTGGGCGTCCCCCCGCATGTCTGTGTTCCTGATCGTAGCTGTGCTAAATTTAGCACAGCTATGATCAAGTCGGAATCACCCCCAAAGTTCCTTTATCAGACTTCCAGGCTTTTCCTTTTGGTAAACAGAAGGTGTAAAGTCCAGCTCCTTCACCAATGCATTTCGCTGTTTGCCACAGTTTTTTCACATCACCTTGAAAAAGCAGTGGCAAACAGCAGCAAAATTTGTCCTCTACAGAAATCTCTGTTCTCAGTAAGGCCTTTCTTATATCCCCACAAATCTGCCTGACAAATTTTGATGGACGGTGGAGACGTTCAAGTTAATCAGGATGTTCAGACTCAAAGAATATATCAGTAGTAAACCTAACTATACAACAGAGTGCACCCTGAAACTGCAGATCATGAAATTGGGTCCAAGTTCCAACTTTGACCCCGTGTCACATAATCAGGGCTGTCTTTTTGTATGGGCTCAATGGGCACTTTCACAAGGCCCCCAAATGTCTATGGGCCCTAGGCTGATAGCTGAGGGTCCCCTCTTTCCAGGGGTACCAGATGTTTGAAAATCGGCCCTAGGGAACCTCAGATATCCAATTTCTAAGCAGTGGTCCCATCCGAGCCTGTTAATTGCTCTTCCCAGCCAGATATCTTGGGCTCTGTCTGATTTAGAGTTTTTCTGAGGGTATAATACAAAAGCTATGACTCTCCCCTTTTGGTGGACACTGGCAGCTTGTCTCTACTATTTCCAGAACCAGAAATATCAGCTTTCCAGCAGCTAGTCCCTGCTCCAGCTCCACATGCCTAATATGCAGTTTTATATTTTCATTGATGTATTGCTCTGGCTCCTGAACTCTGATCCCCAAGTCCCCTGTACCTCCTGAAAGGTGGAATTCTCTAGTTTTTAATCCCATTAAAAGCCAAGAAATCTATTTCCAGGAACTGGAGATATCTGCAGTCAAGCAAGCTGTCCTCCCACCAGAAAATGATGAATATTAAGCCCACTCCACTATCCACCCCTCCCCTGTGTATTAAACCATGCCCTGCCACCCTGTAAATCATGTACCGGGGCCCCTTCATTCAGCCCAATGCCCCTTCTATAGTTTAGTATTCTCCCTCCTACCCCATCTCCCACCATCTTTGCAGTAAAAGAATAAATTAGCAGAAATTACTGCTTCAGATCCTACATGCTGAGCGGAAGATAGAACACCCCCTACCGCCCGAGGGACATCAAAGTTGCCTCTGATAGCACCTCCCACCCCTTCCGCTGCAGTATGGGTAGGGGGCCCAGTGCATTGCTTTGCCCAGGGGCCTACACTGCTGTTAAGATGGCCCTGCACATAATGCTTCCATAAAAACCTTTTCACGGATGATGGATAGCTTACAGGATGAATCTCCCCCACAGGTGTATAAAAATCTTACCAAGGAGGAAAACCTGGCGCTTAATTAACTGTGGGACAGACAGGACATCACCAGGAGTGGATAACGGGAGTGCCATTGTGGTATTGGACACCCCTGATTACATTGCTGAATGTGACCATTTATTAAGTGATAGTTGTACTTACAGTCTGCTCAGTGGTGATCCCACCAACAATTATAAAACCGAACTGGACTCCATTCTACTGGATGCTAAAAATGAGGTTTTGATTTCATCTGATATTTACAGCAAGTTGATCTGCCCTTACCGGGTGGTACCTGTTTTTTATGCATACCCAAAATTCATAAGGATGCACAGAGGCCCCCTGGCCGCACTATAATTTCGGCCAGAGGGTCTCTGTGTGAACCTATTTCTGTCTACTTAGATGCGTTCTTACAACCTTATGTACAAGCCATTTTCACACATCTAAAAGATTCTAACATGTTGTAACGTAAATTTGACACCATTAATATGGTCCCTAAGGATACGCCATTAATTACATGTGATGCAATTGCAAGTTTATACACTTGCATACCACAGCTGGCTGGCCTGGTAGCAGTGAGAAGGCTGATCACACACAATAGCCTGTATGGGGGCCCAGATGTGGATCAGTTTCTGCGTCTATCAGCATTAACACTATCTCATAATTATTTCTTAATCAATGGCCGTTTTTTTAAAGCAAAACACTGGGTGTGTAATGGGGTCGGCCTTGGCCCCGTCGCTAGCCAACACGTACATGTGGGAAGTGGAAAGGCTATTATTCTTTTAGAACATTAGTATTTCTAGCCATATTTCACTGTATTTTAGATACATTGATGACTTGCTGTTGTTCTGGGTTGGTGATGTTGATGCATTGTTGACACTGATTGACGCACACAATAGATCAACCAATCCGATTAAACTTAGTATGTCTCCACATACGTTGGAAATTTGCTTTCTTGATATTAAAATCAAAGTTTGTGATTCAAACGTCCATTTATACATTTATATCAGACCCACAGATCGCAACACTGTTAAGATACGACAGTTTTCACCCAGTAGCCACGATCCGTGGATTCCTTTTTTCCCTATTTCTCAGAGTTCACAGAATTGCCAGTGAATCTGAGGATTTGGACACTCAACTGGACATAATGATGGAAAAATTTGTCCAGAGAGGATATCTTTTTATTAAAACAGGCCAGATTGAAAGTAATGTCTAAGGACAGATCTGAGCTTTTACAAGAGCAGTGTCCCAAGGAGAAACACTCTAAATAATAGAACTACTCAGTGCGCAAATGACAGCAGCTGAAAACCAGAAATTCTCTCCTATGAGGTCTCCTTCACCCCTCACCAAAAGTGCATATAGAAAAATAAAATTGGAGAGATCACTTAGCCAGCGCTGTCCTTGATTTCTTCCCTTTTAAGTTCCACTTCAATATTATTCTCAGAAGTGTGATGACATGTAAAATAATGAAAAATTGTATATAGTGAAGTAACGTTTAATACAAACACATATACACAAATATATATACAATTTAAAATGGGATCAGATTTGACAGAATCCTTTAGGAGGCGTGTAAGATGGGTAATTACCAGGATCAATGGGAACTGTGCACAAACAGTCCCTACAGCGTTTGTGTCCCAAATATGGGTGCTCCGGATCAGCCCACACTTCTCACAGATGGTAACTGCTGGATCTAGGCAATAACATTCCACTTGCTCAATGCCTCCACAGGAAAGAACCAACGCGTTTCCTTCCCTAGCAGGGGTCTTTTTCAAGGTAAAGCCAAGATACTGATCCTTTCCCTCCTACCCTCTATTTAAATGTCCATGTCCCAATAGGATTAGTACGTTCCCAGCCAGATGTAATTACGTAATCACGTCTATGACTTTTTTGGTCCTCATGATTTTCCGTCCTTCCAGCACCAATGACCACTTCCGTATATGCTGGTTGCCATGGGGAGCTGGACTTCCCTGCCCGTACGTCTCCGTTCTGCCGCCCGGCGGTCACTTCCGCAAACACGGGTTACCATGGTAACTGGGACCCGTGCATCACGTCACTGCCGGCCTTTCATCGGGTGAATTAAATCCCATTCTTTTAAGTTATAGCAGCGTCTTTATTAATAAACAAAATGTCCTTAAGATCTTGTGACAATAATACATGACTTTAAAACATTTTATTTAGATTTCCAAGCCGTGGAGTGGTCCGGAACGTCACTTCCGGTGACGTCATGCAATAATAAAAATAGACTTCTGTTTCTAAAATACAAAACCGGGAATTAATATGCAATTTATACATAAAAAGAATTTAGAAAACACCCTCCAGCTACTATTGCTGGGCCTGAAACTCATATACAGATAATGATGTATAAAATTGATTCTAAACAGAGTATTTAAATACATAAGCACAGATAAAACCTAATAAGAAAACCCC
Source organism: Pseudophryne corroboree (assembly GCF_028390025.1). NCBI lineage: Eukaryota > Metazoa > Chordata > Amphibia > Anura > Myobatrachidae > Pseudophryne > Pseudophryne corroboree. Next base: position 650,655,365 of record NC_086444.1, on the reverse strand, counting down.
TCTATCTTAAAAACAAAGGTTTTAATTAAAAGAACCCTTCATAAAAACCATTTGACTTCAAAATCAGAATTTAACCCTCTGGGCCTAAGTGTTCCCAAATAAAAAATGGGCTTCATTTCCGCCTGTGCTAATTGATTGGCTTTATCACTACGTCTCCAATGACCTTTTATATGTCGAATCCCACAAAACATTTTTATAGCTCCCACATTACTCTGATGGTATGTTCTAAAATGTTCTGACAGTGAATGGGTTGTCAACCCATTCCTAATATTACGTAAATGTTCGCCAATGCAGACTTTCAGGGGTCTTGATGTGCATCATGTATACCAAAGTCCGCAACTACAATGTACCGCATACACTACATTAGAACTATTGCAGGTGATAAAGTCATTTATTTTCCAATTGTTTTCATTAATAGAAATTTCAGTGATCTTACTTATCCCTGCCTTGATACCCCTGCAGCCTATACACAAGCCACACCTAAAAAAACCTTTGGACTTGATAGTGCCCATGGGCTTTCTTGGTGGTTGTGCACTTCTCACTAAAGTAGATTTCAAGTTGGGAGCCTTCCTGAATATGCATTTGGGTTTGCCCGGTAATAAATCTCCAATAATGGGGTCTTTTCTTAAGACTCCCCAATGTTTATTGCTTGTAGTTCGAATACTTCAGGTTTGGTACAGTTCCTTTTCAGGCATCTGAACTGTCCCTCTGGAATCGCTCCCAACCAGTTGGGGTGATGACAACTGGTTATGCCAATGTACGCCCCTGAATCTGTTGGTTTCTTAAAATTCATAATATGAATCTGCCGATTTTCAATGTAAATCGTTACATCTAAAAAATTTATCTTGATATTACTGTATACAAAAGTTAAAAAAATATTCAAAGTGTTGTTATTCAAATAATTCATAAAATCCTTTAAAAGTTCATCCCCTCCTCTCCAAATGAAAAATACGTTGTCTATGTATCTCTTCCATGTCACCAGGTTTGCTCCGAATGGGCAATGGTTCCAGATGAATTTTAAGAAACCAACAGATTCAGGGGCATACATTGGCGTAGCCAGTTGTCATCACCCCAACTGGTTGGGAGCAATTCCAGAGGGACAGTTCAGATGCCTGAAAAGGAACTGTACCAAACCTGAAGTATTCAACCTACAAGCAGAGGAAATGAAAGAAACATTGAACAAACCCTCAATAGACATTGGGGAATCTTAAGAAAAGACCCCATTATTGGAGATTTATTACCGGGCAAACCCAAATGCATATTCAGGAAGGCTCCCAACTTGAAATATACTTTAGTGAGAAGTGCACAACCACCAAGAAAACCCATGGGCACTATCAAGTCCAAAGGTTTTTTTAGGTGTGGCTTGTGTATAGGCTGCAGGGGGTATCAAGGCAGGGATAAGTAAGATCACTGAAATTTCCATTAATGAAAACAATTGGAAAATAAATGACTTTATCACCTGCAATAGTTCTAATGTATTGTATGCGGTAAATTGTAGTTGCTGACTTTGGTATATAGGATGCACATCAAGACCCCTGAAAGTCCGCATTGGCGAACATTTACGTAATATTAGGAATGGGTTGACAACCCATTCACTGTCAGAACATTTTAGAACACACCATCAGAGTAATGTGAGAGCTATAAAAATGTTTTGTGGGATTCGACATATAAAAGGTAATTGGAGACGTAGTGATAAAGCCAATCAATTAGCACAGGCGGAAATGAAGCCCATTTTTGATTTGGGAACACTTAGGCCCAGGGGGTTAAATTCTGATTTTGAAGTCAAATGGTTTTTATGAAGGGTTCTTTTAATTAAAACCTTTGTTTTTAAGATAGAGGGGTTTTTTTATTAGGCTTTATCTGTGCTTATGTATTTAAATACTCTGTTTAAAATCAATTTTATTCATCATTATCTGTATATGAGTTTCAGGCCCAGCAATAGTAGCTGGAGGGTGTTTTCTAAATTCTTTTTATGTATAAATTGCATATTAATTCCCGGTTTTGTATTTTAGAAACAGAAGTCTATTTTTATTATTGCATGACGTCACCGGAAGTGACGTTACGGGCTACGGCCCACTCCACGGCTTGTAAATCTAAATAAAATGTTTTAAAGTCATGTATTATTGTCACAAGATCTTAAGGACATTTTATTTATTAATAAAGACGCTGTTATAACTTAAAAGAATGGGATTTAATTCACCCGATGAAAGGCCGGCAGTGACGTGACACACGGGTCCCGGTTACCATGGTAACCCGTGTTTGCGGAAGTAACCACCGGGCGGCAGAACGGAGACGTACGGGCAGGGAAGTCCAGCTCCCCATGGCAACCAGCATATACGGAAGTGGTCATTGGTGCTGGAAGGACGGAAAATCATGAGGACGAAAAAAGTCATAGACGTGATTACGTAATTACATCCGGCTGGGAACGGACTCATCCTATTGGGACATGGACATTTAAATAGAGGGTAGGAGGGAAATGATCAGTATCTTGGCTTTACCTTGAAAAAGACCCCTGCTAGGGGAGGAAACGCGTTGGTTCTTTCCTGTGGAGGCATTGAGCAAGTGGAATGTTATTGCCTAGATCCAGCAGTTACCATCTGTGAGAAGTGTGGGCTGATCCGGAGCACCCATATTTGGGACACAAACGCTGTAGGGACTGTTTGTGCACAGTTCCCATTGATCCTGGTAATTACCCATCTTACACGCCTCCTAAAGGATTCTGTCAAATCTGATCCCATTTTAAATTGTATATATATCTGTGTATATGTGTTTGTAACTTTGTATTAAACGTTACTTCACTATATACAATTTTTCATTATTTTACATGTCATCACACTTCTGAGAATAATATTGAAGTGGAACTTAAAAGGGAAGAAATCAAGGATAGCGCTGGCTAAGTGATCTCTCCAATTTCAGTGTCCCAAGGACTCTATACCTAAGGTCACCTGGGTTAATGAAGTTAACATGGCTAGCAAGAGGACAGGCAAACGTGTGAAAAAGATGTGGCCTATGGTCACATCAGATCCCAAATTTCCATCTCTTAAACAGGCTAAGATAATGCCATGTTACACACGGAGTGCTAATCTAAAGCACCTAATTGCGAAAAATGATGTAACAGGTTTCAAAGCCACCCCAACAACCAAACATATTTTGAGCCGTAAGTTAGGCTGTCATACATGTTTGGGATGCACTACATGTAGTTACATGCTCACGGGTGATTACAGCTCTCATCCGCATACAGGGAAAAGGGTACTTATCAGACGTCTACTTACCTGTAGTTTTTGGTATGTTGTTTATTTATTAATTTGCCCCTGCAGCTTATACTATGTCGACAAGATGCAATATTTATTTAATGAGAGAATGGCCCAACACAGGTCAGCTATCAGGGCAGCGCTGCTTTTGGGCAGTAGCGACCAACTGGTGGCTCGCCATTTTGCACTGATGAGGCACAGTTTGTCCTCTCTGCGCTATAAGATAGTGGACCAGATACCAGCCACACTATGAGGGGGTAACAGGTCAAAAAAACTTTTGCAATTGGAGTCCCGCTGGATTCACAGATTGGACACGATCTATCCATGGGGCCTCAGTGAACACCTTAATCTTCCGTCCTAGGGGATACTGGGAATCCATTTAGTACCATGGGGTATAGACGGGTCCACTTGGAGCCTTGGGCACTTTAAGAATTTGATAGTGTGCGCTGGCTCCTCCCTCTATGCCCCTTCTACCAGACTCAGGTTAGAAAATGTGCCCGGAGGAACCGGTCACGTCTCTGGAAGCTCCTGAAGCATTTTCTGCATTTATTTTATGTTTGTTATTTTCAGGCAGGACTGGATGGCACCAGCCGCCTGCTTTGTGGGACTTAGGGGGGGAACGGCCCAACCTCTTGAAGGATTAATGGTCCCATTCTCCACTGACAGGACACTAGCTCCTGAGGGAACTATTCGCAAGCCCCACCAGGGTGAGTGTACATTCCTGCTGCATGCCACCACCTCTAACGGAGCCAGAGATAGAAGAGTGGTGAGTACTAAGCCGGCGTCCCAGTTAGTGGGTCGCCAGCCATTATGGCGGCCTGAGGATATGGAGACACGCGGCTTCTGAATGGGGCGGACTGCGTCTCCCTCTGTGTAAGGACACAGATGACATAGTACCCAGACTGTCAACAAAGCCATAAAAGGAGTCTGCCTTCATTTTATGCACTCAGGCACAAACAGCCAGTATAAAAAAGAGCGGGAAGACAGCGCACTATTGGAGGGGCAGGGCTTCACTATGAGTGGATCCAGCAGCTCACCAGCGCCATTTTCCCTCTGCAGCTGACACAGACGCTGACTGACAGGGATGCACAGCTCCTCCGGAGAGACTCCAGATTAGCTCAGCGGTACCAGGGGGTCATAGCAGGGGGGGAGCAGTTTTTAGTGTACTAAGTCCCTAATCTAGGTACTTAGTCTGCATCCCGGCTAAGCTTGGCATTAGCAGTAAGGGCGCCGTGTGCTGGCTCCATACTCTCTCTGTCTCCCTCGAAGGGCTTTGTGGGTTAATTGTGCATTTAACCTGTTCCTGTGTGTGTGTGCTGTCACAGTTACAGTAAAGAGTGTGTTTCATGTAAGGCACAGTGTTCCTCTTCTCCAGGGGGTTCACTAGTGTGTACTCAGTGTAGTGTCCCTTCCCAGGCTAGCGGGGTAGAACCAGCATGGCTGGTCCCCATTAGGGGAATGATTTCCAACATTTCTACTAAATTGTCCCGCAATGAAAAAGAGATGCAATACTGACAATCTATGACTGAGTTTATGAAAAGAGACTCAGTACCCAAACCAGCGTCTCAGTCCCCTGCCATTTGTCCGCAAAAACATACTTTGGCCTATGTCCTGCAGTCTGACTCTGATGATGAGGGGTCAGACATGGAGGTTGGGGAGGTAGACTGAGAGGTGGGGGAGGGTACTGTGTTACAGGAAATAGAGGCTCCCATAGAGGCTATCAGAGAAGTTCTACATATCCCTGATAAGGTGACAGAGGAAAGTGAGGAATCTAATTTTAATATAAAAAAGAAATCCTCAGCCACTTTTCCTGTGTCAAAGAAACTAAATACCCTGTTTGAAGAACCATGGGTTAATCCTGATAGGAAATTTCAAATCCCTAAAAGGTTGCTATCATCTTTTCCCTTTCCTCCTGAGGATAGGAAAAATTTTTAAAATCCACGAATAGTGGATGCATCAGTATCCAGGCTGTCATGAAAATCGTATTGCCTGTTCCGGGTGCAGCCTCCCTGAAAGACGCTGCTGATCATAAAATTGAGACTACACTCAAATCCTTGTATACAGCTGATGGGCTGGCCCAGAGACCCACGATAGCATGTGGGTGGATTACAAGAAACATTGCCAAATGGTTGGGTAACCTAATTGAGGGGTTAGAAACCTTGCCTCAATGGGAGATTATTTTACTCCTGCAACATATACAGGACTCTGCAAACTTTCTGGTGGATGCCATAAAAGAAATAGGCTTGCTTAATGTACGCACCACTGCTATGGCAATGTCAGCATGCAGGGGCTTATGGCTACTCCAGTGGACTGCTGACGCGGACTCCAGGAAAGGCATGAAAGGCCTTCCATTCACAGGAGAGGCCTTATTTGGAGATGAACTAGACAAATGGATCTCCAAAGCTACTGCGATTAAGTCCACATATCTTCCTTCTGCATCTCTCCCAGCTAGGAAGGCTTATTCAGGTCCCAATTTACAGTCCTTTTGGACAGCCAAGTTTAGGGGCAAACCCAGAGGTTCTTCTACAGCCACTAAAGGTGCTAGAGGTAAACCACGCAAACCAGCAACTGCTGGTTCACAGGAACAGATACCTGGAAGACTGGCAGGTGGGAGCCTGACTAAAATTCTTCAGTCACATCTGGACAAGTTCATGCCAGGATCCCTGGGTCATAGATCTTATTTCCCTGGGCTACAGACTGGAGATCCAAGAGCTCCCAGCTCACAGATTTTTCAAACTATGCTTACCAGTTTCACAAGAGGCAAGTATAACTTTACAGGACGCAATTCAAAAACTGGTTCAGGCTCAGGTCATTGTTCCAGTTCCACCTCATCTGCAAAACAACGGGTATTATTCCAACTTGTTTGTAGTACCGAAGCCAGACGGTTCGGTAAGACTGATTCTGAACATCAAGTCGTTGAACTCGTACTTACGAGTATTCAAATTCAAGATGGAGTCTCTGAGAGTGGTGATCTCAGGTCTGGAGGAGGACGAATTCCTAGTGTCTCTGGATGTGAAGGATGCGTACCTTCACATTCCGATCTGGCCACCTCATCAGGTTTATCTACAGTTTGCACTGCAGAACTGTCGCTACCAGTTCCAGGCCCTGCCATTTGGTCTCTCCATTGCACCGAGAGTGTTCACCAAAGTTATGACAGAGATGATGTTTCTACTCTGCTAACTGGGAGTGAACATAATTCCGTACCTGGATGATTTTCTGATAAAGGCACCGTCAAGGGAGTGGTTTTTGGAAAGCATTGGCCTCTCAACCAGACTACTCCAGGATCACGGGTGGATTCTGAACCTACCAAAATCTCACCTGGAACAGAGGCTTCCTTTCCTATGAATGATACTGGACACAGAGTCTCAGAGAGGGTTCCTTCCCTTGGAGAAGGCTATGGTAATTCAGTTGATGGTTCGGGCTGTCCTGAAGCGAACACGGATCTCGGTGCATCTGTGCATATGCCTTCTGGGGAAAATGGTGGCTTCTTACGAGGCGCTTCAGTATGAAAGGTTTCATGCGAGGCCCTTCCAGCTAGATCTGTTGGACAAATGGTCTGGATCACATCTTCACATGCACCAGAGGATCCGTCTGTCGCCAAGAGCCAGGATCTCCCTTCCCTGATGGCTACAGACTTCTCACCTCATCAAGGTTTGGAGGTTCGGGATTCAAAATTGGATTCTGCTAACCACTGATGCAAGCCTCAGAGGCTGGGGAGCAGTCACCCACAGGGTGCAATTTCAGGGAAGATAGTCAAGTCAGGAAGTCGTCCTTTCAATAAACATCCTGGATCTCAGCGCTATCTACAGCACCCTTCTGCAGGCCTCATCTCTACTTCGGAATCAGGCCATTCGAGTCCAGTTGGACAATGTGACACCAATAAATGTACATAAACCGACAGGGCGGAACTAAAAGCAGAGCAGGAATGTCAGAGGTGTCAAGAATTCTCCTCTGGGTGGAAAAACATGCTGTGACGTTGTCGGCGGTCTTCATTCCGGCAGTAGGCAACTGGGAAGCAGACTTCCTTAGTACATACACCCTGCACCCGGGGGAGTGGGGCCTACACCCCGGAGGAGTTCCAGTGGTTTACACGTATGTGGGGATATCCACAGATCGATATGATAGCCTCTCGACTCAACAAGAAGCTGATGCGGTATTGTTGCAGTTCGAGAGACCCACAAGCAGTGCCGGTAGACGCTCTGACAACTCCATGGGTCTACCAGCTAGTGTACGTGTTTCCTCCACTTCCTCTGATCCCAAGAATTCTAAAGAGAATAAAAAGGGAAAAGGTTCAAGCAATAGTCATTGCTACGGACTGGCCGCGAAGGTCCTGGTAGGCAGATCTTCTCGAGAGGCTGATCAAAGATCCATGGCCTCTACCTCTTCGCGTAGATCCTCTGCAACAGGGCCTGTTCGTCTATCAAGATTTACCGCAGCTACGTTTAACGGCATAGAAGTTGAACGGCTGATTCTAGCAGGAGACAGGAGAGGGATTTCTGACAAGGTCATCCCGACTATGATCCAAGCCAGGAAGGGGGTAACGTCTAAACAATGTGGAATAAATATGTCTCTAAGTGTGAAAGCAGACAATATTCTGCGGTGGAATTTCATCTGGGGCATTTTCTGCTTTTTCTGCAGTCGGGAGTGGATGTGGGCCTACGTCTAGACTCCATTAAAATCCAGATTTCAGCCTTGTCTATTTACTTTCAGAGACAATTGGCTTCTCTCCCTGAGGTCCAGACATTCTTCAAGGGTGTTTTTCACATCCAACCTCCTTTTGTGTCTTCCACGGCACCTTGGGATCTTAATTTGGTTCTGCACTACCTCCAATCGAACTGGTTTGAACCGTTACAGTAGGTGGACGTAAAGTACCTTACGTGGAAGACCGTCACACTGTTGGCCTTGGCTTCAGCAAGATGTGTGTCGGAGCTGGGGGCATTGTCTTACAAGAGCCCCTACTTAATTTTCCATGAGGGCAGAGCTGAACTCAGGACTCATCAGCAATTTCTTCCTAAGGTGGTGTCTGCATTTCACATCAACCGACCTATTGTGGTTCCTGTTGTTACGGACACCTCTGCTACTTCAAAGTCTTTGGATGTTGTAAGGGCTTTGAAGGTGTATGTAAAGAGGACAGCTCGTCACAGGAAATCGGACTCGCTATTCATTCTTTATGATCCCAATAAAATTGGGGGTCCTGCTTCAAAGTAGTCAATTGCACGCTGGCTCAGGCTCACTATCCAGCATGCTTATTCCATGGCAGGCTTGCCAGTTCCAAAATCTGTACAAGCCCACTCTACTAGGTCGGTGGGTTTTCTTGGGCGACTGCCCAGGGTGTCTCGGCTTTACAGCTTTTCCGAGCAGCTACTTGGTCGGGTTCGAACATGTTTGCAAAGTTTTACAAGTTTGATACTTTGGCCTCTGAAGGTCAGTCAGTTCTACAGGAACCGCAGCACAATCCCACCCGGTTTGGGAGCTTTGGTCTTCCCCATGGTACTAAATGGATTCCCAGTATCCTTTAAGACATAAGACAAAATAGGATTTTAATTACCTACCGATAAATCCTTTTCTCATAGTCCGTAGGGGATACTGGGCGCCCGCCCGTGCTTCATTTTTCCTGCACTGTTACTTGGTTCAGTAATGTTGTTTGGTTCAGGTGTTGCTGTTCCTTGTTTCAAGTTTGGTTAACATGGCTTTCCTCTTTTGTGTGTACTGGTTCGTAATCTCACCACTTTCCTTTTTCTATATCCTTCTCTCAAAGTATGTCGTCTCCTCGGGCACAGTTTCCTATACTGAGTCTGGTAGGAGGGGCATAGAGGGAGGAGCCAGCGCACACTATCAAATTCTTAAAGTGCCCAAGGCTCCTAGCAGACCCATCTATACCCCATGTTACTAAATGGATTCCCAGTATCCCCTATGGACTACATTGCTTTTTATCACTAGTTTATTTTCCAAATATATTTCTAGGGTTATTTGTATATAAGTATATTCTACACTTTAGTGACCATGTGTACCAGTATTCACTACCACTTTGATCACACACGTTATATTCAGTGTGTGTCTTAACTTGTTTTTATACACATGATTTTGTATGGATATTTTTACATACATTATGTATATTGTGCATAATTTTTATATTATATTTATATTTGTAATATTGTAATGTTTTTTTCAGAGATGTGTGGTAACTGTGGATTGTTTTAACACTGCATAATAAGCTTGCATTATAGTGCCTTGTTTCCATGGTTACCCATTGCTGCGGAGGCGCCGGCTGCATGATGACGTCACTTACGGATTCTGTAGCTCGGCCGTAAACGGAAGTGCGGGATCCATGGTGGGGGACGGCGTACCTGCTGCGGGTGTTGGCGGTCTTTGGGGGGGTACGTTATTTAAGAGTTTTGTTTATTTCTCACTTGTGTGTTGTTTCCTGATGAAGGGGGTTGGCCCCCAAAATGTTGAAGATTAAACACATCTTGGCTTGATTCAACTGTTGTATGGAAGTCTCCGAGTGCTGCCTTCACATTTGGGCTATATTGGGGCTGCACACCCCTTAAGGAGGCCACCGGAGCAGATGTCCAAACCCACTGCTCCAATAAAATCACATGGCAGTGCTTCATAATGGGCTAGTTAAGTCCGTAATACATAAAATCCAATGGGACAGGCACTTACCATTTTTCTCTAAACAATATTTATTTTACCTCACAGGTGTATCCAATAACACATAGTAGCAATAAGAATAGCAGCATGTCAGTTCCCCACCCGTGCTGTAGGTGGTACTCCAACTGTAGGTGGTCCGTCCCTAGGGAATCTTTGTTATACATAATAGGGTGCTTCTTTATCCTCCAAGAGTGCTCTGTCCATGCTGTGTCCATTCATACAAGGGGCTGCTTTGTCCTCCTGGGGTACTCTGTCAAGCTAGGGGTGCTCTGCCACAGTATTTATCAAGAGGCTGAGGCTGCTATGTTCAGACAGGGGTGCTGCTGTGTTGTCCATCAAGGGGTAGGGGCTGCTGTGTCTGACCAGCAGTGCTGCTGGGTTGTCCATAAAGGTGCTGGTGCTGCTGTGTCCGACCAGGGATGCTGCTGTCTCCTTCAGGGGTGCTCTGTCCATCCATACAGGGGGTGCTGTGTCCATCTGCTCTGTCAATCTAGGGGTGCTCTGCCCCAGTGTTTATCAAGGGGCTGCTCTGTTCAGACAGGGGTGCTGCTGTGTTTTCCATCAAGGCGCTGGGGCTGCTGTGTCCAACCAGGGCTGCTGCTTTATCCTCCATGTGTGCTCTGTCCAGCCATACAGAGGCTGCTTTGTCCTCCAGGGATGCTTTGTCAATCAACTGGTGTTCTGCCCCAATGTTTATCAAAGGACTGGGGCTGCTCTGTCGAGACAGGGGTGCTGCTATGTTATCCATCAAGGGGCTGAGACTGCTGTGTCTGACCAGGGGTGCTGCTGGGTTGTCCATAAAGGCGCTGGAGCTACTGTGTCCGACCAGTGGTGTTGCTGTGTCCTCCAAGGGTGCCCTATCTGCTCTGTGTCCATCCATACAGGGGGTTCTGTGTTCATCCAGGGGTGCTCTGTCAATCTAGGGATGCTCTTTCCCAGTGTAAAAATAAAATAAAAATATATATATTTTTATCAAATATATATATATATTTATTTTATTTTTTGTGTACCCTAGTGTACTGTACTATTATTGTTCTGTGACACTGCCGGTGTGACTGCAGTGCATAATCATACATGTATTATGTCACTGTAGGTCCGTCCCCAGGGGTGCTTTGCTGTACATAAAGTGGTGCTATTTTGTCCATCAAGGGGCTGGGGCTTCTTTGTTCTCCAAGGATGCTCTGTCAATTTAGGGGTGCTCTGCCCAAGTGTAAAAAAAAAAAAGCAAAAAATATTACATATATATATATATATATATATATATATATATAGTGCTGTACTCCACTGTACTATACCATTATTTCTCTGTGACACTGGCAGTCAGACCACAGTGTATTATGCACCTACTTAGGCACTGTAACATTGAGGATGTTGGTTGTGTAAATCAGGCACCAGTGGAAGCAGTTGTTGCCCATGATATGAAAAAGCCCATTGTCATGGCTGGGCAAGTCAAAAACGCCCCCTATTATGTGTGGAATTATTTATACCCAAATCCAGACGACAATTGTCATGCCATGTGTACCATATGTAAAGCAAGAGTACGTAGAGGTAGGGACCTTTGCCCACTTACGTCACTTGCAGCGCATTCCTCAAAGTTTTTGTCAAATTCAGAAACTTTCGCTAAAAACTTAATAATCAGTCCAGCGTCACCTACCTCCCTTTTCTATGTTAGATCCAAGGGCTTGCAATCTTCACCACAAACACCCTCATCATCAACATGCTCAATGATGATCGAAAGTAATCCTGTGTCCAAATTTATAAGCCTGACTGAGTCCTCTCCTCAGAAGTATCCTTGAGTGCTACTCCTGTTGTTGTTGTTGTTGTTGTTGTTGTTGTGAGTGGTCCTTCCCTTTTTCAAGAAGTTGTTTTTTTATATATATATTTTATATATTATTTTATATATATTCAAAAGTCCTAATCTATGTATATTATTTTTGATAAAAACCCATTAACTTTATTAGGTTATTTCATTTTCTAATTGCGGCATTGGGTGTTATCATATTTGGCTAAGGGAGGGGTAATGGTTAATTGCTCCTACATTCTAGGCCATTAGGAGTTTCCCCGAGTTGATAACTAGTGAACCCCCATTCCCTTACAAGACTATAGACAACTTGGGTGGAGGCACGCTTAGGAAGAGGATAATAAATATATCCCAGAATTTGTTACATCTGACCTTATCATGCATTCAGACAGCTTTTTTTGATATATTCAAAAAGGAAATGTATGCACTCTTAGGAATATAACTTATCCTGACAAAGTTCTGTGATGTAACTAAAAATGAGTGGGCTCGGTTCTCAGAGAATCGAGACCACCCCAGCTTCCGGGATCCTAGGAAATCCGAGCTATGGCTCGGTTTTTCCCTGCCAGGCTCATATTGCAAATCAAGGCAAAATGTTATCATTAGCTCGTGGGTTTTGGATTCGATATAAGTCCCTCCTGCAGTGATTCGGGTGCCATTTCACAGGACCACCGGAGGGGAGAATCAGGACACTGTGTGATGAGCACCCACATGAGAGTCAGGAGACTCAGGGCACTGTTGACGGGCACCCACATGTCCTTATAGTTAATACTGGGGTGAGTCAGGCTCAGGACACTGTTTGACAGGCACATGTCCCTAGTTATTTTTAGTGGGGGGAGTCAGGACACTGTTAGACGGTTACCCACATATCCCTAGTAAATACGCAAAGTCACAGTGCTTATATTTATGAAAGCAGTGCGATATAGCACCTTTTGCTAGATGGACCATGTATGCAGGCATATAGCAAAACATTATTTTTTTATTTTTAATAGTCCAGGAAGAAACTTCTCATCTATTATTACTTGCATTTTGGCTAAGTGTGTTACACTGGTGCAGTAACTTAACTGCAGCACAATGATGCACATCCCAGAGGTTCTAATACATACAGTACAGGGGCAGCATTAACCCTTTGTGCACACTTTTTTTGTCACTGCCCGCAGTGCAGCCCAGAGGTCCTAATACAATGGCCGAATTAATCATTGGTGCACAGTGCCCACTGGTGTTTTTGTTGTTGTCACTGCCTGTAGTTGGTGCACACCCATTATTGTTGCACAGTGGTGCTTGCCACCATTACTATAATATTATTATTATTATTTTATGTTTACAACTCGTGTGTTCAATAAAGCTCAATATGGGCCATGCTGCATTGCATTCATAAATATAAGTACTGGGACTCTGCAGTGTGAGTTGTCATTTGCAAAATAAAAAAAGTGCAGTGCCGCACTGTGGGCCTAATTCAGACCTGATCGCTGTGCTGCAAATTTGCAGAGGGCTGAAGTCAGATAGTCGCCGCCCAGGGAGAGTGAAAACCTGCCTCGTGCAAGTGTGCGAATGCATGTGTACGCGTGCGAAAACATCCTCAGGCAGCGGACATCTGCTGCAAATCCGTTTTGCAACTCACTCACCATTGAATGATTTTTCTATACTGTGCATTCAGTACATAGCCCAATGCGATACAAACAGGCTGATCGGTGCTGGAGCTGACATCACACACCCTCGCAGAAAGCGCTTGGGAATGCCTGCTTTTTACTGACTCTCACAGAAAATGGGCAGTTACCACCCACAAATGTCCTCTTCCTGTCAATCACCATGCGTATGCCTAGTGATCAAAGTTTTCCTGCGATGATGGACGCAGATCGGCATCAGACTGACAGTGATTGACAGGCTGATGCCATTTGGCATGTTTCCACTTTTGCAGGGGAGGGAAGAGGCTTGGGCCTCCATCAGAATACGGAGATTTCCTGGCCTCAAGGTAAACCACTGCAGTGGCCGGTAGCACAACACCATGGGTCACACAGCTGTCTGATTGTGTTGGAGATTATCCAATACTGCGTCCTGAGACACAGTTCAGATCAATACTGCTTGCATGAGGCATGACGCCTCCTGCTGCATTACCATATTAGAGCTATCGCTGCTGCTTCCATTGTAAGCAGCATTGACAGCAACTCCAACCACATCTGATTTAGCCCACCAAATAAGTTTTTTTTTTTTGTACAAGTTGTGTGTTCAGTAAAGCTCAATAGGTTCCGTGCTGCTCCGCGTTCATAAATATAAGCACTGTGATTCCGCAGTGTGAGTTGTCATTTGTGAAAATACAAAAAAGTTATTTTTATTTTTTGTACAACTTGTGTGTTCAATAAAGCTTATTAGTGCTGTGGCGCACTGTGTTCATAAATATAAGCACTGTGACTTTGCAGTGTGAGTTGTCATTTCTCAACAAAAAGTTGTATTTAATTTTTTTGTGCTGAAGTACTTTGTGCTGAAGTACTTGGTTTGTTTGGGCCACTACAAAACAAGCTATCAATGGGCTTAAGGAAGATAACAGTGCTGTCAATTATGTCTTCAGTGGCAAGGTGTTGTCATTAATAGCCTCATACTCATCAGGATCCGACAACCCCTATTCAATCCCATCTTAATTTGACTTTTTCAAGTTGAATTGATGGGACCCAGAAGAGGAGATGGGGGGACAGCCGGCGGGCATACAGAGAAATCAGCGCTGGATATCACTCAGCCGCCCGACCTCACGGCAGCTTCCACCCGGCTCCAGCAGGCTGCTGGAGCTGGGTGGAAGCTGCCGTGAGGTTGGGCGGCTGAGTGACATCCAGCTCCAGCGCTACTGTAGTGCTGATCTCCCTGTATGCCCGCTGGCTGTCCCCCCGCTGGTCTCCCCATGGCTCGCCCCCCTTCTCCTCCTCTGGGTCCCATCAATTCAACTTGAAAAAGTCAAATTAAGATGGGATTGAATAGGGGTTGTCGGATCCATTCCGACAAATACATGTCGGAATGGATCCGACTTTAATTGAATATACCCCAATGTAAACACTGATGAGTATGAGGCTATTAATGACAACACCTTGCCACTGAAGACATCATTGACAGCACTGTTATCTTCCTTAAGCCTATTGAAAGCTTGTTTTGTAGTGGCCCAAACAAACCAAATACTTCAGCCATAAAAGTGACAGTCCCTCTCATCGAAGGACTTGGTTTGTTAAATTGTGAATGTCTTTTTTAATATTCAACATAATGGTGAGTGGGAAGGCCTAAAAATATATTTAAAAAAATACAGATCCAAAACCAAAACCCATAAGGGTGGCAGAACCAAACCTTATTACGAATTTGAACCAAAGCCAAAACACGGGGGTCGGCAAAGATAGCATTAAATACCAGTAATGAAAAAGAAAAGATTTATAGCCATTTAAATTCATTTTCTTTCTCTCTGATGTTTGATAAAATATCAGTTTGAGCAGAAAATGCATTTATTAAAAATATTTTTGAGTGTATAAAATAATGAATGACATTTGCCCAGTCTTTATGCAAACTCCATGATACCAGCAATATATGATTTGTATTTTGAAGTGATTTCACAGTGGGCATTAAGAGGAACTAAAGTAGTCTTCTGAAACTAACAGGATGTATGTAGTGCAAACATATTCTGATCCTAGGAATTTAATATGAATTATGCTATATTATTATTCGTGGATTGAAATTAACAAATGATGTCGATGTCGGAGACACCTTGATATTTTTGAATTGCGGTCAAACTGCAGTGTATAAAACTGGGAAGAAAATCTGTCTGAATTTACACTTGTGCTCTCAATGCGCCCTTCCTGGGGCAACCAGTCTTGTGCTAAAATGCACCGGGGGTCCGCCTGTCACCCTGATGTACTGTGAACTTGGATAATAGAGAGAAGTGAATAATAGATTATATATTGTTGAGGAACTAAAATTTCTAGTGAGCCTTGACAGCCACTATATGGTTGGGCAGGATGCGGTTATGTGACTGCCAGTCACTATACCGATGCCGGTATCCGAACAGTGAATAGCCTAATGATCATCACGTCGACCAACTGTGATTATTCCCACTCATGGGTGTCCACGACGCCCATAGAGTGGGAATAGAACCTGTGGTGAGCGCAGCAAGCCCGCTGTGTGGTAAGCGCAGCAAGCCCGTAAGGGGCTTCGTTGCACTCACCCCCCTCCCTGCCAACCATCTAAAATCCGGAATCCCACCATCGGTATTGTCACACGAACCCAACCTACTAGGGCATGGTAGTGCTTGGTGATAGACAAAATTGGTAATCAAATCCTCTGCTTAGATTGATTACAAAAGCTCTGGGACTGTTGCCTAAATGTAGGGTGTTCATGATGCTTTTTGTAATTGGCGGAAGGATACTGACTGTAGAACTACAGTTAAAGTGTTTCTAATAGCTAAGTAAATAGTTAATTGAAGTTTTTGGTAGGGGCGCTCCAATCTTTACAATTGCAGTTAAACATCCGAAAAAGCAGTTTCAGATGTTTGCCAGAGATGGCATTGCCCTGTAGAAGCCTACAGGCTTCTCTTTGCAATCCACCCTGAGACAGATTCAATCAGATCCCTCCCAGCACTCCCCACGGCACATGTATCATACGACGCATGTGCAGATGGACTCCCGGGTCCCAAACCCAGAAATCCCCACTGTGTCAACATTCACTGTGTGAGTGTCATCCTCATGACAGCATACCGATACAGGATGGCTGTGCATTCTCCCAGAAATCTCCTGGATTAGTATGCAAGTATGTTATACATTATGAATTATTTACTTATTGTATAGTTCAGCATTACGTGCACATTTTTGTCCACCTCGCACACTTCTTGGTCTCTGTAAGTGCTACTACGTGAACAAATTAAGGCTGTAATGACTGAATGTTAAAAGTTGGTATTATTACTGTAGAGAATTTTGAAGGATTCGATTCATGCATAGCCATATAAGCAATATTCTATTTACAATCCATTTAGCCATATTTGATGTGACCATCAAGAAACAAATGGTCAGTGACTGAAAAAGTACACAACTCTCCTCAGTGAAGAGGGCCATAAATACAACAAGGATACCAATGTATGATTTTGGAAGTTAATGTTACTTTAGATTATGTGTCTGCCATGATTCCTATCGGTAACCATTCCCCACCACCAGGGGTCACCAGGTTTAACATGCAGTCTGACTCTGGTCATGGTCAGGTATTGGGTATTGCCTAATCAACAGCATGGGTATCCCTGAGTCCAAGCTACTTAGGCTGTCTGATCCAACACTCATTGCTGGAACATATTGCAGCTGTGAGCCCTGTGTGTCTGCAAGCAGTGGATCTCCTGACTACCTACCAGGTTTACATTATTTGTGCATTAATTAGCTTGTACTTTATTTGTTTATGCCACTATTTTCACTCCGTACTCTGTGCAACTGCTAGCTTATTATTTTTTTAACTGGGACTATTTCCTGCAGTTTTCTCTGTTTTGTGTTTATTGTGGATTCCCTCATGACAGTATACCTGTGAACATAATAAATATCATCATGTTAATATATTGCCATTACAGTACTTGTGACTAATTGTACAACTGATCTAGCCAAACAAACCAGGGAATGCTGGGGAGTCTATTACTCTGGCCTCTCCCAGTCAATCCAGAATTTCCTTGCGTGCTCTGTAATGTAATTCCTCCCTGTGGATCTATGTCACTCCACTCCCTGCAAATGGACTCTTCTGGAATACAAACCCAAGAGGCAGACCCAATGCAAAGTATGGTTGATCATCTGGAGAAACACCCTGCAGTGGTATCAGAGCTTCTAGCCCCAGGAAGGTTGTCTAATTTTCAAGCCCCAAGAAGGGTATCTGAGGTTGTAGCCCCAGATGAGGGGTCTGACTTTCCAGTCCCTGGAGGGATCTTACATTTTTCAGTCCCAGGAAGGGTGTCCAAGTTTCCAGCCCCAGGAAAGGTGTCAGAGTCTCCAATCCCAGGAGGGTGTCGGAGTCTGCAGCACCAGGAGGGGTGTCTGAGTTTCAAACCCCAGGAGGAGTCTCTAGTGATGCAGTCTCAGTCAGGGAATCCTGTCTGCCAGTTCCAGTAGTTGTGGACTTTTCTCTGCCAGTACCAGCACATGGGGACTCCTGTGTGCCATTGTCAGTCAGGGATTCCTGCTGCCAGTCCCAGTCGAGAACTCCTGTCTGCAAGTTCCAATCAGGGACTCCTGTTTGGCAGTTTCTGCCAGGGTACGATCCTTTCAACCTGTCGCCCTTCCCTTCGGGGCATGTGGTTCCATCTACCCTTGCATCTGGGCATGTGGTTTCATCCACGCTTGCCCCAAGGCATGAGGTTCCATCTTCCTGTCCTGTATGCCCTTGCCTTCAGGCATGATGAAGATGCCAGTATGTCATTTGCCAGTCTGAGTGCCGCCTAGTGCAACTAATCATATTTTAGCATGACCAAATAAACATTATAACATTAAACAGTGTTATAAAGAATTGCAATCTAAAAAAACAATATATAAATAAATACTATATATAAAATCATGCAGAGGTTGAAACTTCATATCATACGTATATCACAGCCACTATATCTCACATTCATTTAGATTTAAGTGGCATATTTTATGTTAAACCATTCTATAATATTTAGTTGGTAATTAATCCATTTATCAAACTCCACCTCATTTACATCAGATGCAGTTAGCCAACAGCACATATAAACAAGACACAGATGTCAACAGGTATCTGAAATAAAATAACATCTTACGCCATACTATCTACCAACAACCCTAGTACTACAGTAAATATGACCTAATCTTCTATAAAAACAAGAGGTTATATCATCAGACTGCACTGTGATTGAAGGCAGGAGAAACCAGCGGCGGGATGTAATGCAGTCCGAGATTGCTGGAGGCCGATCTCTGACATTTTTTCAAAGGGACAGTCACTTACAAGTCAAAACCATGCCTTGTAAGTGGCAAATCCGCACCTCCAGCAATCTCGGACTGCATTACATCCCACCACAGGACTGGGTGAGTGGTGGTGTGCATGAGTCAGACTTAGAGAAGTTGGGGATCACTACACTGCTTAAAATATGATACTGTACATTATTATTATTATTATTATTAGACCAAAGTGCCCTATGTGGGCTGGCCACACCCTTCTAATTGATGGCCACACCTTCCCAATGGCTAGTCATGTTCCCTTCAGCGGACCCCTGCCATTGCTATTCTCGGTCGTGCCCTTCATGCCCTAGACCAACACCGTATGCAGTTTGAGGTCAGCGGTTTGCTCTAAATGGCACATGGTTTGGTCCTTTTCAAATCATACTGTACATCGGAAACGGTTTCAGTTTTCATAGTCCACACAGCAAAATAGTAAATCCAGTGGGTCGGCTCTGAAAGCTGCAACCATTGTGTGTTAATTTGCAAACCACATGCAAAGCAATCGCTTAAAAAATGTCCCCATTGACTTATAGCTTTTTGTCTTCAGTTTTCTTTCTTTTAAAGATTTTACTGGAATTAAGATATTTTTAATAACATATACTGCATTTAAAATGAGTGAAGTCTTTCATTTTGAGAATATATACGTGGTATTGTGCAACTGTATGTCACTAGCTGCAATCCTTATAAAGTTTATATCAAAGCATTTTAAAATATATTCAGAATGGCTTTTCAATCAACAACATTTTGTACTTTTGCATACTATTTTAGTGTACATCTTCCAATATTATCAAGTATTCTGCTGGCTTTTCCCATAATTATCTACACTGCTTGCTTGCCTTCATATCATCTGAAACTACGTAAAATTCCAATGACCCTTTCCTCTGTTGTTATTATACATCACATTCTTTCTGTCTTTTTTGTTTATATTTGTGTGTTCCAAATGCCTAATTTTACCTTTTGGTGTATTCAATTTAAAATGACACACTTTACTCCTATGAGGTGTCAGCCCTGTTACAAATCTTTGTATCACTGAAAAACAATAAAACCCTAACTTCCCTTGTACGTAATCTCACTATGAATACCAGGGCTAGCACTACTATTAGGTAAATGTAAGTGGTTACCTAAGGTGCCAACAGTTGGGCAGTGCCTTAAGGGTACTGAATGCGTGACTAATCCAGCACTTTCTGTGCCTGCTTGGTGCACCCACACAGAGCACTAGCCACTCACATGGAGCAGAAGCCACCGCCTTCTTACCTATGATTCTGTCGGGTTCTGCTTCTCAATGTCTGTGATAGTCTGAGAGAATGGTGCTGGGCATGAGTATGATATGTCACCTCTCCTAAGGTAAGATGCAGTGAGAGTAAGGGATGCTGTCTGTATGGGGAGTGATGCATTCCAAAGATGGAAGGGAATTGCCTAGAGCACAAACAAATCTAGGCAGGCCCTGATGAATTCATTAAACTACATAAGACGCAGGACTATTTCTTATAATTTACAAGAATTATATAATAGAATAAAGTCAAGATAGATTAGTTTGATTTATTTTATTACTATTATAATTTTTATTATTATTATTATTATTATTACTACTGCTACTACTGCTACTACTACTACTACTACTACTACTACTACTACTACTACTACTACTACTATTATACTACTTCTACTACTACTACTACTACTACTACTACTACTACTACTACTACTACTACTACTAGGTATTTCAGGTAGGAGGTACCTGCTCACAACTGGTGCCATTTTGTATTTGAATACTGTATTTGCAGATTTTATTGCATGTTTGCATTATTTTGTATTTCCCCCACATTATTTTTACTCAGATTTGCACAAAATAAAACATACATACAGTATGTTTTACTACAATCTCCAACTCACAGATAAAAGCAGCTCATGTATATGCTTCGGTATTGCAGAATATGGCTATGCTCTACTTCTCTTTGTCAGTACTACAGTTCAATTGCATAATTATTGAGATGAAAGCATTATGCAGATGCAAAGAAAAAATAAGAAAAGAATCATTTTAGACCATTTTCGAACACCTGAGAGTCTGTGTCTTATCTTTAAAACTGGATTTATTTTTACATGTGCTTATACCTTTCCTTTCAATTTTCACTCTCACTTTATCTAGTCTTTCTTGTTATTTCTCCTCTCTGTCTCTCGCTTCCATTTGTTCTTGCACAGAACAGTAGCTTTTCATCTTGATGTGGCAGTGTCAGCAGTTGGTATCTCCTAACCAGCATGATGCTGCCAAGTTTCTTTCATTTACATGCAGATGTGGATGACTAAGAGAATTAAGCCTTGGAACTTGTCTGTCTATGAGGTCCTGCCAGCATGAAGCTAGCAAGGCAGAACTGATCAAAGAGCAATTTTAGACTGATGAATTAGAGCCTCGGTTCTTATGCCTGAAATTTGAATATAGAGGATCACATATTTTATTGTGATTGTTTTGCATCAAGGCAATGGCTGTTATTTGCATAGGCTTGCCTCATCAGCCTCTCCACTACCTGGGGAGCAAAGAGATTCCTCTTGACAGAATTTAACATTTTTTCCAAAAAAAGCCATGCTGATTTTCACATGTTAAACAAATTATACTGTAGCTCAGATGCAAGCCTGCCTTAAGATTTTACTGTAATGTATTTTTCTTTAATTTGCCATATATTCTTAGATGTGGATTTTATGTCTAAAATAATTAAAAGTAAAAGTACTGTCGTTTAAAATCATTAGCAGAATCATGCAATGTTAGAAATACACACATCATATTCTACAAACGAGACAAATGATTGTTTTACTAATTTGGCAGTTTAATTTTAGTTTTTTGAAAGATAGCATATATATATATATGGAATACACTACACAATTCAGTTAGTTTACTTTCTCAGACCTAAATAATTGTTGTAGATATCTGCGAGAGACCCCTGTACTGTATCAGAAAAAAACATACTAGAATTAACCTGGGGGATATATTATTAGTTTTAGAATTATTATCACTGTTAAAATGCAATTTTGTTATAAATTGTAACAGTCAGGGCATTGTAGACAGGAAAATATTTTCATTTAATAATAATTAAACTATTGTTCGAATGATAACTATATATCACATTTTTTTGTGTAAATTTAAAGTAATTAAGCGCAGGTAATTTGATTGCTATTTTGTAAATGTCTTGTGTAGTTTCATTAAAATGTACATCCCTTATGACAATCCTGTGAGATGGAAGCCATTACCTGTTCAGACCAGGTGCCATGGGAGAGGAGATTTGCAAACAAGGACTTTTGTCTAAGTTTCTTGAAGATCTGTAGCTGGCACCAAACACAGCAGGGGCAAACATTTAGCTATCTGACTTAAAAGCTATTTAGACTATAAGCTGAGATCAGTAAAGCCACACCATATTTTATCTGTTATTTACAAAAATGTATATTTCTATATTTACCGGAAGCTTCTAAAATCATAGGAATGTACCAGAAGTCTGTACACGTGATGTGATTTGGGAGTCATTAGGATGTATGGTTTGGGAGAAATTGGGTATCCTAACAATCACAGAAAATCTTGTGTACGTTCATATCACAGCTTTAATAATGGAGATTAAAGTGAACATACCATATTTCGTGTGACTACTACACAGGGGAAATTAAGTACAGTTATTTTCATTTACATTAAAAGTTAGTTGGGAAGACCTAGTTAATTAACAAGCAAGCCATTCATCAGGAACTTGGTCATAACATCACTTGAGGAGGCAGAACATATGATACAATGAATGGGAGCATTTTGTTCTATGGTCTTTTGGCTATTTACAAATGCTCAGCTGGAAGTTCATTGTCAGATTTGTCTCATCTTCCTGATGACTCTCTGACTGCATTAGATACTTCACACTCCAGTATGCTTTGCTCAAGTGTTCTAAATCTTTGTGTCATGATATGGACTCTGACACCCTCTTACTAGACCTGATGCCATCTTTTCATCTGCTGGGGTTCTCCCGCTGGCCACTACAGTTAGCATAAACATATTGAGCTCAGTTAGCTGCTGGTGATTTGGGCCTATTTATGGGTTCTGCATTGTGCGGGCGCCGCCATGTTAGATTGATTAGCGAACTCCAATTTCTCCAAATCACAGAGGGGTTAGTTTCCACCTTACCAGAGGCACCGATTACTGATCATAGCACCCTATTTAAACCCTTCATATGCATCTGCCTATTGCCAGTACAAATTATATCTTATTAGTTCCTGGTTCCCATTTCAGCAACTCTGCTTCCTGATTCTTTATTGGATTGCTGTGTCTGCCGTCTGGTGCACATTCCATGGTGAACACTCAAGTTTTGAGTTTACCAGTTCCTGTTTCAGTTCCAGCTTCTCCTAGCTTGTATCTCTCAGCAACCCTGTGCAGTTTCCATACAGCTCAACAACTCCAGGTAGTTAAGCTTGTGCAGTTGACCACTGCAATCCTGCTCAGTTTCCACACTACTAATTAATGTCAGCTTTCAAAGCCTGCTCAATTACTACTGTTGTTCTATGTAATCTCAGTCTAGTATCATTTCTACATCCAGTACCTGCATGAATTTCATTCACCTGCATGGATTCATTCACTGAATGCAGAGCACGCATCCGTTTCCTGTGTAAATTACCACTCTTAACCTACAGAGTGCACAAACTATACCTATGTGTGAACAACATCCATCACCAATGGGGTGTTAATTCATACCAGTTCTGCAGTCCCTTCACTAGCAGAGAAAACTCCTGTACACCTGTAAGCTCCTCCAGCAAGTACCTGCTTCCATTTCAGGTCAGGATTTCAGTTCTTCTCAGCTTAGTGCTACATCCTGACTTTCGTTCCTGGTCAGTTCTGATACTCTAAGATTACTTCCTGTCATATTACTGTAAGAGGAAGTGCATCATAAGACCTCTTAACTTCGTTCACTCCAGCCCCAACCAGGCTTGCTCAGTTGTCCCAGTCCAGAGCCCAAACAAGACCCAGATCCTGACACTGTGTACTACAGAGTTCACCTCACAGTTCTTTGTGCCATACTCCAGTGCATTGTATATAACTGGGTGTGGTATTACAGTCTTCATCTCAGTCCTGTGCACTGTGCTAATTTCATCATAGTAACATACATAGTAACATAGTTTCTGAGGTTGAAAAATGACATTTGTCCATCAAGTTCAACCTGTTAGTGATCTACTACACTGCAATATTTTTAAGATTAATTTTAACTGTGGTGAATGTTTAGCTGTACTGTAAACTAAAATAGTCCCTTTTTTTTATTAGTATAGTACATGATTTACCCACCATAACCCTGTATATCCTTATCCATTAGGAAATTATCTAGCCCATTCTTTAAAGCACAGGTTCTCAAACTCAGGACCCCACACGGTTCATGTTTTGCAGGTCACCTGTAGATTTTTAAAATGTGACAGTTGGTGATACACAGAGCAGCTGCTGGGTGACATGGAAAACATGAACCGTGTGGGGTCCTGAGGACCGAGTTTGAGAACCACTGCTTTAAAGTAATGACCGAGTCCACCATTACTACTCTCTCAGGCAGGGAATTCCAAATACGTATTGTCCTTACTGTGAAGAAACCTTTCCATCTCTGTGTGCAAAATCTCCTCTCTTCTAACCTAAGCGGGTGTCCACGTGTCCTTTGTGATGATCTTTCCAAAAACAAATCCCCCGCTAGCTCTGTATATTAAGCCCTTATATGTTTGTAAATTTTAATCTTTTCACCTCTTAATCTCCTTTTTTCCAGTGTAATCATGCCTACCATAGCAAGCCTTTCTTCATATGCGAGCGTCTCTATCTCCTTAATCAATTTGGTTGCCCGTCTCTGACCCCTTTCTAGTTCCAGAATCTTTTCGTAGCATGGTGCCCAAAATTGTGCACAGTATTCGAGATGTGGTCTCACTACTGATTTATATGGTAGTATAACACCCTCATCCTTTGCATCAATTCTCCGCTTAATGCATGCTAATACATTGTTTGCCTTTTTTGCTGCATTCCTACTTTGGGTACTACTGCTAAGTTTGTTATCTATGCGAACACCTAACTCTTTTTCCAGTACAGAATCCATTCGTTTTTCCCCATTATAGGTATTATATAGGTATTATAATTTTCCCCATTGTAGATAGATAGTATTATTGTTCTTGCTACCGAAGTGCATTACGTTACATTTGTCTATATTGAACTTCATTCTCCATTTTGCTTCCAATGCTTCTAGTTTAAATAAGTTGTTTAAATCGGATACAATGTATGCTGGGATTAGCGAATGAGGAAAAAATTTGAAAACTAATTAGATCTACTTTAATCATCTATGCCTCTGCATCTTAATTAATTAATTAAGAAAAACCAGTTCCTTTCTCTATTGTAAATGTTAAATAAGCCATGCCCATGAGAAGGAAGACAAGGTACTGTAAGGGAGGGGGGCAACAAAAGGGGAGCTGCCTCTCTTTTACACTCACTCACTCTCTTATGCGCTGCCTCTTTCTTTCTCTCACTCCCCCTTGCACTGCATCTCTCAACTGTTGGGCTGACCTCAGTATCTCTCCTATTGGTCTCTCCCTCTCTTTATCCTGTTGGGATATACCTCTTTCTCCTGGTGGGTTGTCTCTATCTCTCTTCACTGTTTTGCAGTCTCTCTGTCTGTCTCTCTATCCAGTTGGGCTTTCTCTTCTGGGCCATCTCTCTTTCTCGCTGCCCTCTCTCTCTCTATCTATCTCTCTCTCTCTTGCACACTCACACATTACCTAAAGCTGGGTACACCTTTGGTGATATATTGGCCGTACATTTGAACGGCTAATATATTGTGGGCGCTTCTGCAGGTGTGTACCGGAGATATATCTGTGAATGACGTTGTTCAGACACATCATGTTGGCCCTACAGCACAGTCAATTGGCGATATATCTGCAGATGTGTAAATGCCTGCCCAGTTATGACATCAGGCAGACCACATTGGGCTGACGATTGATAAGTGTGTATGAACTTAACAATCATCAGATAGGTCGCAGATCACCCGGATGGCCGATCCGTCAGCCTAGTGTGTACCCAGCATAACACTATATAAGGCACATTACATTACACAATATGAAGTTTGTCCCCCTACAGCTCCTGTCACTGTTTTTTTTAGAGGAGCAGGATTATTATTCTGTTTCAAAGATCTGTGGTGAAATAAGCTGTTGTGTAAACCGAAAGCTTTGTCATCTTGTTGACAGACATCAGCAGCCATGCACTTGGCACTTTACCAGTGTGCACCACTGCAATGAGTTCTTTTTTCCGGCCCACAAGAGAAGCATAGTATAGATTTGTTTTATGTATTGTAATGAAAAAGAAGTTGCTAAATCAATTTATATGTTTATAGCAGGAGCTATAAAGGGCTCTGTTAGTTAGATACGATTCCATGAATAACGCCAATTTCCTTCTGTGGTAGGGGATTTTAAAATGAAGTTTTTTTTTGTAGCTACTGTATTGGCAGTCCTGCAGACTGTGGTATTTTGGGGCCAGCTACATGTTGCTTGGAAACATGTATTCTCTTTCCTACCATAGTTGGCACTGCTTTAGTACTTCTCTATTGTACTGTTTTTCAGAGTGAACTGTGTGAAACATTTTCTTTTATTATTCACTGTAAAAAAATTATTTTCTACAAAAAAGTTAATTGAGGGACACAGTACTCCCTTCCCTCATTTTTACTGTCACGGTTGAAATTGTCATTTGTTGGGTGTAGCATTACTAAGGAATGTTTTGTTAAAGCCACCAATCATCCGCGACTTTGACTGATAGTTTTAAACCTTCAATAGAAATAAATTCTAAACAAGCCCGGATTAGCAGTTCTTCCTACAGACTCATAGCTGGCCCTAGGCATAGACAACATAGGCAAATGGCTAGGAAGCTCTGCCCAGACTGAACATCTAAATTGTATTTAGCCATTTTAAGCTGTAGTTTTATTGCTGTAGCTGTTGTAGCTTTATTACACTTGTAATGGCCAGTGCAATAAAAAATGTTGGGTCATTGCGGCGCAACGTGCATGACATCATGACTAGAGAATAGTAGGCTCTGATCTCAGCGATCCAAGCCCACCTAAACTTACCCAATCCGGGGGAATACGATTTCGCTGCTCGGATCTCACCGCAATCTCTTCATATTGAGGCAACATGTCAGCAGCCACCGTCTGATCTCTTGCGAGTTTTTAATTCTATATAAGACCCCTGTCCTAGGACCCGCCCCCTCCAGGCATCAACATCCCCCTCTCTGACATGCTGGGAAGCTGTTGCTGGCTCCTCCCCCAGGAATGAAGTTGCTACAACGCTGCCATCTATGATGTTCTGGAGTGCAGTACCTTTGGGCGGCCAGGGGTGCTGCTGTTATATCTCTCACTTGCAGTACCTCTGAGCAGAAAGGGCTGCTGCTGTTATGTATCTCACCTGCAGTACCTCTGAGCAGAAAGGGCTGCTGCTATTGGAAGAACAGTCCCAGCTGGGGTAATCAGGTGGAACATCCTCTCTCCTGATTACCTTTTCCAGCTGCAGCACATTGTGTGTATTTGTGTGTGCTCTAGTGATTGGCCCGGACCTATGTTAAATATGAGCTAGCTCTGAGAGTCAGGGCCAGCTATAGTTTTGTTCCAGCTTGTGTTAACTTATGTTGTTCCTAGTCTGTTCCTAGCCAGTTTATTTGGGTGGTCTTCAGTATGCCGCTTGTCGGGATACCGGCGCACAGTATACCGGCGCCGGAATCCCGACAGCCGGCATACCGACACTTATTCTCCCTCGTGGGGGTCCACGACCCCCCTGGAGGGAGAATAAAATAGCGTGGCGTGCGTAGCGCACCACCGTGCCCGTAGCGTTGCAAGCGCAGCGAGCCCGCAAGGGGCTCATTTGCGCTCACCACACTGTCGGTAAGCCGGCGGTCGGGCTCCCGGCGCCGGTATGCTGGTCGCCGGGAGCCCGACCGCCGGAAACCATACTGAACCAAGTTTATTTGTCACAGTTTTGGAGTCCTTGTTTGCTTGGTCCTGTGCTGGAATCCCTGCCATAGCCGAAGTCTTGAACCTTGCCTGCACCTAATTTCAGTGACTGTTTTCCTTGCCATCCAAGTGTTCAGGTGAAGTTAACCTGATTCTGTATGCCTATGTCATGTTTCTTCAGTTATCCTGTATGCATTATTTGGAATTATGCTTCAATACAGTTTTATTTTAAACCATCATCACCTGTCATCAGTGCAACTACTGTATTTATTCGTGTAACCATCATCCTATCATCTGTAGTCTGCAACTCCAGCGTTAACCCATTAAACACCGTAACAGTAGTGCAGTAATGTGGTGTGGGAAGGTAGCGCAGTACAGTGGTGTGGGAAGGTAGCGCAGTAATTTGGAGTGTGAAGGTAGCGCAGTAATTTGGAGTGTGAAGGTAGCGCAGTAATGTGGTGTGGAAAGGTAGCGTAGTAATGTGGTGTGGGAAGGTAGCGTAGTAATCTGGTGTGGGAAGGTAGCACAGTACAGTGGTGTGGGAAGGTAGCGCAGTTATGTGGTGTGGGAAGGTAGAGCGGTAATGTGGTATGGGAAGGTAGCACAGTACAGTGGTGTAGGAAGGTAGCGCAGTAATGTGTTTAAAGGTAACGCTGTAATGTTGTGTAGAAAGGCAATACAGTAATGTGGTGTGGGAAGGTAGAGCAGTTCGGTGGTGTGGGATGGTAGTGCAGTAATGTGTTTAAAGGTAATGCAGTAATGTGGTGTGGAAAGGTAGCGCAGTAATGTGGTGTGAGAAAGTAGCGCAGTATGGTGGTGTGGGAAGGTAGCACAGTACGGCGGTGTGGAAAGGTAGTGCAGTAATTTGGAGTGTGAAGGTAGCGCAGTAATTTGGAGTGTGAAGGTAGCGCAGTAATGTGGTGTGGGAAGGTAGCGTAGTAATGTGGTGTGGGAAGGTAGCGTAGTAATCTGGTGTGGGAAGGTAGCACAGTACAGTGGTGTGGGACGGTAGCGCAGTTATGTGGTGTGGGAAGGTAGAGCGGTAATGTGGTATGGGAAGGTAGCACAGTACAGTGGTGTAGGAAGGTAGCGCAGTAATGTGTTTAAAGGTAACACTGTAATGTTGTGTAGAAAGGCAATACAGTAATGTGGTGTGGGAAGGTAGAGCAGTACGGTGGTGTGGGATGGTAGTGCAGTAATGTGTTTAAAGGTAATGCAGTAATGTGGTGTGGAAAGGTAGCGCAGTAATGTGGTGTGAGAAAGTAGCGCAGTATGGTGGTGTGAGAAGGTAGTGCAGCAATCTGTTTAAAGGTAATGCAGTAATGTGGTGTGGGAAGGTAGCATAGTACAGTGGTGTGGGAACGTAGCGCAGTATGGTGGCGTGGAGAGGTAGAGCAGTAATGTGGTGTGGGAAGGTAGCGCATATTTTGCTGGAAGGTAGCGCAGTACAGTGTTGTGGGAAGGTAGCGCAGTATTGTGCTGGAAGATAGCGCAGTACAGTTGTGTGGAAAGGTAGCACAGTAATGTGGTATGGGAAGGTAGTGCAATAATGCGGGTGGGAAGGTAGTGCAATAATGTTGTGCGGAAAGGTACCACAGTACGGTGGTGTGAGAAGGTAGTGCAGTAATGTGGTGCGGGAAGGTAGCGCAGTATTGTCTGGAAGATAGCGCAGTACAGTTGTGTGGAATGGTAGCACAGTATGGTGGTGTGGAAAGGTAGTGCAGTAATTTGGAGTGTGAAGATAGCGCCGTAATGTGGTGTGGGAAGGTAGCGCAGTAATGTGGTGTGGGAAGGTAACGCCGTAATGTGGTGTGGGAAGGTAGCGCAGTAATGTGGTGTGGGAAGGTAGCACAGTAAAGTGGTGTGGGAAGGTAGCGCAGTAATGTGGTGTGGGAAGGTAATACAGTATGGTGGTGTGGGAAGGTAGCGCAGTCATGTGGTGTGGAAAGGTAGAGCAGTAATGGGGTGTGGAAAGGTAGCACAGTACATTGGTGTGGCTGGGTAGCGCAGTAATGTATTTGAAGGTAACGCTGTTATGTGATGTGGAAAGGTACCGCAGTAATGTAGTGTGGGAAGGTAGTGCAGTACAGTGGTGTGGGAAGGTAGTGCAATAATGTGTTTAAAAGTAACGCAGTAATGTGGTGTGGGAAGGTATCACAGTACGGTGGTGTGGGAAGGTAGCGCAGTCATGTGGGGTGGAAGGTAGAGCAATAATGTTGTGTGGGAAGGTAGCCCAGTAAGGTGGTGTGGGAAGGTAGCGCAGTAATGTATTTGAAGGTAACACTGTAATGTGGTCTTGAAAGGTAACACAGGAATGTAGTGTGGGAAGGTAGCACAGTACAGTGATGTGGGAAGGTAGTGCAGTAATGTGTTTAAAGGTAACGCAGTAATGTGGTGCGGGAAGGTAGCACAGTATGGTGGTGTGGGAAGGTAGCACAGTATGATGGTGTGGAGAGGTAGCGCTATAATGTGGTGTGGGAAGGTAGCGCAGTATTGTGCTGTAAGGTAGCGCAGTGCAGTGGTGTGGGAAGGTAGCGCAATAATGTGGTGTGGGAAGGTAGCGCAGTATTGTGCTGGAAAATAGCGCAGTACAGTTGTGTGGGAAGGTAGCGCAGTAATGTAGTGTGGGAAGGTAGTGCAGTAATGCGGGGTGGGAAGGTAGTACAAAAATGTGCGGAAGGTTGAACAGTATGGTGGTGTGAGAAGGTAGTTCAGTAATGTGGTGTGGGAAAGTAGAACAGTATGGTGGTGCAGGAAGGTAGCACATTAATGTTGTGTGGGAAGGCAGCACAGTAAGGTGGTGTGGGAAGGTAGTGCAGTATGGTGGTGTGGGAAGGTAGCGCAGTATTGTGCTGGAAGATAGCGCAGTACAGTTGTGTGGAAAGGTAGCACAGTAATGTGGTATGGGAAGGTAGTGCAATAATACGGGTGGGAAGGTAGTGCAATAATGTTGTGCGGAAAGGTACCACAGTACGGTGGTGTGAGAAGGTAGTGCAGTAATGTGGTGCGGGAAGGTAGCGCAGTATTGTCTGGAAGATAGCGCAGTACAGTTGTGTGGAAAGGTAGCACAGTATGGTGGTGTGGGAAGGTAGCACAGTACGGCGGTGTGAAAAGGTAGTGCAGTAATTTGGAGTGTGAAGATAGCGCCGTAATGTGGTGTGGGAAGGTAGCGCAGTAATGTGGTGTGGGAAGGTAGCGCCGTAATGTGGTGTGGGAAGGTAGCGCAGTAATGTGGTGTGGGAAGGTAGCACAGTAATGTGGTGTGGGAAGGTAGCGCAGTAATGTGGTGTGGGAAGGTAACACAGTACGGTGGTGTGGGAAGGTAGCGCAGTCATGTGGTGTGGAAAGGTAGAGCAGTAATGGGGTGTGGAAAGGTAGCACAGTACATTGGTGTGGCTGGGTAGCGCAGTAATGTATTTGAAGGTAACGCTGTTATGTGGTGTGGAAAGTTACCGCAGTAATGTAGTGTGGGAAGGTAGTGCAGTACAGTGGTGTGGGAAGGTAGTGCAATAATGTGTTTAAAAGTAACGCAGTAATGTGGTGCGGGAAGGTATCACAGTACGGTGGTGTGGGAAGGTAGCGCAGTCATGTGGGGTGGAAGGTAGAGCAATAATGTGGTGTGGGAAGGTAGCCCAGTAAGGTGGTGTGGGAAGGTAGCGCAGTAATGTATTTGAAGGTAACACTGTAATGTGGTCTTGAAAGGTAACACAGTAATGTAGTGTGGGAAGGTAGCACAGTACAGTGATGTGGGAAGGTAGTGCAGTAATGTGTTTAAAGGTAACGCAGTAATGTGGTGCGGGAAGGTAGCACAGTATGGTGGTGTGGGAAGGTAGCACAGTATGATGGTGTGGAGAGGTAGCGCAATAATGTGGTGTGGGAAGGTAGCGCAGTATTGTGCTGTAAGGTAGCGCAGTGCAGTGGTGTGGGAAGGTAGCGCAATAATGTGGTGTGGGAAGGTAGCGCAATATTGTGCTGGAAAATAGCGCAGTACAGTTGTGTGAGAAGGTAGCGCAGTAATGTAGTGTGGGAAGGTAGTGCAGTAATGCGGGGTGGGAAGGTAGTACAAAAATGTGCGGAAGGTTGAACAGTATGGTGGTGTGAGAAGGTAGTTCAGTAATGTGGTGTGGGAAAGTAGAACAGTATGGTGGTGCAGGAAGGTAGCACAGTAATGTTGTGTGGGAAGGCAGCACAGTAAGGTGGTGTGGGAAGGTAGTGCAGTATGGTGGTGTGGGAAGGTAGCGCAGTATTGTGCTGGAAGATAGCGCAGTACAGTTGTGTGGAAAGGTAGCACAGTAATGTGGTATGGGAAGGTAGTGCAATAATACGGGTGGGAAGGTAGTGCAATAATGTTGTGCGGAAAGGTACCACAGTACGGTGGTGTGAGAAGGTAGTGCAGTAATGTGGTGCGGGAAGGTAGCGCAGTATTGTCTGGAAGATAGCGCAGTACAGTTGTGTGGAAAGGTAGCACAGTATGGTGGTGTGGGAAGGTAGCACAGTACGGCGGTGTGAAAAGGTAGTGCAGTAATTTGGAGTGTGAAGATAGCGCCGTAATGTGGTGTGGGAAGGTAGCGCAGTAATGTGGTGTGGGAAGGTAGCGCCGTAATGTGGTGTGGGAAGGTAGCGCAGTAATGTGGTGTGGGAAGGTAGCACAGTAATGTGGTGTGGGAAGGTAGCGCAGTAATGTGGTGTGGGAAGGTAACACAGTACGGTGGTGTGGGAAGGTAGCGCAGTCATGTGGTGTGGAAAGGTAGAGCAGTAATGGGGTGTGGAAAGGTAGCACAGTACATTGGTGTGGCTGGGTAGCG
This sequence comes from Pseudophryne corroboree, assembly GCF_028390025.1. NCBI lineage: Eukaryota > Metazoa > Chordata > Amphibia > Anura > Myobatrachidae > Pseudophryne > Pseudophryne corroboree. The sequence continues at coordinate 650,622,950 of NC_086444.1, read as the reverse complement.
CAGTAATGTATTTGAAGGTAACGCTGTTATGTGGTGTGGAAAGTTACCGCAGTAATGTAGTGTGGGAAGGTAGTGCAGTACAGTGGTGTGGGAAGGTAGTGCAATAATGTGTTTAAAAGTAACGCAGTAATGTGGTGCGGGAAGGTATCACAGTACGGTGGTGTGGGAAGGTAGCGCAGTCATGTGGGGTTGAAGGTAGAGCAATAATGTTGTGTGGGAAGGTAGCCCAGTAAGGTGGTGTGGGAAGGTAGCGCAGTAATGTATTTGAAGGTAACACTGTAATGTGGTCTTGAAAGGTAACACAGTAATGTAGTGTGGGAAGGTAGCACAGTACAGTGATGTGGGAAGGTAGTGCAGTAATGTGTTTAAAGGTAACGCAGTAATGTGGTGCGGGAAGGTAGCACAGTATGGTGGTGTGGGAAGGTAGCACAGTATGATGGTGTGGAGAGGTAGCGCAATAATGTGGTGTGGGAAGGTAGCGCAGTATTGTGCTGTAAGGTAGCGCAGTGCAGTGGTGTGGGAAGGTAGCGCAATAATGTGGTGTGGGAAGGTAGCGCAATATTGTGCTGGAAAATAGCGCAGTACAGTTGTGTGAGAAGGTAGCGCAGTAATGTAGTGTGGGAAGGTAGTGCAGTAATGCGGGGTGGGAAGGTAGTACAAAAATGTGCGGAAGGTAGAACAGTACGGTGGTGTGAGAAGGTAGTGCAGTAAGGTGGTGTGGGAAAGTAGAACAGTATGGTGGTGCAGGAAGGTAGCACAGTAATGTTGTGTGGGAAGGTAGCAGAGTAAGGTGGTGTGGGAAGGTAGTGCAGTATGGTGGTGTGGAACGGTAGTGCAGTAATTTAAAGTGTGAAGATAGCGCAGTAATGTGGTGTGGGAAGATAGCACAGTAATGTGGTGTGGGAAGATAGTGCAGTAATGTGGTGTGGGAAGATAGTGCAGTAATGTGGTGTGGGAAGATAGTGCAGTAATGTGGTGTGGGAAGGTAGCGCAGTAATGTGGTGCGGGAAGGTAGCGCAGTAATGTGGTGTGGGAAGGTAGCGCAATAATGTGGTGTGGGAAGGTAGCGCAGTACAGTTGTGTGGGAAGGTAGTGCAGTTATGTGTTTAAAGGTAATGCAGTAATGTGGTGCGGGAAGGTAGCACAGTATGGTGATGTGGGAAGGTAGTCTGGGGAGTTAGTGCAGGGAAATGGTGTGGAGATGTAGTGGGGGGAGGTAGCATAGTGATATACTGCAGGGATGTAATGCTGTGAAGTAGTATGGATAAGTATAATAGTTATTTGATGTGGGAATGTAGGGGGTAATTCCAAGTTGATCGCAGCAGGATTTTTGTTAGCAGTTGGGCAAAACCATGTGCACTGCAGGGGGGGCAGATATAACATGTTCAGAAAGAGTTAGATTTGGGTGGGGTGTGTTCAATCTGCAATCTAAATTGCAGTGTAAAAATAACCCTGCACAGAAACAAAATAACCCACCCAAATCTAACTCTCTCTGCACTTGTTATATCTGCCTCCCCTGCAGTGCACATGGTTTTGCCCAACTGCTAAAAAATTTCCTGCTGCGATCAACTTGGAATTACCCCCGTAGTGCAGTGCGGGGATGTAGTGCGGGGAAGTAGCACATAAATGTGGTGTGGGAAGGTAGCGCAGTAATGCGGGGTGGGAAGGTAGCACAGTATGTGGTGCAGAAAGGTAGCGCAGTTATGTGAGGTGGGAAGGTAGCACAGTATGGTGGTGAAGGAAGGTAGGGCAGTAATGTGGTGCGGGAAGGTAACGCAGTACGGTGGTGTGGAGAGGTAGCGCAGTAAGTGGTTTGGGAAGGTAGTGCAGTATTGTGCTTGAAGGTTGCGCAGTACAGTGGTGTGGGAAGGTAGTGCAGTAATGTGTGGGATGGTAGCGCAGTAATGTGGTGCGGGAAGGTAGCACTGTATGTATTGCAGGAAGGTACAGATGGGTCCTCCGTTATCTTGGCTTTTTCTGTGCCTAGACGGAGGTTTAGTCACGCCTAGGCTATAGCTTAGGTTGCTGAGTTTAATTACGGACAGGCGCGTTGAGGCGCGACTGCATACTCAGCATACAATACACATCTTCACTAATCCAGTACTTTAGACCGAATAGCGGCGGATTGATCTACAAGCTCTGGCAAATGGTCAGTGATGACTCTAATGTTAACATACAGTCCTGTACTGCATAGTGTACACACAGATGGTGACCAATGGTCAGACAAAGAGAGTTAAAAAAGTAGTTTATACAGTTACAAACGAACATGTTAAAACACTTATGTATGCAGACGCAACTAAAGATTGTTTATGCAGACGCAACTAATGTGTGAAAGGAATAATGTAGCTGTTACAGAGTAATTTCCTTATATTCATTTTAGAGACATATATTATATTTTACTATTATACAAAGAATAAATTGATAATATTGGCTTCTGTAACATGTGCTTGCTTTAGCCAGGCCTAATTAACATCTCTACACTGTAGTCTTGGCTAGTTAGCATTTGAACAGACAATACCAGCACATGGCCAGCTCGGCTCACTGATACAATAGCTTTCACACACTTCCTGTAGAAGACACACCCACAGGTTGAATGTATATCCTGAACACTTGAAATCAGAGACCACTCTTTCTCCTGACTCCCACACTGATATACACAGCTACAACGACTCTCTCAGAAGCATGGACCTTGATACGCCTGGGAAGCTTTGGAGTTATTCCCCTGGAAGGCTAAGTATCATAATCTCTATATCTCATAGATAATTGGCATAGAATAGTTAATTTGGAAATACATATGACTTTAAGGTTAATGGTACTTGTGCAATTATGTGATTGTTATGTGTTGGTGATAATACTCTGTGAAATCTGTAATGGTAATTGGAACAGTAGACAATCTGTAGAATAGCATCTCTGGTATACATTTGTGGATGGTATTTTATAACAGATTGTAGTGGTTTTATATAGTGCATCTTGCTGAAATAGAGAAGTCAACACATACTTCCTTTTGTTACTGTAATCGTGCTTGTAGCAATGGCATGCTGATATTTTTGGTTACTTGGTGATCTGGTCTTGCGATGGCTCATATGGACAGCATGAGATATGTGGTGATGATATTGGAAGGCTGGAATTAGTTGGTTTTAGGCCTGAAAAGTTAGCATAATGTGGTACAGACCGGGATTGGCATATAATTACAGGCTACATTATATAGCATAGCCAGCATACAATATGCTCTGGTTATTGAGATACTGTGTTGGCTCGGAATTGTGAGATGTAATTAGATGGCTTGGAATTGTAAAATCAGCACATATGCATTATATTGAAGCTTATACATTCTGGAATATAGTGGAGTCTTTTTATATATATATATATATATATATATATATATATGGCTTCTGCTATGTGACTTTATGGTCTAGCAAAGAATGCCATGTGTTTGAACTTGCAAACTTAAAATGGCTGCTGGCATTCCCTTTTGAACCATATTTTATAGACTTTGGAATCATGGGAGTTTTCCCAAAATGGAGTCTAGCTTCTGTCCCATGTGGTTTGTGGACAATGCAGTCACATGCATCCCCTCCCTCACCTACACACACACACACACACACACACACACACACACACGCACACGCACACGCACACGCACACGCACACGCACACATAAACCAAAACCAATCCCCTAAGGTATTTCTCTAAGATATATATCTTTCCAATATATATCAATAAATCTAGGATTTAGCCAAGTGCTTTGAGTGATATCTCCCCAGTAATAAATATATATATATACACATACATACATACATACATTTTCACACTTATTTCATCCTGTTTCTTATATAGTTTGAATCTGTGAAACTATTATATGGTGACTTGCATTGTATTTGACCAATACTGTTTAATGATAAAAGTGAATTCTATGAGTAGCAATTGTTTGTTGAAATACATTCTTACGTTTTACATTCTATAGGACTGGCGTGCATTCTTCCATGAACAGAATATTCCTAATGATTTAAAGATATATATGTCTAGATGCAACCTCTGCGGGTTTGTTAATAAAAGGTACACAATTAGTGATGAATTATTATAAATCACTAAAAGGTTAAAATTATACATTTGCTTCAAAGATATGAAATATAGTAATATAAAACAAGCAATAGAATCAGACAGAGAAAAGGAGGGGAATAGAAGAGAGGAAAAGTATACCCCTTATCTTTACCCCTTATCAGTAGCTGATTGACTTTAAAGTATGTACAGTGCACTAAATACCGTGCTTTTGTAATATGGGTGTCCGAGTCCCCTAAGGCATAAAACAACACCAATGGTAAAGAATCGCTCTTTGCAGTACTTTTACACATGAACTTGTGAATCTTCCACGCAGTGTCGTGGGCTAGCTATAAAGGCTCCTGCCTGCCATGCTGAGAGTCCCGAGTTCAATTCACAAAGTGCCAATCTTTTTTTTTTTTTAGTGTTCCCGTGACATTCACTTTATTATTATTTTTTTTTCCCTGTATAATCCATTGTAAAAAATTCAATGGAAGGGTGCACACAGGTTTCATACAACTCGGGGTAATTCTGCAGGAGCGACTAATTCGCTATCTACACAGTGGTAATGAGAACCTGTAGATAGATCAGTAAATATAAATTAGTGTATTCTGATGCAACTAACTGTTCGAGCAACACTGTACTGTAGATCAACGGCGTTAGAGAATCTGTGTTGTGAGAATCTGTGTTGTATGTTACAAGCTGTTCGTGCTAATTAGTACACTAATAGAACATACTGTACAGAGATACTAAGGATGGTGATATGGCATCCCGGAACTTAGGGGGGGCTTTTTTCTCTCTCCATTATACTTAGAAAGATTACAATGGAGAGAGATAAACACTCCTCCCTAAGTTCCTGGATGCCAAATCACCATCCTTAGTATCTCTGTACAGTATGTACTATTAGTGTACTAATTAGCACGAACAGCTTGTAACGTAAAGTGACAAGATTAATCTTTCTATGTATAATGGAGAGAGATAAAAGCTCCTCCCTAAGTTCCTGGATGCCAAATTATCATCCTTAGTATCTCTGTACAGTATGTTCTATTAGGGTACTAATTAGCTGTTCATGCTAATTAGTACTCTAATAGAAAACACTGTACAGAGATACAGTATGTTCTATACTTCTATGTTATATTAGAAAATACTGTACATAGATACTAAGGACGGTAATTTGGCATCCAGGAACTTAGGGAGGAGCTTTTATCTCTCCATTATACATAGAAAGATTAAACTTGACGCTGTACGTTACAAGCTGTTCGTGCTAATTAGTACACTAATAGAACATACTGTACAGAGATACTAAGGATGGTGATTTGGCATCCAGGAACTTAGAGGGAGCTTTTATCTCTCTTTGTTATACATAGAAAGATTAATCTTGCCGCTGTACATTACAAGCTGTCCTAGCTATTTAGTACAAGAATAGAACACACTATACAGAGATACTAAGGATGGTGATTTGGCATCCAGGAACTTAGGGAGTAGTTTTTATCTCTCTCCATTATACTTAGAAAGATTAAAATGGAGAGAGATAAACACTCCTCCCTAAGTTCCTGGATGCCAAATCACCATCCTTAGTATCTCTGTACAGTATGTACTATTAGTGTACTAATTAGCACGAACAGCTTGTAACGTAAAGTGACAAGATTAATCTTTCTATGTATAATGGAGAGAGATAAAAGCTCCTCCCTAAGTTCCTGGATGCCAAATTATCATCCTTAGTATCTCTGTACAGTATGTTCTATTAGGGTACTAATTAGCTGTTCATGCTAATTAGTACTCTAATAGAAAACACTGTACAGAGATACAGTATGTTCTATACTTCTATGTTATATTAGAAAATACTGTACATAGATACTAAGGACGGTAATTTGGCATCCAGGAACTTAGGGAGGAGCTTTTATCTCTACATTATACATAGAAAGATTAAACTTGACGCTGTACGTTACAAGCTGTTCGTGCTAATTAGTACACTAATAGAACATGCTGTACAGAGATACTAAGGATGGTGATTTGGCATCCAGGAACTTAGAGGGAGCTTTTATCTCTCTTTGTTATACATAGAAAGATTAATCTTGCCGCTGTACATTACAAGCTGTCCTAGCTATTTAGTACAAGAATAGAACACACTATACAGAGATACTAAGGATGGTGATTTGGCATCCAGGAACTTAGGGAGTAGTTTTTATCTCTCTCCATTATACTTAGAAAGATTAAAATGGAGAGAGATAAACGCTCCTCCCTAAGTTCCTGGATGCCAAATAACCATCCTTAGTATCTCTGTACAGTATGTTCTATTAGTGTACTAATTAGCACGAACAGCTTGTAACGTACAGCGCCAAGTTTAATCTTTTCATGTATAATGGAGAGAGATAAAGTCTTCTCCCTAAGTTCCTGGATGCCAAATCACCATCCTTAGTATCTCTGTACAGTATGTTCTATTAGTGTACTAATTAGCACGAACAGCTTGTAACGTACAGCGCCAAGTTTAATCTTTCTATGTATAATGGAGGGAGATAAAGGCTCCTCCCTAAGTTCCTGGATGCCAAATCATCGTCCTTAGTATCTCTGTACAGTATGTTCTATTAGGGTACTAATTAGCACGAACAGCTAATTAGTACCCTAATAGATCATTCTGTACATAGATACTAAGGACAGTGATTTGGCATCCAGGAACTTAGGGGGATCTTTTATCTCTCTCAGTTATACATAGAAATAATGATTTTGCCACTGTACATTACAAGCTGTTCGTGCTAATTAGTACACTAATAGAACATACTGTACAGAGATACTAAGGACGGTAATTTGGCATCCAGGAACTTAGGGAGGAGTGTTTATATTTCTCCATTGTAATCTTTCTAAGTATAACGGAGAGAGATAAAGTCTCCTCCCTAAGTTCCTGGATGCCAAATCACCATCCTTAGTATCTCTGTACAGTATGTTCTATTAGTGTACTAATTAGCACGAACAGCTTGTAACGTACAGCACCAAGTTTAATCTTTCTATGTATAATGGAGGGAGATAAAGGCTCCTCCCTAAGTTCCTGGATGCCAAATCATCGTCCTTAGTATCTCTGTACAGTATGTTCTATTAGGGTACTAATTAGCACGAACAGCTAATTAGTACCCTAATAGATCATTCTGTACATAGATACTAAGGACGGTGATTTGGCATCCAGGAACTTAGGGGGATCTTTTATCTCTCTTAGTTATACATAGAAAGAATGATTTTGCCACTGTACATTACAAGCTGTTCGTGCTAATTAGTACACTAATAGAACATACTGTACAGAGATACTAAGGACGGTAATTTGGCATCCAGGAACTTAGGGAGGAGTGTTTATATTTCTCCATTGTAATCTTTCTAAGTATAACGGAGAGAGATAAAAGCTCCTCTCTAAGTTCCTGGATGCCAAATCACCATCCTTAGTATCTCTGTACAGTATGTTCTATTAGTGTACTAATTAGCACGAACAGCTTGTAACAAACAGTGGCAAGATTAATCTTTCTATGTATAACAGAGAGAGATAAAATCTCCCCCTAAGTTCCCGGATACCAAACCACTGCCGTTAGTATCTCTGTACAGTATGTTCTATTAGTGTACTAATTAGCTGTACATGCTAATTAGTTCTCTAATAAAAAATACTAAGGATGTTGATTTGGCATTCAGCAACTTAGGGAGGAGCTTTTATCTCTCTCCATTATACATAGAAAGATTTAACTTGCCGCTGTACGTTACAAGCTGTTCGTGCTAATTAGTACACTAATAAAACATACTGTACAGAGATACTAAGGACAGTGATTTGGCATCCAGGAACTTAGGGGAAGCTTTTATCTCTCTCTCTGTTATACTTAGAATGATTACAATGGACAGAGATAAAAGCACCTCCCTAAGTTCCTGAATGCCAAATCACCATCCTTAGTACAGATAAGTGGTTCTTATCTGCCGTCAAATTCTATGTTTCTATGTTAGTGTACTAAGTAGCACGAATAGCTTGTAACGTACAACACAGATTCTCTAATGCCAATGATCTACAGTACTGTGTTGCTCGAACAGTTAGTTGTGTCAGAATACACTAATTTTTATTTACTGGTATGTCTATAGGTGCTTATTACCGCTGTGTATTTTAGATAGCGAATGAGTCGCTCCTGCAGATTTACCCCGATTTGTGTGAAACCTGTGTGCACCCTTCCATTGAATTTTTTACAATGGACTACACAGAAAACATAATAATAATAAAGTTAATGTCACAGGAACACACAAAAAAAAAAGATTGTCACTTTGGGAATCTAACCCTGGACTTTCAACATGGCAGGCAGGAGCCTTCATCGCTAGCCGACAACACTGCATGGAAGATTCACAAGTTCATGTGTAAAAGTACTGCAAAGAGCGATTCCTTCCCATTGGTGTTCGTTTATGCCGTTAGGGGACTCGGACGCTCATTTAGTGCACTGTACATATTGTAAAGTCAATGCGCTACATTATTCCTTTCACACATTAGTTGCGTCTGCATACACAAGTATTTTAACACGTTCATTTGCGTCTGTATAAACTACACACAGTGATTTGGCATCCAGGAACTTAGGGAGGAGCATTTATCTCTCCCCATTATACTTTATACTACGGGATTTGGACTCTCACATATCCCTAACATCAATAGACTATACTGTATCTGTAACACGTTCGTTTGCATCTGTATATGCTGTATTATTTGCATCTGTACTGTATACAGGTTGAGTATCCCTTATCCAAAATGCTTGGGACCAGAGGTATTTTGGATATCGGATTTTTCCGTATTTTGGAATAATTGCATACCATAATGAGATATCATGGTGATGGGACCCAAGTCTAAGCACAGAATGCATTTATGTTTCATATACACCTTATACACACAGCCTGAAGGTCATTTTAGCCAATATTTTTTATAACTTTGTGCATTAAACAAAGTGTGTGTACATTCACACAATTCATTTATGTTTCATATACCCCTTATACACACAGCCTGAAGGTCATTTAATACAATATTTTTAATAACTTTGTGTATTAAACAAAGTCTGTGTACATTGAGCCATCAAAAAACAAAGGTTTCACTATCTCACTCTTACTCAAAAAAGTCCGTATTTCGGAATATTCCGTATTTCGGAATATTTGGATATGGGATACTCAACCTGTATACTGTTATATACTGTATGACATACTGTAGCATAATGTAGCGTAATGAGACGCACCAGTAAAGTAGTTCTTATGCTGTAGTTCAGTATTTTATTTTAATGGAGACCACACGCATGCACATTGGTGATTTTAAAAAGCGACATCTCGTGGATGATCTTAGGTATTACACTCAAAGGTAACGCCAAACGCTCTGTGCGCCTCCCTTCAACTAGGTGCGCCTCCTTGTGCCCAGGCACGCTGTGTATGCCTGATCGTGACTAACGCCTCAGTCAGCCAAGATAACGGAGGACCCATCTGTAGCGCAGTTATGTGTGGTGGAAAGTTAGCACAGTATGGTGGTGCAGGAACATAGCGTAGTATGGTGGTGTGGGAAGGTAGTGCAGTAATTTGGTATGTGATGGTAGCTATGTAATGTGGTGTGGAAGGTAGATCAGTAATGTGGTGTGGGAAGGTATCAAAGTATGGTGGTGTGGGAAGGTATCACAGTATGGTGGTGTGGGAAGGTAGCGCAGTAATGTGTTTAAAGGTAACGCTGTAATGTTGTGTGGAAAGGTGACTCAGTAATGTTGTGTGGGAAGGTAGCGCAGTATGGTGGTGTGGGATGGTAGTGCAGTAATGTGTTTAAAGGTAACGCAGTAATGTGGTGTGGTAAAGTATAGCAGTAATGTGGTGTGGGAAGGAAGCGCAAGTATGGTGGTGTGGGAAGGTAGTGCAGTACAGTGGTATGGGAAGGTAGTGCAGTAATTTGGTATGTGATGGTAGCGCTGTAATGTGGTGTGGAAGGTAGATCAATAATGTGGTGTGGGAAGGTATCACAGTATGGTGGTGTGGGAAGGTAGCGCAGTAATGTGTTCAAAGGTAACGATGTAATGTGTGGAAAGGTGACTCAGTAATGTTGTGTGGGAAGGAAGCGCAGTATGGGGGTGTGGGATGGTAGTGCAGTAATGTGTTTAAAGGTAACGCAGTAATTTTGTGTGGAAAGGTAGCGCAGTAATGTGGTGTGAGAAGGTAGTGCAGTAATGTGGTGAGGTAAAGTATAGCAGTAATGTGGTCTGGGAAGGAAGCGCAAGTATGGTGATGTATAAAGGTAGTCTGGGGAGGTAGTACAGTGAAATAGTGGGGAGATGTAGTGTGGGGAGGTAGCGTAGTGATATACTGCAGGGATGTAATGCTGTGAAGTAGTATGGATAAGTATCATAGTGATATTAGAGATGAGCGCCTGAAATTTTTCGGGTTTTGTGTTTTGGTTTTGGGTTCGGTTCCGCGGCCGTGTTTTGGGTTCGACCGCGTTTTGGCAAAACCTCACCGAATTTTTTTTGTCGGATTCGGGTGTGTTTTGGATTCGGGTGTTTTTTTCAAAAAACACTAAAAAACAGCTTAAATCATTGAATTTGCGGTCATTTTGATCCCATAGTATTATTAACCTCAATAACCATAATTTATACTCATTTTCAGTCTATTCTGAACACCTCACACCTCACAATATTATTTTTAGTCCTAAAATTTGCACCGAGGTCGCTGTGTGACTAAGATAAGCGACCCAAGTGGCCGACACAAACACCTGGCCCATCTAGGAGTGGCACTGCAGTGTCACGCAGGATGGCCCTTCAAAAAAATACTCCCCAAACAGCACATGACGCAAAGAAAAAAAGAGGCGCAATGAGGTAGCTGACTGTGTGAGTAAGACTAGCGACCCTAGTGGCCGACACAAACACCGGGCCCATCTAGGAGTGGCACTGCAGTGTCACGCAGGATGTCCCTTCCAAAAAACCCTCCCCAAACAGCACATGACGCAAAGAAAAAAAGAGGCGCAATGAGGTAGCTGACTGTGTGAGTAAGACTAGCGACCCTAGTGGCCGACACAAACACCGGGCACATCTAGGAGTGGCACTGCAGTGTCACGCAGGATGTCCCTTCCAAAAAACCCTCCCCAAACAGCACATGACGCAAAGAAAAAAAGAGGCGCAATGAGGTAGCTGACTGTGTGAGTAAGACTAGCGACCCTAGTGGCCGACACAAACACCGGGCCCATCTAGGAGTGGCACTGCAGTGTCACGCAGGATGGCCCTTCCAAAAAACCCTCCCCAAACAGCACATGACGCAAAGAAAAAGAAAAGAAAAAAGAGGTGCAAGATGGAATTGTCCTTGGGCCCTCCCACCCTTATGTTGTATAAACAAAACAGGACATGCACACTTTAACCAACCCATCATTTCAGTGACAGGGTCTGCCACACGACTGTGACTGATATGACGGGTTGGTTTGGACCCCCCCCAAAAAAGAATCAATTAATCTCTCCTTGCACAAACTGGCTCTACAGAGGCAAGATGTCCACCTCATCATCACTCTCCGATATATCACCGTGTACATCCCCCTCCTCACAGATTATCAATTCGTCCCCACTGGAATCCACCATCTCAGCTCCCTGTGTACTTTGTGGAGGCAATTGCTGCTGGTCAATGTCTCCGCGGAGGAATTGATTATAATTCATTTTAATGAACATCATCTTCTCCACATTTTCTGGATGTAACCTCGTACGCCGATTGCTGACAAGGTGAGCGGCGGCACTAAACACTCTTTCGGAGTACACACTTGTGGGAGGGCAACTTAGGTAGAATAAAGCCAGTTTGTGCAAGGGCCTCCAAATTGCCTCTTTTTCCTGCCAGTATAAGTACGGACTGTGTGACGTGCCTACTTGGATGCGGTCACTCATATAATCCTCCACCATTCTATCAATGTTGAGAGAATCATATGCAGTGACAGTAGACGACATGTCCGTAATCGTTGTCAGGTCCTTCAGTCCGGACCAGATGTCAGCATCAGCAGTCGCTCCAGACTGCCCTGCATCACCGCCAGCGGGTGGGCTCGGAATTCTGAGCCTTTTCCTCGCACCCCCAGTTGCGGGAGAATGTGAAGGAGGAGATGTTGACAGGTCGCGTTCCGCTTGACTTGACAATTTTGTCACCAGCAGGTCTTTCAACCCCAGCAGACTTGTGTCTGCCGGAAAGAGAGATCCAAGGTAGGCTTTAAATCTAGGATTGAGCACGGTGGCCAAAATGTAGTGCTCTGATTTCAACAGATTGACCACCCGTGAATCCTTGTTAAGCGAATTAAGGGCTCCATCCACAAGTCCCACATGCCTAGCGGAATCGCTCCGTGTTAGCTCCTCCTTCAATGTCTGCAGCTTCTTCTGCAAAAGCCTGATGAGGGGAATGACCTGACTCAGGCTGGCAGTGTCTGAACTGACTTCACGTGTGGCAAGTTCAAAGGGCATCAGAACCTTGCACAACGTTGAAATCATTCTCCACTGCGCTTGAGACAGGTGCATTCCACCTACTATATCGTGCTCAATTGTATAGGCTTGAATGGCCTTTTGCTGCTCCTCCAACCTCTGAAGCATATAGAGGGTTGAATTCCACCTCGTTACCACTTCTTGCTTCAGATGATGGCAGGGCAGGTTCAGTAGTTTTTGGTGGTGCTCCAGTCTTCTGTACGTGGTGCCTGTACGCCGAAAGTGTCCCGCAATTCTTCTGGCCACCGACAGCATCTCTTGCACGCCCCTGTCGTTTTTTAAAAAATTCTGCACCACCAAATTCAAGGTATGTGCAAAACATGGGACGTGCTGGAATTTGCCCATATTTAATGCACACACAATATTGCTGGCGTTGTCCGATGCCACAAATCCACAGGAGAGTCCAATTGGGGTAAGCCATTCCGCGATGATCTTCCTCAGTTGCCGTAAGAGGTTTTCAGCTGTGTGCGTATTCTGGAAAGCGGTGATACAAAGCGTAGCCTGCCTAGGAAAGAGTTGGCGTTTGCGAGATGCTGCTACTGGTGCCGCCGCTGCTGTTCTTGCGGCGGGAGTCCATACATCTACCCAGTGGGCTGTCACAGTCATATAGTCCTGACCCTGCCCTGCTCCACTTGTCCACATGTCCGTGGTTAAGTGGACATTGGGTACAACTGCATTTTTTAGGACACTGGTGAGTCTTTTTCTGACGTCCGTGTACATTCTCGGTATCGCCTGCCTAGAGAAGTGGAACCTAGATGGTATTTGGTAACGGGGGCACACTGCCTCAATAAATTGTCTAGTTCCCTGTGAACTAACGGCGGATACCGGACGCACGTCTAACACCAACATAGTTGTCAAGGCCTCAGTTATCCGCTTTGCAGCAGGATGACTGCTGTGATATTTCATCTTCCTCGCAAAGGACTGTTGAACAGTCAATTGCTTACTGGAAGTAGTACAAGTGGGCTTACGACTTCCCCTCTGGGATGACCATCGACTCCCAGCAGCAACAACAGCAGCGCCAGCAGCAGTAGGCGTTACACGCAAGGATGCATCGGAGGAATCCCAGGCAGGAGAGGACTCGTCAGAATTGCCAGTGACATTGCCTGCAGGACTATTGGCATTCCTGGGGAAGGAGGAAATTGACACTGAGGGAGTTGGTGGGGTGGTTTGCGTGAGCTTGGTTACAAGAGGAAGGGATTTACTGGTCAGTGGACTGCTTCCGCTGTCACCCAAAGTTTTTGAACTTGTCACTGACTTATTATGAATGCGCTGCAGGTGACGTATAAGGGAGGATGTTCCGAGGTGGTTAACGTCCTTACCCCTACTTATTACAGCTTGACAAAGGGAACACACGGCTTGACACCTGTTGTCCGCATTTCTGGTGAAATACTTCCACACCGAAGAGCTGATTTTTTTGGTATTTTCACCAGGCATGTCAACGGCCATATTCCTACCACGGACAACAGGTGTCTCCCCGGGTGCCTGACTTAAACAAACCACCTCACCATCAGAATCCTCCTGGTCAATTTCCTCCCCAGCGCCAGCAACACCCATATCCTCCTCATCCTGGTGTACCTCAACACTGACATCTTCAATCTGACTATCAGGAACTGGACTGCGGGTGCTCCTTCCATCACTTGCAGGGGGCGTGCAAATGGTGGAAGGCGCATGCTCTTCACGTCCAGTGTTGGGAAGGTCAGGCATCGCAACCGACACAATTGGAGTCGGACTCTCCTTGTGGATTTGGGATTTCGAAGAACGCACAGTTCTTTGCGGTGCTACTGCTTTTGCCAGCTTTAGTCTTTTCATTTTTCTAGCGAGAGGCTGAATGCTTCCATCCTCATGTGAAGCTGAACCACTAGCCATGAACATAGGCCAGGGCCTCAGCCGTTCCTTGCCACTCCGTGTGGTAAATGGCATATTGGCAAGTTTACGCTTCTCCTCCGACAATTTTATTTTAGGTTTTGGAGTCCTTTTTTTACTGATATTTGGTGTTTTGGATTTGACATGCTCTGTACTATGACATTGGGCATCGGCCTTGGCAGACGACGTTGCTGGCATTTCATCGTCTCGGCCATGACTAGTGGCAGCAGCTTCAGCACGAGGTGGAAGTGGATCTTGATCTTTCCCTAATTTTGGAACCTCAACATTTTTGTTCTCCATATTTTAATAGGCACAACTAAAAGGCACCTCAGGTAAACAATGGAGATGGATGGATTGGATACTAGTATACAATTATGGACGGGCTGCCGAGTGCCGACACAGAGGTAGCCACAGCCGTGAACTACCGCACTGTACTGTGTCTGCTGCTAATATATAGACTGGTTGATAAAGAGATAGTATACTCGTAACTAGTATGTATGTATAAAGAAAGAAAAAAAAAACACGGTTAGGTGGTATATACAATTATGGACGGGCTGCCGAGTGCCGACACAGAGGTAGCCACAGCCGTGAACTACCGCACTGTACTGTGTCTGCTGCTAATATAGACTGGTTGATAAAGAGATAGTATACTCGTAACTAGTATGTATGTATAAAGAAAGAAAAAAAAACCACGGTTAGGTGGTATATACAATTATGGACGGGCTGCCGAGTGCCGACACAGAGGTAGCCACAGCCGTGAACTACCGCACTGTACTGTGTCTGCTGCTAATATAGACTGGTTGATAAAGAGATAGTATACTCGTAACTAGTATGACTATAAAGAAAGAAAAAAAAACCACGGTTAGGTGGTATATACAATTATGGACGGGCTGCCGAGTGCCGACACAGAGGTAGCCACAGCCGTGAACTACCGCACTGTACTGTGTCTGCTGCTAATATAGACTGGTTGATAAAGAGATAGTATACTACTAATATTATATATACTGGTGGTCAGGTCACTGGTCACTAGTCACACTGGCAGTGGCACTCCTGCAGCAAAAGTGTGCACTGTTTAATTTTAATATAATATTATGTACTCCTGGCTCCTGCTATAACCTATAACTGGCACTGCAGTGCTCCCCAGTCTCCCCCACAATTATAAGCTGTGTGAGCTGAGCACAGTCAGATATATATATACATTGATGCAGCACACTGGGCTGAGCAGTGCACACAGATATGGTATGTGACTGAGTCACTGTGTGTATCGTTTTTTTCAGGCAGAGAACGGATATATTAAATAAAACAAACAACTGCACTGTCTGGTGGTCACTGTGGTCGTCAGTCACTAAACTCTGCACTCTCTTCTACAGTATCACAGCCTCAGGTCAATCTCTCTCTCTCTCTCTCAACCCTAATCTAAATGGAGAGGACGCCAGCCACGTCCTCTCCCTATCAATCTCAATGCACGTGTGAAAATGGCGGCGACGCGCGGCTCCTTATATAGAATCCGAGTCTCGCGAGAATCCGACAGCGTCATGATGACGTTCGGGCGCGCTCGGGTTAACCGAGCAAGGCGGGAGGATCCGAGTCTGCTCGGATCCGTGAAAAAAACCATGAAGTTCTGGCGGGTTCGGATTCAGAGAAACCGAACCCGCTCATCTCTAAGTGATATGGTGTGGGAATGTAGTGCAGTGCGGGGATGTATTGCAGGGAAGTAGCACAGTAATATAATGTGGGGAGGTAGCAGAATGATGTAGTACAGGAAGGTACAATATCGTAGTGATTTAGTGTGGGAAGGTAGTTCAGTGTTATAGTATGTCAGCACACTCCCCTACCCTCCCGGGAGAACTTCTCTATTGCGCTGATCACACTACCTGCGTTGGCACATAATAGGCCCTTCCTAAATCTCAGCTCCAGGCCCATGTGGACCTTAATCTGGTTCTGCCCCCGTGGTGGTGATTCCGGCCCCTGTTACACTCATACACGCTGCTGTGCGCTCTGCCCGGCTGTGCTGCTCCTGTGTTCATCCAATCCAGTGGCCGCACATGTGCTGTGCTCTGTGCATACACTCCAGTGGCTGCTCCTGTGCTCAGTGCTGTGCTTTGTCCATCCACTCCTGTGCTCACTGCTGTGTCCATCCGCTCCAGTGCTGCCAAAGCACCTGTTCAGAGTCCATCCACTTCAATGCTGCCGACACACCTGTCCAGTGTCCATCCACTCCTGTACTGCCAACACACCTGTCCAGTGCCCATCAGCTCCAGTGCTACCAATGCCCCTGTCCAGTGCTCATGACGCACATGTCCACTGTCCATCCACTCCAGTGCTGACAACGCACCTGTCCAGTATCCTTCTACTCCAGAGCTGCCGACACACTTGTCCAGTGTCCATCCACTCCAGTGCTGACTACACACCTGTCCTGTCCAGTGACCATCTCCTCCAGTGCTGATGGCCAGTGGCACCGAGAGGTTTAATAGAGGAGCCCAGTGGGGACCCAGGTGCCCCTCCCCCTTGGTAGCAGCAGCAGCTCCTCTCCTCAGCCCAGCAGATGCTGATGTGTGCTGGGCTGCAACATGGCCAGGGAGGCACTTAAAATACAATTGTTTCAGGGTTTTTTCTAAGGGTGCATGGCCATGCCTCCTGCAATTAGGCCACACCCCCTGAAAAGTACCAGGGCCCAGCCAAAATCTCTAATGCCCTGATGATGATGCACCTGTCCAGTGCCCATCCACTCCAGTGTTAAAATAAAGTTTAAAAATGTTTTAAAAAAGTTTCAAAATAACTAAAAAAGTCAAGAAAAGAAAAAAAAGAAAAATAATGTTCTTTGGGGGTCATTCCGAGTTGTTCGCTCGCAAGCTGCTTTTAGCAGCTTTGCACACGCTAAGCCGCCGCCTACTGGGAGTGAATCTTAGCTTATCAAAATTGCGAACGAAAGATTAGCAGAATTGCGAATAGACACTTCTTAGCAGTTTCTGAGTAGCTCCACACTTACTCGGCATCTGCGATCAGTTCAGTCAGTTTCGTTCCTGGTTTGACGTCACAAACACACCCAGCGTTCGCCCAGACACTCCTCCGTTTTTCCAGCCACTCCCGCGTTTTTCCCAGAAACGGTAGCGTTTTTTCGCACACACCCATAAAACGGCCAGTTTCCGCCCAGAAACACCCACTTCCTGTCAATCACATTACGATCACCAGAACGAAGAAAAAACCTCGTAATGCCGTGAGTAAAATACCTAACTGCATAGCTAATTTACTTGGCGCAGTCGCACTGCGGACATTGCGCATGCGCATTAGCGACTAATCGCTCCGTTGCGAAAAAAAAAATAACGAGCGAACAACTCGGAATGACCCCCTTTGTTCTGTATCCCACTATGTATCCTTAACATAAAAGTACTGTGACTCCACAGGCTGTAACCCACTGTGTATTCATAACATACAAGTATTGTGACTCCGCAGGCTGTACCCCACTGTGTATGCATAACGTACAAGTATGTTGGACGCTGCAGGTCGTACCCCACTGTGTATCCATAAAGTACAAGTATTGTATCTCCACAGGCCATACCCCAAAATGTATCCTTAATGTACTGTGGCTCCACAGGTGTATATCACTATGTATACATAACATACAAGTATTGTGACACTGCAGGCTGTAACCCACTCTGTATCCATAATGTACAAGTATGGTGAACTCTGCAGGCCGTACCCCACAGTGTATCCATAACGTAGAAACAGTGTGGCTCCGCTGGCGTATGCCACTATGTATCCATAATGTACAAGTACTATGGCTCCACAGGCTTTACCCCACTATGTATCCATAACAAACAAGTACTCTGACTCCACAGGCTGTACCCCACTGTGTATCCATAACATGCAAGAACTGTGACTCTGCAGGCCGTGCCCCACTGCATTAACATAAGTGGTGTGACTCTGCAGTGATATTGGCAAACAAAGTTTTTTAAAAAGTAAATAAAAAGTTTTAAAAAGTTAAAGACTTTTTTTGTACAAATTGTTGTGTGTGTTGGACCTCACTGTGTTTTCATTCACATACATATAAGCACTATGATATTCTGCAGTTTGAGCAGTCGTTTGCATGTCCTTTTTAATAACATAAGGGTTGGTATAAGGGCCCGGGGACAATTCCATTTTGCACCACTTTTCTTTTGTGCCACTGCTGTGTGGCAATGATGTAATAGATGTAATATAAACTGCCGTGTGTTTGTGCCACTCACTGCAGCCTTATGCCTAAACTGCATGAAAACAATATTGTGAGCTGTGAGGTGATCAAAATTGACTGTAAATTAATGTTTTTGAAGTGAATATTACCGTAGGATAAAAAAAAAAAAAATTATGTGATTTTAGCAGTTTTTATCATTTAAAAATAAAAAAAAATACAGATCGAAAACCAAAACATGTGAGGGTGGTTTTGGCAAAACCAAAACCAAATCCAAAACACAAAGTTAATACAGATCCAAAACCAAAACATGGGGGTCGGTGTACATCTCTAATCATGACATCTTGCAGCACTGCTGATACAGGCAGAGCAGACAAACAGAAGACATTGGCGTGGGGACAGAAAACATCAAAGAAGGTAAGTGTCGTCACTGGAGAGACACTTGTGTGGGCTGGAGCCAGAGGACCTAATTCAGAGTTGATTGCAGCAGCAAATTTGTTAGCAGTTGGGCAAAACTATGGGGGGTCATTCCGACCCGATCGCTCGCTGCAGTTTGTCACTGCGCAGCGATTGGGTCGGAACTGCGCATGTGCATGTGCTGGCGCAGAGGCGGTCGCTAGGCGGGAGGGGGCTGAACGGCGGCATTAAGCCGCCGTTTAGGGGGAGCGGTCCAGCCAACGCAGGCGTGGCCGGACCGTTGGGGGGTGGGCCGCTGCGGCCAGCGGGAGTGACAAGCAACTCCCGGCCAGCCGCAGGAGCTGCGCTGGCCTGGAGTTACTCCTCAAATACAAAGGCATTGCCTCTGTACGATGCTTTTGTATTTGTGCGGGGGGGCTGGCCATGACATGCGGGGTGGACTAGCCCTGTGCTGGGCGTTCCCCCCATGTCTGAGTTAGCGATCGTAGCTGTGCTAAACTTAGCACAGATACTATCAACTCGGAATGACCCCCTATGTGCACTGTAGGGGGGGGCAGATATAACGTGCAGAGAGAGTTAGATTTGGGTGGGGTGTGTTCAAACTGAAATCTAAATTGCAGTGTAAAAATAAAGCAGCCAGTATTTAACCTGCACAGAAACAAAATAACCCACCCAAATCTAACTCTCTCTGCAAATGTTATATCTGCCCCCCCCTCCCCCCCCCCCCACCCTGCACTGCACATTGTTTTTCCCATTAGCTAACAAATTTGCTGCTGCGATCAACTCTGAATTACCCCCAGAGTCTGCAGAGATTCATTTATGACATGGATTAATTTATCTTGTTTGAGATATTTAATAGAGATGTGCGGCTGGCACTTTTCGTGTTTTGTGTTTTGTTTTTGGTTCTAATTCCACTTTCGTGTTTTGGTTTTGCCTTGGTTTTGCCAAAACCACCCTTTCGTGTTTTGGTTTTGGATCTGGATGATATTTGAAAAAAACATAAAAATGGCTAAAATCACAGAATTTGGGGGTAATTTTGATCCTATGGTATTATTAACCTCAATAACATTCATTTCCACTCATTTCCAGTCTATTCTGAACACCTCACACCTCACAATATTGTTTTTAGGCCAAAAGGTTGCACTAAGGTTGCTGGATGACTAAGCTAAGCGACACAAGTGGACAACACAAACACCTGGCCCATCTAGGAGTGGCACTGCAGTGTCAGACAGGAGGGCAGATATATAAAAAGGCCCCAAACAGCACCTCATGCAAAGATGTAGAAGAGGTTCAATGAGGTAGCTATATGACTAAGCCAAGCGACACAAACAATTGGCCCATCTAGGAGTGGCACTGCAGTGGCAAACAGGATGGCACTTTTCAAAAACTAGGCCCCAAACAGCACATCATGCAAAGATGTAGAAGAGGTGCAATGAGGTAGCTGTATGACTAAGCCAAGCGACCAAAAAAAATTCCCACTGCAATTATACAGCAATATCACTGAAATTATATGGCAATATCACTGGAATTACATGGCAGTACCACTGGACATATACGGCAGTATCACTGGAATTACTGTATATGGCAGTACCACTGGACATATACGGAAGTGTCAGACAGGATGGCACTTTTAAAAAAATAGTCCCCAAACAGCACATGATGCAAAGAAGAAAAAGAGGTGCAAGATGGAATTGTCCTTGGGCCCTCCCACCCACTTTTATGTTGTATAAACAGGACATGCACACTTTAACAAACCAATCATTTCAGCGACAGGGTCTGCCACACGACTGTGGCTGAAATGACTGGTTTGTTTGGGCCCCCACCAAAAAAGAAGCAATCAATCTCTCCTTGCACAAACTCCGATTCCTCACCCCTTTCATTGTGTACATCCCCCTCCTCACAGAGTATTAATTCATCCCCACTGGAATCCACCATCACAGGTCCCTGTGTACTTTCAAGAGACAATTGCTGGTCAAGGTCTTCCCGGAGGAATTTATAATTAATTTTGATGAACATCATCTTCTCCACATTTTGTTGAAGTAACCTCCTACGCCGATCGCTGACAAGGTTACCGGCTGCACTAAACACTCTTTCAGAGTACACACTGGAGGGGGGGCAACTTAGGTAAAATAAAGCTAGTTTGTGCAAGGGCATCCAAATTGCCTCTTTTACCTGCCAGCATCCAGTACGGACTGTCTGACATGCCTACTTGGATGCTGTCACTCATATAATCCTCCACCATTCTTTCAATGGTGACAGAATCATATGCAGTGACAGTAGACATGTCAGTAATTGTTGGCAGGTCCTTCAGTCCGGACCAGATGTCAGCTATCGCTCCTGACTGCCCTGCATCACCGCCAGCGGGTGGGCTAGGAAATCTTATCCTTTTCCTTGCAGCCCCAGTGGCGGGAGAAATTGAAGGAGGAGCTGTTGACGGGTCACATTCCATTTGAGTTGACAATTTAATCACCAGCATATCTTTGCACCTCTGCACACTTGTGTCTGCCGGAAAGAGAGATACAACGTAGGCTTTAAACCTAGGATCGAGCACAGTGGCCAAAATGTAGTGCTCTGATTTCAACAGATTGACCACCCTTGAATCCTGGCAAAGTGAATGAAGGGCTCCATCCACAAGTCCCACATACTTAGCGGAATCGCTCCGTTTTAGCTCCTCCTTCAATTTCTCCAGCTTCTTCTGCAAAAGCCTGATGAGGGGAATGACCTATCTCAAGCTGGCAGTGTCTGAACTGACTTCACGTGTGGCAAGTTCAAAGTGTTGCAGAACCTTGCACAAGACGGAAATCATTCTCCACTGCGCTTGACCCAGGTGCATTCCCCCTCCTTTGCCTATATCGTAGGTGGATGTATAGGCTTTAACGCCCTTTTGCTGCTCCTCCATCCTCTGAAGCATATAGAGTGTTGAATTCCACCTCGTTACCACCTCTTGCTTCAGTTGATGGCAGGGCAGGATCAGGAGTGTTTGCTGGTGCTCCAGTCTTCGGCACGCAGTGGCAGAATGTCGAAAGTGGCCTACAATTTTTCGGGCCACCGACAGCATCTCCTGTACACCCCAGTCATTTTTCAAAAAATTCTGCACCACCAAATTAATTGTATGTGCAAAACATGGTACATGCTGGAATTTGCCCAGTTGTAATGAACTCACAATATTGGTGGCGTTGTCCGATATCACAAATCCCCAGGAGAGTCTAAGTGGGGTAAGCCAATGCGCGATGATGTCCCTCAGTTTCTGTAAGAGGTTGACAGCGGTGGGCCTCTTACGGAAAGCGGTGAACCACAGCGTAGCCTGCCTAGAAATTAATTTGGATTTGTGAGAAGCTGCTACTGGTGCCACTGCTGCTGCTGTTGCTGCAGGAGGCATTACATCTACCCAGTGGGCTGTCATAGTCATGTAGTCCTTAGTCTGCCCTGTTCCACTTGTCCATATGTCAGTGGTTAAGTGGACACTGGATTCAACAGCATTTTTTAGGACACTGGTGACACTTTTTCTGACATCTCTGTACATTCTCTGTATCGCCTGCCTAGTGAAGTGGAACCTACAGTAGATGGGATTTGGTACCGGGGACACAATACCTCCATCAGTTGTCTAAATCCCACTGCTCTAATGGTGGATACTGGATGCACGTCTAACACCAACATATGTGTCAAGGCCTTAGTTATCCACTTTGCAACAGGATGACTGCTGTCATATTTCATCTTCCTCACAAAGGACTGTTGAACAGTCAATTGGTTAGTTGAAGTAGTACAAGTGGTCTTCCGACTTCCCCTCTGGGATGACGATTGACTCCCAGCAGCAACAACAGCAGCGGCGGCAGCAACAGCAGCAGTAGGCGTACCACTCAAGGATCCTCCCGAGGAATCCCGGTTAGGAGAGGACTCGTCAGTCTTGCCAGGGACATGGCCTGCAGGACTACTGACATTCATGGCTGACGAGGAAGTTGACATTGAGGGAGTTGGTGGTATGGCTTCCAGGAGCTTGGGTACAAGAGGAAGAAGAGATTTAGGTGTCATTGGACTTGCTACGCTCTTACCCAAAGTTTCACAACTTGACACTGACTTCTGATAAATGCGCTGCAGGTGACGTATAAGGAAGGATGTTTCTAGGTGGTTAACATCCTTACCCAGGGCCGGACTGGCCATCTGGCACTTCTGGCAAATGCCAGAAGGGCCGATGGCCACGTGGGCCGGTCCAGCCGACCCCCTCTTGTGTCACTGAGACACGCTGCCGCTCAGTCCGGCGGCAGCGTGTCTCAGCTGTCAGAAGCTCAGAGCGCGCCAGCACGGCTATGTCTGGCGGCGTGTAGCGGACTTCAAACCAGCCGCCGGTTCATGAGCCAATCAGAGCTCGCGGACCGGCAGCCAATCAGGAGCCGCCACTGCCGGTCCACGAGCTCTGATTGGCTCACGAACCGGCGGCTGGTTATAAGTCCGCTACACGCCGCCAGACATAGCCGCGCTGGCGCGCTCTGAGCTCCTGACACCCTCACATCACAGCCGGAGGAGCAGCAGCAGCAGCGGTAAGTAAGCTGCTGTGGGGGCAATTGGCTGGCACTGTGGGGGGCACTGGGGGCATTTGTATACCTGGCATTGTGGGGTCAATTGGCTGGCACTGTGGGGGCATTTGTATACCTGGCATTGTGGGGGCAATTGGCTGGCACTGTGGGGGCATTTGTATACCTGGCACTGTGGGGGCAATTGTTTACCTGGCACTGTGGGGGAATTTGTATACCTGGCACTGTGGGGGCATTTGTATACCTGGCACTGTGGGGGCAATTGTTTACCTGGCACTGTGGGGGAATTTGTATACCTGGCACTGTGGGGGCATTTGTATACCTGGCACTGTGGGGGCAATTGTTTACCTGGCACTGTGGGAGAATTTGTTTACCTGGCACTGTGGGGGCATTTGTATACCTGGCACTGTGGGGGCAATTGTTTACCTGGCACTGTGGGGGCAATTGGCTGGCACTGTGGGGGCAATTGTTTACCTTGCACTGTGGGGGCATTTGTATACCTGGCACTGTGGGGGCATTTATATACCTGGCACTGTGGGGCATTTGTGGATCTGGCACTGTGGGGCATTTGTGGATCTGGCACTGTGGGGGCATTTGTATACCTGGCACTGTGGGGGCATTTGTATACCTGGCACTGTGGGGGCAATTGTGGATCTGGCACTGCACTATTGGGGGCATATGTCTGTGTATCACGCCCCATTTTAATTGGCCACACCCATATTTTTGGCGCGCGCGCCTTCGGCACACAATACCTCTATGGGACACTCTCTGTCTGGTTGGTCGCCGATTGGCCCCGCCGGGAGTGCACACAGATGCTCTCATTCTACAGAATGAGGCGCGTGCGTGTCCATGCCCCTTTTCTGGAGCGCGTGCGCTTAGTTACAACCTTTATTTTTCCATACCCCCCACTTCAACATTTCCACTTCAACCAATGGTTGTGTGTATTTTAATACAGAATGATGTACACTTGTATGTTGTTATAATATTAATTATATTTGTAAGAGCATAGACTAAGAAGTAGGAGGAGTCGGGAATAGTAAGGGGAGGAGTCAGATGCTGACACGAGGTGGGCCTGTGTGCTTCAAAAATGCCAGGGCCTATTTTTGGTCCCAGTCCGGCCCTGTCCTTACCCCTACTTATTACAGATTGACAGAGGCAACACACGGCTTGACACCTGTTGTTCGGATTTGTGGAGAAATAATTCCACCCCGAAGAGGTGGCTTTTTTGGTATTTTGCCCAAGCATCACAATGGGCTTCTTCATCCCATGGACAGCAGGTGTCTCCCCCGGTGCCTCATTTAAACTAACCACATCACCATCAGAATCCTCATCGTCAACTTCCTCCTCAGCACCAGCATCACCCATATCCTCATTCTGGTATACTTCAACAGTGACATCTTCAATTTGAATATCAGAAACTGGACTGTGGGTGCTCCTTCCAGCACTTGCAGGGGGTGTGCAAATGGTGGAAGGAGCCACCTCCTTCTGTCCAGTGTTGGGAAGGTCAGGCATCACAACCGCCGACACACATGGACTCTCCTTGGGGATTTGCGATACCATCTCAGAACGCACAGTTCTTTTCTGTGCTGTTTCCAACTTAACGCTTTAAATTTTTCTAGCGGGAGGATGAGGGCTTCCATCGTCATGTGAAGCTGAACCACTAGCCATGAACATAGGCCAGGGCCTTAGCCATTCCATGCCACTTCGTGTCGTAAATCGCATATTGGCAAGTTTACGTTTCTCCTCAGACCATTTCAATTTCTTTTTTTGGGTCTTTTTACTGAACTTTGGCTTTTTGGATTTTACATGCCCTCTATCACATTGGGCATCGGCCTTGGCAGACGACGATGGCATTTCATTGTCTATGTCATGACTAGTGGCAGCAGCTTCAGCACTAGGAGAAACTGGTTTTTGATCTTTCCCTATTTTATCCTCTAAATTTTTGATCTCCATTATTTTTCTGGAGTTATATAACAATATGTGTCACAGGAGCACTGGACATATGGCAGCAGAGGACAGCACTGTGACTGGTCACTGGACTGGCTGATGCACAGGACACAACCACTGGTCTGATGCAGGACAACACAGCAACACTGTAAGGGACTTGCTATTATTATACAGCAGCACTGGACATATGACAGCAGAGGATACCACTGTGACTGGTCACTGGACTGACTGCTGGCTGATGCACAGGACACTACCACTGGTCTGATGCAGGACAACACAGCAACACTGTAAGGGACTTGTTATTATTATACAGCAGCACTGGACATATGGCAGCAGAGGATACCACCACTGTGACTGGACGGATGCAGCACAATACACTACCACTGAACTGATGCAGCACAACACAGCACCCTATACAGCAGCACTGGACATATGGCAGAAAGTGGACACAACAACTGTGACTGGACAGATGCAGTACAAGACACGGAAACTGAGAGAATGGAGACACGTCCTCTCTGTACACTCTCCAATGCCGGAGTGAAAATGGCGGCGACGTGCGACTCCTTGTATGGAATCCAAAACCCGTGAGAATCCGACAGCGGGATGATGACGTTTTGCCTCGTTCTGGTTTCTGAGTCAGGCGGGAAATCCCGAGCCTGACTCGGATCCGGACTCTGGTAGGGAGGTTCAGTAGGGTTCGGATCTCAGGGATCCGAACCCGCTCATCTCTAATATATATTAGTGTACACTGTTTTAATAATGGTCTGGAACTGGGTCTGGAGGGACACTTGTGTGGTCTGGAGCCAGAGTCTGCAGGGATTCATTTATGTTGTTTGAGATACTGTATTATATAAATTAATGTGCACTATTTTAACAATGTTTTACAGCTGTGGTTGGAAAGACACTTGTGTGGACTAGACACTTGTGTTGTGTGAGCTGCAGAGGCACAAAGAGGGATGGGCTGTGTGGGATGAGTAACAACACAATGGGAGAAGGGGAGTACAGCATTACTAGACCACACCCCTTTCGTAATGCAATGTCCATTTTTCATGTGCTCCAACATTGGGGGGGATCCAGATAAAATCTTGCCTAGGGAACCAAATTACTCACGGCTGTCTCTGCACAGATGTTTTAAACAAGCCCATTTATCAATTATTCTTATTGCTGTTGTAAAATCAATAAAGTTGCAGTTATTTGGCAGCTTTGATAAATCATTCCATAGTAAATCTTCCTACATCCTGTGACACCAGGTGCGGCACAAGGAGCGCGCACCAACAAAAGGGGTGTAGTATCACAAGATGGGGGCAAGGACCAGCCGGCCAACCCCATTTTCATCACTCCGGGGGCCGGAAGATGCTGGACTGCTCCCGGAGACTGCAGAATTTGTGGTGCCGACTCCTACACTATTACAGGAGTCGAGTGCTGCACGGAATTTACAGTGCAGTACCCGGCTCCTGTCACCGTGGAGAAGTTGGCACTTTGGTGTCACCTCTTGGTGGGTTACACCCAGGTGCGAGCCGCACCCCCTGCACCCCTCTTGTGATGCCACTAAATGTACCCATAGTGTTAATAACACTAGCTGCATGTCTTACTGTGGGCCTGATTCTGATTTGGAAGTAAAGCAAAAAAAGCAAGTAACTTTGTTTCTGGAATAAACCATGTTGCAATACAAGGGGAGGGAGCAAGTGCATTTATATTTTTTCTGCGCAGGGTAAATACTGGCTGCTTTTGCATGTAGTCCACAAATGTTAGACAGCTTTATTTTTACACTGCAATTTAGATTTCGGTTTGGATTCATGCACCCCACCCAAATCTATATCTCTCTGCACATTTTTCATCTGCTCCACCAGCATGGTTTTACCCAAGCGCACAGTTACTTACTCTTTTTTTGCTTTACTTCCAAGTCAGAATCCGGCCTTATGTTTTGTTTGTCCCGATAAACTTTACAAGAAAAGAATTTTCGTGATGAGTAAAAATGGGTTGGTATCGGGATTCCGGAGCATGGCAAGCCAGCGGTCAGGATACTGACAGCGGCATTCCGATGTGCTGGATCCCAACACCTCTTAGGTAATTGTTTCAACCCGAACCCCATATCCCCCTGACCCTAACCCACTGCCCCTAACCCTCCCTTCCCGCAGCCTGACCCTAACTAATCCTCCCTCAGCCTAACCCTAACCCTTCCACCTTAGTGTCTAAACCAACCCCCCTTTTTAGTGGCTAAATCTAAACCTCTCTCCCCGCAGCCTAATCCTAACCTGCCACTCCCTCCCATCCCCTTTCCCCCGCAGCCTGAACCTAACCCACCCCAGCATACTTATGATCTGTAAGCAGCCGGTATCCATGTCGGGATCCCGGGGTCGGTCTTATGACCAGTGTCGGGATTCCGGCGTCCCCAACTGCCGGTATGTTGACCACATGCCATAGAATAGTCCCTTTATTAATGCAGTTACTGTACCTTTTGTTATTATTGTACATATACTTAGCAGCATATCATATTATATTTTAACCATGGCTCTTCATTGAGATGTTTACTTACATTTCCCTTCTCTCTAATAAAGCCAACAAATGTGAAAATAAATCAAATGTGCTCCAATAATTGAAAGAGATGGAATTGATGTTTTTTTTCATATCTGAGTATGATACCAGCTTATGTTCATGTTCAACAGTGTACAGTATATGCCTTTTTGAGTTATAATACATTTATAGCAGGTAACTAGAACATCATGCTGAGTCTGCGATGATGCCTGAGGCAATGCTATCTCCCACTTAGATCTGATGAATTTCTTCAGTGTTGAAACATTTTTCCGTTTGGCTAAATGGTGCATGGGATATTTTGTTAGCATGGCTGATGATTGCAATACAATAATGTACATAGGGGTTCATCATCTGAAATCTGTATTTTGAAACCCAGTCAAATTCTGTAAACAAATTAGTTAACTAATTGTAATGATGATATAGTTATGTTATCATCATCCTGTCATTGTTATTGCGTAAAATGTGTACATCCCAAATGTAAATAATCGACTATACCCCGCACATAGAGATGCAGGGTAGGGGGTGCTGTTGGAAGCACATGTCAATTATGAATTATCTAATTACTTTCACTTGCAGTTTCCCCCCCTTTTCAAGCCCAGCATCTCCTGACCGCCCTGTCTCCTACCCCCACCTCTTCTGTCACTAATACCTATACAGCATTCATGGACTTAACTTGATAACTCTTTGTTGTTCAGTTGCACTGTCCTTTATTACATTTCGGGATGCTGATGTGCCCGGGATTCAAACCCGTTGTCTTTGACATTTCAGTCAAACACTCTATTCATTGAGCTATCTGACCTTGCATAGAAAGCTAGAGAATTCCATTCTGGAGAGTTTTAACTATTTGAAGCTTACCTTGTACTTTGTGAAGGGATGATCAGTGTTGCGGCTGGGCAGATCTACAGTATGTAGTGTGTGGCTGCAAGGGAATGGATGTGTGGCTGCACACTGCATGGCTCTGTTCGATTATGGTGCTAGTTATTACAGGAGTCCTGGGTGTGGGGTGAGGGGTATTGTGGCTAAATGGCGACAAGCTCTCGGATTGAGTGCACGAATGTGGTATAAAGAGGATTTGTTTCCAAATCCATTATATTTATATTGCATTTTGTATAAATGTGCAGGTATATTTCATGCTCCTTATGTCCCTATTGGAAACGTGTGTGTGTGTGTGTGTGTGTGTGTAAGGGGGGAGCACCAATTCTCTCTCTAGCACAGGGCACCAAAAAGTCTAGTTACGGCTCTGTCAGCAACATATATGTTATTGTTTGTATCCTTATCCATTGTGTATTCCTGATGTCTGGTGGAAATTCACAATGTTGATGATGATGATAATGAGGTTGCCAATATTTACTATTCTATTCTGATTGACTGCTTGAGAATTTTTTTTCCCACCTACATTCATTTGTGAAAAAAAAATATATCTTTATATTTATATATTATATAGTCTTGAAGCAATTTGATACTTTTTTAAATCTCAACATGATTTCTTTGCACTGTGCATGCATGATTTTTCACAGTCTGAATGTTTTTTGTATCATGTCTGACTTGAATCGCTTTGTGTACAGGAGTCTAAGACAGGGGCTAGAATGGGCGTGGAATTGCAAGGTGTGGGAATGAATGTGACCGCAGTGCAGTGAAATACGGTGAGGTCAATGGTTTAGGAGGCACTGGCTCATATCAGAACCAGATTTACAAGTAAAATAAATAATCCAATTTTTTTCTACTTATCAATTAATAATATTAAACAGTTTATTGCAGAAAGTTGATGGTAAAAAATAACACGGGTCGCAAAATGTTGAGCACTTAAAATTTTACAAAACCCACAATACTGCACTAACCCTTCTGTCCTTTAGGTTCTTATGTAGACAAACAGTGGCAGTTGCTCTAGCATGCCTGGAGATAATTATATATTTGGTGCTAGAAAGGGGGAGGGGTCACAGACAA
The DNA here is from genome assembly GCF_028390025.1 of Pseudophryne corroboree. Classification (NCBI taxonomy): domain Eukaryota; kingdom Metazoa; phylum Chordata; class Amphibia; order Anura; family Myobatrachidae; genus Pseudophryne; species Pseudophryne corroboree. The sequence goes on along the minus strand of NC_086444.1, from coordinate 650,593,047 downwards.
ACAGCAAACAGAGAGGGGGGGTGCTTTTTCCCCCTTTAGGTTCTTACTCATGGGGGCTAATTCAGACCTAATCGCTGCTGTGCGTGTTCGCACAGCAGCGATCAGGTCTGAACAGCGCATGCACTGGCACCGCAGTGCGCTGGAGCATGCCAGACAGCCGACGGCTATCTTAGCCCTGCGATCACATCTGCCTGATTGACAGGCAGAGGCGGTCGCTGGGCGGGAGGGGGCAGGCCGGTGGCATTTGGCCTCCGTTAAGAGGGTGTCGCCCGGGCAATGCAGGCGTGCCTGGACCATTGGGGGATGGGCCGCGTGACAACACACGCAGCCGCTGCGACCTGGGCAGCTAAAAGTAGCTCCCTGCCAGCGTGCTGGAGCTGCGCTGGCTTGGAGCTGCGCTGGCTGGGAGCTACTGCTACAGTACAAAAGCGCTTTTGTACTTGTGCAACGGGGTAGGGCCTGACCTGCGGGGTGGACTAGCCCTGTGCTGGGCGTCCCCCCGCATGTCAGGGAAGCTGATCGTAGATGTGCTAAATTTATCACATCTACAATCAGGTCTGAATCACCCCCATGGTCCTTAAACCGTACATGCTTGAAGGAATCAGCCCACACCAATTGTTACTATATTTTGAAAACCCAATATAAAGAGCATAGCTATGCACAGTAAATTTGAGCATATTACAATTCAAATAAGCCAATAATCATCCCTTTTTTCCACTCGTATACATTGTCCATTTCACCCATGACCACAATGAGTGATATTTGATGGCCTATTGCACACCTTATGTACCCACCAAGCCAGCGCATGACATGTGACGTACTTCATGGGCGCTGCCGACATCAAATGTAGGAGGTGGTCATAATAATGTGACTTGACTGTGTATGTATAAGAGTATATTTGCTTCTGATTGACTGAGCAATCCAGATGCTCTGAGACACTGACGCCTAGATTTATCAAGCCTTGGAGTGTGATAAATTGCACAATGATGAAGTACCAACCAATCAGCTCCTAACTGTCATTTTCAAGCTCAGCTTGTAACATGACAGTTATAGGCTGATTGGCTGGCATTTTATCACTGTGCAATTTATCACTCGCCAAGTCTTGATAAATCTGGGCCTTAGTTTCTTATTACTGTCATGCAACGGACTCTGACTCCCTCTTACGTGACTTGGCCCTGTTGCTTCACCTGATGTCATGAGCCACTGCTCTGGCTCATTCCTGTTTACATTCTGTTTATGTATGTTATGTTATATTTCTGTTTGCATGCCAGGGTTTCTCATGTACTTGTTTAGAGTACTGTTGCGGGCTGCCCTTGGTGAGTCTATGTAACTGCAGTCTGTTTCCTGGCAGCCTCACCTGTCAGATAATTAGGCCACTATGTGGTGAGTCTGTGTAACTACAGTCTGTTTCTTGTATGTGCGGCCTGTGCTGTCTCACCTGTCAGTTAATTAGGCCGTTACCTTGTGTCTGGCTTCCAGCCATCCTGATTGGGGCATGCTTCCTTTAATACCCAGCCTGCCCTTCAGCTGGAGCTGGTGATAGGTTCTTGTTACTGTATGCACTAGTGCCTGGTCCCTGTCCTATTGTGTTAAATCTTGAACTTGTACAGTTGGTACCATTGCATTGCTTGGGATTCCCGGTCCAGTTTGAATCCTGTATGTCCTGTCCTGCCAGAGTTCGGAGCACAATACCCTTGTTACCTGAGTTCCTGATTGTACATTGGAGACCTTGCCTGGAAATAGCATCAGACAGCTCCGGTTTATCTTGCCTTGTCTTACTCAGTCCAGCCTAGCCTTGAATCCAGGAGTCTCCTGCAGCTCAGTGTACTGGTTGTTTATAATTTGCTTTACGCTGTCAAGATCTTTAAGAACTCATTGCTTAATGATTTATTATTCATTCTATCCTGTGCATTGTGTACATGTATATACGGTTTAGTTGCTTACAATATCTAAGAGCATTGTTGCTTCACAGTTTATTTGGTTGCTTATTATATCTTACACATTACTGCAATCTCAATCACTCATGTATTCAGGTCCATTGCTTTCAATACTCTGTGCCTTGTTATACGTGTAATGTGTTTGTGTTAAGAACTCTTTCTTCAGTCTATATCTTGGTTCCTATGTTGGAATTTCAGTGGCCGTGCCACACATAATCTGTTCATTATCCTTCCGTATTCCTTCCCGTTGGTAGTCTTACAGGTTTTAGTTAGCTTTCCCCTTACTCACTCGCAGTCTTGTTTGCTGCCTTGTTACCTCATAAGACCTGGGGGCATTGGAGTCTGGGCGGACCTAATTCACCCATTCAATCGCGGCTGCTGAAGGCAGAAGACTAGCTCTGCAGGCACCATCCGACCACTGGGAGGAGTAACGGAGTCAAGGGTAGAGTAGGTGTAGCTGCGATTACTCATTCCCAGCCGCAGCTCCACATGTGAGTTCTGTAACTCCCTAGTTGCCACCAAGTCTCCAGAGTTTCATATACTCATTTCCTAACACCTAATAGCCATTACACTACATACAAACATATTGAGTCTGCTTAGCTGCTGGTGATTTGGCAACTATTCTTGGCTTCTTAACTGCATGGGTGCCATGTTGGATTGATCAGCTGACTCTGGTTTCTCTAAATCACAGAAGAATTGTTTAAAATAATGATATTATTAATAATCATAAAAATAATAATTTATTTATATAGTGCTCTTTCTCCAACAGGACTGAAGGCGCTTCCACCTGCCCAGGCGTTTCACTTCCACCTGACCAAAGGCACCAATAACTGATCAGATCACCCTATTTGAACCCCTAACTTGCATATACAAGTCTTAGCCTTACTTACAATGGCCCTCATTCCAAGTTGATTGCTAGCTGCAGTTGTTCGCAGCGCAGCGATCAGGCTAAAAATCGGCACTTCTGCGCATGTGTATAGGCCGCAGTACGCACGCGCAAAGTACTTTCACACAAAACTATGCAGTTTTACACAAGGGCGTGCAACGCTTTTCTGTCGCTCTGCTGATAGGTGAGTGATTGACAGGAAGTGGGTGTTTCTGGGTGGTAACTGACCGTTTTCCAGGAGTGTGCTAAAAAACGCAGGCGTGACAGGTGAAAACGCAGGCGTGCCTGAGGAAATGGGAAAGTGGCTGGCCGAACGCAGGGCGTGTTTGTGACGTCAAAGCAGGAACTAAACTGACTGAAGTGATCGCAAGGTAGGAGTAGGTCTGGAGCTGCTCAGAAACTGCATGAAAAATTTCACGTACAGTTCTGCTAACCTTTCATTCTCACTTCTGCTAAGCTAAGATACACTCCCAGAGGGAGGCGGCTTAGCTTTTGCACTGCTGCTAAAAGCAGCTAGCGAGCGATCAACTCGGAATGAGGGCCAATGTTCAGTGGTGCTCTCTCCCTGTGATCCATGCATCCCCTGGCTGTCTGCAACAGGCCTGAGCACTGCATCTGGCTGCATGGGCATGGCCATATTGAATTCTGTATTGTGATCTCTCAGTCCTACCACTTCCCAGCAGCCATGCTCACATGATCAGACTTTGGTCTCTGACAGTACCCTATTTAAGAAAATAGTTATTGGATAGGCTTAACATCTGATGCTAACAGATATATAACATATCACCACTTGAATCAGTGGCGTGCGGTGGGGTGAGGCAGGTGAGGCAGAGCCTTCCCTGTCATACTAACGTATAAGCCAGAGTTTTGACTTTATAAAGTATTTGAAAAATACAAAGAATATTTTAGAAATATCTTCTTTGTACTATTCTAATAATTTTTATAGTCAAAACTCTGGAGTAAAAAGTCTATGGCAGGTGAGGCAGTGCCTTTCCTGCCTACCTCACCAAATGGTCAGCAATATGTGTGGCTGTACCTGTCTATAATGCCCACATGTACCCTTGGACTCATATAGTGTGTGTAAATCTTGCTCTGGTACTAGCCAATGTCTCCTCAGCCATTTACTTCACTGCACGTTCCTGACTTGAATGTACATTAATACAATTTTATACAATACGTCCCTTTAGAGAAGGTCTATTTCCAATATGATGGTTCTTCTTGCTGGATGTTATCGGACCAATGGCTCGAATTATGGATGTAGCAAGTATTTAAAAATGAAGAAAATACCAGAAATGTGTAGAACGCTCTCAAAACAAAATGGTATATTGCTTGCTTTATCCCAAATTATATCAGACACCAATGATGGAAGAATGCATACCCGGACTCACACTCTTAATGGTGCAAATACACATATCAAGGTATCTTTTATGCAGCAACCTGAGGTTTTAACATCAAGCGTTCCCTTAAGTACACACATGACACAGCATCGTTAGATGGGCGTACCCCACTCATTATAGATGTGAAAGGCAGAAAGCATATAAAGGTTTCTTTAACAGCTCAGACGCCTTCTCAAATTGACAAGCATATCCCATTTACAATAAATTGGATGGTTTTATTCACATCAAGGTATCTTTGGTCTTGTTTTACCATCCCAGTATTTCTAGGAGGGCACTCTTTTCTCTTTCTCTCCCAGTCACATTATATACTCAAATTTGAACAAAAAACTAAACTAGGAGGTAAAAAAAGACATGAAATGTATTCCAAAAGAGACACATTCCAAAACAAGTTGAAGAAAAGCACTTGCTCATTGACTAGGGTTTCATGCTCTGGTTTCCATGCTAGTTGCCCGGGGCTTCATGCTCTGGGTGTCATGCTTGTTGCCAGGGTTTTCATGCCCTGGGTGTCATGCTCATTGCCAGGGGTGTAATGGTTGTAGCCAGGGGTTTCATGCTCTGGATGCCATGCTTGTTTCTAGGGCTGTAATGGTCTTTGCCTGGGGTTTCATGCTCTGGGTGTCATGCTCATTGCCAGGGGTGTGTAATGCTCATTGCCAGGGGTTTCATGCTCTGGGTGTCATGCTTATTGCCAGGGGTGTGTAATGCTCATTGGTAGGGGTTTCATGCTCTGGGTGTCATGCTCGTTGCCAGGGGTGTGTAATGCTCATTGCCCGGGGTTTCATGCTCTGGGTGTCATGCTCGCTGCCAGGGGTGTGTAATGCTCATTGCCAGGGGTTTCATGCTCTGGGTGTCATGCTCATTGCCAGGGGTTTCATGCTCTGTGTGTCATGCTCATTGCCAGGGGTGTGTAATGCTCATTGCTAGGGGTTTCATGCTCTGGGTGTCATGCTTATTGCCAGGGGTGTGTAGTGCTCATTGCCAGGGGTTTCATGCTCTGGGTATCATGCTCATTGCCAGGAGTGTGTAATGCTCATTGCCAGGGGTTTCATGCTCTGGGTGTCATGCTCATTGCCAGGGGTGTGTAATGCTCATTGCCAGGGGTTTCATGCTCTGTGTGTCATGCTCATTGCCAGGGGTGTGTAATGCTCATTGCCGGGGGTTTCATGCTCTGTGTGTCATGCTCATTGCCAGGGGTGTGTAATGCTCATTGCCAGGGGTGTGTAATGCTCATTGCCAGGGGTTTCATGCTCTGGGTGTCATGCTCATTGCCAGGGGTGTGTAATGCTCATTGCCAGGGGTTTCATGCTCTGTGTGTCATGCTCATTGCCAGGGGTGTGTAATGCTCATTGCCAGGGGTTTCATGCTCTGGGTGTCATGCTTATTGACAGGGGTGTGTAGTGCTCATTGCCAGGGGTTTCATGCTCTGGGTATCATGCTCATTGCCAGGGGTGTGTAATGCTCATTGCCAGGGGTTTTATGCTCTGGGTGTCGTGCTCATTGCCAGGGGTGTGTAATGCTCATTGCCAGGGGTTTCATGCTCTGGGTATCATGCTCATTGCCAGGGGTGTGTAATGCTCATTGCCAGGGGTTTTATGCTCTGGGTGTCGTGCTCATTGCCAGGGGTGTGTAATGCTCATTGCCAGGGGTTTCATGCTCTGGGTGTCATGCTCATTGCCAGGGGTGTGTAATGCTCATTGCTAGGGGTTTCATGCTCTGGGTGTCATGCTCATTGCCAAGGGATGTGTAACGTTCATTGCCAGTGGTGTAATGCTGGTTGTCAATGGTTTCATGCTCTGGGTGTCATGATCAGATCAACTTAAAAAGCCTGAAGCGTGACATGACCATGGCCAGTACAACTTGTATCTTATCAATTCCTGGTTCCAGTATCAGCAGCTCTGCTTCCTGATTCCTGTTTGAATTGCTGAATCTGCTGTTTGGTGCACCTTCCATAGTGAGCGCTCCATCTGAGTTCATCAGTTCCTGTTCTTTGCTTCAAACCACTTTTCCACTGTGACCCGGGAAATTGCTGGGTTTTTCAACATGGGAAATTCCTGGGCCCAGCCACTTGACCCTGGTTGGGAGCAGGGTCGGAGACCCAGGCCTTAGCGTTCACGTGCAAATACCCAGTATTTTTATGTCAGTGGAAAAGGGGTATTAGTTTCTCCTAGCTTGTTTCTGTTTAAAATCCTGAGAAATTCTTAAACTATTAATCATCTCCAGTTTTGCAGAGCCTGTGCAATTAATTAACCACTGCTGTTTTGTGCATTTCCATACCGCCTGCAGTGTGCACTTTCTAATACATGTGTGTATTATTACTCTTAACCTGCAGTGAGCATAATCTATACCAGTGTGTGAGTACCATTCATCACCAGCAGGGTGCCTGCTGTTACCAGTGTGCATAGTTTTTTCACCAGGAGTGCTACTGTACACCTGATTGGAAGGTCCTCAAGCAAGTTCCTGCTTGTATTGCAGGCCAGGATATGAGTTATTCTCAGCTTAGTTCTTCATTCTTACTTCCGTTCCTATTCAGTTCTGATACTCTAAGATTTATTCCTGTGATATTCTGAATGAGGAAGAGCATCATAAGGCCACCTAACATTGGGCCCAATTCAGACCTGATTGCAGCAGCAAATTTGTTAGTTAATGGAAAAAAACCATGGGGGTAGTTCCAAGTTGATCGCAGCAGGAAATTTTTTAGCAGTTGGGCAAAACCATGGCCCTCATTCCGAGTTGTTCGCTCGCTAGCTGCTTTTAGCAGCTTTGCACACGCTATGCCGCCGCCTACTGGGAGTGAATTTTAGCTTTGCAGAATTGCAAACGAAAGATTCGCAGAATTGCGAAAATAAATTTCTTTGCAGTTTCTGAGTAGTTCGAGACTTACTCTGCCACTGCGATCAGTTCAGTCAGTTTCGTTCCTGGTTTGACGTCACAAACACACCCAGCGTTCACCCAGACACTCCCCCGTTTCTCCAGCCACTCCCGCGTTTTTCCCAGAAACGGCAGCGTTTTTTCGCACACACCCATAAAACGGCCAGTTTCCGCCCAGAAACACCCACTTCCTGTCAATCACACTCCGATCACCAGAACGAAGAAATTTCTTCGTTAAGCCGTGAGTAAAATACCAAACTTTTTTGCAAATTTACTTGGCGCAGACGCACTGCGAACATTGCGCATGCACAGTTTGCGACTAATCGCTCCGTTGCGAAAAACATTAACGAGCGAACAACTCGGAATGAGGGCCCATGTGCACTGCAGGGGAGGCAGATATAACATGTGCAGAGAGAGTTAGATTTGGGTGGGTTATTTTGTTTCTGTGCAGGGTAAATACTGGCTGCTTTATTTTTACACTGCAATTTAGATTGCAGATTGAACACACCACACCCAAATCTAACTCGCTCTGCACATGTTATATCTGCCTCCCCTGCAGTGCACATGGTTTTGCCCAACTGCTAACCAAATTCCTGCTGTGATCAACTTGGAATTACCCCCCATGTGCACTGCAGTGGGGGGCAGATATAACATGTACAGAGAGAGCTAGATTTGGGTGTGTTCAAACTGAAATCTAAATTGCAGTGTTAAAATAAGCAACCAGTATTTACCCTGCACAGAAACAATATATCCCACCCAAATCTAACTGTCTCTGCACATGTTATATCTGCCCCCCCCCCCCCCCTGCAGTGCACGTGGTTTTGCCCATTTGCTAGCAAATTTGCTGCTGCGATCAGATATGAATTAGGCCCATTGTTTTTTCAAGTTTCAACCGGTCTTGCCCAGTGGTCCTACTCCTAACCCAGAGCCCAAACAAAACACAAATCCTGACAATTACCCACACTACTAAGGGGTTCATTATGATTAAAATACAACTGTAATTCCGACAATTACTTCACCGACACAGTTATAGTGGCATGGTGCAAAATCCTTAGGTCACTATCCGACACATACATAATACCAACTGTTGAAATACCTACAGTCAGTATATCAACATGATCATCTTACATATCAACATAATGCCGAACATGTTAAAATACTCACAGTTATAATCCCGAAAGTCAATATGTATACTAAATCTAAATACCGGCAATCAAATCACTGACAATCACATCTCCAACAGGGCCCCCTTTAGGTCAAAACACTGACAGAGGGAATCCCGACAAGCTCCCTTCAGGTCAGGACACCTACGAGATAAATCCCACCGTCTTGCTTGACATGCCGACAGTGACAATACCAGCAGTCATAAAGGCGACAATGACAGTACCGGCAGTCACAACACCGATCACCAGGATTCTTGACAGGCCCCCTTCATGCCAGAACACTGATTGAAGAAATCCCAACGTCTCCACATGCCGAGGGTGAAAATTCCAGCAATTACACCAGCAATCATCAGAAATCCCGACAGGCCCCCTTACACATGATCTAAATATGACATCAGTATGCCGATGTTCCCAATCGACGCAGGCTGCAGCCCTCGCCCTATAGTCACACCACTACACCGCAATCATCCCACATTCCCCTAACCCGGTTATCCTGCAGCACAGCCCTGTTACTCCCCATTTCCCCTGCACCCATTAGATCGGCGCTGACTGCACCCCTCACCCGATAGGTATTTCAGCAGTTGTTATTTTGACCTGAAGCGGGCCTGTCGGGATAACTGATGATCGGTGATATGACTGCTGGTATTTTTACTGTCGGCATTTGGGGACGTCAGGATTTCTTCAGTCGGTATTTTGACCTGAAGGGGTCTGTCAGGATTAATGATGATCAGTGATGTGACTGCTGGTATTTTTACTGTCAGCATTTGGGGATGTCGGGATTTCTTCAGTTGGTATTTTGACCTGAAGGGGTGCCTGTTGGGATTACTGATGATTGGTGACGTGATTGTTGGTATTTTCACCATCGGCATATGGGGACGTCAGGATTGCTTCAGTCGGTATTTTGATCTGAAGGGTGGCCTGTCGGGATTACTGATAATCAGTGATGTGATTGCTGGTATTTTCACCGTCGTCATTTGGGGATGTCGGGATTTCTTCAGTCTGTATTTTGACCTGAAGGGGGGCCTGCCGGGATTACTGATGATCAATTATGTGATTGCCGGTATTTTTACCGCCGGAATTTGGGGATGTCGGGATTTCTCCATCTGATATTTTGACCTGAACGGGGGCCTGTCGGTGTTGTGATTGTCAGTATCTGAATTATGAACACATGTCGGTTGTCTGGATAATGAGTGCGTCGGCATTGTGAGATATTCTGTATTATGTTCTGTTGATATTTTAACTGTCAGCATAATGGTTGTGTTGGTGTTCCGTTCGTGTCAGTATAATTTGTATCTGTATTCTACTGGTGCCAGGATATTGCTAGTCGGTGTTGTATATATGTCGGCATGTTGTCATTCGGTATTTGGTTGTGGGGACTGTCACGATCCTAGGCACGGCGATTCCCCAGATACGCCAATCTGCGAATCCCTGCCACGTGACACCACTACTGGATACCTGAGCGCGTGTGTTAATTTCACAAAATCACTGCCACCAGCCAAAGTACAAACGTTTAGGGTATGACCCAAGGCAAACTTATGGCTTTTGCCTGCACCTAGAATTATTAATATTTTGGTAACGCCTCTTTCAGAGAGTTGGGTTGGATACACAACAGAAACCAGATCTAAAATTAGATTATTTAATTCAAGTAAAACACTTCAAAGCTTATGTTACAGAAAAAAGAAAGTTACAAGAATATAATGATAAAAAGTCAAAGTCACAACAGAAAGACAACTTCAAGAAAATTAAAAATAGGAAGATAAACCCACCGATCCTAGCACGCATGCAGAGTAGAACGATGAGGTGAAGTGAAGCCGCTTCGGATATATCGGAACATTACAGAGCCAGAATGTTCTTCTGACTCGCTTCTTTGATAATGGACAACTTACACTCTGTGGGTCTCCTATTTAAAAAAACATGCTGCCCCTTCACCCCCTCCCTCTGGAGTGTTACTGTTAACCTTTTCCAGATCAGAGTTAATTGTGTAAATTCAACTGTAACATGGGGTCTCTTGGTCATATACACAGGGGCTGGCTAATTACTCTTCCCATTCCTTTTGAAGATGGGCAATCAGATTTACAATCATACTAAGACACTGTTATAGCTGGCTGAAGGAAGTTTTTAATCACCTTCCCTAGCCAGCATGTCATTCTGGTCTCTCTCTGGTGACCCCCTGGGGTCAGGAAACAACCTATTGGGAGATACACAAGCCAGTTGAGAAGACACATTTCAGGCCTCACCTGCGTTTACTTTAAGATCTCAGTTCTGATTCTGGGGTAAGTAAACTAAACTAAATTTCACACCTAAGCAGTCAGTGTGTCTCTGTGTTCTGTGGCTACAATGAAATGCCAGCAGATCAATCAAGCTCCAACCATTTAACATGCAAAGACAGTTATCACATACTGGTACATTGATACATCAATTGGAATAATACAAATTTCAATCATGCCCATTTTGATGTAACCCAGATGCATTGGCATCACATCCATTGATACGTCACTCAGATATCCTGGTGTCATCTATATTGATATCACACTATTTATTAACAGGCCTATTCCTACTTGAAATAGCCTGGATCATGACACCTCCCCCTATAAGATCAGCATAGGAGCAGTGGCACGTCAGGCCCAAGTCTCCTATGACCTTTTCACACAGGGTTTATACATAACCACACACAGGGCATTTACAGACATTGATCAATACAATATTATTTGCAGTTATGCACGTTCTGGCATCATAATGGAGTCCAATCATGACAGGGACTCTGTCATTAGGTATTTCTTCCATTGGTAACTTAACTACATACCCTACTGAGCCATAAACTTTAATATATTTTTATTGTGTTATGTGTTTTTTAGTATTTTCAGAACTGTCTGTGAAGCTATGCCTCAAGTTGCAATCCAGTCTCATATCAGCCATTTAAAACAAATGAATAGAGTTGCTGCTTGAGTTTTACAGATGTGACAATTAATACTGTACTGTAAGTCACAGAGACTTTTTTTTTTAAATTGCGATTATGGCCCTTACGGGTAAATTTATTAAAGCTTCTAAAACAGAGAATTGGTGATGTGGCCCATAGCAACCAATCAGCTGCTGTCTATCATTTTCTAAAAGGCAATAGAGAAATGATAGACATCATCTGATTGGTTGCTATGAGCCACATCACCAATTCTCTGTTTTAGAAGCTTTAGTAAATGTACCCCTTAATGTGTTAGGAAAACTGAGTATACATTTGCATTCCCTTTTAGGGAATTGTACAAAACCTTCTCTCTCTGGGAGGCACATAATACACAATTGACCTACATTCGAGTAAATTATCCGCAAAGCATTTACATAGTTCAATGGGGGTCATTCCGAGTTGATCGCACGCTGTTTTTAGCAGCTGTGCAAATGCATAGCCGCCGCCCACGGGGGAGTATATTTTGGTTTTGCAAGTGCGAACGCATGTGCAAAAACATTTTGTGCCGTTTCAGAGTAGGTCTGAACTTACTCAGCCCTTGCGATCACTTCAGTATTGTTGGTGCCGGAATTTGACGTCACACACCCGCCCTCCAAACGCTGGACACGCCTGCGTTTTCCCTACCACTCCCAGAAAATGGTTAGTTGCCACCCATAAACACTCTCTTTCTGTCAATCTTCTTGCGATCGGCTGTCCATAGCTTGGCAACGATCCGCATTGTACCCGTACGACGCGCATGTGCATTACGGTGCATACACATGCGCAGTAGAGACCTGATCGCAGCGCATTGAAAATCAGCAGCGTGCGATCAACTCCGAATGACCCCCAATATACAGTATATTTACTCATGTGCCAGAAAAACTAAGACAGCCGCTTCCATTCTCAGCACATGCCACCACACTATCGCATTTAGGGATGGATTACAGGCGGGCTGGAAGGGGCAGTCGTCCAGGGACTAGAGATGAGCGCCTGAAATTTTTCGGGTTTTGTGTTTTGGTTTTGGGTTCGGTTCCGCGGCCGTGTTTTGGGTTCGAACGCGTTTTGGCAAAACCTCACCGAATTTTTTTTGTCGGATTCGGGTGTGTTTTGGATTCGGGTGTTTTTTTCAAAAAACACTAAAAAACAGCTTAAATCATAGAATTTGGGGGTCATTTTGATCCCAAAGTATTATTAACCTCAAAAACCATAATTTACACTCATTTTCAGTCTATTCTGAATACCTCACACCTCACAATATTATTTTTAGTCCTAAAATTTGCACCGAGGTCGCTGTGTGAGTAAGATAAGCGACCCTAGTGGCCGACACAAACACCGGGCCCATCTAGGAGTGGCACTGCAGTGTCACGCAGGATGTCCCTTCCAAAAAACCCTCCCCAAACAGCACATGACGCAAAGAAAAAAAGAGGCGCAATGAGGTAGCTGTGTGAGTAAGATAAGCGACCCTAGTGGCCGACACAAACACCGGGCCCATCTAGGAGTGGCACTGCAGTGTCACGCAGGATGTCCCTTCCAAAAAACCCTCCCCAAACAGCACATGACGCAAAGAAAAAAAGAGGCGCAATGAGGTAGCTGTGTGAGTAAGATTAGCGACCCTAGTGGCCGACACAAACACCGGGCCCATTTAGGAGTGGCACTGCAGTGTCACGCAGGATGGCCCTTCCAAAAAACCCTCCCCAAACAGCACATGACGCAAAGAAAAAAAGAGGCGCAATGAGGTAGCTGTGTGAGTAAGATTAGCGACCCTAGTGGCCGACACAAACACCGGGCCCATCTAGGAGTGGCACTGCAGTGTCACGCAGGATGTCCCTTCCAAAAAACCCTCCCCAAACAGCACATGACGCAAAGAAAAAAAGAGGCGCAATGAGGTAGCTGTGTGAGTAAGATTAGCGACCCTAGTGGCCGACACAAACACCGGGCCCATCTAGGAGTGGCACTGCAGTGTCACGCAGGATGTCCCTTCCAAAAAACCCTCCCCAAACAGCACATGACGCAAAGAAAAAAAGAGGCGCAATGAGGTAGCTGACTGTGTGAGTAAGATTAGCGACCCTAGTGGCCGACACAAACACCGGGCCCATTTAGGAGTGGCACTGCAGTGTCACGCAGGATGTCCCTTCCAAAAAACCCTCCCCAATCAGCACATGATGCAAAGTAAAAGAAAAGAAAAAAGAGGTGCAAGATGGAATTGTCCTTGGGCCCTCCCACCCACCCTTATGTTGTATAAACAAAACAGGACATGCACACTTTAACCAACCCATCATTTCAGTGACAGGCTCTGCCACACGACTGTGACTGATATGACGGGTTGGTTTGGACCCCCCCCAAAAAAGAAGCAATTAATCTCTCCTTGCACAAACTGGCTCTACAGAGGCAAGATGTCCACCTCATCATCACCCTCCGATATATCACCGTGTACATCCCCCTCCTCACAGATTATCAATTCGTCCCCACTGGAATCCACCATCTCAGCTCCCTGTGTACTTTGTGGAGGCAATTGCTGCTGGTCATTGTCTCCGCGGAGGAATTGATTATAATTCATTTTAATGAACATCATCTTCTCCACATTTTCTGGATGTAACCTCGTACGCCGATTGCTGACAAGGTGAGCGGCGGCACTAAACACTCTTTCGGAGTACACACTTGTGGGAGGGCAACTTAGGTAGAATAAAGCCAGTTTGTGCAAGGGCCTCCAAATTGCCTCTTTTTCCTGCCAGTATAAGTACGGACTGTGTGACGTGCCTACTTGGATGCGGTCACTCATATAATCCTCCACCATTCTATCAATGTTGAGAGAATCATATGCAGTGACAGTAGACGACATGTCCGTAATCGTTGTCAGGTCCTTCAGTCCGGACCAGATGTCAGCATCAGCAGTCGCTCCAGACTGCCCTGCATCACCGCCAGCGGGTGGGCTCGGAATTCTGAGCCTTTTCCTCGCACCCCCAGTTGCGGGAGAATGTGAAGGAGGAGATGTTGACAGGTCGCGTTCCGCTTGACTTGACAATTTTATCACCAGCAGGTCTTTCAACCCCAGCAGACTTGTGTCTGCCGGAAAGAGAGATCCAAGGTAGGCTTTAAATCTAGGATCGAGCACGGTGGCCAAAATGTAGTGCTCTGATTTCAACAGATTGACCACCCGTGAATCCTTGTTAAGCGAATTAAGGGCTCCATCCACAAGTCCCACATGCCTAGCGGAATCGCTCCGTGTTAGCTCCTCCTTCAATGTCTCCAGCTTCTTCTGCAAAAGCCTGATGAGGGGAATGACCTGACTCAGACTGGCAGTGTCTGAACTGACTTCACGTGTGGCAAGTTCAAAGGGCATCAGAACCTTGCACAACGTTGAAATCATTCTCCACTGCGCCTGAGACAGGTGCATTCCACCTACTATATCGTGCTCAATTGTATAGGCTTGAATGGCCTTTTGATGCTCCTCCAACCTCTGAAGCATATAGAGGGTTGAATTCCACCTCGTTACCACTTCTTGCTTCAGATGATGGCAGGGCAGGTTCAGTAGTTTTTGGTGGTGCTCCAGTCTTCTGTACGTGGTGCCTGTACGCCGAAAGTGTCCTGCAATTCTTCTGGCCACCGACAGCATCTCTTGCACGCCCCTGTCGTTTTTTAAAAAATTCTGCACCACCAAATTCAAGGTATGTGCAAAACATGGGACGTGCTGGAATTTGCCCATATTTAATGCACACACAATATTGCTGGCGTTGTCCGATGCCACAAATCCACAGGAGAGTCCAATTGGGGTAAGCCATTCCGCGATGATCTTCCTCAGTTGCTGTAAGAGGTTTTCAGCTGTGTGCGTATTCTGGAAAGCGGTGATACAAAGCGTAGCCTGCCTAGGAACGAGTTGGCGTTTGCGAGATGCTGCTACTGGTGCCGCCGCTGCTGTTCTTGCGGCGGGAGTCCATACATCTACCCAGTGGGCTGTCACAGTCATATAGTCCTGACCCTGCCCTGCTCCACTTGTCCACATGTCCGTGGTTAAGTGGACATTGGGTACAACTGCATTTTTTAGGACACTGGTGAGTCTTTTTCTGACGTCCGTGTACATTCTCGGTATCGCCTGCCTAGAGAAGTGGAACCTAGATGGTATTTGGTAACGGGGGCACACTGCCTCAATAAATTGTCTAGTTCCCTGTGAACTAACGGCGGATACCGGACGCACGTCTAACACCAACATAGTTGTCAAGGCCTCAGTTATCCGCTTTGCAGCAGGATGACTGCTGTGATATTTCATCTTCCTCGCAAAGGACTGTTGAACAGTCAATTGCTTACTGGAAGTAGTACAAGTGGGCTTACGACTTCCCCTCTGGGATGACCATCGACTCCCAGCAGCAACAACAGCAGCGCCAGCAGCAGTAGGCGTTACACGCAAGGATGCATCGGAGGAATCCCAGGCAGGAGAGGAAACGTCAGAATTGCCAGTGACATGGCCTGCAGGACTATTGGCATTCCTGGGGAAGGAGGAAATTGACACTGAGGGAGTTGGTGGGGTGGTTTGCGTGAGCTTGGTTACAAGAGGAAGGGATTTACTGGTCAGTGGACTGCTTCCGCTGTCACCCAAAGTTTTTGAACTTGTCACTGACTTATTATGAATGCGCTGCAGGTGACATATAAGGGAGGATGTTCCGAGGTGGTTAACGTCCTTACCCCTACTTATTACAGCTTGACAAAGGGAACACACGGCTTGACACCTGTTGTCCGCATTTCTGGTGAAATACCTCCACACCGAAGAGCTGATTTTTTTGGTATTTTCACCTGGCATGTCAACGGCCATATTCCTCCCACGGACAACAGGTGTCTCCCCGGGTGCCTGACTTAAACAAACCACCTCACCATCAGAATCCTCCTGGTCAATTTCCTCCCCAGCGCCAGCAACACCCATATCCTCCTCATCCTGGTGTACTTCAACACTGACATCTTCAATCTGACTATCAGGAACTGGACTGCGGGTGCTCCTTCCAGCACTTGCAGGGGGCGTGCAAATGGTGGAAGGCGCATGCTCTTCACGTCCAGTGTTGGGAAGGTCAGGCATCGCAACCGACACAATTGGACTCTCCTTGTGGATTTGGGATTTCGAAGAATGCACAGTTCTTTGCTGTGCTGCTTTTGCCAGCTTGAGTCTTTTCATTTTTCTAGCGAGAGGCTGAGTGCTTCCATCCTCATGTGAAGCTGAACCACTAGCCATGAACATAGGCCAGGGCCTCAGCCGTTCCTTGCCACTCCGTGTGGTAAATGGCATATTGGCAAGTTTACGCTTCTCCTCCGACAATTTTATTTTAGGTTTTGGAGTCCTTTTTTTTCTGATATTTGGTGTTTTGGATTTGACATGCTCTGTACTATGACATTGGGCATCGGCCTTGGCAGACGACGTTGCTGGCATTTCATCGTCTCGGCCATGACTAGTGGCAGCAGCTTCAGCACGAGGTGGAAGTGGATCTTGATCTTTCCCTAATTTTGGAACCTCAACATTTTTGTTCTCCATATTTTAATAGGCACAACTAAAAGGCACCTCAGGTAAACAATGGAGATGGATACTAGTATACAATTATGGACTGCCTGCCGAGTGCAGACACAGAGGTAGCCACAGCCGTGAACTACCGTACTGTACTGTGTCTGCTGCTAATATAGACTGGTTGATAAAGAGATGTCTATGTAACTATGTATGTATAAAGAAGAAAGAAAAAAAAACCACGGTTAGGTGGTATACAATTATGGACGGACTGCCTGCCGAGTGCAGACACAGAGGTAGCCACAGCCGTGAACTACCGTACTGTACTGTGTCTGCTGCTAATATAGACTGGTTGATAAAGAGATGTCTATGTAACTATGTATGTATAAAGAAGAAAGAAAAAAAAACCACGGTTAGGTGGTATACAATTATGGACGGACTGCCTGCCGAGTGCAGACACAGAGGTAGCCACAGCCGTGAACTACCGTACTGTACTGTGTCTGCTGCTAATATAGACTGGTTGATAAAGAGATGTCTATGTAACTATGTATGTATAAAGAAGAAAGAAAAAAAAACCACGGTTAGGTGGTATACAATTATGGACGGACTGCCTGCCGAGTGCAGACACAGAGGTAGCCACAGCCGTGAACTACCGTACTGTACTGTGTCTGCTGCTAATATAGACTGGTTGATAAAGAGATGTCGTAGTAGTATGTATGTATAAAGAAGAAAAAAAAACCACGGTTAGGTGGTATATACAATTATGGACGGGCTGCCGAGTGCCGACACAGAGGTAGCCACAGCCGTGAACTACCGCACTGTACTGTGTCTGCTGCTAATATAGACTGGTTGATAAAGAGATAGTATACTCGTAACTAGTATGATTGTATAAAGAAAGAAAAAAAAACCACGGTTAGGTGGTATATACAATTATGGACGGGCTGCCGAGTGCCGACACAGAGGTAGCTACAGCCGTGAACTACCGCACTGTACTGTGTCTGCTGCTAATATAGACTGGTTGATAAAGAGATAGTATACTCGTAACTAGTATGACTATAAAGAAAGAAAAAAAAACCACGGTTAGGTGGTATATACAATTATGGACGGGCTGCCGAGTGCCGACACAGAGGTAGCCACAGCCGTGAACTACCGCACTGTACTGTGTCTGCTGCTAATATAGACTGGTTGATAAAGAGATAGTATACTACTAATATTATATATACTGGTGGTCAGGTCACTGGTCACTAGTCACACTGGCAGTGGCACTCCTGCAGCAAAAGTGTGCACTGTTTAATTTTAATATAATATTATGTACTCCTGGCTCCTGCTATAACCTATAACTGGCACTGCAGTGCTCCCCAGTCTCCCCCACAATTATAAGCTGTGTGAGCTGAGCACAGTCAGATATATATATATACATTGATGCAGCACACTGGGCTGAGCAGTGCACACAGATATGGTATGTGACTGAGTCACTGTGTGTATCGTTTTTTTCAGGCAGAGAACGGATATATTAAATAAAACAAACAACTGCACTGTCTGGTGGTCACTGTGGTCGTCAGTCACTAAACTCTGCACTCTCTTCTACAGTATCACAGCCTCAGGTCAATCTCTCTCTCTCTCTCTCAACCCTAATCTAAATGGAGAGGACGCCAGCCACGTCCTCTCCCTATCAATCTCAATGCACGTGTGAAAATGGCGGCGACGCGCGGCTCCTTATATAGAATCCGAGTCTCGCGAGAATCCGACAGCGTCATGATGACGTTCGGGCGCGCTCGGGTTAACCGAGCAAGGCGGGAGGATCCGAGTCTGCTCGGACCCGTGAAAAAAACATGAAGTTCGTGCGGGTTCGGATTCAGAGAAACCGAACCCGCTCATCTCTACCAGGGACCCCACACAAATTGATCCAGTTTTTTTACTTTTTTCCTCCAAATATTGTGACTTTTTCCTTTTTTTTTCTTTTTAAGATGATGTATTGCAATCTACAAAATGTTTGTGTTCATGGACATTTCATGTGGTAAACCTACAGTAGAACAGCGGGAAGGGGTCATTTTGACATCCCTTAAGAAAAGCAATATTAACTTTAAAATTCTACTTATATAAGAACTTTATTTTAATTTTGATTATTTTCTGGAATTCATATATAATTATATTCATAGATTTGATTTGATTGTGTCTTACTGTAAGATTGCAGTTATGAATGCAAAAAGCATACATGTTGGGTCTTCTCACAACAGATTCTAACTAGTCTGAGTTTGCTCTCATTATATTCACCTCATCATTTAGGTCAGTGGTTCTCAACCGCGAACCTCAAGTACCCCCAACAGTTCATGTTTTCCAGGTTTCCTCACAGGATTGCAGGTTAAATAATTTGCTCCACCTATGGGTCTTTTAAAATGTGTCAGTGAGTAATGAATACACCTGTTCAACTGATCGGTGACTTGGAAAACATGAACTGTTGGGGGTACTTGAGGACCGAGGTTGAGAACCACTGATTTAGGTAACTCCTTTGACCACGATGGAACTCTTCAATCATGTCATGTCAGCTTGGCCTTTCTAGTCACAAGATCTTGCGCATTCTAGAGAATTTGATGTGGACTCAGAAAGTGACATATATAATTCAGATAATAATTTTGTGTCTGAGACAAGTGAGAATGAAGATCATAATATAAGTGAGGAGTTGGTAGCTGATCTACTGTACCTCAGTCCTCCCCCCTACCATCACAGCAGGCTCAGTAAAATGCCTTAACAGTGAAGATGGTAGCCAGAGATGGAACTAAGTGGGAGATCGCCAACTCATCATCACCTGTAAGAAGGACTACTGTGAACATCCTGAAGGAACGAGGAGGTCCCACTACGTATGCCTGCTGCAGAATGTATGACTCCATTGTCAGTGCTTTCCATCTGCTTTACGATGAATCATTGTTTTATCTCATATAGAGTCACACATAATCAAATGCAGAGCCGGCCCTAACCAATATGATGCCCTAGGCAAGATTTTGGCTGGTGCCCCCTCTGCACCGCCGCTAATTCTGCTAGAGATGCCTGGCATGAGTCAGCTGGCAGCTCTGCTAACGTTGGGCGCCTTTTGTTTATGAAAATGCATCTTATGTGCTTTACTATGTGGCTAGGATGCACAAGCAGCTTCTGCTGATTAAAATGATATGCAGCATGCCTATGTTCTGTGTGAAAATGCAGCTGTATCTGTGTACGAAATGCTACATTACAGTGATTTCCAGGAATACACACAGAATATAGGCATGCCGCATATCGTTTTAATCAGCAGAAGCTGCTGGTGCCCCTAAGCATACCAAATGCCCTAGGCATTTGCCTAGTTTGCCTATGCCTAAGGCCGGCTCTGATCAAATGCTTAGAGAGAACTAAAGAACAACAATTGGGGCGTGTCAATCAGGGAGTTTGATACAATGATCACCATGTACGACTGGGGTGTTTGTACGAAAGCTATATGCTGGTTATCTTAGGTCGCTTTATTGGGGACCAAAATTCATAAAAGACACATTGCCAAGGGACAGATTTCAGGAGCTTCTCAGATTCCCTCTGTTCAATGAGAAATCAATTTGAGCTGAATAGCTGCCAGCGGACAAGTTCACTCGTGTGTCTGAAAGTTGGGAGAAATTTGTGGGAAACTGTCTTTGTTGTTACCATCCAGGTGAAAATACAGTATGATCACTGGCGTATCTATGATGGGTGCAAAAGTGTGGTGTGCACACGGGCCCTTGGGTCCAGGGGAGCTCACACACCGCACACCATGCACCCATTTTCTTATACTTACCTCTCAGACGGCCCGGCGCTAGCTGCATGGCAGCCAAATCACTTGTAAAATGGCCGCTGTGGCTATTTTCTGGTGACTTGTGCATGCGTAATAGAGCTTTCCCCGGGAACGTGGCGAAGAATGTCTGCAATGCCTTTCCATACCTTGGTAAGGTGGACACCCATCCAGATGAGTAGCCACTAGAAGAGTACATAATTCTCTGCCTCATAGAGCCATTTCTAAACCAAGGAAGAAATGTGATGAAAGACAACTTCTTCCCAAGAAGCTCTAATGACTGATGTTCACGCAGAGGAATCTGATGCTGTGTCTTTGGATTACAGAAACCGTCACGAATCAGGCACATAACACTTGTTAAATATGACATTAAATGGCGATAACAGTAGAAAAAAACTTCCCAGTGTACGATGAATGACAATAGTGTGGCTTTCATGTGTTTCAGCATGATTGTATAATCCGGCTCTATAAAATGTTGTTTGTCATGTTAACGCTATGACACTTGATAGGACTGTAGATAGCCATTGTACTGTATACATATCTAAATGTTAGCTGATTAGTTCTTGGCAACACATACAGTATGTAAGCTGCCATTCTTAATCAAACTAAATTGGTGTAAAAGGAACAGTTAGCAAAGCATGATTCTATCGCTAAAACTTGCCTGTCAGCATCCATCCTCCACTTGCTTCCCTTCAAGCATTTTGTTACCATGGAAACTTTTAAGCCTCAAAGCATTGCAGCAATTAACTTTACTTTCTGGCACAGTGCAAGACATTTTCTTTCCTACTACAGATACTAATCAGTGTTTTTCAAATGTACTGTACATCCACCAAAACTTTTTTCTGTAATTTAAAATTTTACATGATTTGTAAGCTGTGAAATATCTTAATCAGTAATTATTCCATGTTTATCCAAACAGTTTAACTGTCTCTAGTTACTAAGCAATGATATTTTGAAGTGGGAGGGCAGCTTTCATATATAGTGGTCTATGGACCTGAGTCACATGCCATAGCAGCTGCGATTAGTATGCAGTGGGTGTGTGAAAGTATGCCAATGTTGCAGATGCTGGGATTTGTATTAAGATGCCCCCTGTGGCGCCTAAGGTCCACCGCCTGTATGTGAAGCAGGGCTGTGTCTAGACGATTTGGCTTCCAGTGCGAGTATAAAAAAAATGCACCCCCCCCAACACACACACACGGACACACATTAAAAAATGCGCCCCCCCTAAACATAACAAAAGTATTTTGAGCGCGCTCCCGGCGAGCAGGCATGGTCTATTTAAATGGGCATGACCTCGCTAAAATGGGCATGGCCTCACATGAAAAGTCTACCTTACACCCCAGTTTTTGACCCTGCAACAACAGACCTCAGCCATCACAGGAAAAGAATATTATATTAATATATTATATATATATATATATATATATATATATAGATATATATATAGAGAGAGAGAGAGAGTTTATATATATATATATATATATATATATACACAGTATATATATACAGTACTAGTCAAAAGTTTGGACACCTTCTCATTTAATGGTTTTTATTTATTTTAATTGTTTTCTACATTGTAGATTAATACTGAAGACATTTAAACTATGAAAGAACACATATAGAATTATGTTGTAAACAAAACAGTGTTAAACAAATCAAAATATGTTTTATATTTTAGATTCCTCAATGTAGCTCCCTTTTGCTTTGATGACAGCTTTACACACTCTTGGCATTCTCTCAATCAGCTTCATGAGGTAGTCTCCTGGAATGGTTTTCCAACAGTCTTGAAGGAGGTGCTGAGCACTTGTTGGCTGCTTTTCCTTCACTCTGCGGTCCAACTCATCCCAAACCATCTCAATTGGGTTTAGGTCGGGTGATTGTGGAGGCCAGGTCATCTGACTGTCACAGCCAGTAGAATTTGTGAATCCATGGGATGTGTGCTAGTGGTAGAAGTGCATGCCTCTGTGTGGAGAAAACGAGGAGGACTAATGTAATTTCTTCTCATATGCTTTTATTAACGAAAAAACATATAAGAGCAAATATTTAAAGAACAAAGATGAAGAATTCCAAATGATTAGGATGCAGAGTATTCATGGGCAGATTTATTGAAAGAATCAGAATAATACATGATTGTCTGATATGGCTAGTGAATACTGAAGTTTGTAAGATGGATAGTTAATTGTCGTGACTGAAGAACACTGAAGGAGTTTTGCAGAATGGATGATTATTAGACGTGGCCGAAGAACACTGAAGGAGTTTTGCAGAATGGATGATTATTAGAGGTGGCTGAAGAACACTGAAGGGGTTTTGCAGAATGGATGATTGTTAGACATGACTGAAGAACACTGAAGACGTTTTGCAGAATGGATGATTATTAGACGTGGCTGAAGAGCACTGCAGAACTGCTTGGAAATCCTCTACGGATAGAACTCCAGGAGATACTGTCCTAAGTGGCAGGCTGTAACTCGCGGGGCCGTGGTAACCACTGGCAGTTGTGCAGCAAACGACAGCCGAGGTGACAATTCCGTGGAGCTGAAAATCCAAGGGACACTGAAAGGCACACAGGTGGACCTAAGCTAAGACACCTGCCAAGGTTTGAAACCGGACTGCCCCCTTTTTGCAGAGAGCTCAGCCTGTGATTGGCTGGAAGAGACCAGAGACCAAATTCCATTGGCATACTATGAACTGGTCTCCAACATGGCGACCCCCCAGTACTGCAGACACGCCAGAGAAGGGGATCTTGCTCAGGCAGCCTCCCTGCACAGTGCTCCAGAGCATGGGATCTTACACAGGCAGCCTCCCTGCACAGTGCTCCAGTGACAGCAGACCGCACAGTCACCAGCTCCCTCTCAGCTGCAGCACACCAGCGGCCCTCACAGACCTCCGCCGCTGCAGTGGTAGCCATCTGACAGAGCCCCCGGAGACCATCACCGGAGGTGAGTCCCTGGTCCATGACACTGACGCAGCACTCCATCACTTTACTTCTTGGTCAAGTAGCCCTTACATAGCCCTGAGGTGTGTTTGGGGTCATCGTCTTGTTGAAAAACAAATGATGGTCCCAGTAAGGGCAAACCAGATGGGATGGCATGGTGCTGTGGAGTGCTGTGGTAGCCATTATGGTTAAGTGTGTCTTGAATTTTGAATAATCACCAACAGTGTCACCAGCACAGCACCCCCACACCATGGCACCTTCTCCTCCATGCTTCACAGTGGGAACCACACATGCAGAAACCATCCGCTCACCTTCTCTGCGTCTCACAAAGACACGGCGGTTGGAACCAAAAATCTAAAAAGTGGACTCATCAGACCAAAGTACAGATTTTCACTGGTCTAATGTCCATTCCCTGTGTTTTTGGCCCAAACAATTCTCTTCTTCTTGTTGTTCATCCACAGTAGTGGCTTCTTCGCAGCAATTTGACCATGAAGGCCAGATTCACGCAGTCTCCTCTGAACAGTTGATGTTGAGATTTGTCTGCTACTTGAACTTTGTGAAGAATTTATGTGGCCTCTAATCTGAGGTTTTGTTAAGTAGTGGTTTCTGAGACTGGTAACTCTAATGAACTTATCCTCTGCAGCAGAGGTTACTCTTGGTCTTCCTTTCCTGGGGCGGTCCTCATGAGAGCCAGTTTCATCATCGTGTTTGATGGTTTTTGCAACTGCACTTGAGGATACATTCAAAGTTCTTGAAATTTTCCGTATCGACTGACCTTCATGTCTTAAAGTAATGACGGACTGTTGTTTCTCCTTGCTGAGTTGAGTGGTTTGTGCCATAATATGGATTACAACAGTAGTCAAATAGGGGTGTCAACTGTGTACTAACCCTACCTCTGCACAACACATCTGATGGTCTCAAACACATTAAGAAGGCAAGTAATTCCACAGATTGACTCCTGAGAAGGCACACCTGTTAATTCAAAACCATTCTAGGAGACTACCTCATGAAGCTGATTGAGAGAATGCCAAGAGTGTGCAGAACTGTCATCAAAGCAAAATGGGGCTACTTTGAGGAATCTAAAATATAAAACATATTTTGATTTAACAGTTTTTGTTTACAACAAAATTCCATGTGTTCTTATATAGTTTTGATGTCTTCAGTATATATATATGTGTATGCTGTACTGTTATGTCCTGACGACGGGGCTAAGACCCCCGAAACGTTGACCTGGATAAAAGTTATTTTGAAATATTTATCTAGACTCCAGAGTGCCAGTTACTTCGTGGATTCATATGTATATATATGTGTATATATATATATATATATATATATATATATATATACTTGCAAGGCAGTCGGCACTCCCAGGCTCTTTAAACAACTTGCTCCGTGCCAGTTCAAAAATTCATCATGGAAGTCCAGGAAAAGAACGGCACTGGAGACAGTAGATTGCAATGAAGGATGTATTAAACAGGCCTGTTTAATACATCCTTCATTGCAATCTACTGTCTCCAGTGCCGTTCTTTTCCTGGACTTATATATATATATATATATATATATATATATATCTATCTATCCAGACTGCCAGTTTTGTACACTCACACATCCATGGAAATTGGCCTGGCAGAGTAAAAAGTCAGCTTTTGCCACAAAACTACAGTGAAACATTCAATAATTGTTTGCCATCTTTTATGTATTGTACATCTTATACATTCATAGATTATTTTATTGAAAACATGTTGTTTTTTTTCAATTGTAGATTATGGCTAGTCATATACTTACTAATGTTTTTTTTTTTTTTTTATTAAATTCATACCAGCAGTACAAATGTCCCACTTATACAGCTACATTATGGCTGCCTGCAATATTCTATAAATAAATACTGAACCTATTAATCTATCTGATTACAGACTACAACATGTGTTGGACACACAATACGTTTTCCAGTTGCAGTTCTTGGACCAATGCACAGTACTAGAAAGTTTCAAACACAGAAAAGGTACAAATATACTAAAAACTATACTAATGAACCGTCACTCTCATCATCCATTTTATACATAAAGAGACCAACACAAGTGTGCCCCCCCATGGCACTACACGCCCTCCTACATAAAGAGTCCAACACAAGTATGCCCCCCCCATGGCACCCCCACCTCCCCTCCCTATGGAGCGCATAGAGCCTCTTTAGCTTTTATAAATGTAATATTTTTTTTGTTGTGGGCATGTTTGTTTAGGCCCCATCCCCTCCAGCAGTACCTGGGTCTAGTGTTGCTCTCTACGACATCTCCTCCAGGCAAGTCTCAAGTCAGCAACAGATCTAAACAATCATGAAAATCGAAATATGTCTGGAAGGCAATCAATTAGTGCAGAATTGATAGTTCATGTAATCAGTAAGGATAACGTGTATTGTAATTATCATTTTATAGTTGACCAAGTTTTTCAGGGAACGTTAGATTTCCACAGCTAGGGATTAAAGTATATGTATAAAAAGCTTACCTATTGTTCATAAAATGCAATGAACCCCACTTGAGGGGTGAAGACAATAAGCTTTCTGCCTCAGCCTTTTAGACAGCGTGAGCTCTTGACAGAACTTGAGTGCACATCTCTGTATTGCTGATTCAAAACATAATTGTTTATCACATATTTTGTCAATTGTGGCTATATGAGTAAGACACGATTGTCTATCACGCATGTTACCAACTATGACTACCCGTACTCCTGATGAAGTCATATAGATGAAACATGTAGGGTGATTAAGTGCAGCAATAACCACCACAAGGCGACGCCTCTGTCAGGAGCTCATACCCTCCAGCAGGCTGAGACAGAGAGCCTATTGTCATCATACCATTAAGTGGGGTTCATTGCATTTTATGAACAGTATGTAAACTTTTTCTACATATATTTTATTACCAATCATATTTTTATAATAAACTACATTTGAATATTATACACCAATAGGCCTCTGGCCATTTCTTTGGGTGCTTCTGGTATAAGGATTTCATTCCAGGATCGGCTTGAATCCTGAGAATTTATACGCAAACTTTGTAAATTGAAGATTTTATCCGATCAGTATTCCATCAGAATGAGAAGATCTCTAGAAGTAGGAATCTATAACACTCCCTGTAAAATATCAACTATAAAGTGATAATTACATGTTATCCATACTGATACCATGAACAATCAGTTTTACAGTATACCTATTGAGTACCTTCCAGACAAATTTGATCTATACTGTATATATGCTGTTTTATATAGGGAGTTGCATAAGCATGTATGTTGACTTTTATGTTACTGATATTTTTTTTCCATGACTTATAAATGTGTAGGGTTTGCTATTTTCATACTGGACAGATGTATCCACAACAAAAAGAATAACACAGTTCTGTAGAATTGGGTGATATATGTGGGTCTGTTTGATCAGACTACTACAGCAAATTCATCTTATGTTTTACAGAAAGAATTGCTCTAAATAAGTGCTTCACCTTTGATTTGAATCTATTCCCAGTAAATCTGTATATCAAGGTGCATCAATTCCTAAGGAGCTCCATTTGGTCCATGACCTGTATAATAACAATAATACAAGAAAATACAGCATTTACAGCATCATAATACTGTATCTATTGCTTTACGTTTTTTAGTCATCAATGTGGCAGTGGCTTTTATATTAACCCAGATCCGGTTATGTCCATTGAAAAATATGATGAATTACACTTCTAGCGTTCATTTGCTATATCACTTTCCTTTCTGCTGTTCATGAGCAGCCCTATGAAACCAGAGAATTTCTTTTGTTACTTAACCTTTCTTACAATGGAATGTCATTCCACTTGTTTTATACCCTACATTTTCCTGGTAGTGGTCATACAATCACTCATGTAGTTTGTGTTACAAGACACCCTGTATGAAACTTAGATAATAGTAAACTGGTTGATTATGTTTCCCATAGAAAGATTTATTGTAAAAGCTGCTGAAATATATGTTAGCACATTGAATATGTAATTCAGTAGACGCTATTATTCACATCAACAAGGTATCTGAAAGATCTCCTTTTCTCAAAGACTTCATTTAAAAATATTCTGCTTGGGAACAATCTCAGATGTTTTATACTCTCCACATAAAGAGATGTGATGAAATTGGAAGATAGTAATCTGAGTCAGATCAGACATTACCGTCTTGTGTTAAACTCTTGCTCTTATCTCATTAATCCTGCAAATGGTACTGATTAAATATGGCAACACTTCATTTGTGAAATGGAATACAAAACTTTATGAGAAAACAAGAGATCTGAGAAAAGCTGACAGATTCATAACAGCATTCAGGACAGCTACTGATGCACACCAGGAATTAATGGCTGGGATTTCTGTATTTTTACTGATGGAAAAGGTATAGATTACAAAGCCTTGCAGTTCAAGTGATGCTGTGTTTAATAATATCTAAAAAATGTATCGCATTCTTGTGGTTTTTGCTGCTTGATATATAGGAGAGATGTATCAAACTTTTTAATAAGGGAATGGAGAAGTTTCCCATAATAACCACTTAGCTTGTAGTTATTATTTTATAGAATGTACTATGTAAATGATAGTTAGAATATGATCCACTTGTCTTCTATAGAAGGGTTGATAAATCTCTACCACAGTATCATTTGTTCCTAAATCCAATACACCATCATATCACAGGTGCCATACAATGCAATTTCAGAAAGAGATATGGTGGTATGTTTATGGAGACTGACATTTCTCACTAGTGTGATGACTTGGGGCGGTTGGGCTGTGCTAGCCGTGGAGGGGGGGGCATGCAATGGGCTAGAACCTTAGGAATGCTAAGCACCTACCTTATGAGGTTACCTATTCATGGTAGGTGAGCCCATATGTTTGTCAAAAATTATGCTAAGAACCACAATTTTACTCCATGGTAATAGCAGAATCTATTACAATTCCTCTGCTTGACAGTGTTCTAGTGTTTAGATTATGCACCTGCATTTTCTCTTTTTTCTGTGTGGCACTACAAGTCTCAGCATGGTAGCACCTCTTCTTTTTATGTTTAGAATTAGGGTGTACAGTCCAGCCTCCCCCTCCCATGTTTAAGAGATGGCATTAATTATTCAGTCAATTATCAGTACAGATTTGCAATTGTTTCATAATTTGATTTGTGAATGAGCTGTCAAATTTAAATGCAAATTTTGGAAACCTATTTATTCATCAATTAAATAAGACTTTCTTATACAGTAGCTTCTTTTCTTCACACTAGAGTTTCGTATTCTCATTGTGCAATGTGACTATGATCACTAGGAGAGTACTTGCCAGTAGTTTTTCACCTTTCGCTACAGTATTTAAATTTGCACTTATTGAGGCTAATTTAGAAGTGGATGCATTTGTGTTCAAACGTACATAGGAAAAGATGGCTATTGAAGAAAACATATATATGTGCAGATATTGAATCTCAAGATGCATCCAGCTAACTTACTGTACAGTAAAATTTACACCAGATGTAGTAAAGGCATCAAGTGTATAAACTGTACTTACGCTCCACAATAACATAGAGATATGACTTGACAGTGTTAGTAGTAATTTGCGTAAAGCTGCATTGATCTATAATAATGTAATAAAGTGTCATAACACGAGATTTAAAAAACATTTTTTAATGGAGTCGATCGTCTTCCCAGAGGGGAAGTTGGAAGACCACTTGTACTACTTCCATTAAGCAATTGACTGTCCAACAGTCCTTTGTGAGGAAGATGAAATATAACAGCAGTCATCCTTTTGCAAAGCGGATAACTGAGGCCTTGACAACTATGTTGGTGTTAGACGTGCGTCTGGTATCCGCCATTAGTTCAGTGGGACTTCGAGAATGGTTTGAGGTACTGTGTCCCCGGTATCAACTCCCATCTAGGATCCACTTCTCTAGGCAGGCGATACCGAGAATGTACAGAGACGTCAGAAAAAGTGTCCTCAGTGTCCTACAAAATGCAGTTGTACCCACTGTCCACTTAACCATGGACATGTAGACAAGTGAAACAGGGCAGACTAAGGACTATATGACTGCAACAGCCCACTCGGTAGATGTATGGCCTCCCGCAGCAACAACAGAAGCGGCACCAGTAGCAGCATCTCGCAAACACCAACTCATTCCTAGGCAGGCTACACTATGTATCACCGCTTTCCATAAGAGGCACAGAGCTGACAACCTCTTACAGAAACTGAGGGACATCATCGCAGAATGGCTTACCCCAATAAGACTCTCCTGAGGATTTGTGATATCGGACAACGCCACCAATATTGTGCGTGCATTACATCTGGGCAAATTCCAGCATGTCCCATGTTTTGTACATACAATTAATTTGGTGGTGCAGAATTTTTTGAAAAATGACAGGGGCGTGCAGGAGATGCTGTCGGTGGCCCGAAAAATTGCGGGCCACTTTCAGCATTCAGCCACCGCGTGCCGAAGACTGGAACGCCATCAAACATGCCTGAACCTGCCCTGCCATCACCTGAAGCAAGATGTGGTAACGAGGTGGAATTCAACACTCTATATGCTTCAGAGAATGGAGGAGCAGCAAAAGGCCATTCAAGCCTATACATCCACCTACAATATGAGGAGGAATGCACCTGACTCAAGCGCAGTGGAGAATGATTTCCGTCTTGTGCAAGGTTCTCCAACCCTTCGAACTTGCCAAACGTGAAGTCAGTTCCAACACTGCCAGCTTGAGTCAGGTCATTCCTCTCATCAGGCTTTTGCAGAAGCAGCTGGAGAAATTAATTGAGGAGCTAAGATGGAGCGATTTCGCAAAGTATGTGGGACTTGTGGATGGAGCCCTTCATTCGCTTTGCCAGGATTCAAGGGTGGTCAATCTGTTGAAATCAGAGCACTACATTTTGGCGACCATGCTCGATCCTAGGTTTAAAGCCTACGTTGTATCGCTCTTTCCGGCAGACATAAGGCTGCAGAGGTTCAAAGACCTGCTGGTGAGAAAATTGTCAACTCAAGCGAAATGTGACCTGTCAACAGCTCCTCCTTCACTTTCTCCTGCAAATGGGGCTGCGAGGAAAAGGATAAGATTTCCTAGTCCTCCCACTGGCAGTGATGCAGCACAGTCAGGAGCGAGTGCTAACATCTGGTCCGGACTGAAGGAGCTGCGAGTTAGAGCGAGTGCTAACATCTGGTCCGGACTGAACGATTACTGACATGTCTACTGTCACTGCATATGATTCTGTCACCATTGAAAGAATGGTGGAGGATTATATGAGTGACAGCATCCAAGCAGGCGTGTCAGACAGTCCGTACTTATACTGGCAGGAAAAAGAGGCAATTTGGATGCCCTTGCACAAACTGGCTTTATTTTACCTAAGTTGCCCCCCCCCCTCCTCCAGTGTGTACTCCGAAAGAGTGTTTAGTGCAGCCGGTAACTTTGTCAACACGATTGGCATAGGATTTTACTTCCACATAATCTGGAGAAGATGCTGTTCATCAAACTGAATTATAAATTCCTCCGGGAAGACCTTGACCAGCAATTGCCTCCAGAAAGTACAGAGGGACCTGTGATGGTGGATTACAGTGGGGACGAATTAATACTCTGTGAGGAGGAGGATGTACACAGTGAAAGGGGTGAGGAATCGGAGGATGAGGATGAGATCGACATCTTGCCTCTGTAGAGCCAGTTTGTGCAAGGAGAGATTGATTGCTTATTTTTTGGTGGGGACCCAAACAAACCAGTCATTTCAGCCACAGTCGTGTGGCTGACCCTATCGCTGAAATGATTGGTTTGTTAAAGTGTTAATCTCCTGTTTATACAACATAAGGGTGGGTGGGAGGGCCCAAGGACAATTCCATCGTGCACCTCTTTTTCTTCTTTGCATCATGTGCTGTTTGGGGACTAGTTTTTTAAAGTGCCATCCTGTCTGACACTGCCGTACAAGTCCAGGGGTACTGCCGTATAAGTCCAGGAGTATTGCCGTATAAGTCCAGTCCAGTGGTACTGTCTTGTGCTGCATCAGTCCAGTGGGGGTGTCTTTTACTGCCATAAGTCCAGTGGTGGTGTCCTGTGCTGCATATTATTTACTCCAAATAAAAGGGTTATATACATTACTTATATTATTATCCAAATAATTTTTTAAAGGGTTTTCCCTGTGTGGTGTAGGGGTACGCTCACCTGTGCTGCATATTATTATAATAGCTTCAAATAAAAGGTTTATTATTATCCAAATTAATTTTACAGGCTTTGCCATGTGTGTGTTTGGTTTAGGGGTACGCTATCCTGTGCCACAAATATTGTGCATGTATTACATCTGGGAAAATTCCAGCACATCCCAAGTTGTTTGTGCCGCAGACTTGTGTCGCTTAGCTTAGTCATGCAGCCACCTCGATTCAACCTTTTAGCCTAAAAATAATATTGTGAGGTGTGAGGGGTTCAGAATAGACTGGAAATGAGTGGAAATGAATGTTATTGAGGTTAATAATACCGTAGGATCAAAATTACCCCCAAATTATGTGATTTTAGCTGTTTTTATGTTTTTTTCAAAAATCATCCAGATCCAAAACCAAAACACGAAAGGGTGGTTTTGGCAAAACCAAGCAAAAACCAAAACACATGCGGTAAATTAGAACCAAAACACAAAACACGAAAAGTGCCTGCCGCACATCTCTATTTAAAGTACAGTAAACAAATAGATAATTTAAAAAATGATTTCCATGCAGTCAGTTGTGTAAAAATAATTAACAAATGTGTAGTTCTCAATTAAAATAAACTTTCATTGAATAAAGGACTCCAGTAAAACTAATTTTCAACTGTATTGCATATAATGTTTTCTTCTTCTGTGTTTGTCCCATCATAGTACAGATGGGGTTGTTGTTTTTTTTTTATCATGATCTGCCATATCCCAAATGGGAAAAACAGCCAGGAAATTAAACAACATAAAAATGTGATCCACGTAATGATGGCTGCTAAGTTATCAAAGGCAGCTGTGATTAATTTGGTCAGTGCTAGTTTTTGATGCCATCCCTTCCAACATTGGCACCAGCTCTACACTGATCAGCTGATCAGCTGTAAGAAGGAGGACCTCATTCTCATGGTCCCTGGGTTATACTGAAAACAAGGTCAGGCTTTCTACTATTTAACCTGAATGAAGATTTGGGTAGGCATGCTGCAGAAATCATCAGGAAAAAGGTCGCTACGCCATTTACCTGGAGATCTGCGCATGTGCACTAAAACCAGAGCCCTCTAGTGCTTAGACTCTCTACAGTGCTATGCCACTGCCGGCAGAGAGGAGGTGTCCCGGATGTAGGATGCTGCACACCGGCTGTAAACGTTGATTTACTTACAGGACTAAAAGCGACACTTTAAAAATACATTCAATACACTTTAGATGGAGCCGCTGCGGCCGCTGTAATCAATCCTTAGCCTACGTACTTTTTTACCCAGTTTGCGTACAAAGCCCCGTACCATGCACTCACTTTGCGTACAAACGCTGCGATGGTCGTACAAAGTACACTCGGTGCGTACACACCCAAAGACACGCCATGAGCACTTTGCAGCTACATGTGTGACTAGATTACACTTATATAACACTAGCAGGGAAAGAGAGACACAACACCAATTTGTATTTCAAAGACTATGTTGGGAACTGACCCACCAACGGTTCTTTACTAGCAGGGGGTTACAATAATAACAATACAATACAATAAGAAAATGGCTACAGTCAATGGTACATACGTTTGGTTTCGCCTGCGCTTCCTGGTCCGGTGCTCAGTCATCAAGGTAGATGACCTTCAGAGATTGAGAGAGTGACCTGGCCTACAGCTGGCTATTTATACAGTTGTCCAAAACCTAACACAATGGAAACTGTAATCTCTTTGTCCATTGGACACAGGGATGGTCATTTACAGTACAGGAGAGGTCATAGGTCAGTTTGAATAGGTGGGTGATGTCTGGTCCAGGTGCAGTTGCAGATGTTAATATTTATATTCTGCTCCTGCGCATAACTATTCTCAGGAGCGTGCAATCTTCTGCAAACTAACACCGGAATATTGCTCTTAAAATACCCTACAGCTGGATACCAAACACCACCTTATAACCTAGTTCTGTCCCTTCCTATCCTGTAAAGGTGAATCCCTTTGTTCTTATACCATTTAAACAAGTGTAACTCGTTGGTGTGGTGCAGGGAAACTATGTGTACATTGGGGGTCATTCCGAGTTGATCGCTCATTGACGATTTTCGCAACGGAGCGATTAAGGCAAAAATGCGCATGGTACGCAGTGTGCATGCGCTAAGTATTTTAGCACAAAACTTAGTAGATTTACTCACGTCTGAACGAAGAATTTTCATTGTTGAAGTGATCGGAGTGTGATTGACAGGAAGTGGGTGTTTCTGGGCGGAAACTGACCGTTTTCTGGGAGTATGCAGAAAAACGCAGGCGTGTCAGGATAAAACGCGGGAGTGTCTGGAAAAAAGGGGGAGTGGCTGGCCGAACGCAGGGTGTGTTTGTGACGTCAAACCAGGAACGAAACGGGCTGAGCTGATCGCAGTGTAGGAGTAAGTCTCGAGCCACTCAGAAACGGCTAAGAATTTTCTATTCGCAATTCTGCTAATCTTTCGTTCGCTATTCTACTAAGCAAAGATACACTCCCGGCCTAGCGTGTGCAATGCTGCTAAAATCTGCTAGCGAGCGAACAACTCGGAATGACCCCCATTGTGCACTATTTGGATTAAATATGTAATGTGTTTTTATGGCTTTTCCATGCGATTACAAATACTACCGTAATTACTCATGCCACGTGCTAACACGCAGGACCACGGGAGCGACCATACGCAAATTGTGAATATGCGCACGCACTGCAGAACAAGTACGCGCACATCTGTGTGTAGGTTGTACGTGATGTGTGTGCTGCAATATTTTTCGACTTCGACAGTCCACTCTTTGGCAGTCACCAATAACTGCTACTAACTAATCACTAAACAGAAAATATTCCCTATACAATATATACAAGTTTGGATGATCGGGGGAGAGCGGTAGGTGGGAAATGGGTAACCTAGTGGGATAGTAAAAAGCATGTATGTATGTATGAATCAATGTCTGAGGGGCATGCATCATCGTGCCGTATATGTTCTAAATAAGCTTTGAGGTATTGCGAAGTATACATTAAATCCTTCTCATCCCGTATTAAGGGTCTGTAAATGGGCCAACAAACACTACTGAGCTCTTTTCGGCTTCTTATTCCAACAAATGGGGAGCACATTTAGTTGATGATACATGGAGGGGGAACATATGTGAATGCTACTATATGTGTATAACACCTGTCGACTATGTGTGCCATTAACTGGAGGTTGCAGAGATGAATAGAAGACACATATATAAAAATACATTCACATAAACGTTGGGTAGGGTTGACGTCTTTTCCGGTTGGATGTTTCTGGGTAAGGGGGAAACAGAGAAAAATGGTTAAAGAAACAGGCCATGAAATTAATTTGCAATCCTTATCATAACACTATCTCTATGGATGGATCATAAATCAAATCTGCTGCTGTAACAGCGCCCTCGCTCCTTAGACAGATCAGATTTGTGCTGCGCTTGCGCTGCGTTAGAATTCGAACACACCTAAATATCAGACCAATAATTATGATGATTCCCAGGATACAAAGGAGAAACTTCCCCACACTCATAATGACATTTTGAGCCCACTCTCCTAACCCTGAGAACCATTTGCGTGGGTTCAACCATAAGACCCAGCCGGTCAGTTCATTACCCACAGTCACTAAGGTAAGGTTGTGCTTCCTCCTGAACTCCCACTTCAACTGTAAGATCTCGTCCATCTTCTGATCGATGATCTCCGTGGGGACATCAGTGCTATTTGTGATATACGTACAACACTTCACGCCATATTGAATTGCCAGGGTAACACAGTACCCACCTGTCACGGCTGTAACATAATTAAGGACCATCCTATGCTGGATCAGTTCCTTCTTGTAGGCTTGCAACTCCCTTCCCGTATACCTGAAGGTGTTATCATACATCTCGGTGATATTGTCTATCAAGTTCGCTAGCGCATGCAGGGCCGGATTAACAATGGGGCGGATGGAGCTGCAGCTCCAAGCCCCCCATTGAAAATAGGCCCAGAGGATCCTCTGCAGTGCAGGCAGCCAGTGCTGAAAGGAAAAAACTATTTCCTGTCACCACATACAGTAGCTCACTCACCTCCTGATTCACCCCCACCCGAACTGGTTAGCTGTCCTGATCACCCTGAAACTGCCTTTCCGTATCCTAGGCTCCACCCCTGGGTCCATCCAAAGCTCCGCCCACATGCAGCCCAAGGCCCCGCCCCCATGCAACCCAGGCCTCCCTCATCCAAAATAAATGCTTATGGTTACCATTCCTACTGCAGTTTCCCAACTATAAAATGCCTCATGAGGAGGAGAAGGGTCTGTGTAGGAGGCTGCTGTCTTTCAGGAGAGCTGGGTCGGTGGATGTCAGAGCTGAGGGCATGCAAAACCATGTGAGTAGCAGCCCACACCAGGCCCTGAGTTCTCCTCTCTTCCTATGTAAGTGCATACCCTCAGTTTTGCGTTTTGTGTGTGTGTGTGTGTGTGTGTGTAGTAAGTGGTGTCTGTGTCAGTAAGTTTTGTGTGTGTGTGTGTATGTCAGTAAGTAGTATCTGTGTCAGTAAGTTTTGCATTGTGTGTGTGTCAGTAAGTAGTGTCTGTCAGTAAGTGGTGTCTGTGTCTGTAAGTTTTGCATTGTGTGTCAGTAAGCAGTGTCTGTCAGTAAGTTTTATGTTGTGCGTGTGTGTGTGTGTGTGTGTGTGTGTCAGTAAGTAGTGTCTGTGTCAGTAAATTTTGTGTTTTGTGTGTGTCAGCAAGTAGTGTCTGTCAGTAAGTGATGTCTGTGTCAATAAGTTTTGCAATGTGTGTGTCGGTAAGTAGTGTCTGTGTCAGTAAGTATTGTGTTGTATGTGTGTGTGTGTCAGTAAGTGGATTCTGTCAGTAAGTGTTGTGTGTGTCAGTAAGTATTGTGTTGTGTGTGTCAGTAAGTGGGTTCTGTGTCAGTAAGTTTATCTGTGTTGTGCATGTGTGTCAGTAAGTAATGTCTGTCAGTAAGGGGTGCCTGTCAGTAAGTTTGTATGTTACAATAAGGGGCACCTGTGTCAGTAAGTGGTGCCTGTGTCAGTAAGGGCCGTCTGTGTTAGTAAGTGGTGTCTGTCAGTAAATGTGTTTGTATCAGTAAGGAGTGTCTGTGTACAGTATGTAAATGTGTGTGTGTCAGTAAGTATATATCTGTGTGTTTGCGTCAGTAAGTGGAATCTGTGTTAGTAAGTGGTATCTGTCAGTAAGTGTGTCTGTCAGTAAGGGGTGTCTGTGTCAGCAAGTGTGTCAGTGTCAGTAAGAGGGGTCTTTGTCCGTAAGGGCTATCTGTGTCCATAAGAGGTGTCTGTATAGGTAAGTGGTGTCTGTCAGTAAGGGGTGTCTGTGTCCAGGGCCGCCATCAGGGGAGGGGGCTGCTGGGACAGGAGTACCTGGCCTGGATAGAGAGGAGGGCTACCTCTGGCTCCTATAGTAGGGGCTGACACTGCACTTAAGCTCTGGCTGGCCCGCAAAGGGCTCATCCTCCAGCTCGGATGTGGTCCGGTAACCACCCTCTTTTGTGTTCCCAACCAGCCTGGCAGCCCACCATGTGCAATCTGTGGATGCCTGAGATGTCCCTGGGCCAGTAGAGTGCTTGGCGGCCAGCATCATATCACTGGTGAGGACCTTTGTATTAATGTTGCCGCTGAGAGGGGAGTGTGTGTGTGTTGTGTGTGTGTGTGTTTGTGTGTGTGTGTGTGGAGGTCACTGAGAAACAGAGGGGAATGACAGTAAGGGATGTCTGTTATTAAGTATGTGTGTGTCAATAAGTGGTGTCTGTGTCCGCAAGTGCCAGCTGTCCATAAGTAGTCTGTGTCAATAAATGTTTGTGTCAGTAAGGTGCGTCAGTGTTTCTGTGTCAGTAAGTGTTCCCTCTAGAAATTGTAGAGGGCAGGGCGCCGGACTGCTGGGGCATATGTGTGCACGTGCGTCAGGAAAGGGGGCATGGCCATGCAAATTAGGGTGTGTGGTCATTGAACGTCATTTAAGTGGGCGATGTGGCCCACAGACGTTACTACAGGTGGCGTGGGTGGCCGGTGGCGTCACTGTTGGGGGCGTGCCCAAAACCTACGGAGGTACTGGGCTTTCCCCAAGCTGTCTCCCGTAGCGTGAATGGATGCTGGGAGACAGCTTGGAAGGGGACGGCTGTTTTAGCAGGGCGCCACAGAAAGGGCAGCGTGGATTTTGCACTTAAAAAATCGGGCAGGGCGTGGCGCCCTGCTTAAACAGCCTTGTGTGAACACTAAGTAAGTGGAAAATGTAATTAAGGGGCGCCTGTGCCCATAAGTGATATCTATCAGTAAGTGGTGTCTATGTCAGAAATGTGTCTGTGTAGGTGTCAGTAAGTATCAGTGTGTTAGTAGGTGGTGTGTGTCAATAAGTGTTTCAGTAAGTGTCGGTGTCAGTAAGTGGGTCTGTATCTGTATTTATGTCAGTAAGGGGTGTCAGTTGGTAAGCGGTGTCTATCTGCAAGTGTGCCTGTGTCAGTAAGTGGTATCTGCGTCAATAAGTATCTGTATCAGTAACTGTGTCCCATGAGCCCTCAGTTGCCTGTTTGCTCTGTTTCGCCCTTATCTCTGCTCCCCTTTCCCTATCTGCTCTGTATTGCCCCCATCTTTTCTAATATTTCCATACCTGCTCTGTTTTGCCCCATTGTTTCTCCCTTTCCCACCTAATTTGCATGTTGATAGTGATACAGCTCTTTGTTTCATATGGCGGTCACTGTGATGCTCTCTGTATTATATGCTGGTCACTGAGATGATTTCTGTATCATATGGTGGTCACTGTGATGCTCTGTGTATTATATGCTGGTCACTGAGATGATTTCTGTATCATATAGTGGTCACTGTGATGCTCTGTGTATTATATGCTGGTCACTGAGATTACTTCTGTATCATGGTGGTCACTGTGATGCTCTCTGTATTATATGCTGGTCACTGAGATGATTTTTGTATCACATGGTGGTCACTGATGCTCTACATTATATGCTGGTCACAAACTTTTTCTTGTTATAGCGCCACTATTCAGTTTAAGGTAGGCACTAGCTAGGACCTCCATTGAGATAGCACAGACTACACCCCCTATTTAGGCCACACCCACACCACACTGGTTACCCCCACATCACTAATCACACCACCACAGCGCTTGTCACACCTTCTGCCTAGGCACACAATAGGCCCTTTCTAAATTTCAGCTCCAGGCCCATGTGGACCTTAATCTGGCACTGAGTGCATGGATGTACCTATAATTTATAGTTCCTCTGGCAGTACGGGTGATATCTAATGCGAGAAGGAACTGAATCCCGGTTGATTCATGGATCAAATCAGAAGCTGCGTGCTCTGCCCTATCTATGAGGTGTCTCTTGATGATGTGTTCATAGTGAGTATGAGTATAAGGAGTCTGAGTGCTGCGTTGAACTTCTTTCAT
The DNA here is from genome assembly GCF_028390025.1 of Pseudophryne corroboree. Classification (NCBI taxonomy): domain Eukaryota; kingdom Metazoa; phylum Chordata; class Amphibia; order Anura; family Myobatrachidae; genus Pseudophryne; species Pseudophryne corroboree. The sequence continues at coordinate 650,554,127 of NC_086444.1, read as the reverse complement.
TTTGTCGTGGGTTATGGTCATGACCTCTGGTAGTACTCTCCCAATATAACACAATCCCTCAGAGCTTGGGGTAAGCCACTTGTACGCTTTCCTCCCACATATGAAATAGGCATCATCTGGGAGAACATAGGGGACAAAATGTAACATCACCATATTGCAAACCTTCCATGTAAAAAAAACAATCCCTAGTTCTCTCATTTGCTCAGTACAAGTATCGGGCTGGATGATATGGGCACAATACCCTGACGATACTTTCCCAACCCACATGGTCTTGCTTCCACGTGTATACCTATACCGAAAATACCTTCCACTGTTGGCTATCTTGCGTACAAGTTCAGAGTCGATAGGAATCCTATCAGCTCTGTGTGAAAAAGTCATTGTCTGGTTATTCCACGTCACTTCCCAATTTCCTGGTTTTCAGTAATTGGAAATATTAAAACACAAAAGGGACCTATCTACGTTGTACTGGTGGAGCTTCAAGCTAGGGGGCCTAGATATATTGAATTTCTTGTCCACCGGTCTCCCACCCCGTAATTCGAGTACCTCATCTATTGCTAAAGGGTATGGTACTAATCCTGACTTACTCTGTCCTTGAGGTACTTGTGAGCACACCCAACATTCTGTCTGGTTTAAGACCTTACCCACTAATGAGTGGTAATCACTCAACGGATGTTGGTCTATGTCGATATTAATGTTGGACTACCATCTCTGGATGCACCCGTCTTCGACTATGTTCTCACAATTCCTACAAATACAATATTCATCAGACAATAACCCTTCACATTGCCTCCGAGCTCCATGACTACCAGAGCGCTTACTGATACCAGCCTTTACTCAAGTGATGTGCTGCTCCTGAGATCCTACAAATTCGTACTCGCCATCAGAACCCATTCCAGATCCTTGCTCGACCTCTCTGGGACTCTCACCAAAACTGATTGTCCTGGTTTAAAAACAGAATTACTAACAGAACCCGAAACGCAGTCTCTTGGAGTAGATCCATTTCGTTAGGGGAAAGAAGGAAATTAAGAAGGAGAAAAGAAAGGAAAATGCAGGGGGGGGGGGTGAAAAAAGAAAATGGTGCGACAACCGCCTTTGATCTTGTTGTTCTCCGCGCTCAGGTGTTGTCTCAACAGTCCTGCCTCTCAGCTTTTCTGGAACAAACACTCTAGTGATACGAGGTTCTCTTTGCCTTGCTCTTTGAACACACAGTTCACTTGGAACACACAGTTCACTTCAAACACACAGTTACAAAACTACACAAACTCGATAAATGTGAGCAATAAACTACTTAGTCACAAGTTCTCTCCGGGTCAGCGACCTTCTTGCAGTGGGACGAGTGGACCCAAGTTTCTCTTTCAGTGACCTTTAGTGCTGTTGTGCTGGTTAACAAGACTTGGTACTGTCCTTCCCACCTGTCTATGAGGCAACCTGAGCGTGAAAACATTTAGAATCATCACATAATCCCCAGGCTCAATGTCATGACAATTACTGTTCGGTAGGTCGGGAATCACCAGCTTTAAATTTCTTTGTTGATTTCTCAGCTGCTGGCTCATCCTAACCAAATAGTTCATAGTCACTTCATTATTACATTTCAAATCATCCTGGGGGTCTATCATTACATGGGGTTGTCAACCAAAAAGAATTTCAAAGGGTGATAAGTTAAGCCGAGACCTGGGAGTGGTTCTGATGCTGTACAACACTAGTGGCAAAGCTTCTGGCCACAGCAATCCAGTTTCAGCCATCACTTTGCTCAGCTTGTTCTTAATTGTGCTGTTCACTCTCTCTACCTTCGCACTCGCCTGTGGTTGGTACGGAGTATGTAGCTTGCTATTAATTCCCATCAGTTTGCACATGACCTGAAAGACTTCACCTGTAAAATGGGTACCCCTATCACTTTCAATCACTCTAGGGATACCGTATCTACACACAAATTCCTGCACAATTTTCTTTGCAGTGAACGTGGCAGTATTTGTGGCAGCAGGGAACGCTTCTACCCAGTTGGAAAACACATCGATACATACTAACACATAATTAAAATTCCTACAGGGTGGTAACTGTATGAAGTCGATTTGTATTACCTGAAAAGGTCCGTCTGTAGGAGGGATATGGGATGGCTCTGTTGGTATTGTCTTACCAATATTCTTCCTCAAGCAAGTAAAACATGTCATTGATCTCTTACCTGCATGAGAAGAGAATCCTGGCGCACACCAGTAGGCTCTTACCAGCTTGCACATACCTTCTTTACCTAGATGAGTCAGACCATGTGCCGCCTCAGCTAGACTTGGAGAATATGCTCTGGGGGCAACTGGCTTACCGTGTCCACCTGTCCAAAGCCCTGAGGACTTCTGACCATACCCCTTCGACTTCCAGACCGCCTTTTCGTGTAGGGAACACAAATTTTGCATTTCAATTAGCTGTTGTGTGTTGACCGTGTTAAATGTCATCAGTGATGTGATGTTCATCTGTATGGGGGTGTTTGCTGCTGATTTAGCAGCTTCGTCTGCCCGGATGTTACCAAGTGAAATTGGGTCTTGGTTGTAAGTATGTGCTTTGCACTTGATAACAGCCGCTCTGTCTGGTTCCTGTATTGCTGTCAGAAGCCTTTTGATGTGGGACGCATGCGCTACAGGTGTGCCAGCTGCCGTCATGAAATTTCTGAGGCGCCACAGGGCCCCAAAATTATGCACCACTCCAAAGGCGTATCTAGAGTCTGTGTATATATTAACTGACTTACCTTTGGCCAATTCACATGCTCTGGTTAGGGCGACCAGCTCAGCAACTTGTGCTGAGTGCGGTGGGCCAAGGGGTTCAGCTTCTATGATACCTTCGTCATCTACAACTGCATATCCGGTGCACAAATCTCCCTATTCCGTCTGTCTGTGGCAACTACCGTCAGTGTAGAAGGTAAAATCTACTCCTCCCAGTGGGTTGTCACTGATGTCAGGTCTTGCAGTGAAAGTTTGGTTCAGGTATTCCATACAATCATGTATATCAGTATCTGCACTAAATCCTCCATCATCATTCTCATCCTGTCCAGGCACACTTGGCAAGTAGGTTGCAGGATTTAGTGAGCTGCATCTCTTAATGGTGATGTTTACAGGGGCCATCAGTGATAATTCCCACTTTGTAAACCGAGCAGATGAGACATGTCTGGTTTGGGCGGAGTTTAGTAAGGCTGATACTACATGAGGTGTATGGATGGTCAGGTCGTGTCCTAACACTATGTCCTTGCTTTTACTTACCAGCAAAGCTTTCGCTGCAACACTTCACAAGCAAGTGGGGAGAGACCGCGCTACAGTGTCCAACTGTGCACTGTAGTAAGCTACCGGTCTGCTGGCATCACCATGTCTCTGTGTTAAGACTCATGCCATGCACCCAGCACTTTCAGTACCATACAATTCGAAGGGCTTCTCATAATCTGGCATACCTAATGCAGGTGCTTGTGATCAGTGGCGGATTTAGCGGGGGGCGATTAGGGCGAACGCCCCCCCTACACATACCGGCACCGGGATGGAGGCCGGGTCCCGCCGCGGTGTTGGGAATGAGGTGGAGAGCGGTGCAGCGCGGCGGGGGAAGGGGAGAGAAAGAGAGCGTCCTGACGCGCATACAGCGGCTGAGCGGCCTCTGTTCTGACCACGCCCCCTCCTTCCTGTACGCGCGTCAGGACGCTCTCTCTCTTTCCCCGTCCTCCGCCGCGCTGCACTGCTCTCCACCTCGTTCCCAATGCCACGGCGGCACCCGGCCTCCATCCGCCTCCTCATGCTGCTGGCTGCAGCAGGTGTCACTGTCAGTGTGTATGCCATGTCTCCTACCCTCCAAACTAAAGTAAGTGTGTGTGTGTGTGTGCCCCCTCTGTGTTCCATGTCTCCCCCCTCCGCTCCTAGCTAAAGTGTATATGTCCCTGCATTATTTTGGCTAATTCAGTGTACTGTAATGTGAATTTCGGCTCATTCTACATGCTGTAATGTGAATTTCGGCTCATACATTGTGCTATGATGTGAATTTCGGCTCATTCAGTGTGCTATAATGTGAATTTTGGCTCATTCTGCGTGCTATAATGTGAATTTCGGCCCAGTCAGTGTGCTATAATGTGAATTTTGGCTCATTCTGCGTGCTATGATGTGAATTTCGGCTCATTCTGCGTGCTATAATGTAGAGATGAGCGGGTTCGGTTCCTCGGAATCCGAACCCGCCCGAACTTCATGTTTTTTTACACGGGTCCGAGCGACTCGGATCTTCCCGCCTTGCTCGGTTAACCCGAGCGCGCCCCGAACGTCATCATCCCGCTGTCGGATTCTCGCGAGGCTCGGATTCTATCGCGAGACTCGGATTCTATATAAGGAGCCGCGCGTCGCCGCCATTTTCACACGTGCATTGAGATTGATAGGGAGAGGACGTGGCTGGCGTCCTCTCCGTTTATAGAGAAGAGAGTGAGACTAGAGTAGAGAGAGACACAGTATTTACTTTAGTAATTTTGGGGAGCATTAGGAGGAGTACTACTACTTGCTGAAGTGATAGTGTGACTGTATATCTGACTTATGGGGGAGACAGTGGGGAGCAGTTAGAGTCTGAGAGCAGGAGTACATATTTTAACGTACAGTGCACACTTTTGCTGCCAGAGTGCCACACTGCCATTGTGACCACACTGACCACCAGTATATATATTGTGATTGTCTGCTTAGGAGTACTACTTGCAAGTTGCTGATAGTGTGACCAGTGACCTGACCACCAGTTTAATTAATCACCACCAGTTTAATATATATATATATATATATATATATATATATATAATTGTATATAATATATATATATATATATAATTTAGAGATGAGCGCCTGAAATTTTTCGGGTTTTGTGTTTTGGTTTTGGGTTCGGTTCCGCGGCCGTGTTTTGGGTTCGAACGCGTTTTGGCAAAACCTCACCGAATTATTTTTGTCGGATTCGGGTGTGTTTTGGATTCGGGTGTTTTTTTCCAAAAACACTAAAAAACAGCTTAAATCATAGAATTTGGGGGTCATTTTGATCCCAAAGTATTATTAACCTCAAAAACCATAATTTACACTCATTTTCAGTCTATTCTGAATACCTCACACCTCACAATATTATTTTTAGTCCTAAAATTTGCACCGAGGTCGCTGTGTGAGTAAGATAAGCGACCCTAGTGGCCGACACAAACACCGGGCCCATCTAGGAGTGGCACTGCAGTGTCACGCAGGATGTCCCTTCCAAAAAACCCTCCCCAAACAGCACATGACGCAAAGAAAAAAAGAGGCGCAATGAGGTAGCTGTGTGAGTAAGATTAGCGACCCTAGTGGCCGACACAAACACCGGGCCCATCTAGGAGTGGCACTGCAGTGTCACGCAGGATGGCCCTTCCAAAAAACCCTCCCCAAACAGCACATGACGCAAAGAAAAAAAGAGGCGCAATGAGGTAGCTGTGTGAGTAAGATTAGCGACCCTAGTGGCCGACACAAACACCGGGCCCATCTAGGAGTGGCACTGCAGTGTCACGCAGGATGGCCCTTCCAAAAAACCCTCCCCAAACAGCACATGACGCAAAGAAAAAAAGAGGCGCAATGAGGTAGCTGACTGTGTGAGTAAGATTAGCGACCCTAGTGGCCGACACAAACACCGGGCCCATCTAGGAGTGGCACTGCAGTGTCACGCAGGATGTCCCTTCCAAAAAACCCTCCCCAAACAGCACATGACGCAAAGAAAAAAAGAGGCGCAATGAGGTAGCTGTGTGAGTAAGATTAGCGACCCTAGTGGCCGACACAAACACCGGGCCCATCTAGGAGTGGCACTGCAGTGTCACGCAGGATGTCCCTTCCAAAAAACCCTCCCCAATCAGCACATGATGCAAAGAAAAAGAAAAGAAAAAAGAGGTGCAAGATGGAATTATCCTTGGGCCCTCCCACCCACCCTTATGTTGTATAAACAAAACAGGACATGCACACTTTAACCAACCCATCATTTCAGTGACAGGGTCTGCCACACGACTGTGACTGATATGACGGGTTGGTTTGGACCCCCCCCAAAAAAGAAGCAATTAATCTCTCCTTGCACAAACTGGCTCTACAGAGGCAAGATGTCCACCTCATCTTCACCCTCCGATATATCACCGTGTACATCCCCCTCCTCACAGATTATCAATTCGTCCCCACTGGAATCCACCATCTCAGCTCCCTGTGTACTTTGTGGAGGCAATTGCTGCTGGTCAATGTCTCCGCGGAGGAATTGATTATAATTCATTTTAATGAACATCATCTTCTCCACATTTTCTGGATGTAACCTCGTACGCCGATTGCTGACAAGGTGAGCGGCGGCACTAAACACTCTTTCGGAGTACACACTTGTGGGAGGGCAACTTAGGTAGAATAAAGCCAGTTTGTGCAAGGGCCTCCAAATTGCCTCTTTTTCCTGCCAGTATAAGTACGGACTGTGTGACGTGCCTACTTGGATGCGGTCACTCATATAATCCTCCACCATTCTATCAATGTTGAGAGAATCATATGCAGTGACAGTAGACGACATGTCCGTAATCGTTGTCAGGTCCTTCAGTCCGGACCAGATGTCAGCATCAGCAGTCGCTCCAGACTGCCCTGCATCACCGCCAGCGGGTGGGCTCGGAATTCTGAGCCTTTTCCTCGCACCCCCAGTTGCGGGAGAATGTGAAGGAGGAGATGTTGACAGGTCGCGTTCCGCTTGACTTGACAATTTTGTCACCAGCAGGTCTTTCAACCCCAGCAGACCTGTGTCTGCCGGAAAGAGAGATCCAAGGTAGGCTTTAAATCTAGGATCGAGCACGGTGGCCAAAATGTAGTGCTCTGATTTCAACAGATTGACCACCCGTGAATCCTTGTTAAGCGAATTAAGGGCTGCATCCACAAGTCCCACATGCCTAGCGGAATCGCTCCGTGTTAGCTCCTTCTTCAATGCCTCCAGCTTCTTCTGCAAAAGCCTGATGAGGGGAATGACCTGACTCAGGCTGGCAGTGTCTGAACTGACTTCACGTGTGGCAAGTTCAAAGGGCATCAGAACCTTGCACAACGTTGAAATCATTCTCCACTGCACTTGAGACAGGTGCATTCCATCTCCTATATCGTGCTCAATTGTATAGGCTTGAATGGCCTTTTGCTGCTCCTCCAACCTCTGAAGCATATAGAGGGTTGAATTCCACCTCGTTACCACTTCTTGCTTCAGATGATGGCAGGGCAGGTTCAGTAGTTTTTGGTGGTGCTCCAGTCTTCTGTACGTGGTGCCTGTACGCCGAAAGTGTCCCGCAATTTTTCTGGCCACCGACAGCATCTCTTGCACGCCCCTGTCGTTTTTTAAAAAATTCTGCACCACCAAATTCAAGGTATGTGCAAAACATGGGACGTGCTGGAATTTGCCCATATTTAATGCACACACAATATTGCTGGCGTTGTCCGATGCCACAAATCCACAGGAGAGTCCAATTGGGGTAAGCCATTCCGCGATGATCTTCCTCAGTTGCCGTAAGAGGTTTTCAGCTGTGTGCGTATTCTGGAAAGCGGTGATACAAAGCGTAGCCTGCCTAGGAAAGAGTTGGCGTTTGCGAGATGCTGCTACTGGTGCCGCCGCTGCTGTTCTTGCGGCGGGAGTCCATACATCTACCCAGTGGGCTGTCACAGTCATATAGTCCTGACCCTGCCCTGCTCCACTTGTCCACATGTCCGTGGTTAAGTGGACATTGGGTACAACTGCATTTTTTAGGAGACTGGTGAGTCTTTTTCTGACGTCCGTGTACATTCTCGGTATCGCCTGCCTAGAGAAGTGGAACCTAGATGGTATTTGGTAACGGGGGCACACTGCCTCAATAAATTGTCTAGTTCCCTGTGAACTAACGGCGGATACCGGACGCACGTCTAACACCAACATAGTTGTCAAGGACTCAGTTATCCGCTTTGCAGTAGGATGACTGCTGTGATATTTCATCTTCCTCGCAAAGGACTGTTGAACAGTCAATTGCTTACTGGAAGTAGTACAAGTGGGCTTACGACTTCCCCTCTGGGATGACCATCGACTCCCAGCGGCAACAACAGCAGCGCCAGCAGCAGTAGGCGTTACACGCAAGGATGCATCGGAGGAATCCCAGGCAGGAGAGGACTCGTCAGACTTGCCAGTGACATGGCCTGCAGGACTATTGGCATTCCTGGGGAAGGAGGAAATTGACACTGAGGGAGTTGGTGGGGTGGTTTGCGTGAGCTTGGTTACAAGAGGAAGGGATTTACTGGTCAGTGGACTGCTTCCGCTGTCACCCAAAGTTTTTGAACTTGTCACTGACTTATTATGAATGCGCTGCAGGTGACGTATAAGGGAGGATGTTCCGAGGTGGTTAACGTCCTTACCCCTACTTATTACAGCTTGACAAAGGGAACACACGGCTTGACACCTGTTGTCCGCATTTCTGGTGAAATACCTCCACACCGAAGAGCTGATTTTTTTGGTATTTTCACCTGGCATGTCAACGGCCATATTCCTCCCACGGACAACAGGTGTCTCCCCGGGTGCCTGACTTAAACAAACCACCTCACCATCAGAATCCTTCTGGTCAATTTCCTCCCCAGCGCCAGCAACACCCATATCCTCCTCATCCTGGTGTACTTCAACACTGACATCTTCAATCTGACTATCAGGAACTGGACTGCGGGTGCTCCTTCCAGCACTTGCAGGGGGCATGCAAATAGTGGAAGGTGCATGCTCTTCACGTCCAGTGTTGGGAAGGTCAGGCATCGCAACCGACACAATTGGACTCTCCTTGTGGATTTGGGATTTCAAAGAACGCACAGTTCTTTGCGGTGCTTTTGCCAGCTTGAGTCTTTTCAGTTTTCTAGCGAGAGGCTGAGTGCTTCCATCCTCATGTGAAGCTGAACCACTAGCCATGAACATAGGCCAGGGCCTCAGCCGTTCCTTGCCACTCCGTGTGGTAAATGGCATATTGGCAAGTTTACGCTTCTCCTCCGACAATTTTATTTTAGGTTTTGGAGTCCTTTTTTTTCTGATATTTGGTGTTTTGGATTTGACATGCTCTGTACTATGACATTGGGCATCGGCCTTGGCAGACGACGTTGCTGGCATTTCATCGTCTCGGCCATGACTAGTGGCAGCAGCTTCAGCACGAGGTGGAAGTGGATCTTGATCTTTCCCTAATTTTGGAACCTCAACTTTTTTGTTCTCCATATTTTATAGGCAGAACTAAAAGGCACCTCAGGTAAACAATGGAGATGGATGGATTGGATACTAGTATACAATTATGGACGGACTGCCACGGTTAGGTGGTATAAAAAAACCACGGTTAGGTGGTATATATTGTAATACAATTATGGATGGACGGACTGCCTGCCGAGTGCCGACACAGAGGTAGCCACAGCCGTGAACTACCGCACTGTACACTGGTTGATAAAGAGATAGTAGTATACTCGTAACAACTAGTATGACTGACTATGATGGTATAAAGAATGAAAAAAAAACCACGGTTAGGTGGTATATATTGTAATACAATTATGGATGGACGGACTGCCTGCCGAGTTCCGACACAGAGGTAGCCACAGCCGTGAACTACCGCACTGTACACTGGTTGATAAAGAGATAGTAGTATACTCGTAACAACTAGTATGACTGACTATGACGGTATAAAGAATGAAAAAAAAACCACGGTTAGGTGGTATATATTATAATACAATTATGGATGGACGGACTGCCTGCCGACTGCTGACACAGAGGTAGCCACAGCCGTGAACTACCGCACTGTACACTGGTTGATAAAGAGATAGTAGTATACTCGTAACAACTAGTATGACACTATGACGGTATAAAGAATGAAAAAAAAACCACGGTTAGGTGGTATATATTATAATAATACAATTATGGATGGACGGACTGCCTGCCGAGTTCCGACACAGAGGTAGCCACAGACGTGAACTACCGCACTGTACACTGGTTGATAAAGAGATAGTAGTATACTCGTAACAACTAGTATGACTGACTATGACGGTATAAAGAATGAAAAAAAAACCACGGTTAGGTGGTATATATTGTAATACAATTATGGATGGACGGACTGCCTGCCGAGTTCCGACACAGAGGTAGCCACAGCCGTGAACTACCGCACTGTACACTGGTTGATAAAGAGATAGTAGTATACTCGTAACAACTAGTATGACACTATGACGGTATAAAGAATGAAAAAAAAACCACGGTTAGGTGGTATATATTATAATACAATTATGGATGGACGGACTGCCTGCCGACTGCCGACACAGAGGTAGCCACAGCCGTGAACTACCGCACTGTACACTGGTTGATAAAGAGATAGTAGTATACTCGTAACAACTAGTATGACACTATGACGGTATAAAGAATGAAAAAAAAACCACGGTTAGGTGGTATATATTATAATACAATTATGGATGGACGGACTGCCTGCCGAGTGCCGACACAGAGGTAGCCACAGCCGTGAACTACCGCACTGTACACTGGTTGATAAAGAGATAGTAGTATACTCGTAACAACTAGTATGACTGACTATGACGGTATAAAGAATGAAAAAAAAACCACGGTTAGGTGGTATATATTATAATACAATTATGGATGGACGGACTGCCTGCCGACTGCCGACACAGAGGTAGCCACAGCCGTGAACTACCGCACTGTACACTGGTTGATAAAGAGATAGTAGTATACTCGTAACAACTAGTATGACTGACTATGACGGTATAAAGAATGAAAAAAAAACCACGGTTAGGTGGTATATATTATAATACAATTATGGATGGACGGACTGCCTGCCGACTGCCGACACAGAGGTAGCCACAGCCGTGAACTACCGCACTGTACACTGGTTGATAAAGAGATAGTAGTATACTCGTAACAACTAGTATGACACTATGACGGTATAAAGAATGAAAAAAAAAACCACGGTTAGGTGGTATATATTATAATACAATTATGGATGGACGGACTGCCTGCCGACTGCCGACACAGAGGTAGCCACAGCCGTGAACTACCGCACTGTACACTGGTTGATAAAGAGATAGTAGTATACTCGTAACAACTAGTATGACACTATGACGGTATAAAGAATGAAAAAAAAACCACGGTTAGGTGGTATATATTATAATACAATTATGGATGGACGGACTGCCTGCCGACTGCCGACACAGAGGTAGCCACAGCCGTGAACTACCGCACTGTACACTGGTTGATAAAGAGATAGTAGTATACTCGTAACAACTAGTATGACACTATGACGGTATAAAGAATGAAAAAAAAACCACGGTTAGGTGGTATATATTATAATACAATTATGGATGGACGGACTGCCTGCCGACTGCCGACACAGAGGTAGCCACAGCCGTGAACTACCGCACTGTACACTGGTTGATAAAGAGATAGTAGTATACTCGTAACAACTAGTATGACACTATGACGGTATAAAGAATGAAAAAAAAAACCACGGTTAGGTGGTATATATTATAATACAATTATGGATGGACGGACTGCCTGCCGACTGCCGACACAGAGGTAGCCACAGCCGTGAACTACCGCACTGTACACTGGTTGATAAAGAGATAGTAGTATACTCGTAACAACTAGTATGACACTATGACGGTATAAAGAATGAAAAAAAAACCACGGTTAGGTGGTATATATTATAATACAATTATGGATGGACGGACTGCCTGCCGACTGCCGACACAGAGGTAGCCACAGCCGTGAACTACCGCACTGTACTGTGTCTGCTGCTAATATAGACTGGTTGATAAAGAGATAGTATACAACAATATACTACTATACTGGTGGTCAGGCACTGGTCACCACTAGTCACACTGGCAGTGGCACTCCTGCAGCAAAAGTGTGCACTGTTTAATTTTAAATTAATATAATATTATGTACTCCTGGCTCCTGCTATAACAACCTGCAGTGCTCCCCAGTCTCCCCCACAATTATTATAAGCTTTTATACATTGATGTGCACAGAGCCGGATTAAGGGGGGTGCCAAGGGGGTCAGTACCCCTGGGCCCCCCTGGCATAAGGGGCCCCCCAGCCGAAGCTGCTCTGCACCGCTCTGGTGCTGCTGTTCCCTCTGCCCTGTATCAGCCGCTGACCCGTGGGGAGGGAGCCACATGAAACAGCGGCGAGCGGGACATCACACACCTGCTGGCAGCTCGGAATCCTCCCTCCCCAGCAGCCGGGAGTCTTCTCCTCCCTGCTGCAGCGTGGAGCTGGGGTGGGGGGGGGGGGGGAAAGAGAGAGAGAATAGGGGGGTGGCCCAAATGTTTTTTTGTTTTCAATGCCCGCTGTCCGGCGCTACGGCAGGCTTTCGGAGCTCCGCCCCCTTGTAGCTGTATACCGCGATTTGGGGGTCGGAGCAGAGGGGGAGGAGCTAATATGAGATCATTGTTATAGATTCACGTCATATTGGCTCCGCCCCCTCCCCGGCGACCCGCGAATCGCGGCATTTTTTCCGTGGGGGCGGGGCCTAATGGTGAACTGTGTCCCTGGCACCCAGCAATATCTCCTGGCTGTGGCATCCTCAGTCCTCACCCCTTTACTCAGGGCAGGCTTCCATGTAAGTGTGTGCACAGTTTGTGCTCTATATATGTATACTGTATGTATGTGTATATATGTTCTATTAGTGTATACAGTATGTATATGTGTATATTTTCTATGTGTGTGTATGTGTTTTATGTGTATGTTATGTATTTGTGTGTATGTGGGGGTATGAGTTCTATGTAACGTGTGTGTGTATATATATATATATATATATATATATATATATATATATAGATGCTGCGGACGGATCGGCACTCACCTAGCTGGTGATTACATGCTCCGGTGCCCTCTGGAGATCCATTTTCATAGGCGACTCTGTTCCAATCAGCGGCCCTCGGAGACTTGTAGAATATCATAAAACGTGCTTTAATAAATCATGGTGATTGTCACCATGACTTATTAAAGCACGTTTTATGATATTCTACAAGTCTCCGAGTGCCGCTGATTGGAACAGAGTCACATATATATATATATATATATATATATATATATATATATAAATTTACAAAATCGATTGGCCGCCACTCCCTCTCCTTAATCAGCAGCCGTGGTTCTCTTTACACTGCCTTCACATAACCTCCAATAGTATGGCACTCAGCGGGCTTCTTAATCACATATCACAAACGCCAGCTAGTTCAGCAACGTTTCGGGTTTTATTTACCCTTTTGTCGTATATGTGCTGTTTGACAAAGGGTAAATAAAACCCAAAACGTTGCTGAACTAGCTGGCGTTTGTGATATGTGATTAAGAAGCCCACTGAGTGACATACTTTTGGAGTATATATATATATATAATGGTCGAAGTGGGGCGGTATACAAAATGAGGAAATTAAAGTGCAGCAGGAGGCGAAGGAAGTGGCCATCCTGCTGCACATGTTGCTCCACGTCCCTGCGCGGCAGCCAGCGGCTGTGTACAGCGCTGTACTAGCTCACAGCCGCCCGCCGCCAGCCACTCACGGCAGCCAGCCTCCCACCGTTCACCACCGCCAGCCACCCGCCGCTCACCCGCAACAAATGTGGTAATGTTCCCCTGCTGTCACCTCTCTCCCTGTCGTTACCTTCCCTGTCCCTACTGTCACTCTCTCTCTCCCAGCTGTCACTGTCGTCACTCTCTCTCTCCCTGCTGTCACTGTCGTCACTCTCTCTCTCTCCCTGCTATCACTGTCGTCACTCTCTCTCCCTGTCGTTACTCTCTCTCCCTGTCGTCACTCTCTTTCCCTGCTGTCACAATTTCGGCTCATTCAGTGTGCTACAATGTGAATTTCGGCTCATTCAGTGTGCTACAATGTGAGTTTCGGCTCATTCAGTGTGCTACAATGTGAATTTCGGCTCATTCAGTGTGCTACAATGTGAGTTTCGGCTCATTCAGTGTGCTTCAATGTGAATTTCGGCTCATTCAGTGTGCTACAATGTGAATTTCGGCTCATTCAGTGTGCTACATTGTGAATTTCAGCTCAGTCAGTGTGCTACAATGTGAATTTCGGCTCATTCAGTGTGCTACAGGGTGAATTTCGGCTCATTCAGTGTGCTACAATGTGAGTTTCGGCTCATTCAGTGTGCTACAATGTGAATTTCGGCTCATTCAGTGTGCTACAATGTGAATTTCGGCTCATTCAGTGTGCTACAGGGTGAATTTCGGCTCATTCAGTGTGCTACAATGTGAGTTTCGGCTCATTCAGTGTGCTACAATGTGAATTTCGGCTCATTCAGTGTGCTACAATGTGAGTTTCGGCTCAGTCAGTGTGCTACAATGTGAATTTTGGTTCATTCAGTGTGCTAGAATGTGGATTTCGGCTCATTCAGTGTGCTACAATGTGAATTTCGGCTCATTCAGTGTGCTACAATGTGAATTTTGGTTCATTCAGTGTGCTAGAATGTGGATTTCGGCTCATTCAGTGTGCTACAATGTGAATTTCGGCTCATTCAGTGTGCTACAATGTGAATTTCGGCTCATTCAGTGTGCTACAGGGTGAATTTCGGCTCATTCAGTGTGCTACAATGTGAGTTTCGGCTCATTCAGTGTGCTACAATGTGAATTTCGGCTCATTCAGTGTGCTACAATGTGAGTTTCGGCTCAGTCAGTGTGCTACAATGTGAATTTTGGTTCATTCAGTGTGCTAGAATGTGGATTTCGGCTCATTCAGTGTGCTACAATGTGAATTTCGGCTCATTCAGTGTGCTACAATGTGAATTTTGGTTCATTCAGTGTGCTAGAATGTGGATTTCGGCTCATTCAGTGTGCTACAATGTGAATTTCGGCTCATTCAGTGTGCTATAATGTGAATTTCGGCTCATACCGTGTGCTATAATGTGAATTTCAGCTCGTACCGTGTGCTATTAAGGTGAAAGGGGCACCAGTACTAGATAGTTTAAGGGGTTCTACTACACTGGTCACGCCCCCTTTTGTGTTACCCCCCCCCCCTTTTTGTGTGACCGCACCCCCTGCGCGTGCATAATTGTGTCCTTGACTTTTGCATACCTTCACTTCAAAATTTCCACCTCGACCACTGTATCTATCTATCTATCTATCTATATATATATATATATCTACACACACACACACACACACACACACACACACACACACACACACACACACACGTGCGTGCATCAAAGGAAACCCCCTTCTGAATCCTGCTTTTGCCCCTGCGGATGGTGGTTGCTGGTGGGGGGCCCCCTGTCTTGGGTGCCCTGGGCCCCCCAAGGGCTTAATCCGGCCCTGGATGTGCAGCACACTGGGCTGAGCTGAGTGCACACAGACTGAGTCACACTGTGTGACTGCTGTGTATCGTTTTTTTCAGGCAGAGAACGGATATAGCAGAGAACGGATATATTAAATAAAAGTTAACTTAACAACAACTGCACTGGTCACTGTGGTAAGCTCTGTCTGCACAATCTCTCTCTCTCTCTCTCTCTTCTAATCTATTCTAATGGAGAGGACGCCAGCCACGTCCTCTCCCTATCAATCTCAATGCACGTGTGAAAATGGCGGCGACGCGCGGCTCCTTATATAGAATCCGAGTCTCGCGAGAATCCGACAGCGTCATGATGACGTTCGGGCGCGCTCGGGTTAACCGAGCAAGGCGGGAAGATCCGAGTCGCTCGGACCCGTGAAAAAAAAAGTGAAGTTCGTGCGGGTTCGGATTCAAAGAAACCGAACCCGCTCATCTCTAATATAATTGTATACCACCTACCCGTGTTTTTTTTTCTTTTTTCTTTCTTCTTGATACATACTACTATAGTAGCTTACTGTAGCAGTCTGCGGTGCTGCTGAGCGGACAGTGTCCAGCAGGTCCGTCATCAGTCATTACATAATAAATATATATACCTGTCCGGCTGCAGTACTAGTGATATTATATATATATATATTAATTTCATCTCATTATCATCCAGTCTATATTAGCAGCAGACACAGTACGGTAGTCCACGGCTGTAGCTACCTCTGTGTCAGCAGTCGCTGGTCCATCCATAATTGTATACCACCTACCCGTGTTTTTTCTTTTTCTTTCTTCTTGATACATACTACTACAGTAGCTTACTGTAGCAGTCTGCGGTGCTGCTGAGCTGACAGTGTCCAGCAGGTCCGTCATCAGTCATTACATAATAAATATATATACCTGTCCGGCTGCAGTACTAGTGATATTATATATATATATTAATTTCATCTCATTATCATCCAGTCTATATTAGCAGCAGACACAGTACGGTAGTCCACGGCTGTAGCTACCTCTGTGTCGGCAGTCGCTGGTCCATCCATAATTGTATACCACCTACCCGTGTTTTTTTTTTTTCTTTCTTCTTGATACATACTACTATAGTAGCTTACTGTAGCAGTCTGCGGTGCTGCTGAGCTGACAGTGTCCAGCAGGTCCGTCATCAGTCATTACATAATAAATATATATACCTGTCCGGCTGCAGTACTAGTGATATTATATATATATATATTAATTTCATCTCATTATCATCCAGTCTATATTAGCAGCAGACACAGTACGGTAGTCCACGGCTGTAGCTACCTCTGTGTCGGCAGTCGCTGGTCCATCCATAAGTATACTAGTATCCATCCATCTCCATTGTTTACCTGAGGTGCCTTTTAGTTGTGCCTATTAAAATATGGAGAACAAAAATGCTGAGGTTCCAAAATTAGGGAAAGATCAAGATCCACTTTCACCTCGTGCTGAAGCTGCTGCCACTAGTCATGGCCGAGACGATGAAATGCAAGCAACGTCGTCTGCCAAGGCCGATGCCCAATGTCATAGTACAGAGCATGTAAAATCCAAAACACCAAATATCAGTAAAAAAAGGACTCCAAAATCTAAAATAAAATTGTCGGAGGAGAAGCGTAAACTTGCCAATATGCCATTTACCACACGGAGTGGCAAGGAACGGCTGAGGCCCTGGCCTATGTTCATGGCTAGTGGTTCAGCTTCACATGAGGATGGAAGCACTCAGCCTCTCGCTAGAAAAATGAAAAGACTCAAGCTGGCAAAAGCACCGCAAAGAACTGTGCGTTCTTCGAAATCCCAAATCCACAAGGAGAGTCCAATTGTGTCGGTTGCGATGCCTGACCTTCCCAACACTGGACGTGAAGAGCATGTGCCTTCCACCATTTGCACGCCCCCTGCAAGTGCTGGAAGGAGCACCCGCAGTCCAGTTCCTGATAGTCAGATTGAAGATGTCAGTGTTGAAGTACACCAGGATGAGGAGGATATGGGTGTTGCTGGCGCTGGGGAGGAAATTGACAAGGAGGATTCTGATGGTGAGGTGGTTTGTTTAAGTCAGGCACCCGGAGAGACACCTGTTGTCCGTGGGAGGAATAGGGCCGTTGACATGCCTGGTGAAAATACCAAAAAAATCAGCTCTTCGGTGTGGAAGTATTTCACCAGAAATGCGGACAACATTTGTCAAGCCGTGTGTTGCCTTTGTCAAGCTGTAATAAGTAGGGGTAAGGACGTTAACCACCTCGGAACATCCTCCCTTATACGTCACCTGCAGCGCATTCATAATAAGTCAGTGACAAGTTAAAAAACTTTGGGCGACAGCGGAAGCAGTCCACTGACCAGTAAATCCCTTCCTCTTGTAACCAAGCTCACGCAAACCACCCCACCAACTCCCTCAGTGTCAATTTCCTCCTTCCCCAGGAATGCCAATAGTCCTGCAGGCCATGTCACTGGCAATTCTGACGAGTCCTCTCCTGCCTGGGATTCCTCCGATGCATCCTTGCGTGTAACGCCTACTGCTGCTGGCGCTGCTGTTGTTGCTGCTGGGAGTCGATGGTCATCCCAGAGGGGAAGTCGTAAGCCCACTTTTACAACTTCCACCAAGCAATTGACTGTCCAACAGTCCTTTGCGAGGAAGATGAAATATCACAGCAGTCATCCTGTTGCAAAGCGGATAACTGAGGCCTTGACAACTATGTTGGTGTTAGACGTGCGTCCGGTATCCGCCGTTAGTTCACAGGGAACTAGACAATTTCTTGAGGTAGTGTGCCCCCGTTACCAAATACCATCTAGGTTCCACTTCTCTAGGCAGGCGATACCGAGAATGTACACGGACGTCAGAAAAAGACTCACCAGTGTCCTAAAAAATGCAGTTGTACCCAATGTCCACTTAACCACGGACATGTGGACAAGTGGAGCAGGGCAGGGTCAGGACTATATGACTGTGACAGCCCACTGGGTAGATGTATGGACTCCCGCCGCAAGAACAGCAGCGGCGGCACCAGTAGCAGCATCTCGCAAACGCCAACTCTTTCCTAGGCAGGCTACGCTTTGTATCACCGGTTTCCAGAATACGCACACAGCTGAAAACCTCTTACGGCAACCGAGGAAGATCATCGCGGAATGGCTTACCCCAATTGGACTCTCCTGTGGATTTGTGGCATCGGACAACGCCAGCAATATTGTGTGTGCATTAAATATGGGCAAATTCCAGCACGTCCCATGTTTTGCACATACCTTGAATTTGGTGGTGCAGAATTTTTAAAAAAACGACAGGGGCGTGCAAGAGATGCTGTCGGTGGCCAGAAGAATTGCGGGACACTTTCGGCGTACAGGCACCACGTACAGAAGACTGGAGCACCACCAAAAACGCCTGAACCTGCCCTGCCATCATCTGAAGCAAGAAGTGGTAACGAGGTGGAATTCCACCCTATATATGCTTCAGAGGTTGGAGGAGCAGTAAAAGGCCATTCAAGCCTATACAATTGAGCACGATATAGGAGGTGGAATGTACCTGTCTCAAGCGCAGTGGAGAATGATTTCAACGTTGTGCAAGGTTCTGCAACCTTTTGAACTTGCCACACGTGAAGTCAGTTCAGACACTGCCAGCCTGAGTCAGGTCATTCCCCTCATCAGGCTTTTGCAGAAGAAGCTGGAGGCATTGAAGGAGGAGCTAAAAGGGAGCGATTCCGCTAGGCATGTGGGACTTGTGGATGGAGCCCTTAATTCGCTTAACAAGGATTCACGGGTGGTCAATCTGTTGAAATCAGAGCACTACATTTTGGCCACCGTGCTCGATCCTAGATTTAAAACCTACCTTGGATCTCTCTTTCCGGCAGACACAAGTCTGCTGGGGTTCAAAGACCTGCTGGTGACAAAATTGTCAAGTCAAGCGGAACGCGACCTGTCAACATCTCCTCCTTCACATTCTCCCGCAACTGGGGGTGCGAGGAAAAGGCTCAGAATTCCGAGCCCACCCGCTGGCGGTGATGCAGGGCAGTCTGGAGCGACTGCTGATGCTGACATCTGGTCCGGACTGAAGGACCTGACAACGATTACGGACATGTCGTCTACTGTCACTGCATATGATTCTCTCCCCATTGAAAGAATGGTGGAGGATTATATGAGTGACCGCATCCAAGTAGGCACGTCAGACAGTCCGTACTTATACTGGCAGGAAAAAGAGGCAATTTGGAGGCCCTTGCACAAACTGGCTTTATTCTGCCTAAGTTGCCCTCCCACAAGTGTGTACTCCGAAAGAGTGTTTAGTGCCGCCGCTCACCTTGTCAGCAATCGGCGTACGAGGTTACTTCCAGAAAATGTGGAGAAGATGATGTTCATTAAAATGAATTATAATCAATTCCTCCGTGGAGACATTGACCAGCAGCAATTGCCTCCACAAAGTACACAGGGAGCTGAGATGGTGGATTCCAGTGGGGACGAATTGATAATCTGTGAGGAGCGGGATGTACACGGTGATATATCGGAGGATGATGATGAGGTGGACATCTTGCCTCTGTAGAGCCAGTTTGTGCAAGGAGAGATTAATTGCTTCTTTTTCGGTGGGGGTCCAAACCAACCCGTCATTTCAGTCACAGTCGTGTGGCAGACCCTGTCACTGAAATGATGGGTTGGTTAAAGTGTGCATGTCCTGTTTATACAACATAAGGGTGGGTGGGAGGGCCCAAGGACAATTCCATCTTGCACCTCTTTTTTCTTTCATTTTTATTTGCGTCATGTGCTGTTTGGGGAGTGTTTTTTGGAAGGGCCATCCTGCGTGACACTGCAGTGCCACTCCTAGATGGGCCAGGTGTTTGTGTCGGCCACTAGGGTCGCTTAGCTTACTCACACAGCTACCTCATTGCGCCTCTTTTTTTCTTCTTTGCGTCATGTGCTGTTTGGGGAGTGTTTTTTGGAAGGGCCATCCTGCGTGACACTGCAGTGCCACTGCTAGATGGACCAGGTGTTTGTGTCGGCCACTAGGGTCGCTTATCTTACTCACACAGCTACCTCATTGCGCCTCTTTTTTTCTTTGCGTCATGTGCTGTTTGGGGAGTGTTTTTTGGAAGGGCCATCCTGCGTGACACTGCAGTGACACTCCTAGATGGGCCAGGTGTTTGTGTCGGCCACTAGGGTCGCTTATCTTACTCACACAGCTACCTCATTGCGCCTCTTTTTTTCTTTGCGTCATGTGCTGTTTGGGGAGTGTTTTTTGGAAGGGCCATCCTGCGTGACACTGCAGTGCCACTCCTAGATGGGCCAGGTGTTTGTGTCGGCCACTAGGGTCGCTTAGCTTAGTCATCCAGCGACCTCTTTGCAAATTTTAGGACTAAAAATAATATTGTGAGGTGTGAGGTATTCAGAATAGACTAAAAATTTGTGGATATTATGGTTTTTGAGGTTAATAATACTTTGGGATCAAAATGACCCCCAAATTCTATGATTTAAGCTGTTTTTTAGTGTTTTTTGAAAAAAACACCCGAATCCAAAACACACCCGAATCCGACAAAAAAAATTCGGTGAGGTTTTGCCAAAATGCGGTCGAACCCAAAACACGGCCGCGGAACCGAACCCAAAACCAAAACACAAAACCCGAAAAATTTAAAGTGCACATCTCTACTATAATGTGAATTTCGGCTCATTCAGTGTGCTATAATGTGAATTTCGGCTCATTCAGTGTGCTATAACGTGAATTTCGGCTCATTCAGTGTGCTATAACGTGAATTTTGGCTCATTCTGCGTGCAATAACGTGAATTTTGGCTCATTCTGCTTGCTATAATGTGCATTTCGTCTCATTCTGCGTGCTATGATGTGCATTTCGGCTCATTCTGCGTGCTATGATGTGCATTTCGGCTCATTCTGCGTGCTATGATGTGCATTTCGGCTCATTCAGTTTGATATAATGTGCATTTCGGCTCATTCTGCGTGCTATGATGTGCATTTCGGCTCATTCTGCGTGCTATGATGTGCATTTCGGCTCATTCAGTGTGCTATGATGTGCATTTCGGCTCATTCAGTGTGCTACAATGTGAATTTCGGCTCATTCTGCGTGCTATAACGTGAATTTTGGCTCATTCTGCATGCTATAATGTGAATTTCGTCTCATTCTGCGTGCTATAATGTGAATTTCGGCTCATACAGTGTGCTATAATGTGAATTTCGGCTCATTCAGTGTGCTATAATGTGAATTTTGGCTCATTCTGCGTGCTATAACGTGAATTTTGGCTCATTCTGCGTGCTATAATGTGAATTTCGGCTCATACAGTGTGCTATAATGTGAATTTTGGATCATACTGTGTGCTACAATATGAATTTCAGCTCATACAGTGTGCTATAATGTGAATTTCGGCTCATTCTGTGTGCTGTAGAAACAGAATTTGTCGGCAGATAAGAACCACTTGGCCCATCTAGTCTGCCCCTTTTTTTTTTTTACATTATTTTTTACCTCTAACCTTATCTGATCCTTATTTCTTTGTAAGAATATCCTTACGTCTATCCCATGCATGTTTAAATTGCCCTACTGTCTTAGCCTCTACCACCCCTGATGGAAGGAATGGTGATTCGCCAGTCTGTATCACCAGTGCGCAGGGTTCTCTCCACTAACTGGCAACATTTTATTAGTAATGGCAACAATAGGAAATTTAGAAGCGAACGGGAAGGGCATTACTAAGTGGGAGGGGCTATGATTAGGGGGAGGAGTCATAATTCTTAAACCGCCCCCCCCCTAAAAGTTAAGTCTAGATCCGCCACTGCTTGTGATAGACACTGTTTGAGTCTCTCAAACGCCAGTTTGGACTCATCTGTGTGAGAGATCCATTCCAGTTTGTTCGAAGAGACCATTTCTTGCAAAGATAAAGCCAATATAGAGAACCCTGGAATCCAGTTTCGACAGTACCCACACATTCCAAGGAAAGTGCGGATCTGTCGCTGAGTTTGTGGCAGAGTCATGTCGCAAATCGCCTGTATTCTATCAGCGGTGAGGTGTCTAAGTCCTTGTGTCAAGCAGTGTCCCAAATATTTGACCCTGGTCCGGCACAACTGCAACTTATCCTTTGAAACCTATTGTCCTGTATGGGAAAGATGAAACAGAAGCTGTTTCGTATCTTTCAAGGACGATTCGAGTGAGTCAGAACACAACAACAAGTCATCGACATACTGTATTAACACTGATCCACTCTCAGGTTGAAAGGATTGTAAACAGTCATGCAAGGCCTGGGAGATAATACTCGGGCTGTCAATGAAACCTTGGGGAAGATGAGTCCAGGTGTACTGTACTCCCCTGTACGTAAAGGCAAAGAGGTATTGGCTGTCAGGGTGAAGAGGGACAGAAAAGAAAGCAGAACAGAGGTCAATGACAGTGAAGAATTTTGCAGTTGAGGAAATTTGCATAAGGATGACAGCTGGATTGAGCACTACGGGGAATTGGCTCTCAACTATTTTGTTTATCCCCCTTAGATCCTGTACTAGCCAGTAACCCCTCCCCCCACTCTTTTTCACTGGGAAGATGGGACTATTGGCGGTGCTGGACGTCCTGACTAGGATGCCCTGCTGTAGCAGCCGCTCTATGATGGGGTACACTCCTAATTATACCTCTGGCTTCAGAGGATACTGAGGTATTTTTGGAGCTATCCTACCATCTTTTACTTGTACTGCTACTGGAGCTACATTTGCCATCAATCCAGTGTCCTGTCCATCTTTGGTCAAAAGGAACCCTGTATTTGCGAGATCATTTCCTCTACCTTTGATGGACATGTGTCTATAACAGTAGAATGCGACATTAGCCTTTGAGGGGTGTCTAGTATATCTTTCACTTCTTGAGCTTGGTTCTCAGGTATATCCAAGAAGACACCCTCAGGAGTACAGTATATGACACACCGCATTTTACACAATAAGTCTCTGCCGAGTCGATTAGTCGGAGCCAATGCAGCCAACAGAAAAGAATGTTTGGTTTGCAAGGGCCCTATCGTAATCTCTGCAGGTCTACTCAAAGGGTATTGTTGCACCGTTCCTGTTACTCCCATTGCTGAAATTGTTTTACCCGTGGTTTTTACACCTGATGTGGAATTCAACACTGATCTGGCCGCCCCTGTATCTACAAGGAAAGGTAATGGTACACCAGTTACATCAACCATGACCTCAGGTTCACTACCAAGGCTAGTAATCAACTTCACTGGCTGCAGACTACAGGTGTGGCCCAACCCCTATTGTGTAGTGAGACCTCCCGCAGCGCATTGGCAGCTACAATATGTGAGGGGGGTAGCTGTGATTTTTCGGAGGCCTGCCAGTCCCTCCTCGGTGGGTACCTTCTTGTTTCCCCTCTATGTGGCTCATAATCTCTTCTATATGGTCCCTGATCCCAATTATGTGAATTGTAGTATGGCTCGTATTCAGGTCTAGGGGGTCTATATACATTATGTGTCCCTTTATTCCTACAGTCCCTTGCAAAATGTCCTTCCTTATTACAATAGAAGCATACTATTGACCGTGACTTACCATCAGGGGTCTTGGGTTTTGGCTGATGTGACTTTGCTGTAAGAGCCTGTATACTTACCGTCATCAGCTTATCTCCGTGTGACTCCCTGTGCTTACTGATGTTCCGATCATGCTCGACAGCGGACTCTCTCAACGCAGCCACCGAGATACCTCTCCAATTAGGTAGAGAGGTTTGTACCCTTGCCCTCAGTGCCTCCTTTAACCCGTCCATTAATACAGAAACAGCTACCTCCCTGTGATGTGCATTATCCTTAATATCCGCAATCCCAGTGTATCTAGCTATTTCCTGCAGTGCTCGATGGAAATATTCGGATGCCATTTCACCTTCTTTTTGTCTTATGGAGAAGATTTTATTCCATTTAACAACAGTAGGGAAATACACTCCTAATTGCAGGTTGATTTGCCGTACATTCTCCTGATTGTATTCATCAGTGAGAGGTACCTCTGCATCTAACTTACAATCCGTTATGAATTTCGTGATGTCAATATTTGAGGGTAGACACACTCGTAGCACTGTTCACCAATCTTTATTTGTGGGCTCGTGGTCGTTACCTAGCTCTTTAATGAACCTCTGGCATCCGACTAGATCTTTTCTGGGATCGGGGAATTCTGACATAATTGACCTTAACTCTGCTCGGGACCAGGGACAATGCATGGCAATGTTCCTGATGGGAGTCACCCCCTGAGTGTCAGTTTTCCTGTTGGGAACTGCAATCACCCTGACAGGATTTAATTCAACTACGTCATTCTGGCTTGACTCTATAATGCGGGGAGCTATTGTCTCTGCATAGTGTATGGTGCCGTACTTACCTGTGGACACAACCTCACTTATCCCTCCGCTAGGGGGCCTCACTACTACTCTTGGTGGTTGGACCTGCCCACCTGGGTATCCTGTATGTTGGCTGCTAGAGAGAGTGCCGATATCGTGCTGGGCTCATCTTCCTGCTCACAATCCTGAGGAAAATTTAAGATGGGATACAACTGGCAAGGGTTAGGGTTAACACATTTATCTATCACTTTCCTATCTTTTACTGATGCACCATTGCTTGTAGCCAACTTCTCCCCATCAATATATGGTGGTGGTGGTGCGCTCGCATCGCTTTCCCGCTAGATTTGGAACTTGCTGTGCAAGCCAGTTCCTTCTGCATCTCCCCCTCTTGCTGCCACAGGTTTAAACAATTTGTATGTCTGACCCTTTGTTTACTGGATTTAATCAGACATACTTTAATCCTTACGTTCTGTAACACCTCTGATTCAAAGCTGCCAACCTTTTGGAATGGGGCCCTATCTTCCGCAGTCATACGTACCCACTCATTGCAAAAAGTCTCCGTGTGTGAACCATATTTTTCACACATAATAAACCTTGCTGACCCTTTCGGTCCCAACTCTTCAGCCTGAACCCTAGCTACCAAACGCCCACTGCTTGTGCAATTGGATCCCATCGCGGACTTTTTGCCAATAAATGCAATCCCCAATGCACACCGCAAATAGACAGTGAAAGACACCTAGCGCTTTCACTCGCTCCTTCTCCGCTGACGTACCACGACTCACTCAAATAGTGACCACCGTGTACCCAGTGAGGCCCTAACTAGCTTCTATTCACTGGAAGTTTTAGGAGTAACTTACCTTTTCCAGCGAATATCCGCCGTTGAAGATTTTCCTGAGAGACCAGCGAAATCTTTCCTTTTTGACTTACACAAATCACGCTTGCGTATGCCCTACACAGCGCTAATGATACAGTGATTTTACGCAAAAGCTCGTAGAAGGGGTATCAAGTTGCGCCATGTATCGCACCCACAAACATGCGGTCCAATCGCACAGCGTATAGGTACTTGTTACCTATCCGCCCTACGACCACTGGAATCGAATCACAAGCTGTGAAACCTCAGCCGGAGCTTAATACAAAACCTTTAAACTTCAATTCGCAATTTCTATACTTCTGCACAATGCACAATTCTATATCACGCTCCTCTACAAATCACCTCACGATTTGCGTATTATCGCTACCCTTATTAACATGAATCAGCCGCCTCACGCCACCAACTCTGCACTCACTTGGTGTACCCACGGGACACGAATTTCCGGGCTTCAAATCCTCTTACTCCACTTTCACTCACTCAAATACACCTTGTTTTTCTTTTCTGTACAGAACATTTTTACTCCCTTTAGGTCAGTAGCTTTTTTCCAGAGGTGCTTACAGTTTTTAAACTAAATTTTAGAGTAACCTGCTTTTGAAATCGGATAGTTATGTGCTATTGTATTAAATGTATACTATCCCGCATTTAATTGAACAAATATCGTGTAATTTGTACTTAGCGTCCGTATTCCTACGCAACCTTGCGTAAACACGCAACCAGCGTGCCTTTTACGCCATGATTGCTCTCCTGTACTTTGTCCGGACCACGTGTACAAACGTACGTCCGCAATAAAACAAATCACACAATCACTATAAATGTGAGCAATACAAACTATAATCGCCCACAAACACAACCCACACTTGTTCCGTGTAAAACCCTTTATGACTGGGCCAGAACTGCGTTTTGTGTTTTTATAATTACTCCCTTAAATACATTTACTTCAAATTTATCTATATAGCAAACAAATGTATCCGATTTCACACAGGTTTAGAAATGACTAATAACCTATGGCAACACTATGTGGGGGAAGTATGCAAAATATTGGTACGCTTTGTTACGCTTTTGGCGCCCAAAAAAAAATGACACAGATTTTTAAATAACTTTTTTCCTGTTTACCTACGGGTTCTATCAGCACCTCTGCAGACCAGACAGAGCAGACGCAATCTAACAGCACACAAATAGGGTTTTTAGAACATCCACCAACCAGGAAAAGGTTTAACGTAGATATCTTTCCACCCTTTGCTTATAGATGAAAGTCTGCTATGACCTGCTAGCCTGTGAGCATGTGAAAACCGGATCGAGCCCCCAATTGTAAACGTTGATTTACTTACTGGACTAAAAGCGGCACTTGAAAAATACATTCAATACACTTCAGATGGAGCCGCTGCGGCCGCTGTAATCAATCCTTAGCCAACTTACTTTTTTACCCAGTTTGCGTACAAAGCCCTGTACCATGTATGCACTTTGCATACAAACGCCGCGATGGTCGTACAAAGACACGCCGTGAGCACTTTGCAGCTACACGTGTGACTAGATTACACTTATATAACACTAGCAGGGAAAGAGAGACACAACACCAATTTGTATTTCAAAGACTATGTTGGGATCTGACCCACCAACGGTTCTTTACTAGCAGGGGGTTACAATAATAACAATACAATACAATAAGAAAATGGCTACAGTCAATGGTATATACGTTTGGTTTCACCTGCGCTTCCCAGTCCGGTCCTCAGTCATCAAGGTAGATGACCTTCAGAGATTGAGAGAGTGACCTGGCTATTAATACAGTTGTCCAAAACCTATCATAATGGAAACTGTAATCTCTTTGTCCATTGGACACAGGGATGGTCATTTACAGTACAGGAGAGGTCATAGGTCAGTTTAAATAGGTGGGTGATGTCTGGTCCAGGTGCAGTTGCAGATGTTATCCTCTGGGTTCCCACCGCATATCAAGTGTACAGTAATTATTTATATTTTGCTCCTGCGCATAACTATTCTCAGGAGCGTGCGATCTTCTGCAAACTAACACCGGAATATTGCTCTTAAAATACCCTACAGCTGGATACCAAACACCACCTTATAACCTAGTTCTGTCCCCTCCTATCCTGTAAAGGTGAATCCCTTTGTTCTTATACCATTTAAACAAGTGTAACTCGGTGTGGTGCAGGGAAACTATGTGTACATTGTGCACTATTTGGATTAAATATGTAATGTGTTTTTATGGGTTTTCCATGCGATTACAAATACTACCGTAATTTCTCATACCACGCACTAACACGCAGGACCGCGGGAGCGACCATACGCAAATTGTGAATATGCTCACGCACGGCAGAACAAGTACGCGCATGGAAGCCATATGTGTGTAGTTTGTACGTGATGTGTGTGCTGCAATATTTTTCGACTTTGACACGGCCTTCTCCTCTCTTAAAATGCCCATGGCACTGTAAATGTGCCTCTTTGCCCAAATGGAACCAATAAAGTACAGATCTCCTTCTGGGCATACATAGAAGGAAGAGGCGATTGTGATATTTCATGATCATGCTTGGAGGCAGCCTTAAGTTCCACAGAGTTGCTCTCAGCCATTATTTTTGCCTCTGCGAGACAGTTTGATGACCATCGGTAAACGACAAGATAATCAGATACCCAATCAGATGCACTGCACATGTGTCGCTATGGTTACCGGTAGGCAGGGCTTAAAGTGGTGGAGACGTG
This sequence comes from Pseudophryne corroboree, assembly GCF_028390025.1. NCBI lineage: Eukaryota > Metazoa > Chordata > Amphibia > Anura > Myobatrachidae > Pseudophryne > Pseudophryne corroboree. The sequence goes on along the minus strand of NC_086444.1, from coordinate 650,525,986 downwards.
GTGAAACTCATTCCCCCCATCAGAGCTAGGGCCGGTGCCTTGCCTCTCATAATTTATAAAGGGACAGTGCAGTTTGCAAAAAAAGGGGTGTGTTCTCACAAGGGATGTAGTAACACAATAGTATACCCAATTCAAATGACACCACACAGTAGCACAATATTATTCACATTACGCTGCAAGCAGTGCCCCTAATTCATATTTTTTATTTATCTTATGACACACAGTAGTGCACAGTAGTGCCCCTTAGGCACGTTATGTCACTCAGTAGTGCCCTTTATTCATGTTACGCTACCCCTTATACAAATTATGCCACACAGTAATGCCCCTTATACACAATGCTCACAGTAGTACCTCTTATACACAAATCTTACAGTAGTAGGACCCCTTACACATAATGCCCACAGTAGCAGTGCCGCTTATACACAAAATGCACAGAAGAGTAGTGGCCTTTACACATAATGCCCACAGAAGTGCCACTTATAAACAGAATGGCCACAATGCAGAATGGCCACAGTAGTGCACCTTATACACATAATGCCAACAGAGGTAGAGCACCTTATACACATGGGGCAAGATTCTATTGATATATCATGCCAGGGTGTGGTATTGAAGGTTGAAAGTAACTAGGTCGACAATGTCTAGGTTGACCACTATTGGTCGACAGTAACTAGGTCGACAGGGTGTCTAGGTTGACAGGGTCTTTAGGTTGACATGTTCTAGGTCGACAGGTCAAAAGGTCGACATGAGTTTTTTATGTTATTTTGGTGTCGTTTTCTTCGTAGAGTGACCGGGAACCCCAATTAGTGCACCGCATCCCCTCCCATGGCTCGCTTCGCTCGCCATGCTTCGGGCATGGTGCCTTCGCTCCGCTACCGCTTCGCTCAGCACAGATTACCGTTCCAATCGTAGTCCACGTGGATCGTTAAGTATGAAAAGGTTAATTTGTTTTAAAAAAAACCCTCATGTCGACCTTTTGACCTGTCGACCTAGAACATGTCGACCTAAAGACACTGTTGACCTAGACACCCTGTCGACCTAGTTACTGTCGACCAATAGTGGTCGACCTAGACATTGTCTACCTAGTTACTGTAGACTTAGAGACCGGATCCCATCATGCCCGATCTCCCATCTTTAGTGATGGGAGAAAGCATGGCCATATACAATTGTCCTCTTTTACCGCCCCTATTGCACCCATAGCAGTCAGGTTTAGCTGTGTAAAGCAGCTAAACACAACTAAAGTTATGGGCGCGATCATGATAAGTCCCATTTGGGCACCCAAACAGGTCACTTTTCAACCATTTCAGCTCGCCACCCTTGGGAGTATTGAGTGGAAATGCTGATGTTGCGCCCATCGACAGTATCATTTGAATTGGTGCTGGTGGGTGTGATAGGGGCCCGCAACCTTTGAATTCCACCCATAATGCCCACAATAGAGCCCCTTATACACATCTCTGCCTCTGTCACTCCAGCAGCTTCCCCAACTCTCTGTGTCCCCCAGCCCCCTCTCACCTTGTCTTCAGCAACCACAGAGCCTACTCCTCTTCATGGTTTTTTCTTCACTTCAGCAGCAATGACGGCAAGACATCACATATGCCGTGATGAAAAAGGAAGCCGCTGGGACCTGAGGTGGGGACAAACCCTGCCCAACAGATAGAGTGTGTGTGAGTACCTGGAGGGGTTGGGCACTGGCAGATCAGGATCATGGAGCCCCCAGCACCTGAGGAAGGGGGAGGTGACTGCAGCTCATTTGTGACGCTAGCGCTCCACACATTATCTATTGGGTGGTGAGGTGGGCTTTTCTGTTTTAGAATTACTGTACAGGGCCGTGGCAGAGGTGGAACTAGTTCCACCTAACATTACAGGTGATGGAACCCAGATGGAATAGCACAGACATCCATCAGAAGCTATGATCTCTTGGACATTCTGAGCAACCACAGGGTCGCGCAAATGTCCAATTATGTGGATGATGTCCACTTCACAGTTTGACTATTTGCACACCACACTGGATTATAGAGACAAAACCAGCAGAAGTCTCAGTAGACAGCCCATCGCTGCGGCATTAGCATAAATTCACAGTATTGTTGTAGCCACTACTTTATTAGCAACCACCTCTCAATCAGGCCCTCTGATGCTGTTTATCTGGAGGATTTTTCCTTCTCGTTTTGGAAATACGGCATTCTTATCACAGTGCTTGATGTAATGCCCATTTCTGTTAATTTAAACTATATTGTAATATACAGTACTACATTATGAAGCAGTATATTATAGGTAATCTTATAAAGTTGGTTTTTGGTTGAAATACAGTAACATGTTATTATAATCAGTTATTGGTGAATGGACAGCACATCAAAATCAAACCCTTGGACTCCATTAAAATCTGTAAGGTAATAACTTAAGGTCTTGAACTTGTTGATTGTACAAAAGGGGCTCCGGAGTTGACATTCATTACGTCGACAGTCATTAGGTCGACCCCAAATTGTTGACAGACAAAATGTTGACATGAACAAAATGTCGACATATGAAAGGTCGGCACTGGAAAAGGTCAACAGGTTCAAAAGGTTGACAATTTCATATGGTTGACATGACATTGGAAGACACACATATGGTTGACACATGTTTTTTGGGAGTTTTTCATGTTTTTTGTCTTTTTCCTTTCCTTTCCTTGCTTGACTGTCCATGTCACAAATAATTACCTTTAGTAACCTTGTGGTAAGCGAAGCAGAGAATAGCGAGACACCGTTCCAAATGCATGGCCAGTGAAGCAAGCCCATGAGAGGACGTGTTTCTACAAATGATGGTCCCAGATGAACAAACTATCCACACTAACCCCAAAAAAGCAAAAAAAAGGGCATCAACCATTTTTGTGTCGACCATTGTCGTGTTCACCTTTTTACCCTGTTGACCTTTTCAATGTTGAACTTTCATATAGTATGTCGACCTTTTCTCCATGTTGACCTTGTGCTGGTCAAACATGTGGGGTCAACCTAAAGACTGTAGACATACTGAATATAGATATTCTACACTACACCTGTAATAAAGGCTGGTTCAATGTTGCTTGACCTCCATGACTACTCTACTCTCGAATAAAACATTTTAAACTTGATTATGGTTTGAAATTCACAGTTCTTAGATTTCAAAACAAACTATAAATACGTTGGGTATGAAATCCAGGAATTCTAATGGTCAGAAAAGCAGCAGCAGCATCCCAATGGTATTCCCGAGTATCCTGATGAGTCCTAGTAACTATTCTAACCCTACCAGCCATCGGTATTTTGACTGTCAGGTTCCCAACTGCTGGGATCTTGACCGCATCTCCTAAACTGTTGACTGTTTAATCTTAAATTTCTACAGTTTATAGTGTTGAAATAAATATATAAATATACTGTATATGTATTGTAACACTGTAGGGGTGCAAGGCGCCTTTTCCTGGGGAATATGGCCGCACGCAGCAGCTGAGGAACAACACAAGTCCAGTTTCTGGTACAACTGACCCCGGCCAGTTTTATTGAAACAGAAAATAAAACAAACCCCAAAATAAAAATACCTTGCCTGTCCGGCACTAACTAAACATAAGATATTCCTAACTGTCACTAAACAAAACACAGAGTTCTTCAGTACATACTGTATAGCTTACTTGCATCAGAAAGCGTGTCTCTCACACACAGATCCTGCAGCCTTCCCAGGCAGTCTGCCCATACTAATCAGGTTAGAAGCACTATAACACTCTTACACAGCTGAAACCCTGATTAGCCCTCTGTGAGGCCAAAGACCCGAACTGGGCCCAATGTCTAGAACTCGCCTTATCTCTCTCTCAGAGCCTTTACCCAGCTTTTACAGCAAACTGAAAAGGTTCAGACAAAACAAAAAGCATTTTTCCTAGAAGTTAACATTTTCTAAAACATGTAAGACAAGAACCTGGGACAAATATACCTGCCCTCAAACACTATCCCAGTGTTCTTGTCACAGTATATATATATATATATATATATATATATATATAACACCAGAAGAAAATGATGAGGCGGCACTCGGAGTCTTGTGAAATACCAACAACATGTAATAGCAGTGTGCAAACTCAAGTCTCCCTGTCCATACTAAAGAGCTGTTTAATGTAAACATTGCGGGAGCAGGGGAGAAGAAGGAGCAATCTGAACAAGCGCTGGCACACTGAAGACCCACAGTAGGAAGCAGCTTACCAGAGCAGCGGCGGTAATGCCACTGGAATGGGGGAGCGGAGGCAGGCTCTCTGGCAGCAGAAGGCAGTGTATGATTCATATGAAGGCGCCGCCAATCACCTCCTATGGGCGGCACTGAAAACCCCACAGGCTTCAACCACCGATAGCGGAGCCATTAGTCCCTGCCAGCGGGTCACAGTGGAGCAGTGGTGACAGGTCAATGAGTGATGCAGTGGGCAGTGACGTCAAGAAAGGCTGTTACCCAATCATTGATCGCTTCAGCATAGCTGTCACCAGAGACTTCCATACCCACCAATGAAAACACTTGTGGGCGGGGTTAAGAGGCTGTGAGAGGAGTAATTCATCGAAATTAACTGAGGTCCGTAGCACTAATATATGTATATAAACAAGCCACACAGCATATGTGGCTAAAGACAACACTGCAGTTACAGTATGTAAAGGAATAATTGACTATTCACTATTATTACAAGTGCATTTTTAAGTGTTCTGTTTGTGTTTATATGTCCTTTACAGTGCTCGAAGTGGGCCAGTATACAACGGTATGGCATACCGGCAATTCTTCGAGCACTGCAGTCTGATGACCTCCGCCCCACATCGAGCTCTCGTTCCTGACCACGGCGCTACTATTTCAAATCTGCCGCGGACCAGCACCCAGTCAGGAGCGCCCACTCCTGATTGGCTGCCAGTCCACGGCAGATTTGAAATAGTAGCGCCACGGTCATAACTGCTGCAGTGCCGCCGACCACAGCCTCCTCCTCCTTGCACCACCACCACCGCCCTCTGCCTCCTCCTCTGCTACGCCGCCGCCCTCAGCCGTGCCGCTGCCCTCAGTACTTCTATGCACCTCCGCCTCCTCTGCACCATGCCGACCACAGTCTCCTCATCCACCGCACCGCAGACCACAGCATCCTTAGCACTGCCGCTGCTAAATACAGTAGGTAGTGTGTCTATGCTGTCACTTTCCCTGTCCCTCTGTCTTTCCCTGTCACTCTCCCTGCCCCTATGTCCCTGCTTTCACTTTCCCTGTCCCTCTGTCACTCTCCCTGTCCCTACTGTCACTTTCCCTTTCCCTCTGTCACTCTCCCTGTTCCTATGTCCCTGCTGTCACTTTCCCTATCACTCTCACTGCCCCTATGTCCCTGCTGTCACTTTCCCTGTCCCTCTGTCACTCTCCCTGTCCCTATGCCCCTGCTGTCACTTTCCGTGTCCCTCTCCCTGTCCCTATGTCTCTGCTGTCACTTTCCCTGTCACTCTCCCTGTCCCTGCTATCACTTTCCCTGTCCCTCTGTCGCTCTCCCTGTCCCTATGTCTCTGCTGTCACTTTCCCTGTCACTCTCCCTGTCCCTATGTCCCTGCTGTCACTTTCCCTGTCCCTCTGTCACTCTCCCTGTCCCTATGTCCCTGCTGTCACTCTCCCTGAATTTTGTCTCATTCCATGTGGCATAATGTGAATTTCAGCTCATTCTGTGTGGTATAATGTGAATTTTGGCTCATTCCATGTGCTATAATGTGAATTTTGTCTCATACCATGTGCTATAATGTGAATTTCAGCTCATTCTGTGTGCTATAATGTGAATTTCGGCTTATTCTGTGTGCTATAATGTGAATTCCGGCTCATACTGTGTGGTATAATGTGAAAGGGGCACCAGTACTAGATAGTATAAGGGGTCCTACTATTGTGGTTCATAATGTGTATAAGGGTATATGGTACATACATACAGTGGTCAAAGTGATATATATATAAACATATATATATATATATATATATATATATGCTGCAGAATGACCCGGCACTCAAATATCCTTAAATGGATTACTCACTGCTCACGGTGCCTTCCCACAGGGCTTCTCAGCCAGTAGTACACACGAACAGATCGGGCGGCACTCAGAGACTTAAGTTCAGTGAGAAAAATGCAGTGACTTTAATGTCAACATCAGATCTACGTTTCGGGGTCGCACGGGGCTGCGACCCCGAAACGTAGATCTGATGTTGACATTAAAGTCACTGCATTTTTCTCACTGAACTTAAGTCTCTGAGTGCCGCCCGATCTGTTCGTGTATATATATATATACATATATATATATATATATATATATATATATTGTGACAAGAACACTGGGATAGTGTTTGAGGGCAGGTATGTTTGTCCCAGGTTCTTGTCTTACATGTTTTAGAAAATGAAAACTTCTAGGAAAAATGCTTTTGTTTTGTCATAACCTTTTCAGTTTGCTGTAAAAGCTGGGTAAAGGCTCTGAGAGAGAGATAAGGCGAGTTCTAGACATTGGGCCCAGTTCGGGTCTTTGGCCTCACAGAGGGCTAATCAGGGTTTCAGCTGTGTAAGAGTGTTATAGGGCTGCTAGCCTGATTAGTATGGGCAGACTGCCTGGGAAGACTGCAGGATCTCTGTGTGAGAGACACGCTTCCTGATACAAGTGAGCTATACAGGGTACTGGAGAACTCTGTGTTTTTTTTGTTTAGTGATAGTTAGGAACATCTTGTGTTTAGTTAGTGCCGGACAGGCAAGGTATTTTCTTCTGCTGTTTGTTTTATTTTCTGTCTAATAAACAACTGGCTGGGGCCAGTTGTACCGGAAACTGGACTTGTGTGGTTCCTCAGCTGCTGCAGGCTGCCATTTATCCCAGGAAACGGCACCTTGTACCCTTACAGCGTTACAACTTGGTGGAGAATGCGAGCATGCCGCTCTGTGCATAAGTGAAAGCAGCAGCTTTATGAGGCCTGCAGAAAACGGTGGTTTATGCAGATACAGCACAGTGTGAAGTTGCTGAGACTCACCCCGAGGGTTTGATATATGTCCTGGGTGAAAGCAGCTACAAAGCCGCCTGAAAAATCTGTCGACATGGAGGAACTGCTTAAAGCCTTGCTGCAAGCTACAGCGGCTCAGCAGGAGGCCAACAGACAGCAGCAGGTGGCAATGGAGGAAAATTGGAGACTACAGCAGGAGGCCAACAGACAGCAGCAGGTGGCAATGGAGGAAAATAGGAGACAACAGCAGACAGCTGTTGACGAACTTTACAGGCAACAGCGTCAGGATAGAGAGGCCTTAGCAGAAGTGGTGCAGAGACTTGCAGCTCGGGTTGGAGATGTGGCCGTCAGTGCTCCGACCAGCTCTAGTTCTATACGGGCCAGTCACTTCCTGCAGAAAATGACAGAGGCTGATGATGTGGAGGTCTATCTGACCACATTTGAAAGGACTGCCGAGCGTGAGAACTGGCCGAAAGCACAGTGGGCCAGTCTGCTGGCACCTTTCCTGTCAGGTGAGCCCCAAAAAGCTTACTTTGATTTAAGCCCTGCTGAGGCTCGGGACTATGATAAACTTTGGACTGAGATCCTGGCCCGCCTGGGAGTCACGCTGTCAGTACGAGCACAACGGGTGCACCGTTGGGTGTACGCCATGTAGAAGCCTCCGCGCTCCTAGATGCACGACCTTATTCAGCTAACAAAAAAATGGTTACAGCCAGAGGCATTAACTGGTCCCCAGATGGTTGAAAGAGTCGTCATGGACCGCTACTTGAGATCTTTGCCCATGGTCCTGCGCAAGTGGGTGAGCCATGGAAACCCGGGTACTGCTGACCAATTAGTGGACATGGTAGCGAGGTATTTGGCAGCAGAGGAACTACTGATGACCACCCAGCAACCCATAGATCCTCGACAGCGCCCTTCAGTAAAGACTGGTAAGACTGTTCCGTGGGAAAACGTTGCTGGGCGGTTAAGAGAACGCAAGGCTGGAGAGACTGTAAACACTGGCCCTGGAGACAGGCCAATGGGGCTAGAACGGTCTATGCTGCCCAAATGGGTTGTTAATCGTGTGGTTAAATGTTTTAGGTGTGGTATGCCAGGTCATGTTATTGCCAATTGCCCAGTCACGCAAGAACCCATGCAATGTGATACTGCCTTTGAATGTCGCAGAATGTCTTTCTTTGCTAGGTTAGCCTGTACTGTGGTACCTTCACCTGAGCTGGAAAAACAAATGTGCGATGTGTTCTTAGAGGGTAACCGGGTAGAGGCCTTGCTAGATTCAGGAAGTTTAGTTACCCTCGTGAAAGCTGGGTTAGTGAACCCCTTAAAGGTCCAGCAAATACCTATTGGGGTAACTTGCATACATGGGGATACCCAACATTATGTCACTGCTGAAGTGAATATAGAAACTTGTTGTGGGTCAGCAATGGTTAAAGTGGGACTGGTCCCCACCTTGGTGCATGAGGCCATAATAGGGAGGGATTTTCCTCATTTTTGGAAACTGTGGGAAGCACGGTTATCAACAGATGTGAGAAGTAAAGAGCCAGTTGATCATACCGGTGATTGTAGGGATGTACGTGTGTCTTCGGAACTTTTTGACCCTTTGCCTTTTGCTAGTTTGGCTGGGGAAGTGACAGATGGGGAGTCCAGTGAGGACCCTCTTGCTGGGAACAGAGACATAGTAGTTAGAACTGAAAGCGTGCCTGACCTGGAGGTAAAGAAGGATCTGTTTGCGTCTGAACAGTTAAAGGATCCTACCTTAATAAAGGCTAGAGAGAATGTTATAATTGTTAATGGGGAACCTGTGGTACCAGGTGACAGGGTTACATATCCCCACATGGCCATCTGTAATGAGCTCTTGTACCACATTGTCAAAAGGGGTGAGGATGTGGTGGAACAGCTGGTAGTTCCCCAGCCTTATTGGAGAACGGTACTAGATTTAGCTCATAGTCACGTTACCGCAGGACATTTAGGGGCAGAAAAAACCACTGAAAGAGTTTTACAAAGGTTCTTTTGGCCAGGGGTTTATAAAGAAGTGTCTGAATATTGTTCTTCCTGTCCTGAATGCCAGTATCATGCCCCTAGACCCCATTTTAGGAGCCCACTAGTTCCCATGCCTATTATAGAGGTCCCGTTTGACAGAATAGCCATGGATCTCGTGGGGCCCTTGTTAAAGTCTGCTCGGGGCCATCAGTATATTCTGGTAATTATGGACTATGCCACTCGATATCCTGAGGCTGTCCCTTTACGCACTATCACAACCAAGGCGATAGCTAGGGAGCTGGTGCAGGTATTTAGTAGAGTGGGAATACCAAAAGAAATTCTGACTGACCAAGGTACTCCATTTATGTCAAGGATCATGAAAGAATTGTGCAAATTATTTAAGGTGACTCACCTCAGGACGTCCATCTACCATCCCCAAACTGACGGGTTGGTGGAAAGGTTTAATAAAACATTAAAAAGTATGTTAAAAAAGATTGTTGAGAGAGATGGGAAAAACTGGGATTGTTTGTTGCCCTACTTGTTAATGGCCATCAGAGAAGTTCCCCAGTTCTCTACGGGGTTTTCTCCATTTGATTTGTTGTATGGTAGACACCCCAGAGGGCTGTTGGACATTGCCAAAGAGACGTGGGAAGGACAGCCCACTCCTTGTAGGAGCGTTATTGAACATATAACACAAATGCAGGATAGGATTGCAGCCGTGGTACCTGTTGTCAGAGAGCACATGGAACAGGCCCAAAGTGCTCAACAGAGGGTCTATAACCGGAGTGCCAAGATACGGGAATTTGTTCCTGGAGATAGAGTTCTTGTTTTGGTACCCACTGTGGAAAGCAAATTCCTAGCTAAATGGCAGGGTCCATTTGAGATTAGGGAAAAAGTGAATGAGGTTAATTACAAAGTATACCAGCCGAGAAAGAGAAAACCAGAGCAGATCTACCATGTTAACTTAATCAAACCCTGGAAAGATAGGTTGTCTCTGTCAGCGGAGCCTTGCCCTTCGGTGTCTTCACCCCGGTTGCTTCCCGCAGTGAAGGTGTCAGAGACATTATCAGCTGATCAGAACAATCAGGTTAAAGAATTTCTCATCCAAAATAGGGAGATATTTTCAGAGCTGCCTGGCCGAACGACCATAATAAAACATGACATTGTCACAGAACCAGGGGTCAGGGTTCATTTAAAGCCATATAGGATACCTGAAGCTCAGCGAGAAGCTATTTCTAAAGAAGTTAAAACCATGTTAGAACTTGGAGTCATAGAGGAGTCTAACAGTGAGTGGTCCAGTCCCATAGTGCTCATCCCGAAGCCCGACGGTAGCATACGCTTCTGTAATGACTTTCGTAAGTTAAATGAGGTGTCCAAGTTTGACGCATACCCCATGCCCCGTGTGGATGAGCTTGTAGAAAGGCTGGGAACAGCCAGGTTTCTCACCACGTTGGACCTGACCAAAGGTTACTGGCAAATACCTTTATCTGAAAGCGCCAAAGAAAAAACAGCCTTTTCGGTTCCGGAGGGGCTGTACCAGTATAAGATGTTACCCTTTGGGTTGCATGGGGCTCCAGCAACCTTTCAATGGGCGATGGATAAAATTTTGAGGCCCCATAGAAAATATGCAGCTGCCTATTTGGATGATGTGGTAATTCACAGTACAGACTGGGGGTCCCATTTGGTTAAAGTACAAGCAGTACTGGACTCTATCAGAGAGGCAGGGTTAACTGCTAACCCAAAGAAGTGCTGCCTCGCAATGGAGGAGGTCAAATACTTGGGCTTCACCATAGGCAGAGGTCTGATTAGGCCCCAGTTGAATAAAATTGATGCTATTCAAAACTGGCCTCGTCCAGTGAATAAAAAACAGGTAAGGGCTTTTTTGGGAATTACTGGGTACTATAGACGGTTTATTCCCAATTTTGCGACCACAGCGGTGCCGTTGTCAGACCTTACCAAAGGGAAGCAGTCAAATATGGTGAAATGGAACCCTGATGCAGAAAAAGCGTTCCAAGCGTTAAAAGTGGCCTTGTGTTCACAACCGGTGTTGATAACACCAGATTTTTCAAAAGAATTTGTGGTACAGACAGATGCCTCAGAGGTAGGGATAGGGGCTGTGCTGTCCCAAACCAGAGATGGGGACGAACACCCTATCATTTATTTGAGTGGGAAACTCAATGAGCATGAAAAAAGGTATGCCATTGTGGAAAAGGAGGCTTTGGCCATTAAGTGGGCACTAGATACCTTGAGATATTACCTCTTGGGTAGACAATTCAGACTAGTGACAGACCATGCCCCTTTAAAATGGATGTATGTAAATAGAGGCCTGAATGCTCGTGTAACTAGATGGTTTCTAGCGTTGCAGGACTTTAAGTTTACGGTCGAACATAGACCGGGAACACAATTGGCCAACGCAGATGCATTGTCTCGCATCTTCTGTTTGGGGGCTACAAGTGTTCTGGCCCCTAGGTCGAAACAGGGGAGGGGGATATGTGACAAGAACACTGGGATAGTGTTTGAGGGCAGGTATGTTTGTCCCAGGTTCTTGTCTTACATGTTTTAGAAAATGAAAACTTCTAGGAAAAATGCTTTTGTTTTGTCATAACCTTTTCAGTTTGCTGTAAAAGCTGGGTAAAGGCTCTGAGAGAGAGATAAGGCGAGTTCTAGACATTGGGCCCAGTTCGGGTCTTTGGCCTCACAGAGGGCTAATCAGGGTTTCAGCTGTGTAAGAGTGTTATAGGGCTGCTAGCCTGATTAGTATGGGCAGACTGCCTGGGAAGACTGCAGGATCTCTGTGTGAGAGACACGCTTCCTGATACAAGTGAGCTATACAGGGTACTGGAGAACTCTGTGTTTTTTTTGTTTAGTGATAGTTAGGAACATCTTGTGTTTAGTTAGTGCCGGACAGGCAAGGTATTTTCTTTTGCTGTTTGTTTTATTTTCTGTCTAATAAACAACTGGCTGGGGCCAGTTGTACCGGAAACTGGAGTTGTGTGGTTCCTCAGCTGCTGCAGGCTGCCATTTATCCCAGGAAACGGCACCTTGTACCCTTACAGCGTTACAATATATATATATAAAGAATGGGGTACCCAATAGCGCTAAATGTGAGTCTAAAGCAGCACCTCTAGAAGAACCTCCTGTTGGCCAAGGATCAAAAACAACATCAAATGCACAGATCTGAGGACGCTAGATCAATGGTATTGTTCACATACTTAATTGCAGTGGTATAAAATAAAAGTCTCAAATAAATTCAAGTAAAATGTATTCAGAAAAATACAATAAAAGTTTTATTGTATATTTATGAATAAAAATGACGGTAGGATCCTTATCGTGGAGTCAGTAGGTGTCCTCGTCTGTTAATTGACTTTTAATTTTTTTGATGTACTTGTCAGTGTCCTGTATAACCAGAGCAATGCTCTTATCAGCTGGTCTTAATGGGAAGCTTTCATTTCTGGATAATACAAGCAAAGCTTGGTAGTCTTCCCTCCGTAAATTATGTTGTATAGGGGATGGGGTTTGGACTCCCATGTTAACTTCACTCTGAGCATCCTCATAAATGTCCTAATCATAGCATTTGAAGATTGTGGATCAAACATCGACCTAGGTAACTTACGTAATGATGGCAGAATATTATCTTGTTTATTGATTTGTGTTCTTACTTTACAAAAATATTCTTTAAGTTTTAATAGGCAACACAACCAATGTTGCTCAACTTGCCACTGGAATAACTTAAAAGTATTCGTAGGTACAAATAATATTCCCTTTAAAAAGTACCTTCTTCTTCAAGGTTGATAATTCACAGGAGAATACATTTACAACTAGATTTTGTTTGGTCAAGGTGGTATTGCGCCATGTCCTTTGTCTGCGCCATTGTTTTCCACGTCTGTTTATTTGTCTCCTCCTCCTCCTGCCGTGGTGTACCTTGCACGGGTTGTTACGCCTAAAGGGATGCAGGTACACATAATCTCAGTTTAGGTCCTGTTATCTCAGAATCGGTAGTAGTGGATGTAACTTCATTCAAACACTCAGGGTTCTCTTCCTCTTTTCCTCTGAAAGAATGGTTTCATAAAAAATGTGTTTCTCAAGACACTGGTCCATTGGTTGACTATGTTGTTTTCTGCATCAACTTTAAACCGTTTCTTTTTTTTAAATTTTATGAGATCCCGCTTATAGATCTGCATTTGCACTGATATTTTATCATACCAGTTGACGGTGCTTGAAGTAGTTGCTCTTATCCTTCCAAGGTTTCATAAGATTTACATGGTAGATCTGTTCAGGCTTTCTTTTCCCATACCGGTACACTTTATAATTAACCTTCCCCTCTTTTTCTAGGATTTTAAATGGTTCTTGCCACTTAGCAAAAAGTTTACTTTCTACTGTGGGAATCAAAACAAGCATTCGGTCCCCAGTAGCAAATATGCATAACTGGGCATTGTGATTGCACACCTGCTGCTGCTGCAGGCCTGATCCAAGTGCGCTTTCACTATTGGCACCACTATGGCAATCCTCTCCTGCATCTGAGACACATGCTCGATAACAGTTTTATATGGAATGGATTGCTTCTCCCATGCCTCTTTGGCAATGGGGGTCATTCAGACCCGATCGCACGCTAGCTTTTTTTGCAGCGGTGCAATCGGGTCTGAACTGCGCATTAACAAAGAAAGTGATCACACCGGCAATCGCAAGAAGATTGACAGGAAGAGGCCGTTTGTGGGTGGCCATTTCTAGGGAGTGTCCGGAAAAAGGCAGGCATGCCCAGCCGTTTGGAGAGAGGATTCCTGACGTCAGCTCCTGGCCGGATCATCGCAGCGGCTGAGTAAGTCCTAAGCTGTGCAGAGACTTCACAAACTTTTGTTTGTGCAGCTCTCTGCACAAGCGATCGCACCCCTGCACAGCAATTACCCCCTCCCCCTGTAGGCGGCAACTAACTGAACGCAGCACTGCAAAAAACTGCTTGCGTGTGATCAGGTCTGAATCACCCCCAATGTCCAGTAATCCCCTTGGGTGTCTCCCAAACAACAAATCAAAAAGTGGAAACCCTGTGAAGGATTGGGGAACCTCTCTTATGGTCAGCAATAATTAAGGTGATAAATAATCCCAATCTTTTCATCTTTATCCATCACTTTTCTTTAGCATGTTTTTTGTTAAACCGCTCCACTAACCCATCAGTCTGTGGGAGATACACGGAGGTTCTTAACTCAGTAATTTTAAACAGGTAGCATAATTCTCTCATGATAAATGGGTTACCTTGGTCAGTCAGGATTTCATTAGGCATTCCCAACCTGCTAGAGACATGTATTAGTTCTCTAGCAATGGTCTTTGTTGATGAATTGCACAATGGTATTACTTCCAGGTATCTGATAGCGTAATACATTATCACCAAAATATACTGATGGCTCAAATATAACCAAATCCATTCCATACACGCTATTCTTTCAAACAGAACCTCAGTAATGGATAATGGTACAAGACTTTTACATTGTGGCCTTGGAGCACAATAATGACATTCAGGGTATAATGCACAATATTCAGATACCTGGGTCAAATAAACCTCTGTAAAAAAAAATTCAGTTTTTTTCTACCCCCAGGTGACCTGCTAGGTCTAATACCTTTCATTCCCCTTTCTTAGTCACATGATACAAAAAATTGTGGCATACTGCCATGTGAGGATATGACAACCGACTATCAGGGTCTACAGGGTTTTCATCCATCACTTTTACATTCTGTCTAGCTTTTACCAGAGTAGGATCATTTAACTGTTCTAAACCAAGTATTTCTTTTCTGAATTCAAGATCAGGCAGACGATTAACTGATTCAAAAACATTTTCTATTTCAGTAGAAGGTATATCATTCTGTGCCCCACTACTGCTATCATCAGTGCTCCCCAATCATGCTTAAAAAAGCAGCCAATTATACTTACGTTAATTCCGATTCCTTGAAGTACTTCATGGCAGCCATACAATGGGTTAACAACCCATTCCCCTAGCATTGACAGGAGGTTTTTTTCTTCTAGTACCCGCCCACTTTGGCTATATGAGTGTGCTCCTCCTCTTTTCTCTTGTCCTTTTGAGTGTCTCCGCTATATCTAGAAGAAAAAACACTCCCCACAGGGTGGGTAATTCATGGGCTGCCATGAAGTACTTCAAAGAAATGGAATTATCATAAGTATAATTCACTGCTTTCTTTTACTTACTTCATTGCAGCCATACAATGACATATACCAAAGCCGAATTACCGGAGGGAACCACACAAACAAACAACTGATGCTTAATATTTAATTATACAAAGGCCTGTTGCAGAATCTGGTTACCAAAGTGAGATTTAACAATATCCAAAGAATAATGCCTAGAGAAATTATGTATAGATGACCACATAACCGCTGCACATATGTCTTCAACTGCCACCTGTGCATTCCTAGCCCACAAGACAGACACTGCCCTAATCGAATGTGCCTTGATATTTTCTGGAACTTCACGGCCATCCTTCTGGTACACAAACGTGATTAGCTCTCTAATCCATCTTGCAATGGTTTGCTTTGTTGGCATACACTCTTTCCGGGATCCGACAGGTACTAGAAACAAACTCTTCTTTTTTCTGAAAAGTTTAACCCTTTCCACATAAATGGTTATTGCTCTAACAAGATCCAACGTATATAATCTATCCTCCTCCTGATGATCTCTTGATTAATATGAAATGCTGACACAACCTTTGGTAGAAAAGATGGGTTTGTCCTTAGAACAATCCTATCAGACAACACTTTTAAGTATGGCTCTTCCACCCAAAGCGCTTGCAATTCTCCTACTCTCCTTGCTGAAGTAACAGCTGCAAGAAAAACTACCTTCCATGTGAGAAACTTCATACCAATTTCCTGTAATGGCTCGAATGGATGTTCCATCAGAGCATTTAAAATTAAATTCAGATCCCAGGGCGGCACTATCGATCTAAGTTTTGGCCTTATTCTCTTTACGGCTTGACAGAATTTTTTTATTAATTCATCCAGAAACAATTTCCTGTCTGACAGAACACTCAGAGCTGATATCTGCACCTTTAGAGTTGAAACCGCCAAACCTTTGACAAAACCGTCATGAAGAAACAGCAAAACTTGAGCCGTTTCAGCCTTCAACACATTAAACTTATCTTCTGACCAGATGCTAAAAGTTCTCCATATTCTATAATAAACGTCCGAAGAAACTTTCTTCCTGGCCTTTAGCAGTAGCTGAATAACTGACTCGAACAGGCCTATGTTCCTTAGTAAATTCCGCTCAATTCCAAGCCGTAAGTTGAAGACTCTGCGGGTTTGGGTACTCCAGGGGACCTTGATGCAATAGCCTCTGTACTACTGGCAGCCTCCACATTTTCCCCACCGACATCATCTGTACTATTGGGAACCAAGCCCTTCTCGGCCAATAAGGGATCACCATAATCACTTCCACTCTCTCTTCTCTGATCTTCTTCAATGTTTTGGCTATTAGAGAAAAAGGGGGGAATACGTACCCCAGCTTGAACTCCCACGCTTGAGATAGGGCATCCAATCCTTCTGACATTGGAAGGTAATACCTTGAGAAGAAATGAGGCAGTTTTGTGTTGAGATTGGTAGCCATGAGATCTGTGTTGGGTTGCCCGAACCTCTCTACTATACTCTAGAATATTTGAATATTTAACTCCCACTCTCTGGACTGAACCTGATTTCGGCTTAGATAATCTACCAACACATAGTCCGTGCCGGGAACATGTAGAGCCGTTAGGGATTTTAAATGCTTCTGTGCCCACTGCATGATGTACGAGACCTCCAACATGATTGCTCGACTCCTTGTTCCCCCTTGGTGATTCAAATAAGCCACCACTGCTGCATTGTCCAAGAAGACTCAGAAGATTCCCTGCAAGTTGATCCTGAAACTCGCATATCGCCAACCATACTGCCCTCATTTCGCGCTGGTTTGACGAATATCCTGCTTCTCCTGGGGACCATTTTCCTTGACAACTTTGCCGCAGCAGATGAGCACCCCAACCTGTCTGACTTGTGTCCGTAGTTAAGACCAAATACTGGGGTTCTAGCAATGACACGCCTTGCTCATAATTTTGACTGATCTTCCACCAGGACAGCTAATCTTTGGTCTTTTTTGTCAATTGTATTCGATAATGTAGAGGAGTTTCCCCCCTTGAATACTTTAGGATGTCCCATTGCAATGTCCTCATCCCCCATCTTGCCCACAGCACCACTTCTATCGTGGAAGACATAATTCCCAACAGACATAACGCCATGTGAAATGGAACTTTATCCTGCTTCTGAACAAAGAGAACCAAATCCCAAATATTTACACGCCTGTCCTCTGTCAGCATGACCACATACTGAAGCGTATCTATACGGACACCCAAAAATTGCAGAACTTATGTTGGTTCCAACCAACTCTTGCTCCAATCTACTAACCAACCCTGCATCTGCAAAAAATTCAAGGCTTGATCTAACATTTGCTGTATTACTTCTTCTGAACTTGCAGCCAGAAGAAGATTGTCGACGTAGGCCCAAATAGTTACCCCTTTTTCTCTGAGGCAATCTATGAGGGTTACCAGAATTTAGTTAAAACTCTCAGCGAGGACGTGAGGCCAAACGGAAGAGACGTGAATTGGAAGTGCTTTCCTTAGAAACTTTCTGTCTTCCTCTCTGATTGGAATATGGAAATACGCATCGCTGAGATCTATTGATGCCAAAAAATCTCCTTTTCTTATTCCCAACAGGATTGATTTTAGTGTCTCCATATGAAACTTCCTTTTCTCTATTCTTTGATTGAGATCCCTCAAATCCATTATTATTCTGAAGCCACCTGAGGACTTCTTTACTAGGAAAAGATGAGAATAGAATCCTCTATTTCTCTCCAAGAATGGAATGTCCTCTACTGCCCTTGAAGAACATAGTGTTTCCAGTCTTTCCTATAAAGCATTCAACTCTTGAATTAGGGACGGAGTCCTTGATTCTACAAATCTGTCTCTTCTTGGCATTGTCGTTAATTCAAGACGGTAACCTCCCGAGACAATATCCAGAACCCATCTGTCTCGGACATTCTTCTCCCACTGGGCACTGAACTCTAAATTCCTGCCCCCTACAGGTGTTGATATAAGGGGACATGCACTGTTATAGCCTCTGATTACCTCTCTTATATCCTCTACGAAAGGACTGACGTGTCATTCCTGAACCATATCTATCTTCATAATGATGTCCAACTCTATCACCATAGGGACAGTCTGGTCTATATGACCGTGCTTGTCTAAACTGTTGTCTTGAAGATGAAGCTGCATACCTGCCATGCTTATCCTGTGGCAATATCACTGATTTACTACCCGACATCCTTTGGCAGCTTGTTTCCAAACAACAGCGACCCTTCATAAGGAAGCGTAACTAATCTATTCTTGGAGTGGGTGTCCGCTGCCCATGACCGTAACCACAAAGCTCTTCTGGCCATAACACCTGAGGTCATTGACTTAGTTAAGAACTCCAAAACATCAAGGGAAGATGCACTGCTCTTTGCATGATATTCAAATTCTTTAAAATATAATCTCTAGAAATATTATCTTGCACATTTGTTTGCATCGTAGAACACCACAATCTCAAGCATCTAGACACAGAAGCTATGGCCACTTCAGACTTCAAGGAAATGGATGTAGAAATATGCAATTTTTTCAAAACATTTTCCATTTTCTTATCCATTGAATCCTTCAAGAGGTATTGTAGTTCTAGTTGTTACCTCCACCACAGGCGCATCAACTCTAGGAATATTACACCAAGTAAGGAATTCCTCATCCACAATCGGATACATACGGTTAATTCTCTTAAAGCTGCCAATTCTTTTATCTAGCTGTAGCCATTCCTTACGAATAATGTCCTTGTTCTGTCCTCAAACAACGGATCTTGTTCGCCCTCTTGAACAGCTTTCTTATATTTCATTGTTTTGTAAATATTTTTTAACATGACGTCTACTAATTCAGTATTAAATGATCTGTCATCCCCCTGAACCTCTCCAGATTCTGCACTGGAATCCCTATCACAATCATCTTGCGACAACAAATCTGGAGACGCCTCATCATAATCCAGACTGGATTGAGACCTAGAATGTTTAGATCCTTGCATAAACTCCTCCTTGGTCACAAAGGATTTTTTCATCCATTCCATCTATTCAGTTAGCTGATCAGATGCTTTCCCTGGGTGCAGACTCCTTAATACAACTACTGCACATAGCATCCTCTTGACTCACTGAGAATAACTGATTACATGCAGGGCATTTCCTAGACACATTCTTCTTCTTGCGTATCTTCTTCCTAACTGGCTCAGACACACTGCAAAGAATACATTTAAAAGAAAAATCTAATCACCTAACTATCTGAAAGAAAAAATGTACATAACCAGTCCTCTATGAGGACTTATCACGGCTGGACCTTTGGGACACAAGCTCATCCATGCTGCTTGCTGCTGACATGAACTCCCACAGTGTTAATATGTATCCGTGATTTAACTTTTTTAACAGGCAGCCCCTTGACTCCAGCTGGGAAAATGTGCATACAGACTTCCGGGTTCGTCATGTGACCGGAAGTCGCAGTAATCACGTGAGCTTATCGGCACTGACGCCGCTCACTAAAGCCCTGGCTGCCGCACATGTGCAAAACCGATGCCGCGCCGACTTCCGGGATTGACCACCTGACCCCTGGAAGCTACACTGACACTGTGAGCACCCGGCCCTGATGCTGCGTACTTCCGTCCGGCCGCGCACATGGTGCCGCACCGACTCCGATGACTGAATACCTGATCACTGGAAGCTGCGCTGACACCGTGATCTCCTGGCCCTGATGTCACTCAACACCGCCGGGTCCGCCATGAAGTCAAGCCATTGCCAGGTACAGGGGAAAAATGCTTAGGCTATAACCGCCAGCGCATAATTTTGAGCCAGTCCATTAAAAAGTGGCACCGCCGCACTGCACAAAAATAACAAATCTACTTCTGTCTATACTAATAGGAGACAGGAAAAAAGACAAGAGAAAGGAGGAGGAGCACACTCATATAGCCAAGGTGGGCGGGTACTAGAAAAAAACCCCCTCCTGTCTATGCTAGGGGAATGGGTCGTTAACCCATTGTATGGCTGCCATGAAGTAAGTAAAAGAAAAGTGCATATTTCAGACTCTGAAGATGCTGCCACCGTAGTAACAAATCGTCTTTCCCACAGCTTATGGATTCAGTATGATATCTTGGCTGGCTGGATGCCAGTGGCTAGAGTACCGATGCTGCCATCCCGATAGTGTAAATCCCAACAGGGAAGAGGTAAGACTGTTTCCCCCTCTTTCCTACCCTCTACCCCTTCCTTTCCCCATCTTAACTCTAACCCTCCCCCTTAGTGCCTGACCATAACCTCCCCCCGGTGGTGCCTAAACCTATCCCACCTTCCCCACAGCCTAACCTTCCCCCTTAGTGCCTAAACCAGAGAAAATTTTCTTTTTGAACATACCAACAAGATTTGATGAGAATGTCAATATTTATTTTCTATTATTCCTTAGTCCTTAGGTAAATATTCCTTATGAAAACATTTTTTATATGTAAAAGGTTGCTTATTTTCAATAAAAACATTGCCTAAACCTACCCACCACACACACATATTTTCAATAAAAACATTGCCTAAACCTACCCACCACACACACACACACACACACACACACACGCACGCACGCACGCACGCACGCACACACACACACACACACACACACACACACACACACACACACAGTGGTGCCTATACCTAAATCCCCCCCACCCCCCAGGTTCTAACATTAACCTACTCACTATTCTTATGGTTGGTATGCCAGCTGGCAGGATTCCAGCATCGATCTCCTGACCCTGTGTCATCATTATGATCAGTGTTGGTATTCCGGCACCTGTACTCCGACAGCCAGCATCCCAAGTGTAAAAGTATGTATGTGTGTGTGTATATACAGTGGGGCAAAAAGGTATTTGGACAGCCACTGATTGTGCAAGTTGACCCACTTAAAAAGATGAGAGAGGTCTGTAATTTCCATCATAGGTACACTTCAACTGTGAGATACAGAATCTGAAAAAAAAACTAGGAAATCACATTGTAGGAGTTTTAAACAATTTATTTGTAAATTCTTGCGGAAAATAAATATTAGGACAATAAAAAGTTTAACTCAATACTTTGTAATATAACCTTGGTTGGCAATTACAGAGGTCAACTGTTTCCTGTAGTTTTTGATCACTGTAGCAGGTATTTTGGGCCACTCTTCCATGCAGATATTCTCTAGATCAGTCATGTTTTGGGTCTGTCGCCGGGCAACACGGACTTTCAACTCCCTCCACAGATTTTCTATTGGGTTGAGGTCTGGAGACTGGCTAGGCCACTCCAGGACCTTGAAATGCTTCTTACCGAGCCACTCCTTAGTTGCCCGGGCGGTGTGTTTGGGCTCATTGTCATGCTGGAAGACCCAGCCATGTTCCATTTTCAATGCTCTTACTGAGGGAGGGAGGTTTTTGCCCAAAATCTGACGATACATGACCCCATTCATCCTCTCCTTAATATGGATCAGTTGTCCTGTCCCTTTTGCAGAAAAGCAGCCCCAAAGCATGATGTTTCCACCCCCATGCTTCACAGTGGGTATGGTGTTCTTGGGATGCCATTCATAATTCTTCTCCCTCCAAACACGGTGAGTTGAGTTTATACCAAAAAGTTTGATTCTGCTGTCATCTGACCACATTACATTCTCTCAATCCTCCTCTGGATCATCCAGATGGCCACTGGCAAACTTTAGACGGGCCTGGACATGTGCTGGCTTAAGCAGGGGGACCTTTCGGGCGCTGCAGGATTTCAATCCATGATGACGTAGTGTGTTACTAATGGTAACCTTTGTGACTGTGGTCCCAGCTCTCTTGAGGTCATTGACCAGGTCCCTCCATGTAGTTCTGGGCTGATTCCTTACCTTTCTCAAGATCATTGATACCCCACGAGGTGAGATCTTGCATGGAGCCCCAGGTCAAGGGAGATTGTCAGTGATCTTGTATTTATTCCATTTTTTTATAATTGTGCCAACAGTTGATCTCTTCTCACCAAGCTGCTTGCCTATTATTGAGTAGCTCATCCCAGCCTTCTGCAGCTCTACAATTTTGTACCTGGTGTCCTTAGACAGCTCTCTGGTCTTGGCAATGGTGGAGAGGTAGCAGTCTAACTGTTTGAGGGTGTGGACAGGTGTATTTTATACAGATAACCAATTCAAACAGGTGCCGAGTACAGGTTACGAGTGAAGGATAGAAGAGCTTCTTAAAGAAGAAGTAACAGGTCTGTGAGAGCCAGAAATCTTGCTGCTTGGTAGTTGTCCAAATATTTATTTTCCACAAGAATATACAAATAAATTGTTCAAAATAATACAATGTGATTTACTGTTTATTTTTTCAGACTGTCTATCACAGTTGAAGTGTACCTATGATGGAAATTACAGACCTCTCTCATCTTTATAAGTGGGTCAACTTGCACAATCAGTGGCTGTCCAAATACTTTTTTGCCCCGCTGTATATGTGTGTGTATGTGTGTATGCAGACAAGATGGCACTATTCAAAAACTAGTTCCCAAACAGCATATGAAGCAAAGAAGAAAAATAGGTGCACCGAGGCTGCTGTATGACTAAGCGAAGTGACACAAGTGTGCGGCACAAACACCTTGCCCATCTAGGAGTGGCACTGCAGTGTCAGACAGGATGGCACTTTTCAAAAACTAGGCCCCAAACAGCACCTCATGCAAAGATGTAGAAGAGGTGCAATGAGGTAGCTGTATGACTAAGCCAAGCGACACAAACAATTCCTACTGGAATTATACATCCAAATCACTGGAATTATATGTCCAAATCACTGGAATTAAATGGCAAAACACTGGAATTATACGTCCAAATCACTGGAATTATACGTCCAAATTACTGGAATTAAATGGCAAAATCACTGAAATTATACCGCAAAATCACTGGAATTATACTGCAAAATCACAGTAATGATATGTCCAAATCACTGGAATTAAATGGCAGTACCACTGGACATATACGGAAGTGTCAGACAGGATGGCACTTTAAAAAAATATTCCCCAAACAGCACATCATGCCAAGAAGTAAAAGAGGGCAATGAGGTAGCTGTATGACTAAGCTAAGCGACACAACACCTGGCCCATCTAGGGTTGGCACTGCAGTCCCACTGCACTAATGGTGGATACCGGACGTACGTCTAACACCAGCATAGTTGTTGTGGCCTCAGTATCGGCTTTGCAACAGGGTATATGTATATATATATATATATATATATACTTATATATATATAGCAGTATCACTGGACTGGACTTAAACACCAGTATCACTGTAATCATACGGCAGGATCACTGGACTTATACGGCAGGATCACTGGATTTATACGGCAGGATCACTGTAATTATACACCAGAACCACTGTAATTATATGGTAGGATTACTGGACTTATACGGCAGGATCACTGGAATTAAATGGCAAAATCACTGGAATTATACGTCCAAATCACTGGAATTAAATTGCAAAATCACTGGAATTATACGTCAAAATCACTGGAATTATACGGCCAAATCACTGGAATTAAATGGCAAAATCACTGGAATTATATGGCAAAATCACTAGAATTATACTTCCAAATCACTGGAATTATACGTCCATATCAGTGGAATTAAATGGCAGTACCACTTGACATATACAGAAGTGTCAGACAGGATGACACTTTAAAAAAAATAGTCCCCAAACAGCACATTGTGCAAAGAAGAAAAAAAGGTGCACAGAGGTTGCTGTATGATTATGCTAAGCAACACAACCACCTGGCCCATCTAGTAGTGTCACGCAGTGGCTGAATGTCGAGATTAGGCCGCAATTGTTCAGTCCACTGACAGCATCTCCAGCATGCCCGTCATTTAAAAAAAAAATTCTGCAATTCCTGTACTTATACTGCAGTACCCCAGGACTAATACAGCAGTACCACTGGACTCATACGGCAGTGTCATACAGGATGGCACTTTTCAAAAACTAGGCCCCAAAAAGCACCTCATGCAAAGATGTCGAAGAGGTGCAGTGAGGTAGTTGTATGACTAAGCCAAGTGACACAAAAAATTCCAACTGGAATTATACTGCAAAATTACTGAAATTAAATGGCGAAATCACTGTAATTATACGTCCAAGTCACTGGAATTAAATGGCAAAATCACTGGAATTATACGTCCAAATCACTGGAATTAAATGGCAAAATCACTGGAATTATATGTCCAAATCACTGGAATTAAATGGCAAAATCACTGGAGTTATATGTCCAAATCACAGGAATTAAATGGCAAAATCACTGGAATTATACTGCAAAATCCCTGGAATTATACTGCAAAGTCACTGTAATAGTACTACAAAATCACTGTAATTATACGTCCAAATCACTGGAATTAAATGGTAAAACCACTGGAATTAAATGGTAAAATCACTGGAATTATATTTCCAAATCACTGGAATTAAATGGCAAAATCACTGTAATAATACTGCAAAATCACTGGAATTATACATCCAAATCACTGGAATTATACTTTTCAAATCAATAGAATTAAAAGGCAAAATCACAGGAATTATACGTCAAAATCACTGGAATAATATGGCCACGTCAGTGGAATTATACGTCTAAATCACTGGAATGAAATGGCAAAATTACTGGAATTATACTGCAAAATCACTGTAATAATACTGCAAAATCACTGTAAATATACGTCCAAATCACTGGAATTATACATCCAAATTACTAGAATTAAATGGCAAAATCACTGGAATTAAATGGCAAAATCACTGAAATTATACTGCAAAATCACTGTAATTATGTGTCCAAATCACTGGAATTAAATGGTGGTACCACTGGACATATACAGAAGTGTCAGACAGGATGGCACTTTAAAAAAATATTCCCCAAACAGCACATCATGCCAAGAAGTAAAAGAGGGCAATGAGGTAGCTGTATGACTAAGCTAAGCGACACAAGTGTGCGGCACAAACACCTGGCCCATCTAGGGTTCGCACTGCAGTCCCACTGCACTAATGGTGGATACCAGATGCACGTCTAACACCAGCATAGTTGTTATGGCCTCAGTAATCGGCTTTGTAACAGGGTATATATATATATATATATATATATATATATATACGGCAGTATCACTGGACTGGATTTATATACCAGTATCACTGTAATCATACGGCAGGATCACTGGATTTATACGGCAGGATCACTGTAATTATACGCCAGAACCACTGTAATTATATGGCAGGATTACTGGAATTATACGGCAGGATCACTGGAATTAAATGGCAAAATCACTGGAATTATATGTCCAAATCACTGGAATTATACGTCCAAATCACTGGAATTAAATGGCAAAATCACTGGAATTATACGTCCAAATCACTGGAATTAAATGGCAAAATCACTGGAATTATATGTCCAAATCACTGGAATTAAATGGCAAAATCACTGGAGTTATATGTCCAAATCACAGGAATTAAATGGCAAAATCACTGGAATTATACTGCAAAATCCCTGGAATTATACTGCAAAGTCACTGTAATAGTACTACAAAATCACTGTAATTATACGTCCAAATCACTGGAATTAAATGGTAAAACCACTGGAATTAAATGGTAAAATCACTGGAATTATATTTCCAAATCACTGGAATTAAATGGCAAAATCACTGTAATAATACTGCAAAATCACTGGAATTATACATCCAAATCACTGGAATTATACTTTTCAAATCAATAGAATTAAAAGGCAAAATCACAGGAATTATACGTCAAAATCACTGGAATAATATGGCCACGTCAGTGGAATTATACGTCTAAATCACTGGAATGAAATGGCAAAATTACTGGAATTATACTGCAAAATCACTGTAATAATACTGCAAAATCACTGTAAATATACGTCCAAATCACTGGAATTATACATCCAAATTACTAGAATTAAATGGCAAAATCACTGGAATTAAATGGCAAAATCACTGAAATTATACTGCAAAATCACTGTAATTATGTGTCCAAATCACTGGAATTAAATGGTGGTACCACTGGACATATACAGAAGTGTCAGACAGGATGGCACTTTAAAAAAATATTCCCCAAACAGCACATCATGCCAAGAAGTAAAAGAGGGCAATGAGGTAGCTGTATGACTAAGCTAAGCGACACAAGTGTGCGGCACAAACACCTGGCCCATCTAGGGTTCGCATTGCAGTCCCACTGCACTAATGGTGGATACCAGATGCACGTCTAACACCAGCATAGTTGTTATGGCCTCAGTAATCGGCTTTGTAACAGGGTATATATATATATATATATATATATATATACGGCAGTATCACTGGACTGGATTTATATACCAGTATCACTGTAATCATACGGCAGGATCACTGGATTTATACGGCAGGATCACTGTAATTATACGCCAGAACCACTGTAATTATATGGCAGGATTACTGGAATTATACGGCAGGATCACTGGAATTAAATGGCAAAATCACTGGAATTATACGTCCAAATCACTGGAATTAAATGTCAAAATCACTGGAATTATACGTCAAAATCACTGGAATTATACGGCCAAATCACTGGAATTAAATGGCAAAATCACTGGAATTATACGGCAAAATCACTTGAATTATACGGCCAAATCATTAGAATTATACTTCCAAATCACTGGAATTATACGTCCAAATCACTGGAATTAAATGGCAGTACCACTTGACATATACAGAAGTGTCAGACAGGATGGCACTTTAAAAAAATAGTCCCCAAACAGCACATTATGCAAAGAAGAAAAAAAGGTTCATAGAGGTTGCTGTATGATTATGCTAAGCAACACAACCACCTGGCCCATCTAGTAGGATTACGCAGTGGCAGAATGTTGAGATTGGGCCGCAATTGTTCAGTCCACTGACAGCATCTCCAGCATGCCCGTCATTTTTTAAAAAAAATCTGCAATTGCTGTACTTATACTGCAGTACCCCAGGACTAATACAGCAGTACCCCTGGACTCATACGGCAGTGTCATACAGGATGGCACTTTTCAAAAACTAGGCCCCAAAAAGCACCTCATGCAAAGATGTCGAAGAGGTGCAGTGAGGTAGTTGTATGACTAAGCCAAGTGACACAAAAAATTCCAACTGGAATTATACTGCAAAATCACTTGAATTAAATGGCAAAATCACTGGAATTATATGTCCAAATCACTGGAATTAAATGGCAAAATCACTGGAATTATATGTCCAAATCACTGGAATTAAATGGCAAAATCACTGGAATTATACTGCAAAATCCCTGGAATTATACTGCAAAGTCACTGTAATAATACTTCAAAATCACTGTAATTATACGTCCAAATCACTGGAATTAAATAGTAAAATCACTGGAATTAAATGGTAAAATCACTGGAATTATATTTCCAAATCACTGGAATTAAATGGCAAAATCACTGTAATAATACTGCAAAATCACTGGAATTATACATCCAAATCACTGGAATTATACTTTCAAATCAATAGAATGAAATGGCAAAATCACTGGAATTATACATCAAAATCACTGGAATTATATGGCCACGTCACTGGAATTATACGTCTAAATCACTGGAATGAAATGGCAAAATCATTGGAATTATACTGCAAAATCACTGTAATAATACTGCAAAATCACTGTAATTATACGTCCAAATCACTGGAATTATACATCCAAATCACTAGAATTAAATGGCAAAATCACTGGAATTAAATGGCAAAATCACTGAAATTATACTGCAAAATCACTGTAATTATATGTCCAAATCACTGGAATTAAATGGCAGTACCACTGGACATATACGGAAGTGTCAGAGAGGATGGCACTTTAAAAAAATATTCCCCAAACAGCACATCATGCCAAGAAGTAAAAGAGGGCAATGAGGTAGCTGTAAGACTAAGCTAAGCGACACAAGTGTGCGGCACAAACACCTGGCCCATCTACGGTTGGCACTGCAGTCCCACTGCACTAATGGTGGATACCAGATGCACGTCTAACACCAGCATAGTTGTTATGGCCTCAGTAATCGGCTTTGTAACAGGGTATATATATATATATATATACGGCAGTATCACTGGACTGGATTTATATACCAGTATCACTGTAATCATACAGCAGGATCACTGGATTTATACGGCAGGATCACTGTAATTATACACCAGAACCACTGTAATTATACGGCAGGATCACTGGAATTAAATGGCAAAATCACTGGAATTATACGTCCAAATCACTGGAATTAAATGACAAAATCACTGGAATTATACGTCAAAATCACTGGAATTATACGGCCAAATCA
Source organism: Pseudophryne corroboree (assembly GCF_028390025.1). Classification (NCBI taxonomy): domain Eukaryota; kingdom Metazoa; phylum Chordata; class Amphibia; order Anura; family Myobatrachidae; genus Pseudophryne; species Pseudophryne corroboree. Next base: position 650,497,629 of record NC_086444.1, on the reverse strand, counting down.
CTGGAATTAAATGGCTAAATCACTGGAATTATATTTCCAAATCACTGGAATTAAATGGCAAAATCACTGTAATAATACTGCAAAATCACTGGAATTATACATCCAAATCACTGGAATTATACTTTTCAAATCAATAGAATTAAATGGCAAAATCACTGGAATTATATGTCAAAATCACTGGAATAATATGGCCACGTCACTGGAATTATACGTCTAAATCACTGGAATGAAATGGCAAAATTACTGGAATTATACTGCAAAATCACTGTAATAATACTGCAAAATCACTGTAAATATACGTCCAAATCACTGGAATTATACATCCAAATTACTAGAATTAAATGGCAAAATCACTGGAATTAAATGGCAAAATCACTGAAATTATACTGCAAAATCACTGTAATTATATGTCCAAATCACTGGAATTATACGTCCAAATCACTGGAATTAAATGGCAAAATCACTGGAATTATATGTCCAAATCACTGGAATTAAATGGCAAAATCACTGGAGTTATATGTCCAAATCACAAGAATTAAATGGAAAAATCACTGGAATTATACTGCAAAATCCCTGGAATTATACTGCAAAGTCACTGTAATAGTACTACAAAATCACTGTAATTATACGTCCAAATCACTGGAATTAAATGGTAAAACCACTAGAATTAACTGGTTAAATCACTGGAATTATATTTCCAAATCACTGGAATTAAATGGCAAAATCACTGTAATAATACGGCAAAATCACTGGAATTATACATCCAAATCACTGGAATTATACTTTTCAAATCAATAGAATTAAATGGCAAAATCACTGGAATTATACGTCAAAATCACTGGAATAATATGGCCACGTCACTGGAATTATACGTCTAAATCACTGGAATGAAATGGCAAAATTACTGGAATTATACTGCAAAATCACTGTAATAATACTGCAAAATCACTGTAAATATACGTCCAAATCACTGGAATTATACATCCAAATTACTAGAATTAAATGGCAAAATCACTGGAATTAAATGGCAAAATCACTGAAATTATACTGCAAAATCACTGTAATTATATGTCCAAATCACTGGAATTAAATGGTGGTACCACTGGACATATACAGAAGTGTCAGACAGGATGGCACTTTAAAAAAATATTCCCCAAACAGCACATCATGCCAAGAAGTAAAAGAGGGCAATGAGGTAGCTGTATGACTAAGCTAAGCGACACAAGTGTGCGGCACAAACACCTGGCCCATCTAGGGTTCGCACTGCAGTCCCACTGCACTAATGGTGGATACCAGATGCACGTCTAACACCAGCATAGTTGTTATGGCCTCAGTAATCGGCTTTGTAACAGGGTATATATATATATATATATATATATACGGCAGTATCACTGGACTGGATTTATATACCAGTATCACTGTAATCATACGGCAGGATCACTGGATTTATACGGCAGGATCACTGTAATTATACGCCAGAACCACTGTAATTATATGGCAGGATTACTGGAATTATACGGCAGGATCACTGGAATTAAATGGCAAAATCACTGGAATTATATGTCCAAATCACTGGAATTAAATGGCAAAATCACTGGAATTATTCGTCAAAATCACTGGAATTATACGGCCAAATCACTAGAATTAAATGGCAAAATCACTGGAATTATACGGCAAAATCACTTGAATTATACGGCCAAATCATTAGAATTATACTTCCAAATCACTGGAATTATACGTCCAAATCACTGGAATTAAATGGCAGTACCACTTGACATATACAGAAGTGTCAGACAGGATGGCACTTTAAAAAAATAGTCCCCAAACAGCACATTATGCAAAGAAGAAAAAAGGTTCACAGAGGTTGCTGTATGATTATGCTAAGCAACACAACCACCTGGCCCATCTAGTAGGATTACGCAGTGGCAGAATGTTGAGATTGGGCCGCAATTGTTCAGTCCACTGACAGCATCTCCAGCATGCCCGTCATTTTTTAAAAAAATTCTGCAATTGCAGTACTTATACTGCAGTACCCCAGGACTAATACAGCAGTACCCCTGGACTCATACGGCAGTGTCATACAGGATGGCACTTTTCAAAAACTAGGCCCCAAAAAGCACCTCATGCAAAGATGTCGAAGAGGTGCAGTGAGGTAGTTGTATGACTAAGCCAAGTGACACAAAAAATTCCAACTGGAATTATACTGCAAAATCACTTGAATTAAATGGCAAAATCACTGGAATTATACGTCCAAATCACTGGAATTAAATGGCAAAATCACTGGAATTATATGTCCAAATCACTGGAATTAAATGGCAAAATCACTGGAATTATACTGCAAAATCCCTGGAATTATACTGCAAAGTCACTGTAATAATACTTCAAAATCACTGTAATTATACGTCCAAATCACTGGAATTAAATAGTAAAATCACTGGAATTAAATGGTAAAATCACTGGAATTATATTTCCAAATCACTGGAATTAAATGGCAAAATCACTGTAATAATACTGCAAAATCACTGAAATTATACATCCAAATCACTGGAATTATACTTTCAAATCAATAGAATGAAATGGCAAAATCACTGGAATTATACGTCAAAATCACTGGAATTATATGGCCACGTCACTGGAATTATACGTCTAAATCACTGGAATGAAATGGCAAAATCACTGGAATTATACTGCAAAATCACTTTAATAATACTGCAAAATCACTGTAATTATACGTCCAAATCACTGGAATTATACATCCAAATCACTAGAATTAAATGGCAAAATCACTGGAATTAAATGGCAAAATCACTGAAATTATACTGCAAAATCACTGTAATTATATGTCCAAATCACTGGAATTTAATGGCAGTACCACTGGACATATACGGAAGTGTCAGAGAGGATGGCACTTTAAAAAAATATTCCCCAAACAGTACATCATGCCAAGAAGTAAAAGAGGGCAATGAGGTAGCTGTAAGACTAAGCTAAGCGACACAAGTGTGCGGCACAAACACCTGGCCCATCTACGGTTGGCACTGCAGTCCCACTGCACTAATGGTGGATACCAGATGCACGTCTAACACCAGCATAGTTGTTATGGCCTCAGTAATCGGCTTTGTAACAGGGTATATATATATATATATATATATATATATATATATATATACGGCAGTATCACTGGACTGGATTTATATACCAGTATCACTGTAATCATACGGCAGGATCACTGGATTTATACGGCAGGATCACTGTAATTATACACCAGAACCACTGTAATTATATGGCAGGATTACTGGAATTATACGGCAGGATCACTGGAATTAAATGGCAAAATCACTGGAATTATACGTCCAAATCACTGGAATTAAATGGCAAAATCACTGGAATTATACGTCAAAATCACTGGAATTATACGGCCAAATCACTGGAATTAAATGGCAAAATCACTGGAATTATACGGCAAAATCACTGGAATTATACGGCCAAATCACTAGAATTATACTTCCAAATCACTGGAATTATACGTCCAAATCACTGGAATTAAATGGCAGTACCACTTGACATATACGGAAGTGTCAGACAGGATGGCACTTTAAAAAAATAGTCCCCAAACAGCACATTATGCAAAGAAGAAAAAAAGGTTCACAGAGGTTGCTGTATGATTATGCTAAGCAACACAACCATCTGGCCCATCTAGTAGCGTCACGCAGTGGCTGAATGTTGAGATTGGGCCGCAATTGTTCAGTCCACTGACAGCATCTCCAGCATGCCCGTCATTTTTTAAAAAATTCTACAATTGCTGGATTTATACTGCAGTACCCCAGGACTAATACAGCAGTACCCCTGGACTCATATGGCAGTGTCATACAGGATGGCACTTTTCAAAAACTAGGCCCCAAAAAGCACCTCATGCAAAGATGTCAAAGAGGTGCAGTGAGGTAGTTGTATGACTAAGCCAAGTGACACAAAAAATTCCAACTGGAATTATACTGCAAAATCACAGGAATTAAATGGCAAAATCACTGGAATTATATGTCCAAATCACTGGAATTAAATGGCAAAATCACTGGAATTATATGTCCAAATCACTGGAATTAAATGGCAAAATCACTGGAATTATACTGCAAAATTCCTGGAATAATACTGCAAAGTCACTGTAATAATACTACAAAATCACTGTAATTATACGTCCAAATCACTGGAATTAAATAGTAAAATCACTGGAATTAAATGGTAAAATCACTGGAATTATATTTCCAAATCACTGGAATTAAATGGCAAAATCACTGTAATAATACTGCAAAATCACTGGAATTATACATCCAAATCACTGGAATTATACTTTCAAATCACTAGAATTAAATGGCAAATCACTGGAATTATACGTCAAAATCACTGGAATTATATGGCCACATCACTGGAATTATACGTCTAAATAACTGGAATGAAATGGCAAAATCACTGGAATTATACTGCAAAATCACTGTAATCTGCAAAATCACTGTAATTATATGTCCAAATCACTGGAATTATATGTCCAAATCACTGGAATTAAATGGTAAAATCACTGGAATTATACGTCCAAATCACTGGTTTTAAATGGCAAAATCACTTGAATTATACTGCAAAATCACTGTAATAATACTGCAAAATTACTGTAATTATACGTCCAAATCACTAGAATTATACTTCCAAATCACTGGAATTATACTGCAAAATCACTGTAATTATACGTCCAAATCACTGGAATTATACGTCCAAACCACTGGAATTAAATGGCAAAATCACTTGAATTAAATTGCAAAATCACTGGAATTATACTGCAAAATCACTGGAATTATACGTCCAAATCACTGGAACTTTACGTCCAAATCACTGGAATTATACGTCCAAATCACTAGAATTAAATGGCAAAATCACTGGAATTATACGTCCAAATCTCCGAAATTAACTGGCAAAATCACTGGATTTATACGTCCAAATCACTGGAATTAAATGGCAAAATCACTGGAATTATATTGCAAAATCCCTGGAATTATACTGCAAAATCACTGTAATAATACTGCAAAATCCCTGGAATTATACATCCAAATCACTGGAATTATATACGTCCAAATCACTAGAATTAAATGTCAAAATCACTGGAATTATATGTCAAAATCACTGGAATTATACAGCCAAGTCACTGGAATTATACGTCTAAATCACTGGAATGTAATGGCAAAATCACTGGAATTATACTGAAAAATCACTGTAATAATACTGCAAAATCACTGTAATTATACGTCCAAATCACTAGAATTATACGTCCAAATCACTGGAATTATACTGCAAAATCACTGTAATTATACGTCCAAATCATTGGAATTATACATCCAAATCACTGGTATTAAATGGCAAAATCACTAGAATTAAATGGCAAAAACACTGGAATTATACTGCAAAATCACTGGAATTATACGTCCAAATCACTGGAACCATACGTCCAAATCACTGGAATTATACGTCCAAATCACTAGAATTAAATGGCAAAATCACTGGAATTATACGTCCAAATCTCTGGAATGAAATGGCAAAATCACTTGAATTATACTGCAAAATCACTTTAATAATACTGCAAAATCACTGTAATTATACGTCCAAATCACTGGAATTATACATCCAAATCACTAGAATTAAATGCCAAAATCACTGGAATTAAATGGCAAAATCACTGAAATTATACTGCAAAATCACTGTAATTATATGTCCAAATCACTGGAATTAAATGGCAGTACCACTGGACATATACCGAAGTGTCAGACAGGATGGCACTTTAAAAAAATATTCCCCAAACAGCACATCATGCCAAGAAGTAAAAGAGGGCAATGAGGTAGCTGTATGACTAAGCTAAGCGACACAAGTGTGCAGCACAAACACCTGGCCCATCTAGGGTTGGCACTGCAGTCCCACTGCACTAATGGTGGATACCAGATGCACGTCTAACACCAGCATAGTTGTTATGGCCTCAGTAATCGGCTTTGTAACAGGGTATATATATATATATATATATATATATATACAGCAGTATTACTGGACTCGATTTATATACCAGTATCACTGTAATCATACGGCAGGATCACTGGATTTATACGGCAGGATCACTGTAATTATACGCCAGAACCACTGTAATTATATGGCAGGATAACTGGAATTATACGGCAGGATCACTGGAATTAAATGGCAAAATCACTGGAATTATTCGTCCAAATCACTGGAATTAAATGGCAAAATCACTGGAATTATACGTCAAAATCACTGGAATTATACGGCCAAATCACTGGAATTAAATGGCAAAATCACTGTAATTATACGGCAAAATCACTGGAATTATACGCCCAAATCACTAGAATTATACTTCCAAATCACTGGAATTATACGTCCAAATCACTGGAATTAAATGGCAGTACCACTTGACATATACGGAAGTGTCAGACAGGATGGCACTTTAAAAAAATAGTCCTTAAACAGCACATTATGCAAAGAAGAAAAAAAGGTTCACAGAGGTTGCTGTGTGATTATGCTAAGCAACACAATCACCTGGCCCATCTAGTGGCGTCACGCAGTGGCTGAATGTTGAGATTGGGCCGCAATTGTTCAGTCCAATGACAGCATCTCCAGCATGCCCGTCATTTTTAAAAAAAATCTGCAATTGCTGAACTTATACTGCAGTACCCCAGGACTAATACAGCAGTACCCACTGGACTCATACGGCAGTGTCATACAGGATGGCACTTTTCAAAAACTAGGCCCCAAAAAGCACCTCATGCAAAGACGTCGAAGAGGTGCAGTGAGGTAGTTGTATGACTAAGCCAAGTGACACAAAAAATTCCAACTGGAATTATACTGCAAAATCACTGGAATTAAATGGCAAAATCACTGGAATTATACGTCCAAATCACTGGAATTAAATGGCAAAATCACTGGAATTAATTGGCAAAATCACTGAAATTATACTGCAAAATCACTGTAATTATATGTCCAAATCACTGGAATTTAATGGCAGTACCACTGGACATATACGGAAGTGTCAGAGAGGATGGCACTTTAAAAAAATATTCCCCAAACAGCACATCATGCTAAGAAGTAAAAGAGGGCAATGAGGTAGCTGTAAGACTAAGCTAAGCGACACAAGTGTGCGGCACAAACACCTGGCCCATCTACGGTTGGCACTGCAGTCCCACTGCACTAATGGTGGATACCAGATGCACGTCTAACACCAGCATAGTTGTTATGGCCTCAGTAATCGGCTTTGTAACAGGGTATATATATATATATATATATATATATATATACGGCAGTATCACTGGACTGGATTTATATACCAGTATCACTGTAATCATACGGCAGGATCACTGGATTTATACGGCAGGATCACTGTAATTATACACCAGAACCACTGTAATTATATGGCAGGATTACTGGAATTATACGGCAGGATCACTGGAATTAAATGGCAAAATCACTGGAATTATACGTCCAAATCACTGGAATTAAATGGCAAAATCACTGGAATTATACGTCAAAATCACTGGAATTATACGACCAAATCACTGGAATTAAATGGCAAAATCACTGGAATTATATGGCAAAATCACTGGAATTATACGGCCAAATCACTAGAATTATACTTCCAAATCACTGGAATTATACGTCCAAATCACTGGAATTAAATGGCAGTACCACTTGACATATACGGAAGTGTCAGACAGGATGGCACTTTAAAAAAATAGTCCCCAAACAGCACATTATGCAAAGAAGAAAAAAAGGTTCACAGAGGTTGCTGTATGATTATGCTAAGCAACACAACCATCTGGCCCATCTAGTAGCGTCACGCAGTGGCTGAATGTTGAGATTGGGCCGCAATTGTTCAGTCCACTGACAGCATCTCCAGCATGCCCGTCATTTTTTAAAAAATTCTACAATTGCTGGATTTATACTGCAGTACCCCTGGACTAATACAGCAGTACCCCTGGACTCATATGGCAGTGTCATACAGGATGGCACTTTTCAAAAACTAGGCCCCAAAAAGCACCTCATGCAAAGATGTCAAAGAGGTGCAGTGAGGTAGTTGTATGACTAAGCCAAGTGACACAAAAAATTCCAACTGGAATTATACTGCAAAATCACAGGAATTAAATGGCAAAATCACTGGAATTATATGTCCAAATCACTGGAATTAAATGGCAAAATCACTGGAATTATATGTCCAAATCACTGGAATTAAATGGCAAAATCACTGGAATTATACTGCAAAATTCCTGGAATAATACTGCAAAGTCACTGTAATAATACTACAAAATCACTGTAATTATACGTCCAAATCACTGGAATTAAATAGTAAAATCACTGGAATTAAATGGTAAAATCACTGGAATTATATTTCCAAATCACTGGAATTAAATGGCAAAATCACTGTAATAATACTGCAAAATCACTGGAATTATACATCCAAATCACTGGAATTATACTTTCAAATCACTAGAATTAAATGGCAAATCACTGGAATTATATGTCAAAATCACTGGAATTATATGGCCACGTCACTGGAATTATACATCTAAATAACTGGAATGAAATGGCAAAATCACTGGAATTATACTGCAAAATCACTGTAATCTGCAAAATCACTGTAATTATATGTCCAAATCACTGGAATTATATGTCCAAATCACTGGAATTAAATGGTAAAATCACTGGAATTATACGTCCAAATCACTGGTTTTAAATGGCAAAATCACTTGAATTATACTGCAAAATCACTGTAATAATACTGCAAAATTACTGTAATTATACGTCCAAATCACTAGAATTATACTTCCAAATCACTGGAATTATACTGCAAAATCACTGTAATTATACGTCCAAATCACTGGAATTATACGTCCAAACCACTGGAATTAAATGGCAAAATCACTTGAATTAAATTGCAAAATCACTGGAATTATACTGCAAAATCACTGGAATTATACGTCCAAATCACTGGAACTTTACGTCCAAATCACTGGAATTATACGTCCAAATCACTAGAATTAAATGGCAAAATCACTGGAATTATACGTCCAAATCTCCGAAATTAACTGGCAAAATCACTGGATTTATACGTCCAAATCACTGGAATTAAATGGCAAAATCACTGGAATTATATTGCAAAATCCCTGGAATTATACTGCAAAATCACTGTAATAATACTGCAAAATCCCTGGAATTATACATCCAAATCACTGGAATTATACGTCCAAATCACTAGAATTAAATGTCAAAATCACTGGAATTATATGTCAAAATCACTGGAATTATACAGCCAAATCACTGGAATTATACGTCTAAATCACTGGAATGTAATGGCAAAATCACTGGAATTATACTGAAAAATCACTGTAATAATACTGCAAAATCACTGTAATTATACGTCCAAATCACTGGAATTATACGTCCAAATCACTGGAATTAAACGGCAAAATCACTTGAATTATACTGCAAAATCACTGTAATAATACTGCAAAATCACTGTAATTATACGTCCAAATCACTAGAATTATACGTCCAAATCACTGGAATTATACTGCAAAATCACTGTAATTATACGTCCAAATCATTGGAATTATACATCCAAATCACTGGTATTAAATGGCAAAATCACTAGAATTAAATGGCAAAATCACTGGAATTATACGTCCAAATCACTGGAACCATACGTCCAAATCACTGGAATTATACGTCCAAATCACTAGAATTAAATGGCAAAATCACTGGAATTATACGTCCAAATCTCTGGAATTAAATAGTAAAATCACTGGAATTAAATGGTAAAATCACTGGAATTATACTTCCAAATCACTGGAATTAAATGGCAAAATCTCTAATAATACTGCAAAATCACTGGAATTATACATCCAAATCACTGGAATTATACTTTCAAATCACTAGAATTAAATGGCAAAATCACTGGAATTATATGTCAAAATCACTGGAATTATATAGCCACGTCACTGGAATTATACGTCTAAATCACTGGAATGAAATGGCAAAATCACTGGAATTATACTGCAAAATCACTGTAATAATACTGCAAAATCACTGTAATTATACGTCCAAATCACTGGAATTATATGTCCAAATCACTGGAATTAAATGGTAAAATCACTGGAATTATACGTCCAAATCACTGGAATTAAATGGCAAAATCACTCGAATTATACTGCAAAATCACTGTAATAATACTGCAAAATCACTGTAATTATACGTCCAAATCACTAGAATTATACTTCCAAATCACTGGAATTATACTGCAAAATCACTGTAATTATACGTCCAAATCACTGGAATTATACGTCCAAACCACTGGAATTAAATAGCAAAATCACTTGAATTAAATGGCAAAATCACTGGAATTATACTGCAAAATCACTGGAATTATACGTCCAAATCACTGGAACTATACGTCCAAATCACTGGAACTATACGTCCAAATCACTGGAATTATACATCCAAATCACTAGAATTAAATGGCAAAATCACTGGAATTATATGTCCAAATCTCCGAAATTAACTGGCAAAATCACTGGAATTATACGTCCAAATCACTGGAAGTAAATGGCAAAATCACTGGAATTATACTGCAAAAATCACTGTAATAATACTGCAAAATCCCTGGAATTATACATCCAAATCACTGGAATTATACGTCCAAATCACTAGAATTAAATGTCAAAATTACTGGAATTATATGTCAAAATCACTGGAATTATACAGCCAAGTCACTGGAATTATACATCTAAATCACTGGAATGTAATGGCAAAATCACTGGAATTATACTGAAAAATCACTGTAATAATACTGCAAAATCACTGTAATTATACGTCCAAATCACTGGAATTATACGTCCAAATCACTGGAATTAAACGGCAAAATCACTTGAATTATACTGCAAAATCACTGTAATAATACTGCAAAATCACTGTAATTATATGTCCAAATCACTAGAATTATACGTCCAAATCACTGGAATTATACTGCAAAATCACTGTAATTATACGTCCAAATCATTGGAATTATACATCCAAATCACTGGTATTAAATGGCAAAATCACTAGAATTAAATGGCAAAAACACTGGAATTATACTGCAAAATCACTGGAATTATACGTCCAAATCACTGGAACCATACGTCCAAATCACTGGAATTATACGTCCAAATCACTAGAATTAAATGGCAAAATCACTGGAATTATACGTCCAAATCTCTGGAATGAAATGGCAAAATCACTGGAATTATACTGCAAAATCACTTTAATAATACTGCAAAATCACTGTAATTATACGTCCAAATTGTCACAACTGAGGGCCTGAGCTGACGGGAGGCAGCCTCAGTTGTAGGGGCTGAGATGTACCGGAACCTGGGAGGTTGTATCAGACCCCTGGACATGTAAGTAACATGAATAATAACTGCCCGAAGGCGTGACCACGACAACTTGGATAAAAGTCAATGATGTTTATTATGACAACTCCGCAACACAGCAGCAGTAAAAGAAAACGTAAAAGTCAGCAAAGAATAAATACAGTTCCTGGGTACTACAGGATGGCAGGAGCCACAGGGCACTGGTAGTGTGAGATAGTTCTTATGATCTTCTAGATGGAAAGTCCTTACCAGGCCCGACTGTAGCAATGGAGATAACCCAGGATTGTGCCAGCTGGTGTTCCAGGAAAAGCTGGGTTGCTGAAGATAAAACAGCTGCTGTGGATACTGGCTGGAACCAGACTGTTGTTAGCACGGAGTGGATACTGGCTGGAACCAGTTAAATAATAAATGAACTTGGGAGCGATGAAATATGAACTGAACTGTAGAACTTGAGAGCGGAGAAATAATAATACCGGTGGAGAGTGGTAAAGTGTAGAAAGGACACCGGCCCTTTAAGGGAAGCTGTACTCTGCTGGAAGCTGAGCTGGAAGCAGGTAATGTTGTAGCTGGAAACAGATGAATCCACAATGGATTGGAGAGTCAGGCTACACCGCAGGTGGAATGCTGGTGCGGGTCTCTATGGTGGAAGTCTTGAGACAGGAGCTGGAACCTGGAAGACAATCACAGGAGAGAGACAAACAGGAACTAGGTTTGACAACCAAAGCACTGACGCCTTCCTTGCTCAGGCACAGTGTATTTATACCTGCAGCAAGGAAGGGATTGGCTAGGCAATTATGCAGATTATCAATACTGAGAACAGATTGGTGGAAATGATCAGCTGACAGAATCCAAGATGGCTGCGCCCATGCAGACACTTGGAGGGAAGTTTGGTTTGTAATCCATGTGGTAATGAAAACAGTAATGGCGGCGCCGGCCACCGGAGACAGGAGGCGCCAGGCTGACAGATGCACATCCAACCACGCGGACACAGCGGAGGCCGCGGCTGACGTAATCGCCACTCAGACACTCTGCATGCAGAAGTTCAGGGACGGCGGCGGAGGCCGCGGGAGACGCCATGCCAGGTGTAATATGGCGTTTACTGTGACAGCGTCCCAGAGTGACAGGAGAGGATACAGGAATGTACACATCAGGATAACAGATGGGATCCGGTCCTGGAGCGCTGAGCCAGCCTTAGGAGGCATCTGATGGGTAAGAAATGGCGTCCAGATACCCGGATCGTGACACAAATCACTGGAATTATACATCCAAATCACTAGAATTAAATGGCAAAATCACTGGAATTAAATGGCAAAATCACTGAAATTATACTGCAAAATCACTGTAATTATATGTCCAAATCACTGGAATTAAATGGCAGTACCACTGGACATATACCGAAGTGTCAGACAGGATGGCACTTTAAAAAAATATTCCCCAAACAGCACATCATGCCAAGAAGTAAAAGAGGGCAATGAGGTAGCTGTATGACTAAGCTAAGCGACACAAGTGTGCAGCACAAACACCTGGCCCATCTAGGGTTGGCACTGCAGTCCCACTGCACTAATGGTGGATACCAGATGCACGTCTAACACCAGCATAGTTGTTATGGCCTCAGTAATCGGCTTTGTAACAGGGTATATATATATATATATATATATATATACGGCAGTATTACTGGACTCGATTTATATACCAGTATCACTGTAATCATACGGCAGGATCACTGGATTTATACGGCAGGATCACTGTAATTATACGCCAGAACCACTGTAATTATATGGCAGGATTACTGGAATTATACGGCAGGATCACTGGAATTAAATGGCAAAATCACTGGAATTATTCGTCCAAATCACTGGAATTAAATGGCAAAATCACTGGAATTATACGTCAAAATCACTGGAATTATACGGCCAAATCACTGGAATTAAATGGCAAAATCACTGTAATTATACGGCAAAATCACTGGAATTATACGCCCAAATCACTAGAATTATACTTCCAAATCACTGGAATTATACGTCCAAATCACTGGAATTAAATGGCAGTACCACTTGACATATACGGAAGTGTCAGACAGGATGGCACTTTAAAAAAATAGTCCTTAAACAGCACATTATGCAAAGAAGAAAAAAAGGTTCACAGAGGTTGCTGTGTGATTATGCTAAGCAACACAATCACCTGGCCCATCTAGTGGCGTCACGCAGTGGCTGAATGTTGAGATTGGGCCGCAATTGTTCAGTCCAATGACAGCATCTCCAGCATGCCCGTCATTTTTAAAAAAAATCTGCAATTGCTGAATTTATACTGCAGTACCCCAGGACTAATACAGCAGTACCCCCTGGACTCATACGGCAGTGTCATACAGGATGGCACTTTTCAAAAACTAGGCCCCAAAAAGCACCTCATGCAAAGACGTCGAAGAGGTGCAGTGAGGTAGTTGTATGACTAAGCCAAGTGACACAAAAAATTCCAACTGGAATTATACTGCAAAATCACTGGAATTAAATGGCAAAATCACTGGAATTATACGTCCAAATCACTGGAATTAAATGGCAAAATCACTGGAATTATATGTCCAAATCACTGGAATTAAATGGCAAAATCACTGGAATTATATGTCCAAATCACAGGAATTAAATGGCAAAATCACTGGATTATACTGCAAAATCACTGGAATTATACTGCAAAGTCACTGTAATAATACTACAAAATCACTGTAATTATACGTCCAAATCACTGGAATTAAATAGTAAAATCACTGGAATTAAATGGTAAAATCACTGGAATTATACTTCCAAATCACTGGAATTAAATGGCAAAATCTCTAATAATACTGCAAAATCACTGGAATTATACATCCAAATAACTGGAATTATACTTTCAAATCACTAGAATTAAATGGCAAAATCACTGGAATTATATGTCAAAATCACTGGAATTATATAGCCACGTCACTGGAATTATACGTCTAAATCACTGGAATGAAATGGCAAAATCACTGGAATTATACTGCAAAATCACTGTAATAATACTGCAAAATCACTGTAATTATACGTCCAAATCACTGGAATTATATGTCCAAATCACTGGAATTAAATGGTAAAATCACTGGAATTATACGTCCAAATCACTGGAATTAAATGGCAAAATCACTCGAATTATACTGCAAAATCACTGTAATAATACTGCAAAATCACTGTAATTATACGTCCAAATCACTAGAATTATACTTCCAAATCACTGGAATTATACGGCAAAATCACTGTAATTATACGTCCAAATCACTGGAATTATACGTCCAAACCACTGGAATTAAATAGCAAAATCACTTGAATTAAATGGCAAAATCACTGGAATTATACTGCAAAATCACTGTAATTATATGTCCAAATCACTAGAATTATACTTCCAAATCACTGGAATTATACTGCAAAATCACTGTAATTATACGTCCAAATCACTGGAATTATACGTCCAAACCACTGGAATTAAATAGCAAAATCACTGGAATTAAATGATAAAATTACTGGAATTATACGTCAAAATCACTGGAATTATACGGCCAAATCACTGGAATTAAATGGCAAAATCACTGTAATTATACGGCAAAATCACTGGAATTATACGACCAAATCACTAGAATTATACTTCCAAATCACTGGAATTATACGTCCAAATCACTGGAATTAAATGGCAGTGCCACTAGACATATACGGAAGTGTCAGACAGGATGGCACTTTAAAAAAATAGTCCTTAAACAGCACATTATGCAAAGAAGAAAAAAAGGTTCACAGAGGTTGCTGTATGATTATGCTAAGAAACACAATCACCTGG
Source organism: Pseudophryne corroboree (assembly GCF_028390025.1). Taxonomy (NCBI): domain Eukaryota; kingdom Metazoa; phylum Chordata; class Amphibia; order Anura; family Myobatrachidae; genus Pseudophryne; species Pseudophryne corroboree. The sequence continues at coordinate 650,482,351 of NC_086444.1, read as the reverse complement.
CCCATCTAGTAGCGTCACGCAGTGGCTGAATGTTGAGATTGGGCCGCAATTGTTCAGTCCAATGACAGCATCTCCAGCATGCCCGTCATTTTTAAAAAAAATCTGCAATTGCTGGACTTATACTGCAGTACCCCAGGACTAATACAGCAGTACCCCCTGGACTCATACGGCAGTGTCATACAGGATGGCACTTTTCAAAAACTAGGCCCCAAAAAGCACCTCATGCAAAGACGTCGAAGAGGTGCAGTGAGGTAGTTGTATGACTAAGCCAAGTGACACAAAAAATTCCAACTGGAATTATACTGCAAAATCACTGGAATTAAATGGCAAAATCACTGGAATTATACGTCCAAATCACTGGAATTAAATGGCAAAATCACTGGAATTATATGTCCAAATCACTGGAATTAAATGGCAAAATCACTGGAATTATATGTCCAAATCACAGGAATTAAATGGCAAAATCACTGGATTATACTGCAAAATCACTGGAATTATACTGCAAAGTCACTGTAATAATACTACAAAATCACTGTAATTATACGTCCAAATCACTGGAATTAAATAGTAAAATCACTGGAATTAAATGGTAAAATCACTGGAATTATACTTCCAAATCACTGGAATTAAATGGCAAAATCTCTAATAATACTGCAAAATCACTGGAATTATACATCCAAATCACTGGAATTATACTTTCAAATCACTAGAATTAAATGGCAAAATCACTGGAATTATATGTCAAAATCACTGGAATTATATAGCCACGTCACTGGAATTATACGTCTAAATCACTGGAATGAAATGGCAAAATCACTGGAATTATACTGCAAAATCACTGTAATAATACTGCAAAATCACTGTAATTATACGTCGAAATCACTGGAATTATATGTCCAAATCACTGGAATTAAATGGTAAAATCACTGGAATTATACGTCCAAATCACTGGAATTAAATGGCAATATCACTCGAATTATACTGCAAAATCACTGTAATAATACTGCAAAATCACTGTAATTATACGTCCAAATCACTAGAATTATACTTCCAAATCACTGGAATTATACTGCAAAATCACTGTAATTATACGTCCAAATCACTGGAATTATACGTCCAAACCACTGGAATTAAATAGCAAAATCACTTGAATTAAATAGCAAAATCACTGGAATTATACTGCAAAATCACTGGAATTATACGTCCAAATCACTGGAACTATACGTCCAAATCACTGGAACTATACGTCCAAATCACTGGAATTATACATCCAAATCACTAGAATTAAATGGCAAAATCACTGGAATTATATGTCCAAATCTCCGAAATTAACTGGCAAAATCACTGGAATTATACGTCCAAATCACTGGAAGTAAATGGCAAAATCACTGGAATTATACTGCAAAATCACTTTAATAATACTGCAAAATCACTTTAATTATACGTCCAAATTACTGGAATTATACGTCCAAATCACTAGAATTAAATGGCAAAATCACTGGAATTATATGTCAAAATCGCTGGAATTATATGGCCAAGTCACTGGAATTATACATCTAAATCACTGGAATTAAATGGCAAAATCACTGGAATTATACTGCAAAATCACTGGAATTATACGTCCAAATCACTGGAATTATACGTCCAAATCACTGAAAATAAATGGCAAAATCACTGGAATTATACGTCCAAATCACTGGAACTAAATGGCAAAATCACTTGAATTAAATGGCAAATTCACTGGAATTATACTGCAAAATCACTGGAATTATACGTCCAAATCACTGGAATTATACGTCCAAATCACTAGAATTAAATGGCAAAATCACTGGAATTATACGTCCAAATCACTGGAATTTAATGGCAAAATCACGGTATCGTCTGCCTAGTGAAGTGGAATCTAGATGGGATTTGGTATCGGGGACACAATACCTCCATCAATTGTCTAAACACCACTGCACTAATGGCAGATACTGGACGCACCTCTAATACCAATATAAGTGTCAAGGCCTCAGTTATGAGGGCTTACATCGTCATGTGATGCTGAACCACTAATCATGCACATAGGCCAGGGCCTCAGCTGTTCCTTGCCACTCCGTGTCATAAATGGCATATTGGCAAGTTTACGTTTCTCCTCAGACCATTTAAATTTATTTTTTTGGTTCTTTTTACTGAACTTTGGCTTTTTGGATTTTACATGTCCTCTACTGGAATTAAATGGCAAAACTGGGCATCGGTCTTGGCAGACGACGTTGATGGCATTTCATCGTCTATGTCATGGCTAGTGGCAGCAGCTTCAGCACTAGGAGGAAGTCGTTCTTGATCTTTCCCAATTTTATCCTCAAAATTTTTGTTCTCCTTTATGTTTCTGGAGTTATATAACACAATGGCCCACATTCCGAGTTCATCGCTCGCTAGCTGCTTTTAGCAGCATTGCAAACGCTAGGCCGCCGCCCTCTGGGAGTGTATCTTAGTTTAGCAGAATAGCGAACGAAAGATTAGCAGAACTGCTACTAAAAAAATTCATGCCGTTTCTGAGTAGCTCCTAGACTCCTAGACTACGATCACCTCAGTCTGTTTAGTTCCTGGTTTGACATCACAATCACGCCCTGCGTTCGGCCAGCCACTCCCCCGTTTCTCCAGTCACTCCTGCGTTTTTAGCTAGCACGCCTGCGTTTTTTTAGCACACTCCCTGAAAACGCTCAGTTACCTCCCAGAAACGCCCCTTTCCTGTCAATCACTCACCCATCAGCAGTGCGACTGAAAAGCGCTGCACGAACACCAGCAAATCTACTAAGTTTTGTGTTAAATAACTTAGCACATGCGCGCTGCTTACCATGAGCATGCGCATTTTCCACCTAATCGCTGCATTGTGAAAAACGGCAACGAGCGAACAACTCGGAATGACCACCAATATGCGGCACAGGAATGACTGATGGCTGATGGCCAGGACACTACCACTGGTCTGATGCAGCACAACTCAGCAACACTGTAAGGGACTTGTTGTTGTTGTTATTATTATTATTATTACTGTTATAATATGGCAGCAGTAGACATATATCAGCAGCGTATACCACTGTGACTGCCTGGTCACTGGAATGACTGATGGCCAGGACACTACCACTGGTCTGATGCAGCACAACACAACAACACTGTGAGGTACTTGTTGTTGTTATTATTATTATTATTATTATTATTATAATACTGTAGCAGTGGAAATATAGCAGCAGCGTATACCACTGTGACTGCCTGGTCACTGGAATGACTGATGGCCAGGACACTGCCACTGGTCTGATGCAGCACAAAACAGCAACACTATAAGGGACTTATTATACAGCAGCACTGGACATATGGCAGCAGAGGACACCACCACTGTGACTGGTCACTGGACTGATGCTGCACTGGACACTAGCACTGGTCTGATGCAGGACAACACAGCAACACTGTAAGGGACTTATACAGCAGCATTGGACATATGGCAGCAAAGGACACCACCACCACTGTGATTGATGCAGCAACACACACCACCACTGAACTGGTGCAGCACAACACAGCACCACTGGACATATGGCAGCAGAGGACACCACCACTGTGACTGATGCAGCACAACACACCACCACAGAACTGATGCAGCACAGCACCACTGGACAGCACTGGGCATATGGCAGCAGAGGACACAAGCGCTGTGACTGGACAGATTCAGCACAAGCCACGGACACTGAGAGAATGGAGGCATGTCCTCACTGTACACTCTCCAATGCCGGAGTGAAAATGGCGGGGACGCGCGGCTCCTTATATGGAATCCAAACCCCGCGAGAATCCGACAGCGGGATGATGCCGTTTTGCCTCGTTCTGGTTTCCGAGTCAGGCGGAAAAACCTGAGCCTGGCTCGGAACCGGACTCGAATGGTGAAGTTCGGTAGGGTTCGGTTCTCTGAGAACTGAACCCGCTCATCCCTAGTATATATATATATATATATATATATATCAATACAGGTTGAGTATCCCATATCCAAAATGCTTGGGACCAGAAGTATTTTGGATATCGGATTTTGCCGTATTTTGGAATAATTGCATACCGTAATGAGATATCATGGGGATGGGACCTAAGTCTAAGCACAGAATGCATTTATGATTCATATACCCCTTATACACACAGCAGGAAGGTAATTCTAGCCAATAGTTTTATTAACTTTGTACATTAAACAAAGTTTGTGTACCTACACACAATTAATTTATGTTTCATATACACCTTATACACACAGCCTGAAGGTCATTTAATACAATATTTTTAATAACCTTGTGTATTAAAAAGTTAAGTTTGTGTACATTGAGCCATCAGAAAACAAAAGTTTCACTATCTCGGTCTCACTCAAAAAAATCCGTATTTCGGAATATTCCGTATTTCAGAATATTTGGATATGGGATACTCAACCTGTATCAGCATATCTGATCATCTTTTCTTTAGCCCAGACTCCGGGAGCACATGTTGAAACAATTAGAAATGACGTAAGGCTAGCATTTTACTGTACTAAAATTTGTACGGTAGGGTGACATAGGGAAAATAATATGTTGTAGTACAGAACCCATTTACTGCATCAGCTACAAGAATATAACAGTCTGCCATTATGTACTACTATAATAAGATGACCTCTCAAAATGAAAAGAATGTGGAAGGAAAATGAAGTGTTGTAGGTGGCTTTCAGGACTTCAATTGTATAGTTTTCTGTTCAGTATTTCAAGGAAAATGTCCTTGCCCATATATTGTATGATAAGATTAGAATGTTGAGTTGTTTCATGCATTTACTTTTTTGTTCTTCAGATAAACTAGAACACTTCAATTTACTTACTTTTCACTGTCAGTATATGCTACAAACAGCTGGGATTAAGAGTATTTTCTAATGCCGGACAACATTTAATGTCAAAAGACATTTATTGGAATTGGCACTGAGATAAACGCTCTTTAAGCGGTCTTTAATTTCTATTGAATAGAGCCACAGAATAATACATATTTCCTTTCATTTATCCCTGTGTGTGTTTCTATTTAGCTATAATAAACTCAGAAACTTTTTTTTCATGGCACAGCTCCTGACTTTAGTTTGTTCATTGTGTATGGAAGCAATTATATGGCGGAGCAAGCATTACTGAAATGCATTTCTAAGTGTCTCAGTTGCATATGTTTTGTACATGGCTTGATCTACCATCTATATGTTTTAAAGAGACTAACTTTGACAGCCTGCCAAAGTGGCTAACAGCTGTGTTAATAGTTGCCATTATTTTACAAACTTCTGAGAAACACCAAAGTAAAGTATATAAGAAAGTAAATACCAAAAATTGAACAAATGTCTATAGGAAGAATTTAGCAACTTTGTGTAAGCAGAGTTTTGCACTATGGTGACATTTTGTTAATTCCTTTTATAGCGTTAATGTTTAGACCACATCATGGCTGAAAGCAGAAAATAGCTGGCATAAAGATTTAAAGGGCTTCTTATACGCTTTTGTGTGTTTCATTTTATGCTTGCAGCAAAATAGGGTAAATGTAGGCTAGTTTATAAAAAGCTACAGTATATTAGATATAGAGATGAGCGGCAGACACTTTTCGTGTTTTGTGTTTTGGTTTTGGATCTGGATCCTAGCTTGTGTTTTGGATCTGGATTGGTTTTGCCAAAACCACCCTTTCAGGTTTTGTACCTGGATGATTTTTGTAAAAAACATAAAAACAGCTAAAATCACAGGGTTTGGGGGTAATGTTAATACTACGTTATTATTAACCCCAATAACTTTTATTTCCACTAATTTCCAGTCTATTCTGAACACCTCAAACCTCACAATATTGTTTTTAGGCCAAAAGGTTGCACTGAGGTCGCTGGATGACTAAGCTAAGCGACACAAGTGTGCGGCTCAAACACCTGGGCCATCTAGGAGTGGCACTGCAGTGGCAGACAGGATGGCAGTTTTAAAAAACTAGGCCCTAAAGACCACATAATGCAAAGAAAAAAAAAGATATGCAAGATGGAATTGTCTTGGGCCCTCCCACCCACCCTTATGTTGTTTAAACAGGACATGCACAGTTTAATAAACCCATCATTTCAGCAACAGGTGGTCCCCCTGGAAAGAGCTCGCCAAGTTCTCAGATTCATAGCTAGCTACAAACATACCACCTCCTTCTTTGATGACTTTTCACATTATAAGAAGAGGCAAGAGGAAGAGGACAGTGTCAAGAAGGTGATTAAAATCTACAGAGGCACACGCAATCAGGAACAACACAAAGGATTTCACCTCCACTCCTATATTGGTGTGGAACAGAAATGACTTCAACTAAGCAAATATATAATTATTAATTACCACATTGCTGGACAAACTGAAAAACTAGGGGCCAAAGCCTTCAAATTTGTACCCCCTTCTCCATGTTCAGGGATTAAGATAATCTCGGATTTAATGCTGGGATGCAAATAAACTTGTGTATACCATAGGATCAAGATTGGATATTTTCTCCGCCAAGGAGTCTGGAGACTTATTTTGTTAAAATCTCGTGGGTTTCTTTTTTTTTTATTACATTTTTATTTACATATTTTGTGGCAGATGCCTTATTTTTGTTTTTCACAATTCCCGGTTACAGGCATGTGAGCATACCTGTGTGTCCCAGTTACACGCATGTAAGCATACCTGTGTGTCTTGTTTATTTTATTCCCATTATATTTTTTCATTTATTTTTTAATATGTTTTTATTGGGTTTTGCATGTCAAACAGGAGAAACACAAAAATGAGGCATTACAGAGAAGCATAAATCAATTAGAGTAAACAACAACGGAAATACATAAAACATAGATCCGTAGTCAATATCCAAAATATCTTCTCAATAAATCAATCAACCTAGTGACCGAGTAACAAATTCTGCCTAGACAACAACAAACTTTAACATGTACTGTAAGTTAATCAGAAAAATCTAGAGAAGGAAAAGGCAAAAGAAGTGAAAGACAAGAGATGGAAAGACAAAAGGGGGTAATAAGGGGGAAGGGGTAGGGTTGTGTGGCACTCCAAGCAATCCAAGCAGGTAATCAAGATAAAATAATTCTCTACCCAATATCAGTAGCCCAAAGCGTTCCAATGTAGAGAACCTGAAGAAATATGGGCCTGTCCTCGAGTCACATGCAGTTGGTATGTCTGCATTGACTTGAAATTAAGCCAGGGGTACCATGTATCTGTAAATCCCTGGTGGTTTTTGGGCATCACCCTTAGTTTTTCCATCGACATGTACAGTACATGTCAATCCTGCTAAACCACTCCTTCACAGTAGGGGGGAAGGTACAGCGCCAATGAACAGGAATTACAGCTTTAGCTGCACTATTGAGGAACTTTAGTAGAGACTTTTTGTATGTCGCTAAAGAGCCAGGAGGTAAATTAAGGAGCCGGAAGGTGGGCTTGGTAGGGACATCCGTCCCCAATATCAACCTGGAAATAGAGATAACATTGTTCCAAAAGGGGCGTAGTGAATGGCAGTCCCAGCAGATATGTATCGGGGAAGCCGTGTCAGTGTTGCAGCATCAACACATATCATGTACCCCAGGAAACATTTTATTATTTTATTTTTAAATAAAGCAGCCCCTTAGATGTTTAAGCAGCCCCAGATGGGGCAAGTTGAGTTTGGGTGGGTTCAGTAAAGTGCTAAGCATGACTGTGCAGTGAATATTTTGTTATTGAGCCCCTACCCTATTGGAGCTTACCACTCTACAGTCGAAACTCATTTCGTACTATAAGTAGGACTGTGGGAGGAAGCAATGCTAACCTCTGTGCCCACAGCATGCCTCAGCCTGGCAAGCCACCATGAGACTCCATACTGGGCCTCATTCAGTAACTGTTTGTGCCTCACAGGAGCTCCTGATCCATCTAGTGCTGCAGTGCAATGGAAAGCTGATGCAATGCAAGTTCACTGAAACTCTGTTCCTCTAACACCGCGAGGTCTTGCGATAGCCCTACACAGCCCTTAGGAAAAGAAGATCCCTGTACAAAAAATGCACATCTTATAAATAAATAATCCCAAAATGTGGAACATCGATAATAAATCAAAATTAATGTTGACTAATTGGAGCCATTCATTTGAGTGATACCCTAACATGAAATAATTGAGAAAAACCTCTCTCTAATCCTCCAGCAGAAAATTTCACTGTTACCTCTCCGGCAGTTGCGCTGGATTATGATTGAGTCTCTTCGGAGTCACACTGGCTTTGGCCACAAATGTGGTGTCTCCTACTTTATTTAAAAACACATCAGCAATTTCCATTTCCGCCCTTGCGGCTATGTTTTCACAAATCTGTTTGTGATGTTGAAACTTGTTTCATATCTGCTCTAGGCTTTCATTTAAACCTAGGATCAAGTACAGCAGCACCCCTGGAATTATACGGCAGCACCCCTGGACTTATACAGCATAGGCAGCACCCCTGGAGAATTACACAGCACAGCAGACAGGCAACAGCACACCTGGACTTAAATGGCAGTGGGGCAGCACCCCTGCACTGATAGGGCAGAGGGGCAGCACCCCATATAGGGCAGCACCCCTGGAATGATGTGGCAAAGAAAAACGTGCAAGATGGAATTGTCCTTGGGCCCTCCCACCCATTCTTATGTTGTATAAACAGAACAAGCACACTTTAACAAATGAATCATTACAGCGACAGGATATGCCATATGACTGTGGCTGAAATGACTGGTTTGTTTGGGCCCCCACCAAAAAAGAAGCAATTAATCTCTACTTACACAAACTGGCTCTACAGTGGCAAGATGTCGTCCTCATCCTCAGATTCTCCCCCACTCCCTTCAGGGTTTACATCTTCAGCCTCACAGAGAACTAATATTCAAACAAAACCGCATCATTTAGGTGTCAGTGGACTGCTCACGCTATTACCCAAAGTTTCTGAATTGACAATAACTTATAATGAATGCGCTTAAGGTGACGTATAAGGTAGGATGTTCCTAAGTGGTTAACGTCCTTACCACTACTTATTATGGATTGACAAAGGCAACAGATGTCTTGACACCTGTTATTCGGATTTGTGAAGAAATAATTCCACACTGAAGAGGTGGCTTTTTTGGTATTTTGCCCAGGCATGACAATGGGCTTTTTCATCCCATGGCAAACAACTGCCTCCACTGGTGCCTTATACAAACAAACCACATCACCATCAGAATTCTCATTGTCAACTTCCTCCGCAGCGCCAGCTACACCCATATCCTCCTCATCCTGGTGTACTTCTACAGTGACATCCTCAATCTCAATATCAGCAACTGGATTGGTAATGCTCCTCCCAGCACATGCTGAGGGCGTGCAAATGGTGGTAGGTGCCTCCTATTCCCATACAGTGTTGTGAAGGTCAGCAGGGCCGTCTTTTCATATGGGCTCAATGGGCACTTTCCCAAGGGCCATAGGAGTATAATGGACCTAGGATAATAGCTGAGGGTACCTTCTTTCCAGGGGTACCAGATTTTGAAAATCGGCCCTAGGGAACTGGAGATATCTGACTTCAAAGCAGTGGTCCCCATCCAAGCCTGTTCATTTTTGTTCCCAGCCAGATATCTTTGGTTCTGTCTGACTTAGAGTTTTTCTGAGGATATACTCCAAAAGCTGTGACTTTCCCCCTTTGGTGAACACTGACAGTTTGTCTCTACTATTCCCATAACCAGAAATATCAGCCTTCCAGCAGCTAGTCCCTACTCCAGCTCCACACTCCTAAGATGCAGTTTTTTATTTTCATTGTTGGATTGCTCTGGCTCCTGAACTTTGATACCCAAGTCCTCAGTACCTCCTTATCTCATTTAAATCTAAGAAATCTATTTCCAGGAACTTGAGATATCTGCAGTCAAGCAAGCGGACCTCTCACCAGAAAATTATGAGTATTAAGCCCACTCCACTATCAACACCTCCCCTACATATTAAACACCCCCTACCATGCTGGAAATCATTCAACCCAATGCCTACTTCTACAGTTTAGTGTTCTCCCTCCCACCACATCTGTGCAGTAAAGGAGTAATTAGCATAAATTATTCCTCCAGGTTCTGCATGTTGAGTGGAAGATAGAATACCCCCTACCACCCAAAGGACATCCAAGCTGCCACTTATAGCACCTCCACCCCTACCGCTGGAGGATGGGTAGGGGCCCCAGTGTATTGCTGTGCCCAGGGGACTACACTGCTGTTAAGACAGCCCTGAAGGTCAGGCCTAGACATAGCAACCGCAGACAGTGCTAGCACCCCTGTATTTTTACAGCATACAGGACCAGTGTGCTTCTATTTTAACAACTGCACCCCTGAATTTTTACAGCATACAAGACAGGGCCAGTGTACATTTGTTTTACTGCACCTTAGAAATTTTGCAGCATACAAGACAGGGCCAGTGTACATTTATTTTACTGCAACCATGAATTTTTACAGCATACAGGGCCAGTGTACTATTATTTTAACAGCAGCACCCCTATATTTTTACAGAATACAGGACCAGTGTGCTTTTATTTTAACAACTGCACCCCTGAATTTTTACAGCATACAAGACAGGGCCAGTGTACATTGATTTTCACTGCACCCTAGAATTATTACAGCATACAAGACAGGGCCAGTGTACATTTATTTTTCTGCACCCTAGAATTTTTACAGCATACAGGGCCAGTGTAATATTATTTTAACAGCAGCACCCCTATATTTTTACAGCATACAGGAGGACAGTGCCTCTGCCCCCTGTACAACACAGTGACAGCCAGGATAGCAACACCCATGTACAGCTGCAGCACCCCTAACAGCACATGTAAGTTGCACACCAGTGACAGCCAGGAGAGCTAGGACAGCACCCCTAACAGCACAGGTACACCACAATGACTGGAGAACCACCCCTACAAAGCACACACTGACCCCACCCGATGCCACCACCCACAGAGAAACAGAGGTCTATCTACCTCACTCTCCAAGTCCGGAGTGAAAATGGCAGTGACGCGTGGCTGTTTATATGGAATCCAAAACCCACAAGAATCCGACAGCGTGATGATGACGTTTTACCTCGTTCTGGTTTCCTAGTCTGGCGGGAAATCCCAAGCCGGACTCGGATCCGGGCTTGGGATGGGATGTTTGGGGGTTTAGTTCTCTGAGAACCGAACCCGCTCATCTCTAAATAGATATGTCACTTTAAAAAGCAGTGCACATACTGTAAAATTAAATATTACCAACAAAAAATTTTTTCACCGACATTTTATTTAAGTTTATACTGCATTTGTCCTCTTGTAAATTGCTTACCTACCTGATCTTTGGGGGTCATTCCGAGTTGATCGCTCGCTAGCAACTTTTTGCAGTGCTGCGATCAGGTCAAAACTCGCCAAAACAGACATGCGAATACACTGCAATGCGCAGGCATGTTGTACGGGTACAAAGAGGATCATGCTGGGTGATGGATTTAACAAAGAATTCATTTGCACAGCCGATCACAAGGTGATTGACAGAAAGAGGGTGTTTATGGGTGTCAAATGACCGTTTTCTGGGAGTGTTTGGAAAAATGCAGGCGTGTCCAAGCGTTTGCAGGCGGGTGTCTGACGTCAAAAAAGACTGAAGTGATCGCAGTGGCTGAGTAAGTCCAGAGCTACTAAGAAACTGCAAAAAACTTTTTTTGTATCACTCGGCTGCACAAGCGTTCGCACACTTGCAATGTGAAAAGACAGTCCCCCATAGGCGGCGACTATCTGCAAAAAGTTGCTAGCAAGCGATCAACTCGGAATGACCCCCTTTTGTCTCCATTTTGTTGCATAATAAAATAACTTGTAATACAAAGAATTCTACTTATGGCACCTACACAGTGACAGGTGGTATTGGAATGTGCAAGGGCAAGTAAAGAAACAGGGTGCACATATCAGTTTGCCCTGCCCCCCATGGAGATGCAGCTTATGCTTAGTCAGCCACAACTCCAGGAATGACTGTTTCCAGGTGTAGGTAGTCAACCAGGTTTACAAAGATCCATGCAGCTGATGATGATGTTCAGAAGGAAAAAAAAATTACCATCCCTCATAGCCAAGACTGGTTGTCATTATATGCTATGGTCCCCCAACATTTAATAAATTATGGTAGGGACCCTCTCACACACACACACACACACACACACACACACACACACACACACACACACACACACACACACAATTTTATTGATATAGTAGGGACCCCACACCAGCACCAGCATATGCTGGTCACACTATAACAACAGGGAAAACTGTGGTGTGGCATGTCACTGTCAAACTGGGAATCAAATTGTTCAGCATGGAGCCTAATTCTATTTGGAAATCAGGTTCAAAAAAGATGCAATGACCTATCAAAAATCATCTTGCCAGTGCTGATATCCAAAAAGTGCTTGAATATGCTGGTGCTTCTGGGAACCCCTATTCACAGTAAATTGGCTCCACTTACCACGTACTAGCGGGTATATTTATCAATAATCACATACTCATTGCGATCTGGGTACAATATTAGCATCCAAAATCATATTGCAGTAAACAAATATTATGCCAGTAGAAGGTGAGGCCATGGGTGACAGAAAGGGAGGTGTCAGTTGGTGACAGGTATAGGTGGCTGGGAGAGGAATTTGGTGGCTGGTAGGGGTAGAAAGGGAGAGGCAGGGGGTGACTTGGAGAGGCAAAGAGTGATGGGGAGAGGCATAGTGTGATAGCAAGAGGCCTTTGGGGACTGGGGTGGCAGATGGTGACTGTCAGTGAGTGACTGGAGAGTCAGTGGGTGACAGGGAGATGTAGAGGGTGACAGAGAAAGACAGATAGGGAGAGGCAGTGGGTGATTGGGGAGGCAGTGTTTGATGAGAAGAGGCTGGTGGTGACTGGGGAGGTAGTAAGTTTCAGGTGGTGACTGGGGAGTCAATGGGTGTTGGAGAGGTAGAGTGTGGCTGGGAGGTTGCAGGATGAAATTATATATAGGTAGGAGTGCTGTGAAAAAAAAGAATGGTTATGATAAAAAAGATTAAAGAATACCAGTGTGTCTACAGCTCTTTCTTGAAAATGTTTTATGCGTGTCCGGAATTATATATATATTATATCTATTACACATCTTAAAACACACCTTTATATTGCATAAACATATATATATATATTTTATTTTACATTTTATTTATTTTTTAATAGAATACCAGTTTGAGATTAAAAATATCATTTAGAACAAAATAGCATGTGGTTACCGCCAAATATGGAAACTACTTCCTGTATGGGATAGAGAACTTCCATTTTTAAAGAATGTTATTAATAAAGTTTATTGAGAAAAAAAGGCTTTTAGCTTGCTATAAATAAAGTGCTTCATGCTATCACAACATCCATGATTAAGTGCACAAGCACGAAACGCGTTGGTCCCGTGACCGGAAGTGACGTGTTGCCGCGACCGGAAGTTACCGGCTGCCGTGATCGAGAACACAAACACAGAGAGCAGAGGCATCCTGCACTGTGGAGACCAGCCAAGGGATCATACCAGCAAGGTATAGGTAGGGACAGCTCAGCTAAACACTACCTGCTGTTCAAAGAAACCCTTAGGCAAATAAAAATTGGAATCCCCATATCTGCACTTTAATTCCGGACACGCATAAAACATTTTCAAAAAAGAGCTGTAGACACACTGGTATTCTTTAATCTTTTTTATCATAACCATTCTTTTTTTTCACAGCGCTCCTACCTATATTTAATTTTATTCAGGTTTATTCATCTAGTGGTTGGAGCAGCTTACAAGTAACAGGCGCAATTGGGAATCTCTTTGTTTGTAAATTTTAGTGTATTTATTCCCACTGCAGCCATGACAAATTACATTATGCATCCTCACAGAAATAAATTACGTGATATATTTGCAATTAACAAAAAACCACCCCCTCCACAAGTAGAGAATGAACGTTTCTGTGAACAGTTTTTAAAACTTGAAAAAAACTATACACAGGAAATAAAACAATGGTGGGAAGTAACCACTCTGAGTACATATCTGGAACAAGGCCTCATTCCTAGAGGTCTTAGGATCAAAAAAAATCCAACATTTGAGCCTATACAAACAGACTTTTTCCAAAAATGGAATAATTCTTTGGACAAATGTTCAAAAGAATTGATTATGCTTATAATAGAAGATAGGAAAAGTTCCCTACAGATGCTGAATGAAAACATCAAAAAAGATGAAGAAAGATTTGAGCCATTAAAAAATATGACGGAATATAAGAACTTGATGATAATGACTAATAAGAAGATGGAAAAATTAGAGGACTAAATAATTCAACAGAAACAACGAAAGTTTTATAGAGACTTAAGTGAGAATAAATTGATCAGTGGAATAGAATGAAGAATCCCAGGAAACCTCAAAACTCAAAATCCCATAGGAAACAATAGATGGCAAAATACTAGGTGGCGAAAGGATGAAAATTCCATGAAATATACCAGATGGGAACCCCTAATTAGAGAAAAACCGCAAACAATAAGTAATAAGAAATATCCACCATATAACCCAAAGAATTTTGAACATAAAAGGGAAAATCCCTATAAACTTATTAAGGAATCCTTCAAGAATGGAATAAAAGCGGCAGAAACAGATGAGAGAGACGAACATCGAATTCTGATGGAAAGAATTGAAAATAGGGAAAAGTTAAAAGGGTTAAAAAATCTACGAAAACGAACATTGGAGACCGATAATGAGGAAGAGGGAGAATATGACACTGATTTTTTAGAAGAAATCTGGGAAGAAGAAGACCACTCGGACTGGACAGAGGTACCAAAAAAGAAGAGGAAAAGCGAACAATCCCCAGGAGAAGGGGTGTCCGGGGTGGGAGAAAGACTAAGAAGGCTTTAAAAAAGAAAGATAATATTACAAATATAAAAGAAGTTGGAATCTTCAATTTAAGCAACAAAGATCTCACAGAGAATCAAATTGCTCTTCTTAGAAAAGGACTGAAATATGTGCCTCATTTTAGAATAAATAAGTTTAACTTATATATGGACACCCAAAAATATGTCAGAAAATTGTGCATAAATTTTTTTTTTCAAACAAAGACAGGCAAGGACACCGATGTACGAACAGGAATGGATAATTACAAGCATACTGATTTGAAACCGAAGTCTAGCTTCTACCCAGCGCACATAAAAGGAGCACATATACAAACCTTCCAAAAACTTATAGAAGGAGAAATAGAAAAACTGCCCGATAAGAGAAAAATCAGCTATAACTTAACAAAAGGTGAAAAAGAAGCCTTAGAACAACTAAAGAAAGATAGATCACGAATAATAAAGCCGGCAGATAAAGGAGGTGGTTTGGTGATTATGGACAGAGATCAGTATGAAGAAGAAATGGAAAGACTTTTGGCTGACACACAAACATACAAGAAATTGGAAGGGGATCCAACTGAAAAATTCCAGAAAGAACTGCTAGAAATTCTAACAGAAGGAAGAGACATTGGAATAATAAATGAAAAAGAATTCAATTTCTTATACAACCAAAATTCAAAGATTCCAACAATCTATCAGCTACCCAAACTAAACAAGTGTGAAACTAATCCGCCCGGAAGGCCAATTGTTTCGGGAATAAATTCCCTGTCAGCGAACCTCTCTAAATACATTGACTCCTTCTTACAAGAATTAGTATGTAAACAGAAGAGCTATCTAAAAGATACGATTGATGTATTACTGAAGATAAAAAATGTCGAATGGAAGCAAGAGTACTTTCTGTGTATTAGTGACGTTAAGTCATTGTATATGTGCATTCAGCATGAACAGGGATGCACAACCACAAGGATATTTCTATCTACAATGACAGATATACCATCAGACCAAATCAATTTCCTAATGGATGGAATAGAATATATCCTCCACCATAATTATTTTTGGTACAAAGGCAACTTTTATAACCAAATTAAGGGCACAGCAATGGGCTCGTCATTCGCACCATGTTATGTGAATCTCTTCGGCGCGAATTGGGAAGAAGAGAGGATATGGAACAACAACCCATATAGGGATAACATAAAACAATGGTACAGATACATCGATGACCTTTTGTTCATCTGGGAAGGAACAGAGTCAAGATTGCATGAATTTTTGGAATACATCAATAAGAACGAATATGGTTTAGAGTTAATTTCTACAATAAGTAAGGACCGTATTGTGTATCTAGATCTGGAGATATACATCACAAATAACACCATCCAAACCTACACCCATATAAAAAAAGTCAGCGGGAATACCGCATTAGATATAAAGAGTAACCACCACCGTCCGTGGTTACGGAACATTCCGGAAGGACAGCTCAGAAGGGTACGTAGGAATTGCTCAAGTGTGACGACATTCTGCACACAAGCAGAAGAAATGAAACAGAAGTTCAAAGAAAAAGGTTACAGTGAAGAAAATTTGCAAAAAAATATTGAGAAACTTAAAGAAACTGATAGATACACAATAATTCGATATAAACAAAAAGAAATGAAAACAGAATTCCAGTTACCCTTTATAACACAATATAGCAGCGACCATCATTTAGTAGAAAAGATGCTTAACAAACATTGGCACATTTTGAGTCTGGATGAGCAATTGACTGAGATTCTTCCAAAGAAACCAAAAATAATCTATAAAAAGGCAAAGAATTTAAAACAGGACCTCACAAGAAGCTTTGTCCTGATAGAAGAAGATAGAATAAGAGAAGGAACAAAAGGTTATTTTTACTGCTTGAAATTTAATGCCTGTAAAACAACAAGAAGAAGAGGAACAAGACCAATAACCAACTTCAAATCAAATCAAACAAAAAAAGAATATGAATTGAGGAGCCAAATTAGTTGTAACTCAGAGGGGGTTATCTATTTGATTGAATGCCCGTGTGGCTATCAATATGTGGGCCAAACAAAAAGGAAATTGTGCACACGTATCTCTGAGCACATTTACAACATTAAGAAAGGGCTGCAGACAGGGCCGGTGCTAGGGTGTCCGGCGCCTCCCTGCAAACAATAAATTTGCGCCCTCCCTCCCATATTTAAAAAAGGGACAGGGCTCGTCAAAGGGGCGTGGTCTCACATGGAAGGGGCATGGCCACATAATAGTATCCCCAATTAAAATTACGCCACACAGTATCACAATCACATTCACATTATACCACATGTAGTGCCCCTGATTCATATTGCACCAGTTAGTTGTGTACCTAATTCACATTACGATACACAGTAGTGCTCCTTATACACAATACCCACAGTAGTAGTGCCACACAAAATGCCCACAATGATAGCGTGCCTAATACATAATGCTCACAGTAGTCGTGCCACACAGAGCGCCCACAGTAGTCGTGCCACACAGAGCGCCCACAGTAGTCGTGTCACACAGAGCGCCCACAGTAGTCGTGCCACACAGAATGCACACAGTAGTTGTGCCACACAGAACGCACACAGTAGTCGTGCCACACAGAACGCACACAGTAGTCGTGCCACACAGAACGCACACAGTAGTCGTGCCACACAGAACGCCCACAGTAGTCGTGCCACACAGAACGCCCACAGTAGTCGTGCCACACAGAGCGCCCACAGTAGTCGTGCCACACAGAATGCGCACAGTAGTTGTGCCACACAGAGCGTCCACAGTAGTCATGCCACACAGAACGCCCACAGTAGTCATGCCACACAGAGCGCCCACAGCAGTCGTGCCACACAGAACGCCCACAGTAGTCGTGCCACACAGAGCGCCCACAGTAGTCGTGCCACACAGAGCGCCCACAGCAGTAGTGATCCACAGAGCGCCCACAGTACTAGTGCCACACAGTATATATATATACATAAATATATACATACACACACACATATATATATATATATATATATATATACACACACACAGACACAACACACAGATAGATAGATATATATATATATATATATGCACACATACACACACACATAGATATATATATATATATATATATATGTATATATATTTGGCTGAGATCATAAAATTCACACTTAATTGATAACCGTAGAAAATAAAAGTTTCAATACAGCCTATCTTACTTTTGCAGACAGACAGGCTGTAACACTCTCCACAGCTCTCTTGCATATTTCACTCTACTGCATGTGTCTCTCTCTCTCCCCGAGTCCCCCGGGGCCCCATCCTTAATCCGGCTCTGAGTGGGGGGAAGAAGGGGGTGGGGAAAGGCTTTGGTAACTTGTCCCCTGCCTCTGCCCCCTCAATCTTGTTAAACGGATTACTGTAAGAATGAAACTGAAAGTAAATTACAGCTCACGGCAGCAAGGGCTGCTGGGAGATGTAGTTTATGTTCAGTTTCATCTCAACGGCTGCTGCACAGGGAGGGGAGCATTAGGGGGGATCGGCGCCCAGGGGACATGCCTTCCTAGCCACGACCATGAGTAGGTCAGAGGTGGTGGAAACAGGAGGGAGGGAGCCAGAGCCACGCTTCACGTTGCCTGCGTCTGTCATACAGTGTGACAGACGCAGCGGCAACCATTAGCCATCAGCAACAGCAGAGCAGGGAGAGCGCCTCTTCCGACCAGCGCCTCCCTGCTTTGCAGGAGCTGCTGAGCAGGTAGCGCCGGCTCTGGCTGCAGACACACAGTGTGCCACAACACTTTTTGGAATGTCACAAAAAAGATGCCTCTACATTGTCATTCATGGGAATACAAAAAATACAAAAAAATTGGAGAGGAGGAAACATTTTGGTGGAACTAATTAAGAATGAAACAAAGTGGATTTATTATTTTAAAACTCTACAGCCTCATGGTTTAAATATAGATATAAATTTGAAAACTTTTTTGGAATAAGTAATGGTTTTCTTATATTCATTTAAAATAAAATAATTGTAAGATAGTCCCCTATATTTATTCAAAATAGGATAAAGTCGTTTTAACTAAAAATATATATTATATCTAATACACATCTTAAAACACACCTTTATATTGCATAAACATATATATATATATATTTTATTTTACATTTTATTTATTTTTTAATAGAATACCAGTTTTAGATTAAAAATATCATTTAGAACAAAATAGCATGTGGTCACCGCCAAATATGGAAACTACTTCCTGTATGGGATAGAGAACTTCCGTTTTTAAAGAATGTTATTAATAAAGTTTATTTAGAAAAAAAAGGCTTTTAGCTTGCTATAAATAAAGTGCTTCATGCTATCACAACATCCATGATTAAGTGCACAAGCACAAAACGCGTTAGTCCTGTGACCAAAAGTGACGTGTTGCCGCGACCGGAAGTTACCCGCTGCCGCGATCGAGAACACAAACACTGAGAGCAGAGGCATCCTGCACTGTGGAGACCAGCCAAGGGATCATACCAGCAAGGTATAGGTAGGGACAGCTCAGCTAAACACTACCTGCTGTTCAAAGAAACCCTTAGGCATATAAAAATTGGAATCCCCATATTCTGCACTTTAATTCTGGACACACAAAACATTTTCAAAAAAGAGCTGTAGACACACTGGTATTCTTTAATCTTTTTTATCATAACCATTCTTTTTTTTCACAGCGCTCCTACCTATATATAATTTTATTCAGGTTTATTCATCTAGTGGTTGGAGCAGCTTACAAGTAACAGGCGCAATTGGGAATCTCTTTGTTTGTAAATTTTAGGTGGCAGGATGAGGCAGAGGGTGACTGGGCAGACAGTGGTTGACAGGAAGATGCAGAGGGTGACAGGGAGAAGCAGAGGGAGACATCCGAGGGAAGAGTGAGACAGGGAGAAGCAAAGGGTGACAGGGGAAAGCAGAGAGAGACAGCAGAAGGCAGATGGAGACGGGGAGAGGCTGTGGGTGACATCAAGAGAGGCTGTGGGAGACAGAGAGAGACAGGTAGTGATAGGTACAGGTGGCTGGGAGAAGCAGTGGGTGACAGGGAGTAGCAGTAGGTGACAGGGTGAGGTAGATAGGGAGACAAAGGCTGATGTGAAGGCAAAGGGTGACAGTGGAAGGGAGAGGGTGACAAGGAGTGGGTGATGTGGAGAAGCAGAGGGAGACAGAGAATTAGTGGCTGACAGGGAGACACTTGGTGACTGGGGAGGCAGTGGATGACAGCTGTGAAGTAGCTGAAGGCAGTGACATTCATATGTTTACTTTCTTATGGGCCGGGTCCAGGCCTGGGCCCACATCAGATCAGTATAGCTCGTCCGTCTGTGAAATGAGCTGTGAGACAGGTGCCTTGCCATGAGGTGGGAGAATGCGTGCTTAGAAAGTAGAGATGAGCGCCTGAAATTTTTCGGGTTTTGTGTTTTGGTTTTGGGTTCGGTTCTGCGGCCGTGTTTTGGGTTCGACCGCGTTTTGGCAAAACATCACCGAATTTTTTTTGTCGGATTCGGGTGTGTTTTGGATTCGGGTGTTTTTTTCAAAAAACCCTAAAAAACAGCTTAAATCATAGAATTTGGGGGTCATTTTGATCCCAAAGTATTATTAACCTCAAAAACCATAATTTCCACTAATTTTCAGTCTATTCTGAATACCTCACACCTCACAATATTATTTTTAGTCCTAAAATTTGCACCGAGGTCGCTGTGTGAGTAAGATAAGCGACCCTAGTGGCCGACACAAACACCGGGCCCATCTAGGAGTGTCACTGCAGTGTCACGCAGGATGTCCCTTCCAAAAAACCCTCCCCAAACAGCACATGACGCAAAGAAAAAAAGAGGCGCAATGAGGTAGCTGTGTGAGTAAGATTAGCGACCCTAGTGGCCGACACAAACACCGGGCCCATCTAGGAGTGGCACTGCAGTGTCACGCAGGATGTCCCTTCCAAAAAACCCTCCCCAAACAGCACATGACGCAAAGAAAAAAAGAGGCGCAATGAGGTAGCTGACTGTGTGAGTAAGATAAGCGACCCTAGTGGCCGACACAAACACCGGGCCCATCTAGGAGTGGCACTGCAGTGTCACGCAGGATGTCCCTTCCAAAAAACCCTCCCCAAACAGCACATGACGCAAAGAAAAAAAGAGGCGCAATGAGGTAGCTGACTGTGTGAGTAAGATAAGCGACCCTAGTGGCCGACACAAACACCGGGCCCATCTAGGAGTGGCACTGCAGTGTCACGCAGGATGGCCCTTCCAAAAAACCCTCCCCAAACAGCACATGACGCAAAGAAAAAAAGAGGCGCAATGAGGTAGCTGACTGTGTGAGTAAGATAAGCGACCCTAGTGGCCGACACAAACACCGGGCCCATCTAGGAGTGGCACTGCAGTGTCACGCAGGATGTCCCTTCCAAAAAACCCTCCCCAAACAGCACATGACGCAAAGAAAAAAAGAGGCGCAATGAGGTAGCTGACTGTGTGAGTAAGATAAGCGACCCTAGTGGCCGACACAAACACCGGGCCCATCTAGGAGTGGCACTGCAGTGTCACGCAGGATGGCCCTTCCAAAAAACCCTCCCCAAACAGCACATGACGCAAAGAAAAAAAAAAGAAAAAAGAGGTGCAAGATGGAATTGTCCTTGGGCCCTCCCACCCACCCTTATGTTGTATAAACAGGACATGCACACTTTAACCAACCCATCATTTCAGTGACAGGGTCTGCCACACGACTGTGACTGATATGACGGGTTGGTTTGGACCCCCCCCCAAAAAGAAGCAATTAATCTCTCCTTGCACAAACTGGCTCTACAGAGGCAAGATGTCCACCTCATCATCATCCTCCGATATATCACCGTGTACATCCCCCTCCTCACAGATTATCAATTCGTCCCCACTGGAATCCACCATCTCAGCTCCCTGTGTACTTTGTGGAGGCAATTGCTGCTGGTCAATGTCTCCGCGGAGGAATTGATTATAATTCATTTTAATGAACATCATCTTCTCCACATTTTCTGGATGTAACCTCGTACGCCGATTGCTGACAAGGTGAGCGGCGGCACTAAACACTCTTTCGGAGTACACACTTGTGGGAGGGCAACTTAGGTAGAATAAAGCCAGTTTGTGCAAGGGCCTCCAAATTGCCTCTTTTTCCTGCCAGTATAAGTACGGACTGTGTGACGTGCCTACTTGGATGCGGTCACTCATATAATCCTCCACCATTCTTTCAATGTTGAGAGAATCATATGCAGTGACAGTAGACGACATGTCCGTAATCGTTGTCAGGTCCTTCAGTCCGGACCAGATGTCAGCATCAGCAGTCGCTCCAGACTGCCCTGCATCACCGCCAGCGGGTGGGCTCGGAATTCTGAGCCTTTTCCTCGCACCCCCAGTTGCGGGAGAATGTGAAGGAGGAGATGTTGACAGGTCGCGTTCCGCTTGACTTGACAATTTTCTCACCAGCAGGTCTTTCAACCCCAGCAGACTTGTGTCTGCCGGAAAGAGAGATCCAAGGTAGGCTTTAAATCTAGGATCGAGCACGGTGGCCAAAATGTAGTGCTCTGATTTCAACAGATTGACCACCCGTGAATCCTTGTTAAGCGAATTAAGGGCTCCATCCACAAGTCCCACATGCCTAGCGGAATCGCTCCGTGTTAGCTCCTCCTTCAATGTCTCCAGCTTCTTCTGCAAAAGCCTGATGAGGGGAATGACCTGACTCAGGCTGGCAGTGTCTGAACTGACTTCACGTGTGGCAAGTTCAAAGGGCATCAGAACCTTGCACAACGTTGAAATCATTCTCCACTGCGCTTGAGACAGGTGCATTCCACCTCCTATATCGTGCTCAATTGTATAGGCTTGAATGGCCTTTTGCTGCTCCTCCAACCTCTGAAGCATATAGAGGGTTGAATTCCACCTCGTTACCACTTCTTGCTTCAGATGATGGCAGGGCAGGTTCAGTAGTTTTTGGTGGTGCTCCAGTCTTCTGTACGTGGTGCCTGTACGCCGAAAGTGTCCCGCAATTCTTCTGGCCACCGACAGCATCTCTTGCACGCCCCTGTCGTTTTTAAAAAAATTCTGCACCACCAAATTCAAGGTATGTGCAAAACATGGGACGTGCTGGAATTTGCCCATATTTAATGCACACACAATATTGCTGGCGTTGTCCGATGCCACAAATCCACAGGAGAGTCCAATTGGGGTAAGCCATTCCGCGATGATCTTCCTCAGTTGCCGTAAGAGGTTTTCAGCTGTGTGCGTATTCTGGAAAGCGGTGATACAAAGCGTAGCCTGCCTAGGAAAGAGTTGGCGTTTGCGAGATGCTGCTACTGGTGCCGCCGCTGCTGTTCTTGCGGCGGGAGTCCATACATCTACCCAGTGGGCTGTCACAGTCATATAGTCCTGACCCTGCCCTGCTCCACTTGTCCACATGTCCGTGGTTAAGTGGACATTGGGTCCAGCTGCATTTTTTAGGACACTGGTGAGTCTTTTTCTGAGGTCCGTGTACATTTTCGGTATCGCCTGCCTAGAGAAGTGGAACCTAGATGGTATTTGGTAACGGGGGCACACTGCCTCAATAAATTGTCTAGTTCCCTGTGAACTAACGGCGGATACCGGACGCACGTCTAACACCAACATAGTTGTCAAGGCCTCAGTTATCCGCTTTGCAGCAGAATGACTGCTGTGATATTTCATCTTCCTCGCAAAGGACTGTTGAACAGTCAATTGCTTACTGGAAGTAGTACAAGTGGGCTTACGACTTCCCCTCTGGGATGACCATCGACTCCCAGCAGCAACAACAGCAGCGCCAGCAGCAGTAGGCGTTACACGCAAGGATGCATCGGAGGAATCCCAGGCAGGAGAGGACTCGTCAGAATTGCCAGTGACATGGCCTGCAGGACTATTGGCATTCCTGGGGAAGGAGGAAATTGACACTGAGGGAGTTGGTGGGGTGGTTTGCGTGAGCTTGGTTACAAGAGGAAGGGATTTACTGGTCAGTGGACTGCTTCCGCTGTCACCCAAAGTTTTTGAACTTGTCACTGACTTATTATGAATGCGCTGCAGGTGACGTATAAGGGAGGATGTTCCGAGGTGGTTAACGTCCTTACCCCTACTTATTACAGCTTGACAAAGGGAACACACGGCTTGACACCTGTTGTCCGCATTTCTGTTGAAATAGTTCCACACCGAAGAGCTGATTTTTTTGGTATTTTCACCAGGCATGTCAACGGCCATATTCCTCCCACGGACAACAGGTGTCTCCCCGGGTGCCTGACTTAAACAAACCACCTCACCATCAGAATTCTCCTGGTCAATTTCCTCCCAAGCGCCAGCAACACCCATATCCTCCTCATCCTGGTGTACTTCAACACTGACATCTTCAATCTGACTATCAGGAACTGGACTGCGGGTGCTCCTTCCAGCACTTGCAGGGGGCGTGCAAATGGTGGAAGGCGCATGCTCTTCACGTCCAGTGTTGGGAAGGTCAGGCATCGCAACCGACACAATTGGACTCTCCTTGTGGATTTGGGATTTCGAAGAACGCACAGTTCTTTGCGGTGCTACTGCTTTTGCCAGCTTGAGTCTTTTCATTTTTCTAGCGAGAGGCTGAGTGCCTCCATCCTCATGTGAAGCTGAACCACTAGCCATGAACATAGGCCAGGGCCTCAGCCGTTCCTTGCCACTCCGTGTGGTAAATGGCATATTGGCAAGTTTACGCTTCTCCTCCGACAATTTTATTTTAGGTTTTGGAGTCCTTTTTTTTTACTGATATTTGGTGTTTTGGATTTGACATGCTCTGTACTATGACATTGGGCATCGGCCTTGGCAGACGACGTTGCTGGCATTTCATCGTCTCGGCCATGACTAGTGGCAGCAGCTTCAGCACGAGGTGGAAGTGGATCTTGATCTTTCCCTAATTTTGGAACCTCAACATTTTTGTTCTCCATATTTTAATAGGCACAACTAAAAGGCACCTCAGGTAAACAATGGAGATGGATGGATACTAGTATACAATTATGAATGGACTGCCGAGTGCCGACACAGAGGTAGCAACAGCCGTGGACTACCGTACTGTACTGTGTCTGCTGCTAATATAGACTGGATGATAATGAGATGTAGTATGTATGTATAAAGAAGAAAGAAAAAAAAACCACGGGTAGGTGGTATACAATTATGGACGGACTGCCGAGTGCAGACACAGAGGTAGCTACAGCCGTGGACTACCGTACTGTACTGTGTCTGCTGCTAATATAGACTGGATGATAATGAGATGTAGTATGTATAAAGAAGAAAGAAAAAAAACCCACGGGTAGGTGGTATACAATTATGGATGGACTGCCGAGTGCCGACACAGAGGTAGCTACAGCCGTGGACTACCGTACTGTACTGTGTCTGCTGCTAATATAGACTGGTTGATAATGAGATGTACTATGTATGTATAAAGAAGAAAGAAAAAAAAAACACGGGTAGGTGGTATACAATTATGGATGGACTGCCGAGTGCCGACACAGAGGTAGCTACAGCCGTGGACTACCGTACTGTACTGTGTCTGCTGCTAATATAGACTGGTTGATAATGAGATGTAGTATGTATGTATAAAGAAGAAAGAAAAAAAAACCACGGGTAGGTGGTATACAATTATGGATGGACTGCCGAGTGCCGACACAGAGGTAGCTACAGCCGTGGACTACCGTACTGTACTGTGTCTGCTGCTAATATAGACTGGATGATAATGAGATGTAGTATGTATAAAGAAGAAAGAAAAAAAAAACCACGGGTAGGTGGTATACAATTATGGATGGACTGCCGAGTGCCGACACAGAGGTAGCTACAGCCGTGGACTACCGTACTGTACTGTGTCTGCTGCTAATATAGACTGGATGATAATGAGATGTAGTATGTATGTATAAAGAAGAAAGAAAAAAAAACCACGGGTAGGTGGTATACAATTATGGATGGACTGCCGAGTGCCGACACAGAGGTAGCTACAGCCGTGGACTACCGTACTGTACTGTGTCTGCTGCTAATATAGACTGGTTGATAATGAGATGTAGTATGTATGTATAAAGAAGAAAGAAAAAAAACCCACGGGTAGGTGGTATACAATTATGGACGGACTGCCGAGTGCCGACACAGAGGTAGCTACAGCCGTGGACTACCGTACTGTACTGTGTCTGCTGCTAATATAGACTGGATGATAATGAGATGTAGTATGTATAAAGAAGAAAGAAAAAAAAACCACGGGTAGGTGGTATACAATTATGGATGGACTGCCGAGTGCCGACACAGAGGTAGCTACAGCCGTGGACTACCGTACTGTACTGTGTCTGCTGCTAATATAGACTGGATGATAATGAGATGTAGTATGTATAAAGAAGAAAGAAAAAAAAAACCACGGGTAGGTGGTATACAATTATGGATGGACTGCCGAGTGCCGACACAGAGGTAGCTACAGCCGTGAACTACCGTACTGTGTCTGCTGCGACTGGATGATAAATAATGATATAAAAAATATATATATATCACTACTGCAGCCGGACAGGTATATATTATATAATGACGGACCTGCTGGACACTGTCTGTCAGCAGAATGAGTTTTTTATAGAATAAAAAAAAAAACACCACACAAGTCACACGACGAGTGTTTAACTTTTTCAGGCAATCACAATATAGTATACTATACTGGTGGTCAGTGTGGTCAGGTCACTGGTCAGTCACACTGGCAGTGGCACTCCTGCCTGCAGCAAAAGTGTGCACTGTTTAATTTTAATAATATGTATGTACTCCTGGCTCCTGCTATAACCTATAACTGCTCCCCAGTCTCCCCCACAATTAAGCTGTGTGAGCACAGTCAGATATTATACATAGATGATGCAGCACACTGGGCTGAGCACAGATATGGTATGTGACTGAGTCACTGTGTATCGTTTTTTTCAGGCAGAGAACGGATTATATTAAATAAAACTGCACTGGTGGTCACTGGTCAGTGGTCAGTCACTAGTAAACTCTGCACTCTCTAGTACTCCTAAGCTCCAGTAAATCAAGTGTCTCTGTCTCAATCTCACTCTCTCTCTTCTAATCTAAATGGAGAGGACGCCAGCCACGTCCTCTCCCTATCAATCTCAATGCACGTGTGAAAATGGCGGCGACGCGCGGCTCCTTATATAGAATCCGAGTCTCGCGATAGAATCCGAGCCTCGCGAGAATCCGACAGCGTCATGATGACGTTCGGGCGCGCTCGGGTTAACCGAGCAAGGCGGGAAGATCCGAGTCGCTCGGACCCGTGTAAAAAAACATGAAGTTCGGGCGGGTTCGGATTCCGAGGAACCGAACCCGCTCATCTCTATTAGAAAGTGCAGTTTTGTCTCCTACTGGTTCTATTATATTTCTCTATGTATTTATCATGGGATGTTTAACATTTTCCTGACCACTTATGTTATTTATATTAGTTAAATATGTTTTATACAGCCTATATTATAGACCATCTATGGTGTGGATTATTAATACTGTACTGTATGTATATGTATATATATATATATATACATACATACATACATACATACATACGCGGTACCGGCACTCCCAAGTTATGCTTACAATACTTTGCTGGTTGTCCTTACAAAGGTTAGATATATACAGCTGTGGGTGCGGCACTCCAGGCTCCAAGTAATTCAATGCAGACACAAAGTCAAGTCCAACGTTTCAATGCCTCTAATACGGCCTGATGTAAATATATATATGAACACACACACAATATATTAAACAAAGGATCAGCACTCCATTCAAAAAAAGGAAATAGTGCCTGGGTACCTTCATTCAAGGAGAGCATGTTATCAGGAGGGGGCAGCGGCTAGGGAGGCCAATCCCGGGCCATTTTTTCAATCCCGGGATTCGGGATTGAAAAATGCTCAATCCCGGGATTCCCAGGATCCCCAGTATCCCCGGGATTGAGTTGGTCAATGAAAATATTATTTATTCTATACTTTTTCTAAGATAAAAATGAATAACCAGTACAAATAAAAAGGTGTGAAAATTACTTGCTTTTATTAACCTTATAAAAATAGAAAATACAAGTATTAAATCCTTAAAAGGCAAGCTTAAATTATTCAAGTATTAACAGAATGGTGAATGGACCTTGATCGGAGCCAGACTATCAAATATCTAAATCAGACACTGAGCACAGCAGCAAGAATTAAAGGCTATTATTATTTTATTATTAGCCTTTATTTATATGGCGCCACAAGGGTTCCGTAGCGCCCAATTACAGAGTACATAAACAAATAATAAAAACAGGAAAACAGCAATTTACAGTTGATGACAGTATAGGACAAGTACAGGGTATATAACATAGCTACAGCAGCAGACGACACTGAAATAAGTATCAGGTGGCAGAAAACCCGCAGGATTTGGTGCCATCGAAGATGGTTTAAGTAAGAGAAGGATATGCACATGAGGGTTGAGGGCCCTGCTAGTGAGAGCTTACATTCTAAAGGATATAGATTCCTGTGGTGTTAGGGCTCAGACTGGGGCTCCAACACCACAGGTATTCAAAAAGAAAATAAAAAAATTCATGGCCCAACAAAGGCCCACAGGAAAAAAATACAATTTTTATGGTCTCAGCCAGGCCCCAACAGTGCCCACAGGAATAAATTAACATTCATGGCCCACACTGACCCCAGACCCCCACAGGAATAAAATAACTTTCAGGGCCCGCAGTCGAACCCTGTCCCAGCAACCCCTACACACCACAAGAATCAAATAAAATATACATAATTATGGCCAGCCCCACAGTAAATAAAATTGTCATGCTGCACCATTGCACTCCCTTGGAATAAAATAATTTCACTGACTCACCCTCTTCCAGTGTGACTCCAGTGACTGTCTTTTTTCCCCCAAAAGAGCAGCAACAAGGGGGTGCCCACAATGTGATGGAAGCAGGACCCAGGCAGCGGCCACTGTCTTACTAAACGCGGGGGTGAGCGGTGTGGTGCTGGTCACTGCAGGCAGAAGCAGGGATCCCTCCTCCTCCCATCCCTCAGGGTCCCGACTCCATCCTATCTATAGTCTCCAGTCCAGGGCCGGCTGGGCCAACCCAATACTGATCTCGGCGCGGCGTGGGGCAGCGGTGCACAGATGGCTGGCATGAGTGAAGGGGTCGTCCCAGCGCAGGGCTGCGCTGTGCGGCTGGCATGGCTGAAGGGGCGTCCCAGCGCGGGGCTGCGCTGTGCAGATGGCGGGCTGGTAAGGCTGGAGGGACGTCCCGGCGCGGAGCTGTGTGTGCAGTGACCTCTGACGTCATGCGGCGCCGTGCACGGCCATGCAGCTTCTGAGCAGAGCGCTCAAGATGCTCAGCGCTACCCGGCAGAAAGAGAAACCACGCATGTGCAGCTCAATCCCAAAATCCCGGGATTGGAAGCTCCAATCCCGGGATTGAAATCCCGGCAATTTTAGCCCCAAATCCCGGGATCCCGCCGATCCCGATCCCGGGATTGGCCACCCTAGCAGCGGCACTCACAGGGCTTGATACATTAAACAATAATTCAGCAGGACATACTGATGGAGTGATTATCCAGTGCATCAGTATGTCCTGCTGAATTGCTGAGGACTGAAATGCTATTTGTTGTTTAATGCCTCCTTCTGACTATACATATATAATGTGTGTGTGTGTGTGTGTGTGTGTGTGTATATATATATATATATATATAGATAGATAGATAGATAGATAGATAGATAGATAGATACATAGATAGATAGATAGATAGATAGATAGATAGATAGATAGATAGATATAAATTCCAGGGAGTGAGACAGCACTCAAAAATAAATATTTCCAGGCAATGGTGCAAGGTCCAGAAAAAGTATATAAACACACTCACTTTATGGAAAAAGCACAAAGACCAGCACTCACGTTTAGCAGGATGTTTAATCCAAAAACATTGGTTCACATTTCAAACAGTATCCATGTAGCGCCCGACAGCCATTTCAACCACCTTCTAGTGGTTTTCCTCAGGGGCTACTGAGATCCAGCTCTAAGCATCTCTTTATAGGCAAAAAAAGGAGCCAAATGTGCACAAACACTTCCCATGCTGTCAGTGTGCATCTGGGCTACTCGCAAGCCCATTGGCTGTTTCACAGCAGCTGTTTCACTGCCCTTGCCGGGCACACCTAGTCGCAGACGGAGCCACGATTAGCGTGGCTCCATCTGTAGGTATTCTTCAGGTGGGAAATAAGAAAACTATGTAATTAGAATTTTAATAAGGGGATGAAAAGGGGGCTGACATAATGACATCATTATCGATGTGTGGCTTGCGTTGCATAAACAATAACACCCAAACAGACAATGGAATCAAAATTTGGATTGCACCTCCAGTGTGTAGAATTTAATAAACTACAAAAAAATAAATCTATAATTTAACTGTAACTTCCTCAATAGACCTCACAAATGGCTCCTGGTGGATTTTGGCAGTCACCATATGTGTGCTACTTCCACACATATGGTGACTGCCAAAATCCACCAGGATCCATTTGTGAGGTTTATTGAGGAAGTTACAGTGCTCACATCTTTTTGGTTGTTTAAACCTGCCAATACTTTTTTAGATTTATATTTTAATTGTGCCAGAACCTGAATTAGAATAATTTTGGCTACAAGATTTGAATATCACATTCAGGCACAAGAATTGAATATTACATTCAGGTAGTTTGTTAAAACACCGACATATGATCACAAGTATTCCCAAGAGGAATTATAGCTATAGCTCTCATAAAGAGCCATATAAGAGAATAATTTTATCTATTCCAAAGGTTGTGATCCTTTATTCATAAACCTACCAATGGCAAATAAGCCTGTTTTTTTATATTTGCGACCCCTGATGAAGTCGTTCTGACGAAACGCGTTGGTTCTGTAAGTCAAACGTTACTAACCCAGTCTGTGAAGATACTCCCTCTTGAGCTCAAACCTTGTAAAAGGTGAGGGAGTATCTAGAGTTTTTATTGTATAGCAAACATACTGGTTATATCTTATTGGCAACATTTTAGATAATTTTATATGTAATCACCACAAGATGAACTTTGTATGACATCTACTTGTTCTAATGTGCGATATTAAACTAATTTTTTACTAATTGGCCTTGGGCCTCTTGTTTGGGTGACTATTTTGGTGAGGGGTTGTCTGTTACAGGTCCCCAGTCACAATTACTCTTCAGTTTACAATCCACATATATGTGAATATCATTGGAAGAACTATCGTAAACACGCTTCATCTAGCGCGTATGGTAATTGTGTTTTTTCTTGTATGTTATTGAGATCTATCAACAGGGATCTCTCCCATAGTGCTGCTCCTATTTTGACGTGAGATTAGGGTACTATTGTGTTATATATATATATATATATATACATACACAAAATATATATCCCTGTGGAGCGCTCTTATTTGTCAATATGTTCAATTTATTTTTAGTTTTATATATAGATATAAAGTGAGGATGACTTCATTTGTACATCATGAATATATATATATCTCCTATATATTTGCCTACATCTGTGACTCTGCGCCTGGCCGTAATGCTGGGTGGAGTCACAGATGGGCTAAGCTACTGTATGCAGATCAGTGACGTCACACACCATGCACCTTCTCGGCGCACATCTCCCCAGTCTTCCATCGTCCCGCGGGAGGCGACTCTCTGTCTGAAGCCGAGCGCCTGTCACTCCCGCTCCCCGCCTGAGCCCCGGCGCCTCTCCCCTGCCGTCTGCCCCAGCGAGGAGAGAGGCAACCCTGCACAGCGCTCCTATTGCCGGCACAGCCCTCGGTCCGGTCCTCCAGGTACAGCGGGTCCCCGGCTGCCTGGGGGGGAGGAAATGTGCCTGGTGCCCTGTGGGGGAGATGTGCCTGCAGAGGGCGAAGGTGTGCCTGGCGTGGGGACATGTGCCTCGCGGGGGGGGGGGGGAGATGTGCGGCAGCGGGGACAGTGCACACTGGTGTGCTCCCCGGCTGCCGAGGGAGATGTGCCTGACGAAGGGGGGATGGGACATGTGCCTGGCTGGGGGAAGAGATGTGCCTGGCTGAGGGGGCTGGACATGTGCCTGCTGGGGGAAGAGATGTGCCTGGCTGGGGGAAGGGGGACATGTGCCTGGCTGGGGGGACGACATGTGCCTGGCTGGGGGAAGGGGGACACGTGCCTGGCTGGGGGAAGGGGGGGACATGCCTGGCTGGGGGGGTGACATGTGCCTGGTGGGGGGGGGGGAATGTGAGGCAGAGCGCCTCACGCAGGAGCAGGGACACCCCACTCTGGTGTGCTCCCCGGGTGCCCGCAACACAGTTACCCTGACACTGCACCCGGGTGGCCTGCGGCCCTGCTGCTGCTGATGGACAAGCACCCCCAGCGCCTCCTGACCCCCTACCCCACCTGCAGCACCCCCAACCCCGCACCCGCCCATCCTCCACCTGCAGCTCCTTCCACCATCCGCTGCACCACCACCCCTCCCCCACATGCCGCGCCTCCAGACCGCCTACACCACCCACGGCCCCCACGCCCCTGCCCCTCCCTCAACCACAGACCCTCCCAATCACGGCCCCCATACTCCCCCACCCTCCACCCACAGCCTGTACAGACACCCTCCCCCATCCACCGTCAACCCCCGCAGCCGCCCATCCCCCACCCGCAGCGCCTCCTCACCCCATACCACACCTGCAGCACCCCCGCACCCGCCCATCCACCACCGCAGTGCCTTCGGACCCTTTCACCATCCGCCGCACCAGCCACTCCACCACACGACACTCCCCCACACGCGGCACCTCCAGACCCTCTACACCACCCACGCCCCCCACTCCGCTGCCCCTCCCTCATCCACAGAACCTCCCAACCGCACACCCCCATCCGCACCACCTCCTGACCTCCTACTCCACCCGCGGCCCCACTGCACCCACCCCTCAACCACCCGCAGCGCCTCCAGACCCCCACCCCCGCACCTGCCCCTCCACTCAAACGTGTCGCTTATGGACCCCCTACCCCACCCGCAGCGCATTTGCTTCCTCCCCACCCGCACCACCTCCCAACACCCTGCCCCACTGCACCCGCCCCTCCACCACCCGCAGCGCCTCACAACCCCCTCCCCCATGTACCGCACCTTTCCATCCCCCACACACGGCACACTCGCCCCTTCCCCACCTGCAGCGCCTCTGGAACCCCCTCCCCCATCCGCCAGATCCCCGTACCTGCCCCTCCCTTACCCGCCGCATCTACCCATCCACCACCTGTAGCGCCTTTGAACCCTTCCACCATCCGCCACACCACCACCCCTCCCTCACATGCGGCCCCTCCAGACCCCCTACACCAGCCACGTCCCCCACTCCCCTGCCCCTCCCTCAACCACAGACCCTCCCAACCACAGCCTCCCCATCCACCCCCCCTCCACCCACAGCATCTACAGACACACTCCCCCATCCGCTGTCAACCCCCGCAACCGCCCATCCCTCACCCGCAGCATATCCTGACCCCCTACCCCACCCACTGCCCCACTGCACCCGCCCCTCAACCACCCGCACTGCCTCCAGACCCCCTCCCCCATCTGCCGCACCCACACACCTGCCCCTCCCCCATGCACATCTCTTCCGAACCCCCTACCCCACCCACAGCGCACTCGCTCCTACCCCACCCGCACGGCCCCGCTGAACCCGCTCCTCCACTACCAGCTCTCCTCCCGACCCCATCTGCTGCACCCCCCCACGTGCGTCGCTTCCGGACCACCTACCCCACCTGTGGCGCACTCGCCCCTTCCCCACCTGCAGCACCTCCGAAACCCCCTCACTCACCCCCCAGATCCTCGTACCTGCCCCTCCCCTACCCACCAAACCCCCCGCCCTCCCCCACCCATACCGCTTCCGGATCCCACTTCCCCGCACATGCCCACCCACAGCGCCTCACAACCCCATCCGCGTTCCCCCCCACACCCACTGCATTCTGTACAGTGTGCCCTACAGGTGCTGTTCACACCGTCGCAAGGGCCTATGCCCTCTTCACCATCCAACGCCCTTTCATTGTGCAATATTTAACCACTCACAAAACTAGGAATGCAGGTAATACTTAATATAATACATATATTGAATGGCGTACAGGGGTTAAGGGGGCATAGCCCCTTGCGACGGTGTGAAGAGTGCCCGTAGGGCGCGATGAAGCACCTAGTATATATATATATATATATATATATATATATATATATATACACCCAGATGTTAAAAAACACATATTTTTATTAAAAAGTAAAAAATAATAAAAAAAACATTATACATTTCTGTATTTCTTTCTTTTATAAAACAATATCGATCATTGAGTAACATATGTTTGTTCAGTTTTTGTTCATACAATAAAAACATTAAGTTTTGTTTGTTTTCACCTAACACGTTTCATCTTATAGCGACTTCTTCAGGGGTGTACGAGAGAAGAAATACCTTAATGCACAATGGCCCTCATTCCGAGTCGTTCGCTCGGTAATTTTCTTCGCATCGCAGCGTTTTTCTGCTTAGTACGCATGCGCAATGTTCGCACTGCGACTGCGCCAAGTAATTTTGCTATGAAGATAGTTTTTTTACTCACGGCTTTTTCTTCGCTCCGGCGATCGTAGTGTGATTGACAGGAAATGGGTGTTACTGGGCGGAAACACGGCGTTTTATGGGCGTGTGGATAAAAACGCTACCGTTTCCGGAAAAAACGCGGGAGTGGCTGGAGAAACGGAGGAGTGTCTGGGCGAACGCTGGGTGTGTTTATGACGTCAAACCAGGAACGACAAGCAGTGAACTGATCGCAGATGCCGAGTAAGTCTGAAGCTACTCTGAAACTGGTAAGTAGTTTGTAATCGCAATATTGCGAATACATCGTTCGCAATTTTAAGAAGATTCACTCCCAGTAGGCGGCGGCTTAGCGTGTGTAACTCTGCTAAAATCGCCTTGCGAGCGAACAACTCGGAATGAGGGCCAATATACAGTACATTTAAAGTACATTCATTTTATCAAGTAAAAATATAATGTAATAATTTCATCAGATAGTTCTTGAGAGGACAAAGTTGATCATATTTAAATGAATTAAGTATAGTCTAATGAAACAAATTGTACCACAAATAGCGATTAAAACACTTGTTCAAATTATCATGTGTACAAAATTATAACACCAATAACAATTCAAACTCATATTTGGATAGTGATTGTCTGTTGGAAGACTCCATAATTGACCAGTTGAATTACATACAATACTTACTATTTGAGCAACAATAATTTTCTTAAAGTAACGCCCAAGTGATTTTAGGATGAATTTTCTTCTAAAATAGTAACTCAATAAATGTAGTCATTAGTAAAGCCAATTATTTTACCTAATTGAATAAAAATATCCAGTTTAGGTTATGTTATTTAACAAGATTTTAATAAATTGTCCCTTTTTACCCATGGATACTTACTGGAAACACAGCTTAACGAGATAGTCTTAATTGGTTTCCACAACTTAATAACAGATATGACTGCATAGGACTATTTTTGAAACCCCTAGAAAAAGACATTGTTTAGTTTGATTGACTAGAACTTTCGATAATAAGGTTAAAACTAAATTAGATTACTTACTGAGCGTTAATATTA
The DNA here is from genome assembly GCF_028390025.1 of Pseudophryne corroboree. Lineage (NCBI taxonomy): Eukaryota > Metazoa > Chordata > Amphibia > Anura > Myobatrachidae > Pseudophryne > Pseudophryne corroboree. The sequence continues at coordinate 650,446,922 of NC_086444.1, read as the reverse complement.
GTGTCAAAAAATAGCTTTTGATTGCTATCAGATTTTCTTTTCCTAATTAAAACAAGTGTATTATTGAATATTCTGACTTTAAAATCTATAAATCAGTTTAAATGGGATTTTTTATATGTCTGTATGCATGGGATTCCAGTAGTGAAATGAATGATGGAACATTTGGTTCTCTATTTAAGCCCCATAGTGAGTTACCTCACTTCCTGCCTGATCTTATTAAGTGCCTAATTAGTATTATCAGTAAACCTAGCTTTCTATATTCTTAAACTTGTGTTAAAAGCACTTTTTGCAATAGTACAACTTTGATAATCATTGGTTTTTCAGTGGAATGAGATTACAAAAGAAGAAAGGACCACTTAGCAAACTTAATTATTTAATTTGTATACCAGGAGCACAGATCTAGCTTCCTGTATGTGTTTCAAGCCTCACTGTGACAGGCGCGACATCATCGCGCATGTCCAGTCTGCAAGCGCCCCCCCCCGGAGCGGAATCCCCGCTTCCAGGATGCGTCTCAAGCCTCATTCTGATGCGCGTGAGTACTTTCATTGATCAGAATTTGAGACATCATGTTTTGGATTTAACATCATACACAAGAGATTCGATGGACATCCTGAACAAATTGAAGGATGTAAATCTACTACCTAACACCTGGCTTTGTACCTGCGATGTAGAATCGCTGTATACATGCATAAACCACAAGAAGGGGCTAGCAGCGATCCAGTATTTTCCTGATATGGACGTACATGATGAATTCAATTCCTTCATTCTTCAATTACTACATTTTGTCCTGACCAAAAACGTATTTCTATTTGATGAGAGATACTACATACAAGTCCAGGGTACAGCAATGGGCAGTACGTGTGCGTCAACGTACGCCAACCTGTACCTTGGATGGTGAGAGAGGTGGTTATTCAAAAGTGTTAACGAGAAGTTTACAGATCATGTCATTGGATGGCACAGATTTATAGATGACATCTTGATCATATGGGAGGGAGAAAAGGAAGAACTGGGGGAATTTCTATCAACACTCAATAACAACAAATTGAATTTGAAGCTAACATCTGAAATTAGCAGAACCAGTGTGACATTTTTAGATCTCACCATAACCAGAATGGAGGAGAACACACTGGTTATGGATGTTTACCGGAAAAGCACTGTGACCAACAGTATAGTACATTACAGCAGCTCCCATCACTCAGCAACCCTGAAAGGAATTCCTAAGGGGGAGTATGTAAGAATTAGTAGAAATTGCTCAGAAGACACCACCTATGAGAAAAGGGCTGGGGAACTGAAACACAGATTGGCCAAAAGAGGATACAAGAGCAAACTACTTCAGAAAGCATACAAATCCACCAGCACACTTGCAAGAACCACCTTATTAACACCCAAAGAGAAGAAAAAGGATGACAGAAAAGTCAGGTTCATAGGTACACACTGCAAGGAGTGGAAAGAGATTAATTCAGCTCTACAAAAACATCATCACATTCTTATGTTGGATGATGATCTACGGAACGAAGTTCGGGACAGGATTGCCATCAGATGGAGGAGGTCACCAAATCTCAACAATAAACTGGTACGAAGTTACTTCATAAGGAAGAGGAAGAAAGAACCTATCGTCAGTGGGTGCTTTAAATGTGGGAAATGCAAGGCATGCAATTTTATTCAGATTAAAAGGGAATATTCAAACAAATATCAGAACATCATGAAAATTCAGCAGTACATCAATTGCACAACCCAAGGGGTCATTTATTGCCTAAAGTGCCCCTGCAATTTGAATTATGTCGGCATGACGAAAAGACCCTTTAAAAATTGCATTTTGGAACATGCAAGAAGCATCAAAAAATGCAGCAAAAGATCAAGAAAAACTCAAACAACTCACAAATGTGGCCAGACACTTTTTGAAGGCACATGGAGGAGACGCTGAACAGATGAGAATCTTTGGCATTGAGAAAGTGGAATTGGGTCTGAGAGGGGGCAACATCAACAATGAACTACTCAAGAGAAAATCCAGATACAATTTCCTCATGGACAGTGTCACCCCCTAGGACTAAATGAGGAAATACATTATTCTGCATTCTTATGAAATATAAGAAGTAACTATTTCTCTTCCCACATTTCTCCTCCTACACTTCATTGTGCCACACTGAATAGGACAGGAACCACTATTGTCTCTCCCATCATATTACTATTGTCTCTCCCACCACATTACTATGAAACATAATGGACCTTACTGAAGTACCATCACCCAGAATCTGAATCTCTGGATTGAGACAGGATATCCTCTTAGGGTGTCCTAAGGGGGAAGAGACCTGACAATTGTACCTATATGAATATATGGATCCTGGAAAGAATAGATATACTCTGTCCAGGGTATAAGGGACGATTGTATCCATATTATTGAATCAACACAAGGACACTTAGTGATACTGGGATGTTGGATACTCTTATATATACTTACCAGCAAATACTTACCAAATCCATCCAGTTTATGTTCTGGCGAAATATGTTGATATTTGACTCTCTGCTTGGAGTTTACAATAATTTCTCCTCCTATACTCCATTATCCCACACTGATTAGGAGACAGGAACTATTATAGTCCCTCCCATCATATCACGTTGAAACATAACGGACATTATTAAAGTACCATCACCCAGAATCTGAATCTCTGGATTGAGACAGGGTACTCATTTAGGGGGTCCTAAGGGGAAAAGACTTGATAATTAACTGTACCGATATGAATACATGGATCCTGGAGGGAATAGACATACCTTGTCCAGGGCACAAGGGATGATTATGTCCATATTATTGAATTAACATAAGGACATTTGGTGATACTGGGACGTTGGATACTCTTATATATACTTACCAACAACTACTTACCAAATTCATCTAGTTTATGTTCTGGCCAAACATGTTGATATTTGACTCTCTGTTTGGAGTCTACAAAAATGTCTCCTCCTATATTTCATTGGTCCACACTTATTAGGAGACAGGAACTAGTATTGTCCCTCCCATCATATTACGTTGAAACATAATGAACCTTACTGAAGTACCATCACCCAGAATCTGAATCTCTGGATTGAGACAGGGCACCCATCTAGGGGGTCCTAAGGGGGAAGAGATTTGATAATTAACTGTACCGATATGAATACATGGATCCTGGAGGGAATAGATATACCTTGTCCAGGATACAAGGGACGATTATGTCCATATTACTGAATTAACATTAGGACACCAAGAGATACTGGGACGTTGGATACTCTTGTACATACTTACCAGCTAATACTTACTGAATCCATTTAGTTTATGTTCTGGTCAAATATGTTGATATTTGGCCTTCTACCTGGAGTTTACAGTAAAAAATTGCTCAAACATTTACACATACTCATGACATGGACTCATGATCCACCTCGGTTTCCCTGGGATTATGTTTATCATTGCTACCTACTACTTATCGGGACTATCTCTACTATATATATACGATGGATCTCATGTACATCGTGGAAGAATTATTTGGAATATATGTAAGATCATTTTATGAATTATACTAAAGTATATACAGCACTAACAACATAACAAATCAATTTCAAACTTTAAAGGCACCATTCCTGATCCACAACAAATATTCAATATTTTTTAATGGATCAATTTGGTCTGCTTAATGGCAACAGTATCATATAATAAATCAACCCAGGAACCATGGGTGATATCAAAAAATCAGATCTGGTACAAGGGTTCAATAACACTTAGGACATTTACATCATTTATAGACTGCACATAATACCTAACTCACTGGAATAGCAGGATATTAATCACACACCAAATATTTTTTGATAAATAAATTTATTTCATATTACACGATTTCATTTATTCATAATTTTCTCACAGTTGAGAGCACTTCTTTCAATAATATTGGGCACAGCTTTATATCACTATTTATTTGCAGTGTACATGTAACATGGCACTAATCACATTATCAACACTCTTTCTATCAACATCTTTTTTCCCTCTACTTGACAAGCAACAATCATGGCATTCAATCACTGTACACACACTCTATTTCGATACACAATTTTATTCTTTATTATTCTTTCATGCACAATTATAATCTAACTCACTATTTCACACACTATTCAATTTATATGTAATCAGTTAGTCCTAGGTTTAAACTCACTCTCACACAAACAATTGTCGTCATCATCACTCTCACACACACAATTGTCATATTTATGAAACAGATACGCAACAATAATCAGTAATTTCATATATTATTTAATATTTAATATTTTATTTATTTTCTGCTTAGGCATTACGGAACGCCAGCACAATTTAAGCCAAATCAGGACATATATATGGGACTTCATATCGGCAATAGACAAACAGCGATACAGCTACAGCATTAATATACAGATTCCGGGACCTTTCAATAAGTGATGCCTGACGGCACCGGGCATGACAGACAACGGCATGAAGCGCCGACGATTGATTACGTCCTCACATACGTCATTGATTGTTCCTAATGGACAGGATTTCAAATTATGCGGACATGACTTTCAGTTGTAGCCGTGACAGGAAATCCACCTCCCATTGGCTATTGCGCTCTATATAGCCCTGACGAAGCTTTAGGAAAGCGGAATGTGCATGGGTAGCATTGTACCCGTTCTAGGATTTTAATTATGATTTAGACTTCTTTATAAGTGTTACAGGCTTTAGATTTAAATTGTATAACATCATACCACCGCAGTCACTGTGGGTGATGATAGCTGGAGCATCTACTATTAACACAATAACAGTGAATATAGCTCCAACAGCTCTCGTGTAGGTGGGGACGCCCACCCATACTAGAGCACCTGATTTATAAAGCCTATTAGCAACATTAGGTCATACATGCAGTAAAAGTGTGGTAACATTGCGGCGCTAACTTTCTATGTGAGCTAAAGACAATAAACTGACATAGAGGGGATTGTGCTTGTAAAATTGTATGCAAAAAAATCCCGTATTTTAACAGGTTAATAAAAGCATTTTACATGATACAATTATTTGTGCAACAACATTCCCACAGCCCTTCATTTGTTCAAAACGGCATCTCGTTATTATTAATCGTGGCTTAATGTGTATACAGATGAGCCACTATTTGCTTTCTGAAATATAGTATCCTTTTGATTGTATTAATTAAAGCCATATTTTTCATAGAGTGCTATTAAAGGAGAGTCAAGCTCCTTATAAGAAGGCACACTTTTGGATAAATGTTTTCACACAAAAGTTACTAAAGTGAATATGGAAACAAATGTATCAATCAACACTCTGCATGCAAACAATTTGGCTCCAAGCTTCCAAGCATTAATAGCAAGAGCCTTTAATAAACATTAGAGCAAGTCTCTCATTTACTACATCCACACGATAGAATGGGATACAAATAATAATTTTAATACTTTATTCACGTACACATATGTAGTTTTCTTCACATTATGCTTGTCACATTTTTCTTTTTATATTTTCTTCTTCAATACTTCGCTTTACTCAGCCCAATAATAGGCTGAATAGTTATTAATATTTATAGCCCTACAGGTTTTCAGATAAGGGTGGCATGTTCATACCGAATTTTAATAAATATAATAAATGGTAATTTAAACAATAAAATGTAAAGGGACGGAGTGCACCCATTTGAATCCGATTCTTTCTTTGCAAAAATTTTCTAACGTGTTGGTTAATCGGAGGGTAACACCCAAAAAATTGGTCAAAATTTATTCAAAGATTACAGTCTCCCAATATAAAAAGGACCAATATTCCCTGAAGTCTTATTTGACTATTTAACTCTGGTGTGGATGAAAACTTCTCATTCTATTCCTCTTGGGATAGGACTGCTCCTAATCCTGTCCCGGAGGTCTCCGTTTGTAACACAAATTGCTTTTTAAAGTCAGTAGGTGGCAAGACAGGCTCAGTACACAAAGCTCGTCTTAAATCCTGCCAAGCAGTTTCCACTGGTTCAGACCACGTTAACTTATCTGGGAATTGTTTTTTAAGACATTCGCTCTAGCGGCGAAATCTCGAATTAACCTGTGATAATATCCGACCAAACCGAGAAATGTTCTAAGTTGTGATTTGCATTTAGGTCTTGACCAGGTGAGGACTGCTTCTACCTTACTAGGCTGAGGTTTAACCTGTCCTCTGCCCACAATGTACGCCAAATACTTGGCCTCAATCATACCAATGGCACATTTCTCAAGGTTGGTGGTAAACCCGTGTGCCCGTAGGTACTGTAAAATGGCTTCTACCTTTGGTAGGTGTGACTCCCAGTCAGAGCTGAAAATAACAATGTCATCTAAATATGCAGTCACATATTCCCTGTGGGGCCACAGCAACTTATTCATAGCTCTCTGGAAGGTTGCTGGAGCACCATGTAAACCAAATGGGAGCATTTTATATTGGAATAAGCCTTCTGGGGTAGAGAAAGCTGTTTTTGCCTTAGCAGCTTCTGTTAACGGAATCTGCCAATAACCTTTTGTCAAAACAAGTGTAGTGAGATATTGACTATTGGCTAAATTTTCTACCAACTCATCAATCCGGGGCATAGGGTAAGAATTAAACTGGGACACTTGATTTAATTTATGGAAATCATTGCAGAACCGTAAGGCACCTGAAGGATTTGGTACTAGGACAATTGGATTATTCCACTCACTGGTGGATTCCTTTATAACCCCTAGGCGTAACATCTCTTCCACCTTTTGCTTTACCGCTGCCCGCTTCGCTTCGGGTATGCGATATGGCCTCTGTTTAATGACCACTCCGGGTGGAGTCACAACATCATGTTGGATGATCTGTGTCTTTCCTGGAATGGCAAAAAACACATCTTGGTAGCGTTTCTCCAAGTTCACCACTTCCCGTTTCTGTTCAGGAATAAGCGTGACTTCAATGGGTACCTGGCATTCTGAAATATTTTTAGCTACCAAAGTGGGCCGATTGGCAATTTCCTTCCAGGGTTTTAACAGGTTTACATGGTAGACATGTACCTCCCTCCTTCTACCCTCCTGTTGGACCTCTCACGATGGCTCCACCAACGGTCTCATTAACTTCATCAAGAAGAACAGATCTTGAACTTGGGGTCAGAAGAGCTTACAAAGGTCATGCTTGTGATGCCACTCTGCTTTCAGTAAGAAGCACTTTCCTGACTAATCTTTTTTGACCGGTCCCACTGCCTCAATGATCTCATAAGGGCCCCGCCATTGTGCATACATCTTGCTTTCTGTTGTGGGCACCAGCACTAACACTTTGTCTCCCGGATTAAAGGACCGGTTGACTGAGGTGACGTCATACCTCTGTTTCTGACATTGCTGGGCCCTTTCTATGTGTTCGTTCAGTAGTGGCGCAATCTGCCTTAGACGGCCGTATAACTGGGCCACAAACTTAACGCGGTTAGGGTCCTGGCATGGTTGTTCTTCCCACCCTTCTTTTAAGAGATCTAGGATTCCTCTGGGCTGTCTCCCATAGAGGAGCTCAAAGGGGCTAAACCCAGTAGAGGATTGGGGTACCTCTCTGACTGCAAACATCAAGTAATCTAGGAGCAGATCCCAATCTCGTTTTTCTTGTGACAATGCCCTCTTTATCATTTGCTTAAGGGTTTTATTAAATCTTTCTACCAGGCCATCTGTCTGCGGGTGGTATACCGAGGTGGTAATCCTGTTTACGTTTAGCAACCGACATAAATCTTTCATGAGTTTAGACACAAAAGGTGTACCTTGGTCCGTTAAGACCTCTTTTGGTATTCCTAACTGGGTATACATGGTTAGTAGTTCTCTAGCCATAGTGCCAGATTTCATATTGTGCAGGGGTATAGCCTCTGGGTACCTGGTGGCATAATCAACTACCACCAATATGTATTGGTGCCCTTGAGCAGATTTTTCCACTGGCCCTATCAGATCCATACCAGTCCACTCAAAAGGTACAGAAATGATAGGGGTACCAGTGGAGCTCTAAACTCTGGCCAAGGGGTTGTCCTCTTAATGGAAGCATAGATACCGGGCCAAAAGAACCTTAACTGGATGCGTTGGGTAGCTTCTAACACCAACTACTCCAGTTTTCGGGGAACCAAGAGCTGATCTACCTCTTTCCCTTGTAAAGTAGCGACATGATATAGCAAATCATTTTTCAAAACAAAATATGGTACACCCTCTGATGGTAAAGCATCAATTACCCTGCCATTAACTACTTTAACAGTCTCAAAGGCGTGTACTAAATTGCTGTCTTCGCGTTGATCTCTCCCAAAGTCCTGCAGTGATATCTTCTCACCAACTGGGTTCCAATGGGCCTCGGACTCAGTCTCTTGGGGTGGTCTGGGACCGGCAGCCTCTCTCCCAGAAGCGAAACTTTGGTAGTCTCTGGTCTCTGGCTTCTGAGTTGTTTCGGTGGTTGACGGTTTGTTGGTAGCATGCCAGGTAACCAGCTCCTGCAGCAATTGAAAGTCCCATCCCAGTATCAGCAGATACTGGGGTCTGGAGATCACCGCCGCTACCACCTTCAATGACCGACCTTGAACGGTCAGGAGTAAGTAGACACGTGGGCACTCCTCCACATCGCCATGGATGCACAACACCCTGACAGAAGGCTGTACCTTGTCAGCTCCCGGAGGAGCCACGTTGGCTGCGACTATGGTGAGCTCACTGCCGGTATCCACCAGGGCCCAAATCTTCTGGTTTTCCACCTGTACCTGCACCCAGAACAGGGAGGACTCTGTTTGGGATTCCCCCACCACCGCAATGCTGACCAATGGCTGAGCCATTTTCCCCGCACTGCAATCCATTGGCTCACCCTGTTTCGGGCAGTCCCATCGCACATGACCAGGCTCCCCACACTCAAAACACACCAAGGGAGGCGGTGCCTTTGGTTTAACTACTGGGACCTGAGTTCGGGGTTTAGGTGGTGGCCCGTACCCTAACCTGGCTTTATTCAGCTTTCCCAGTGTCAGGTGCCGCTCAATCGCCACTGCCAACTCCTCAAATGTCTGGGGGTCAGCCTGAACGGCCCACTGCTGCACCGAGTGGTCTAACAACCGCATATCCTGGTCCAGTGTGACTACTTCCACAATCTGTACTGCAGAGTTTTTATCTGGCTGCAACTAGGCCCTTGCCAGTCTGGCTAGTTTTGCCAGCTGAATCCTGGGAGTCTCAGAGCCCTCCATCCGCCAGTCATGGAATTCTTGGGCTTTGCTGGGCCCCATCACTCCAATCCTATCCAGTATAGCCTTTTTCAGGCCAGGATAGGAGTGTGCCTCAGCCACAGTCATGTCCACATACGCCCACTGTGCCTCCCCTGTTAAATAGGGAGCCAGCCTGTCAGACCATTCCTCCGCAGGTCATCCCAACCACGTGGCCGTCGGCTGAAATGTGCAAAGGAACGCCTATCATCCGCTGGGGTGAGATTTATTAGCCTTTCCCGCTCTGGCTCAGATTTTTTAAGCACTTTTAACTCATCCCACAACATTTGAATTTGAGTTTGCTGTCTTTCAGCTTGAGTTCATTGCCCCTCATGTAACATCTGAATCTGGGTTTGTTGCCCCTCATGTAACATTTGAATCTGGGTTTGTTGCCCAGCTGCAAGTTCAGAAAATTGTTTTAGTAACTCCTCCATATTGCCCTGCGTGGCCCCTTTAAGGTCAAATCTAGGCGGTTTCATATAATATGCCAGGCTTATCAAACAGTGCAAGCTGACACCCGCCTGTTTTGCTGGCTATTTAACACATAACAGTAAACAGTCTGCCTATAATGCTATGGCCCTTTAAGGCTGCCACTTGCACTGCTTAACCAGAGAGGAAGAAAAGAAAAGGGAAAACTTGCAGGTTAAACACTGGTATGCTTACCAACAGTTTCTGCTGTACACCGTATCCTTGCTCGCATTCTCCACCACTTGTGACAAGGATCACAAATACGGAGACTCAGATGTACACTTTCGGTGTTTATTTTTGAACAGCAGGTCACCACATAGCAAGTTGAATCCATATGCAGTCGGTACTACAGGCAGTAGCATACAGGCATTCTCAGCAAAGCAGACTCTTGATAGGCTCCAGCGGACCCTAGTCTTACCCACACAACCCATCCTATTACTTGGGTAGCTATTCCACTGTCAAGAGCAATGTGGCTCCGCCCTGGAAATCCTTATATCAGGAAATCCCAGGTGCTGCTGATCACACACCTGGGATTCTGCTACTGCTTCCAAAACCTGGTCTGGATCCTCCACATTGCTTTCACATGGAAAAATGATGTCTCTGCCACAATATATATATATAGATGTGTGGCAGCACTTTTCGTGTTTTGGTTTTGGATCTGGATCCCCACTCGTGTTTTGGATCTGGATTGGTTTTGCCAAAACCACCTTTTCGGGTTTTGTTTTTGGATATGGATGATTTTTGAGAAACCACTTAAGGCATAAATCACAGAAAACACTGTAACCCCAGATTTTCATTTAATCCCCTGGGTGACAGTGTGCCCAATGTGAATATCCAGCGGGACTCTTTCTGTAAGAGCAGCCTATCCCTGTTCCCACCCATTTAAGAGCAGGGGACATGGTCTATTAGTATCGCTCTGATACTAGCTACTCCATGATTAGCTATTAAACAATGACAAGCAAAGGGCTGGTCACTATTACCTTTCTCGTGAGCTTTTTTGATGGCACTTCTATGTAGCGCCATCCGTTCACAAAATTGTCGTATGGTCTTGCCCACATAAGCAAGACCACACGACATGTGAGCAGGTATATCACATGTGTGGTAGTACAACCATTTAAAGCAACCTGCCTTAGGTCTAGGAAAATGTTTTTGATTCTGCTTGGTCATATTTGTAATGTCAAGTTTAGCTATATGATCACCTATATTGCTACCTCGTGTGTAACAAGGTAGCAAGCCTGTGTCAGATAAACAAGATAAGGCTGTGTCTGTTTGAATAATTGCCTATAATTGTTTGGCCTTCTTCACTACATCCACTATAGTTGTGGAATATTTATTAACTCATGGTAGTTTCTTATTAACATTCTCATTGCTGTTGATTCTATTTTCTTGATAATTGCATTACTGCCTTTTTGGATCGCTCAAGTTCCTTAATAGGGTAGCCCCTCTCAGCAAATTTCTTAAGCACTGTCTAATGCTACTATGGTCTCCACAGGATCTGATGTAATGCGCCGCACCCGCATGAATTGCGAGTATGGTAAGCCCCTACATAAAGATAGAGGGTGAAAACTCTGATAACTCAAAAGCGTGTTCCTATTGGTTGGTTTAACATATAAGGATGTGGTTAGTTGTTTCTCCTTAAAGGCAATGGTGACGTCCAATTAGTTAATTTTACATTCATCTATAACATAGGTGAATTTCACTGCATGCTGTGTTTGATTATGCGTATCCCACATTTTAACCAGGTCCTCCTTAGGTCCCTTCCAAAACACTAACAGATCGTCTATATAGCATTTGCAATATATCGCCTGTGTAGATATAATGGGGTCCAAATAAAGCATAACTTTTTCTAGTTGGTACATAAAGGCGTTGGCGTATGATGGGGCCACTGCTGACCCTATTGCACACCCCGCCACCTGTAGAAAGAAACTACCGTTGAACACAAAATAGTTTCTTCTGAGGGCCAAATCCAACAATTGTAAAAAGAATCCAGTTTCAGGACCCAAATAAACATCATTATCTTCAATGAGCACCCTCACCACCTCCACACCTGCATCATGTGGAATGCAGGTGTAGAGGCTGGTGACGTCAGCTCTACATAATAGTAAATCCTCAGGCAATGCATCCAATTGCTGTAACTGTAATAAGAGGGACGTAGTGTCCTTAAGATAGGATGGTAGGGCTTGTATGCAGGGGTTCAAATAAGAGTCCAGATATACTGAGATTGACGGAAATAAAGACCCTCTGGCCGACACAATAGGACGGCCTGGGGGATCTTTCAAGGTTTTATGCATCTTAGGCAACCATAAGGGCAGAACAAATATCTTGTGAAATAATGCCTAGGTCCCTAGAATGCAACACTAAACGATCTAATTCACTCTTATACTCCCTAGTATGGTCTTTACTGAGGGGTACATAGACAGTGCTATCATTCTATTGGCGTTCACACTCTGCTACGTATGCCCCAGTATCCTGGATCACTATGGATCCCCCCTTATCCACTTTGCGGATGACTATATATGTCCTATTTGACAGATTCCTTAAAGTAGACCTCTCTTGTTTGGTTAAATTGAAGTAAAAGGGATCATTAGCCACCTGATTACCCTCCCTTTCCAACATCTGAACGAATGTTCTAATGGAGGGGTTTTGGCTAGGGGGATCAAATTGGGACCTCTGAGCTATTTTCTGCAATTCAGGAGGAAGAGTGGGTGTGGTAATAGGAGAAAACTTATTCTTAAAGTGTTCTTTTTGTTTCAAGGTCCTGTTTAAGCTGTACACCTCCACTTTCCATTCCAGTGGATCAGGAATGTTTGTAGGGACATAAGAAAGTCCTTTGGCCAGAAGGCGATATTCCCGGTCTGTAAGAGGTGTAGATGATAAGTTGAAAACTAGTTCTTTCAAGGTCGAGGAGGTTTTGGAGCGTAAGATCCTCTGGTTCTGCCCCAACCTCCACATATTCTTCTGCGTCCTGGCATCGGGGTACGGTTGGAATGTGTTTTTACTCCCTGTGGAAGATTGCCTATAAGGACTGCCCCTTCTGCTGATGTAGATGGTCAGCAGTGGCCCCATCATACGCCAACGCCTTTATGTACCAACTAGAAAAATGTATGTTTTATTTGGACCCCATTATATCTACACAGGTGATATATTACAAATGCTATATAGACGATCTGTTAGTGTTTTGGAAGGGACCTAAGGAGGACCTGGTTAAAATGTGGGATACGCATAATCAAACACAGCATGCAGTAAAATTCACCTATGTTATAGATGAATGTAAAATTAACTATTTGGATATCACCATTGCCTTTAAGGAGAAACAACTATCCACATCCTTATATGTTAAACCAACCGATAGGAACACGCTTTTGAGTTATCAGAGTTTTCACCCTCGATCCTTACGTAGGGGCTTACCATACTCGCAATTCATGCGGGTGCGGCGCATTATATCAGATCCTGTGGAGACCATAGTAGCATTAGACAACATGCTTAAGAAATTTGCTGAGAGGGGCTACCCTGTTAAGGAACTTGAGCGATCCAAAAAGGCAGTAATGCAATTATCAAGAAAATAGATTTTGAGACCTAGAATCAACAGCAATGAGAATGTTAATAAGAAACTACCATGGGTTAATAAATATTCCACAACTACAGTGCGTGTAGTGAAGAAATCCAAACAATTATGGCCGATTATTCAAACAGACACAGCATTATCTTGTTTATCTGACACTAGCTTGCTACCTTATTACACACAAGGTAGCAATATAGGTGATCATATAGTTAAACTTGATGTTACAAATATGACCAAGCAGAATCAAAAACATTTTCCTAGACCTAAGGCAGGTTGCTTTAAATGTTTAGGTTGTGCAACCTGTAACTCCCTTATCACTGGCACCACGTTCAATCATCCCCATACAGGTAGAAAGCTACCCATTAAACATCGACTCACTTGTACTACCACACCTGTGATATACCTGCTCACATGTCCATATGGTCTTGCTTATGTGGGCAAGACCATATGACAATTTCGTGAATGGATGGCGCTACATAGAAGTGCCATCAAAAAAGCTCACGAAAAAGGTAATAGTGACCAGCCCTTTGCTTGTCATTGTTTAATAGCGAAACATGGAGTAGCTAGTATCAGAGCGATACTAGTAGACCATGTCCCCCGCTCTTTAAGGGGTGGGAACAGGGATAGGCTTCTCTTACAGAAATAGTCCCGCTGGATATTCACATTGGGCACACTGTCACCCAGGGGATTAAATGAAAATCTGGGGTTACAGTGTTTTCTGTGATTTATGCCTTAAGTGGTTTCCATGTAATAACAGGATCCTCTTGTAATTTCAGTATTTGATTGATTTTTAATATATTTCTTCATAGTTTTTCAACAACTAGCCAGGTCAAAGATTAGTTGATTTTGGGTTTACCTTATAGTATAACAAGTTGTGGTTGTTAACCCATGCTTTACAGCATGGATAAAGTGGATAATCTATTGATGTTTCCCTTGTATACATTGTAGTCTCATTAGTCATGTTATGTATGTTTTTTATACTCATTTACATATCTGTATGTCTCACTATGTTCCATTATGTGTTACACAGGTGCCGATGAGAGAACGTGCCAGTCTTGTTACTACGGCGGTCTCCATGGCAACTCCCCTGCTGCATGGTGCACCGTGACATCAGGGATATGCGACGCAGATGCGGCCGGTGTGCGCTGGCGGGCAGTAACGCAGTGGAAGCAGGTGAGTATAGTTTATGCACTAATGTCCTTGTTTCATGTGCTATATATGTCTCCCTTGTTGTTTTATTCACTTTGTCTGGCCCTGAGGACGGGGTTTATCCCCGAAACATGTTGGCTAGTAAATTGACACTACCCTAAGCCACTGAAAGTCTGATTGAGTGCCGCCGCTGAGTTTCCATTTATATAGTAAACTTCACTTGAGTTTACCAGGAGGGCACCGCAGCATCTAAGACTTCTTTTGTTTGTTGGAGTGCCGGAAAGCACACATTGGATATATATATATATATATATATATATATATATATATATATATATAGACCGCATGCAGCCCGGCACTCTCAGCATACAGGGGATTACTCTGCTGTTGCCTTCCGTATTTAGGAGAGTAAGGCAGCTCCCCAAATGTGCAAATCTTGGACGGCGGCAAACGACACAGCACTGCAGATAGTTGCCAACGTTTCAAAGCAAAACGGCTTTTTCGTCAGGGCATAAACATTACAAACAAACACTCACCATTTATGTGCTCACCATCACCACGCCGCTTCCCGACGCCGGCCTCCTCCGTTCAGCCGTGCGCGGGTTGATGACATCACCGTGCATCCCATCACCATAGATACAACTGTAAACAATGTAATACAATGTAACAGTGCTCAGATGCTATGAACAAACACTAATGGCAACAAATGTAATGAACCCAGACACTGTGTATCCTAATATAAAGAACTGATTCATTCTAGTCACAACCTACCTAATCATAGGAAAAATGAACATATCACCAGAACTACAGAAAACTATGCAAGCCACTATTTTCATTAAGCCCTTTAGGACTGAGGGTATCAAGTAAAAAGATCCACCTGGCCTCACGCTGTCTAAGCAGCTTAGAGCGATTACCTCCTCTGGGCAGTACTGGAATGTGATCAATTACCTTATGTTTTAATGAAGTAGGGGAATGTCCTGCCACGGCAAAATGCCGGGCAACAGGTTGTTCACTTTTTCCAGAGAGGACAGCCTCCCGGATCGCAAACCTACAGTATATTGTCCCATCCTTACTTTAAATTCGCAGTCGGTCTTACCGACATAATATTTACCACAGGGGCATATCAGCACATAAATTACGAATTTAGATGAACAAGAAAGGTGGTGATAGATTTTAAATGATTGATTGGTGTATGGATGTTTAATCGTGTCCCCGGTCAGCATGTAGCTGCATGTTACACAGCCGAGACATTTAAAACATCCAGGCTTTCTATTACCCAAAAAGGTAAGTGGTGGATTACGTTTGTCAAAGCCAGTTACATCAGTACGCACTACAAAATCACGAATATTCCTGCCACGTGAGTAGCAACACATGATCTTTTTGTCACCTAAACTAGAAAGATTCTTGTCAGAGGCAATAATGGGCCAATATGTATTAACAGCTTTCCTGACCTTATCGCTGGCTACATTAAACCTGCTTGGCCAGATGATCCTATTAGAGTTAGATTTGGGGCCTTTAGGCTTGAGGGTGTCTGCTCTGGGGGTTGCTAAAACTTTTCTTTTGATCTCTAAAAGGGTCTTTCTATCATATCCCCTAGCCTCAAACTTATCCACCATCAGGTCAAGTGACTGTTTGGCCTCATCGTCCTCACTACAAATACGTCTTGCGCGTAAAAACTGGGAAAAAGGAAGACCCCTGCGAATCGGCATGGGGTGATGGCTTGTTGTCTGCAACAAGGTATTGCGATCAGTGGGTTTAACGAATAAAGATGTTTTAATCTTATCCCCACACTTCTGAATTCTGACATCTAGAAAATCAATGCTACTAGTATCTGATTTACAAACCAATTTGACAGGGCTGTCGCTGAGGTTGTGTTGTTCAATAAGGGATTGCAACATTCCCACATCTCCCAACCACAGCAGCAGCATGTCATCAATATAGCGTGAATAATGCAGCACCTTGCTAACAACATTTTGATCATTGAAAAAAATGTCCCTCTCCACCGAAATCATGTAGGCATTTACATATGACAGGGCCACCGAGGACCCCATCGCACACCCTGCAAGTTGAAGGAAAAATTTGCCATCGTAATAAAAATAATTCCTACTCAATACCATTCCAATAAACAGCAAAAGAAATTGACGTCAGGTCCCTTATACCAAATGTTATCGGTGATAAGTTGTCTAGTTGCTGCAATACCTTCTGTATGAGGAATGCAGGTATAAAGCAAACTGACGTCAATGCTACTAAATATAACATCAGAAGGAAGTTTATCCAATTTCATCAATTGTAGCAATAACGAAGTCGTATCCTTCAACACATATGGAGCATTTTGTACACACGGCTGAAGATATGTGTCTAAATAAATAGACACCGGCTGAAAAATAGAACCCCGGGCAGATATGATAGGTCTGCCCGGGGGATTCAACCTATCCTTGTGCATCTTCGGGATCGTGTACAAAATAGGTTTAATGGGACAATCTGTCATAAGCAAGCGAGCCACATCATTAGAAATAATACCGCTATCAACAGACTGCAACAAAAAAACGTATCAAGCTGCTTTTTAAATTTATCTGTTGGATCCACTGGAAAAACTATTAGATGGTGAGTGAGTTGCGAATGAATTTGCAGCTGTCCACTTACTGAGGGACATTTTCCCACGGCGTACACATGCGATTGCACACTTGCACGGGGCGAAGTTTCACTCTCCCTTGGATGGTGACGATCTGATCGCAGAACAACAAAATTAGTAGCACAGTGATCAGGTCTGAATTAGGCCCCAAGACTTTACAATATGATTGCTGTATATAGATTTTTCTAAAATATGTCTAATCAGTAATGTTATTTATATATTTTAAGAATAGTGTGTCTTAGTTATACTGAGAAAGCAACATAGCAGCTCCATGTTACATACATAATACTGTATAAATCAATATTCTATTTATTTATATAGCACTACAGAGGCTTTCCTATTGCCATTCAAAGGGAATTGGACAAACAAGTACATAGTACAAACTGATACAGACAATTTCACAGCTTTGCATTAATATATAATTTCACTAATTAATGACTTACTATAATTATTTAGAGAGGGCAGGACAGGTTAGTTTTGCCTTGCAAATGATTGTCACTTTAATAATACAGGCATTCGCGCACAAACTCGCACAGCTCTGGCTTCTCGCACCCTATTACATTTCCCATCTAGTCGGGTCTACCATGCTATGCCAGCGCTCGGGCTCTGGCGCCCAACATACGGGAAATGTTATTTATTCTCCCTCCAGGGGTGTCATGGACACCCCAAGAGGGAAAATAGTTGTCGGTATGCCGGATGTCGGGATTCCAGCGCCGGTATGCTGAGCGCCGGGAGCCAGACAGCCGGCATATCAAGTGCCATCGGTCTGGTCTTGTGTACATCTGTATACTAGCAAATAAAGGAAGTTAAGCATACCATGAATACTAGTTTTTATATTAACGAGGAATATTTTTCCCATGGCTGTAAATAGTGGTGTGCGAGCTCTGGCTGGCACACAACGCATATGCATTGTGGGCGAAGACCCACACAGCCACCGCCGCTGCCACACTAGCCCAGATACTTCTGGTACCTCCTTATGTCCCACCCCTCCCGAATCCCCTTCTGTGTCTGCAGTGTTAGAAGAACACGGACAATGTAAAAGGGCTGGCTGGAGCCGAATGTAAGTATAAAACAAACACACAAACACATACATAAAACAGTCTCTACCTGGCTTAATGTGTAAAAGGTGCTCTACCTGGCATAATGTGTGACAGGGGCTCTACCTGGCGTAATGCGTAAAAGGGGCTTTACCTGGCATAATGTGTAAAAGGGTCTCTACCTGGCATTGTAAAAGGAGACTCTACATAGCATAATGTGTAAAAGGGGCTCTACCTAGCATTGTAAAAGGGGGCTTTACCTGGCACAATGTGTAAAAGAGGCTCCTCCTGACATTGTAAAGGGGCTCTACCTGGAGTAATGTGTAAAAGGGGCTCTACCTGGTGCAATCTGTAAAAGGGGATCTACCTAGCATTGTAAAATGAGACTCTACCTGGCATAACGTGTAAAAGGGGCTCTACAGTATCTGGTGCAATGTGTAAAAGGTGCTCTACCTGGCATTGTAAAGGGGCCCTACCTAGAGCAATTTGTAAAAGTGATCTCTACCTGGTGTAATGTGTCACAGGGGCTATAACTGGTATAATGTGTAAAATGGGGCTCTATCTGTCATAATGTGTAAAAAGGGGCTGTACCTGGTGCAATGTGTAAAAAGGGACTCTACCCGGTATAATGTGTAAAAGGGGACTCTACCTAGCATAATGTGTAAAGGGGGCTCTACCTGGCATTGTAAAAGGGGACTCTACTGGCATAATGTGTAAAAGGGGCTCTACCTGGCATTGTAAAAGATAACCCTATTTTATGATGGAGATAAATGTTTTTTAATCACATTGCTTACAGGTACATAGCTGCTTCAAGGAAGATTGGTTCAAAACTATATCAAAGCATCTCATTTACATGCCACAACATCCTGCTTACACAGACAGCCCCTGAAAGAACAGTCACTTATCAGCTGACATGAAGCTTCCTCTTTGTAAAAAAAACCCTGCACTTGGGAGTGTTTTTATATTGTCCCATTTTTGGCAAGCCTGTTATTTTGGTAAGTATTTTAATTTTTCTTGTTTGTGCATGTTGCCAGGTACAGTGCTTTTATAAAAAATATGGGGTGGGATGTAATGAAGTCCAAGTTCGGCGGCCGTGCGGGATGCCGGCCTAACTCATACTTTTTTTAAAGGGTCAGTCATGTACAAGGCATGGTTTAGCCTTGTACATGATTGCCCCTTTAAGAAAACATCCACGTTTAGCAAGCATCCGCTAGGCCGCCGAACTCAGACTTACAAAGTAACATAGTTTCTGAGGTTGAAAAAAGACAATTTGTCCATCGAGTTCAAACTAATTGTGTTCTCCTATGCTGTATTATTTTCAGGACTAATTCTAACTTGTGCTCGACCGTTATGTTTATTACTCTTTTTTTATAACTATAGCATGTGATCTATGCACCATAGCCCTGTATATTCTTATTCATTAGTAATGCATCCAGCCCATTCTTAAAAATGTTGACCGAGTCCGCCATTACTACTCTCTCAGGCAGGGAATTCCAAACTCGTATTGTCCTTACTGTGAAAAAACCTTTTCGCCTTAGTGTACAGAACCTCCTCTCCTCTAACCTAAGTGGGTGTCCACATGTACTCTGTGTCGATCTTACTAAAAACAGATCCCCTGCTAGCTCTGTGTATTGTCCCCTTATATATTTATAAATGTTGATCATGTCCCCTCTTAATCTCCTCTTTTCCAGTGTAAACATGCCTAGCCTTGCAAGTCTTTCCTGTTATTCCAGCATCTCCATTCTTCTAGTCGCCCTCCTCTGAACCTTTTCTAGCTCCAGGATATCCTTCTTGTAGTATAGTGGCCAAAATTGTGCACAGTATTCAAGATGTGGCCTCACTAGGGATTTATATAATGGGAGTATAACACTCTCATCCCTAGCATCAATTCCCCACTTAATGCATGATAATACCTTGTTTGCCTTCTATGCTGGAATCCTACTTTGGGTACTCCTGCTCAGTTTTCTATCTATATGAACACCTAAGTCTTTTTCCAGTACAGAATCCCCTAAATTCACCGCATTTAGTGTGTATGTGTTATTTTTGTTCTTGCTACCAAAGTGCATTACCTTGCACTTGTCTGTATTGAAACTCATTCTCCATTTTGCGGCCCATGATTCCAGTTTAGCCAAATAATTCTGGAGAGACTCAGCATCACCCTCCAAATTTACAGCCTTACACAGTTTGCTATCGGCTGCAAAAATTGACACCATGCTCTCTAGACCTACTACTAGAGCATTAATAAAAATGTTGAACAATAGTGGTCCAAGTACAGACCCTTGTGGCACACCACTTGGTACTTTTGTCCAATTTGAAAAATGTCAATTTATCACAACGTGCTGCTCCCTATTATCCAACCAATTACTAACCCAAGTGCATATTGTGCTCCCTAACCCGAGTTCTTGTAATTTATAGATAAGTCTCATGTGCGGTACTGTGTCAAATGCTTTAGCAAAGTCTAAAAAAGATTATATCTACCTCACCTTGATCAAGGTTTGCACTGTTTCATAAAAGCTTAGTAAGTTTGTTTGACATGATCTATACTTCACAAATCCATGTTGGTTCTTAATAACCTTATTAGTTTCAAGTAATTTCAGTATACTATCCCTTAGAATACTTTCCAGTAGTTTCCCCACTATAGACATAAGACTAACTGGTCTATAGTTACCCGGTTCAGCTTTACTCTCCTTTTTTAATATCGGCACTACCTCCGCTATACGCCAGGCTTTGGGAACCATGCCTGATGTGAGTCATTGAAGATCGTAAATAGTGGTCTTCATTACATCCCGGCCATAATCTGTTATCTTGGTGGGAGTTTTGAAAATCGAATTAATTCTATGCATCATTGTTTGATGTTAATTTTTTTTAAAAATTATGAAGTGAACAAAAGATGTTACTTTTACATTTTATGTATAATGTAATGTACTTACTAATTCTGAATTTTCATGAGCGCATGACATCTTCAAGCGAAAATGTCAACTATACCTGGTAAACAGCCAGCAATAGACATCATTGAACCATGGCTAGATTCAGAGATGTTTGCATATCACGTCTTTGTACACAGCAGCTGTGTGATAATACTTTAATGCCACAGGAGGTGCCAGCTCGTGCCAGCTTCTCTGATACACTACTGCATCCAACGCAATGCTGGATCATATGTGTGAACATCGGACATTTGACTAACCCTCATATTACTCAGGATGACCTGGGAATTCACACTGCAGAAGCCAGAGAAGCTGTGTCCAAGGGTATGCAAGAGCTGTGTACAAGGGCACACAGCCCCGTTTCTGGGAAGCTGCCTGTCATGGCCCCTGCTTAGCCCCCAAATGGCCACAGCCTGCGGCATTTGGGGTACTGCAATCTTGCAGAATGGGAACTTCACATGTGCAATGCAGCATATGCGCAGATCTCACATTATCGGAGATGTACATACTGTACCAGCAGGTTTGCCACATATATAGTAACTTATATGAGTTTCATTCTTCCCCCTGAAATATTTTAGTCCAATCACGAATGTGACCACCACAAAATGTATTTTGATTGTTTTTAATTATGTTTTTAATCATGTGCATGGGAGGTGATGGTGATGAAGAAGTAAGAGTGAAACAGTGAAAGTACACCATTTTCTGTTTGATCTGATATTAAAAATAATAAGCAGTTTAACCCCTTTAACCCTTTTTCTGTTTTAATTTCTTCCCATAATGTTTTTTTACTGATGATCCCTATACCATGGCAAACCATAGTATGAAAATAAAGTATCAATAATAGCAAGATGCTGTACAAATAGGTACTGTATATGTGTATGTTACTGTATACCAATGATTCCCAAAAGGACCAAATCAAATGATCTATTCTTGTGATAGGAAAAAAAAAGAGCTGCTGGCTGCCAATCATAATATATATGGACAAAAAGAATCATAACCCTAATCACCACCATAAAACTTAACCTAAAGATGACAGGTAAATACAATTTACCTAATTTTAATAATTTGTGCAGAATTTCTCAATAATAAACATGTGGTCCAGGGGTGCCGTGAGAAAATGCTAACACTCTAGGGCAGTGGTTCTCAAACTCGGTCCTCAGGACCCCACACAGTGCATGTTTTGCAGGTAACCCAGCAGGTCCACAGGTGTATTAATTACTCACTGACACATTTTAAAAGATCCACAGGTGGAACTAATTATTTCACTTGTGATCTGTGAGGAGACCTGCAAAACATGCACTGCGTGGGGTCCTGAGGACCGAGTTTGAGAACCTGTGCTCTAGGGCACCATGATTCCAAAAAGTTTGGGAACCACTGGTCTATACCATTCTATCTATAAAATAAAATGCAATGCAATAAGATATAGCGGCAAAACTGGCAAAACTAAACGATGATAGAATTTCAAAGAAAATTATTTATAGACAACAGATCAGTTTTTCTAGATAAAATAGAAATGAAGTATAAACACACGTGAAAGTGGAATTACAGTACATGTATTTTTACTTTAAGATGGTGGCAAAATGAGACAGTACACAATCAGCAGTACCAGTATCTGTCTTGAGTAATACATGTTCTACATTTGGAGAGTAAGATCATAACTATGTTGGTTGTGTGATAGAGCTTTATCAACAGTACAGATCATATTATATCATTCTGCATTGTGGGAATAAAAGTTGTTCTTTAAATTGGTTTCATCTGCCATGCTGTGCTTGCTCTATATTATCTGCCTCAACATAGTGTTGAAAGAAATAAGGATTGATTCAATGTTATACCATGCAGGGTGCAATCTCTTCTGTCAACAGTTAAGTTTACATGAATCTAGCACAATGTCCAAATGACAATTTTAGTTAAAATAAAACATTTAGAAAAATGCTCAGTTTATAGTCATGCTATTTTTAGTATTTAACATTTTCTAAAGACAGTAACAAAAAATGTAGAAAGATTCATATCTTAAAACACAATGGGCCTAATTCAGATCTGATCACAGCAGCAAATTTGTTATCTAATGGACAACACCATGGGGGTAATTCAGAGTTGACCGCAGCAGCAAATTTGTTAGCAGTTGGGCAAAACCATGTGCACTGCAGGGGGGCAGATATAACATTTACAGAGAGTGTTAGATTTGGGTGGGTTATTTTGTTTCTGTGCAGGGTAAATACTGGCTGCTTTATTCTTACTTTGCAATTTAGATTTCAGTTTGAACACATCCCACCCAAATCTAACTCTCTCTGGACATGTTATATCTGCCCCACCTGCACTGCACATGGTTTTGCCCAACTGCTAACAAATGTGCTGCTGCAGATATAACATGTGCAGAGAGAGTTAGATTTGGGTGGGGTGTGTTCAAACTGAAATCTAAATTGTAGTGTAAAAATAAAGCAGCCAGTATTTACCCTGCACAGAAACAAAATACCCCGCCCAAATCTAACACTCTCTGCACATGTTATATCTGCCCCCCCTGCAGTGCACATGGTTTTGCCCATTAGCTAACAAATTTGCTGCTGCAATCAGATATGAATTAGGCCCAATGTCACTAGGTTTGTCTCTTTTATGTGATCCCAAGAAAGGTCAAATTATGGGCCTAATTCAGACCTGATCACTGCTGTGTATTTTCGAACAGCAGCTGATCAGGTCTGAACTGCGCATGTCTCAGCCCTGCGATTACCTCTGCCTGATTGACAGGCAGAGGCGGTCGTTGGGCGGGAGGGAGCGAGCCAGCAGCCTTTGCTTGCAGTTTTAGGGGCGTGGTCCAGGCAATGCAGGTGTGCCCGGACAGTGTGTGTGTGTGTGGGGGGGAGGGGGTGGCGCGGCGGCTCCGTGACATCACACGCAGCTGCTGCGACCCGGGCAGCGATGAATAGCTCCCTGCCAGCGCACAGGAGCTGGGCTGGTAGGGAGCTACTCTACAAGTACAAAAGCATCGCCACTGTGCAATGCTTTTGTACCTGTGCGGCGCGGTAGGGCCTGACATGTGGGGCGGACTAGCACTGTGCTGGGCATCCCCCATGCATGTCAGAGAAGCTGATCGTAGAAAGCACATCTACGATCAGGTCTGAATTAGTCCCTATGTGTATAGTCCCACTTATAGGAATGTATTATTAACAGATATAACTCTTCTTAGTAAATTTCTTCCACTGACCTGGCTAGTATTATATTGATTGGCATGTGTATAACGTTATAACACTGCCCTGATGAAGCACCCTAGAGAGCAATAAATACACTAGTGTCACCTAATCTGTCACATATCTAAACTAATAAATGGTTGCATAGAATGTTCTATCTGCTTGTTTTACATAGACATTCAAGTCATTGGTGTTCTGGACCTATTGCTCTTTGTATAAACAATGGGTCACATACATCTTGCAACCCAGTTTTGATAGTGGACAGTGCAAAAGCTCAATATCAGACCACTCAGCCAAATTCCCCACTAACTCATCCCACGATTTGTCTACCATACTTGGCAGTAGAGGATCAGATGAGCCATAGATGAGCACATGGTGTTTGGAGACCCAGACTATGGGCTACATAGGCAGGGAAGACAGAAGGAGTGGTAACACATCAACCAGGCAGACTGTCTAGGAAGCTTAATAAAGTGTTGAGCAGGACCAACTCGGGACCCGCACCAAAAATTATGTAATGTATTTTATGATCAAAAATTAAAAATGGTGGAACTTAAATTGTTTAGTTTTTTTAATTACATTTATTAAAAAAATTATTAAATGTAAAAAAAATAATCATACAAACAAATGAAATGACATCACAACTTCAGGGGAGGGTAAAGGGGTAGAAGGGTAGTGGGTTAGTGGAAAGTAAGTACCAATCAAAGCATTAGTGTCCACTTGACATAAATTAAATCAAAAAGTTAAATAGATCATGATATAGAAAGGGTATGCAAGACACTTACCAGACGTTGGGCATTGTAACTCTATAAGTGGTGTTGGCTCCATGCAGTGGTGGATCAAGATGAAGGCAACATGCTCTAGGTTTCCACAAAGGTGCATTGTTCACAGGATAGGGGTGTGGTTGAAGTTAATGAACCACAACTGGGTGATCCCTACCTCATAACTGTGTAATGAACCAAGGAGCCCATATACCATCAAATTTGAGTTTATTATTGTAGAAAGATGTACTTTTCTCCTTGCATTCAATATACAAGCCATACTGATGGTGAGTCTGGTTGCTTTTGAACTTAAAACCTGTTTGAGCACAAAGGTTCCCAAGCATTGGTATATCTATAATGGGTGCAGTGTATTTGCGCCCCGTATCAGGGCTGCAGCAGAAATCACCTGTACAATGGCATGGTGGCCATTTTCCCAGTGATTTGCACATGTGCAGTAGAGATTAGTCACAATGCCAGTATCTACTGCACCACAGAGACTTGGGGGTCCACACGGAATCTGCACATGGGTCCCCTCCTCTGTTATACCGCCCCTGTTCCCAAGTATATTTGAAACCTACAAATGCTTTTTTGTACAGTGAATACATCATTATATTAATAAGAAGTAATATGTTGACAAACCAGGAAATTTAATAAAGCGGTGTAAAGAACAATCTGTGTATAAAAGGTTTTTCGTCCATTGCAATCGTTGTAAGATTAAGTCTAAATTGCTAAAATTAGACATTGTGAATAAAGCAATGACCATTAAAGCAAACATTGTTTCAAACTTGCAAATATGTCACAAAGAAATCAATTCAATCAAGACTATGTCCAACTTCAAATGAAGCCATGAAATATGTGAATCTCTAAAACTACAGTAAGAGGTAAAATTACTGAGTTGTATGGTTTAAAAAATGTTGCTGACCAATGGCAATGTTATTAAAGATAAAAACACTTTGCTTGAGGGATAAGAAACTAAAGAATTTCTGATTGTGATATGCTGATGAGGAAAAATTATCCCTCTCCAAAAATGAACTCAATTGCTTAGAAAATAAATTATGGTGGAGAAACACGGCAGTAACTACTATATATAAGTAATCTGCAAAAACAATCCTCTTGATGCATTGGATATTATGGTTGTTACTGTTAAATAATTGAAGGGAGGTGAAAAGCTCCTAGAACCGATTGAACAGATGCTCACTTATAGTAGCAACCTTTCCCTTAGATGTATACCAATACACTGATGCCCATAAGATTTGAGTTCAAAGTACAGTAGTAGTTCCTTATGACCAGGAATGGACAGGACAGTATCTGAGGACAAGGCAGGATATACACTTGTGGAATTACTGTTTGGACATTTAAAACACTAGAATTCAACTATTACAATGAAGAACAATAAATTATAGTTTAATTAGTAACTTTTTTTATTCTAATATCCCCCCTCTGCCCACTGTCTGATCTAGCATCACTGTAGTGATTTTTATTTGTGTGTAGTGTGTCATTTGTGAGGGAGCAGTGAGAGTAGGTGTAGGGAGCAGTGAGTGAGGGTGGGTGTAGGGAGCAGTGAGTGAGGGTGAGTGTAGGGAACAATGGGGGATGGTTGCTATAGAGTGCAGTAAGGGAGGAAAGAAGTAGAGAGCAGTGAGGGTGGGTGGGGAGTATAGGGGATGTGTGTAAGAACTTTTCCCCAAAGAAACATACTTCATCTTCACTCTTGTCAACTTCATCAAAATCAAGCAAGTTCTTTTTCTCAGAATCTTCTGGTTCAGACAAAGGACAGCTTTTCCTTTGTTTCTTTTAAAACAATTAAAGGGCCTAAATCAGACCTGATCGCAGAAGCACATTTGTTAGCTAATTGCCAAAACCATATGCACTGCAGGTGGGGCAGATATAACATCTGCAGAGAGAGTTAGAGTTGGGCGGGTTAAATTGTTTCTGTGCAGGGTAATACTGGCTGCTTTATTTTTACATTGCAATTTAGATTTCAGTTTGAACACACCCCACCCAAATCTAATTCTCTCTGCACATGTTATATCTGCCCCCCCCCCCCAGCAGTGCACATCGGGGGTCATTCCGAGTTGTTCGCTCGCTAGCAGATTTTAGCAGCATTGCACACGCTAGGCCGCCACCCTCTGGGAGTGTATCTTAGCTTAGCAGAATAGCGAACGAAAGATTAGCAGAATTGCGAATAGAAAATTCTTAGCAGTTTCTGAGTAGCTCCAGACCTACTCACAGATTGCGATCAGCTCAGGCCGTTTCGTTCCTGGTTTGACGTCACAAACATGCCCTGCGCTCGGGCAGCCACTCCCCCGTTTCTACAGACACTCACACGTTTTTTCCTGGCACGCCTGTGTTTTTCCGCACACTTCCAGAAAATGTCCAGTTTCCGCCCAGAAACACCCACTTCCTGTCAATCACACTCCGATCACTTCAAAGATGAAAATTCTTCGTTCGGACGTGAGTAAATCTACTAAGTTTTGTGTTAAAATACTTAGCGCATGCGCACTGCGTACCATGCGCATGCGCATTTTAGCCTTAATCGCTCCATTGCGAAAATCGTCAATGAGCGATCAACTCGGAATGACCCCCATGGTTTTGCCCATTAGCTAACAAATTTGCTGCTGCGATCAGGTCTGAATTACGCCCAAAGTTTTCTCTTGCTTATACCTCTTAAAGGCACACCTTTTGGCCATCTTCTGCTTGAAACATATTTGACCTTCAGTCTTGAAGCACTGTATTGGCTATTGGCATAATTTGCTGGCAACTCATCGTTTTTCATAGAGCCAATAACATTCTCAATACCATCAGCATCATAATCTTCAGACCTTGGCTTTATGTCAGAGAATGTACTGGTAATGCCACTCTCAAATTCTGGACTCTCTTATCCATATAATATGCTTGAATTAATGCCATTAATCCACAATCTTCATCTCAGGATTATGATGGGTAGCTGCCACAACAATAAGGTTCACATCTCTTGGAACTTCTTGAGCATACACTTTTTGGGCCTTGAAATGTGATAAACAACTACATGTTATACCCTGTATGGGCCACTAAGACCACGAGTCATGACAAAATATTACCTTTCTTTAAGGTTCTGCTTTCCACTGCAAATCAGTATGATTGGGTCACCTTCACATCATTCTGATCACATGGCAACATCTGCATCTCATCCTTGGAAGCCATAAATATCTTTGTAGGCTTCTGTATATATTTTACCTTTGCCTCACAGGTCATACGGTCACCATCTATATTTGTCAGTACTTTGTTGCCAACTTTAGACACATATTTGTTTTGGGAACTGTAACTCTTTGGGAAGATTTCACTCGTTCAGTCATAATGGGAAGCTGAATGCCACTGCATGGTACTTCACCTCCTTTTGCAAGACAGTCTTTTAGAGAGTTTCACAGTTTTGATGTCAGTTCCTTCTTGTACACTGTGACACCCAATGAGGACATCTCCATTGTCAAACCACTGCTGACATACATCATCCTTCTGGAACATCTTACTTTGTTAAAGCAATTCACTGTTTGAATGTCTGTGTTCATTACACAAGACACCTTACATCAGTTGCAAACCACCCGTCATGCTGGCCTTTTCAGGATCAACCTATAGTAACTGCTACTTGTGTTTATGTACTTTTGTCACACTAGATTCAGAGAAGACATACAGTAGGACGCCATTTTGGGTCAAGAACCCAATTTCAGTGTGTTTTCAAACTTATTTTCCTCTTCTGCTTTTCCCACTACCATGTGGACAGTTTTCTGAGTTGCAGAGAGCTGGTCTTCCAGCTGGGTAAGTTTTCTCATTTTTCCCTTTTCCAAGGCATTTGGGAGATAGGACAACTTATAAAAAATAAAAAACTGACCCTACCAAAAAGATTATGATAGAATTGAAAGCACTCCTCGACAATTACCACTCTCAGGGTATATTGGAAGACGAGGAATGGAAATTCCTTTGGAATACAGAACCTGTAACCCCTGTGATTTATGTTCTTCTGAAAATACACAAGGACCCCATATAACCCATAGTGGCTGGGATTAATTCAGTTACTGCAAATCTATCAGAATTTATAGATTTTTTCCTGCAGCCACTAGTACTGGTAAATAGATCACATCTAAAAGACATGAAAGAACTACTCAAAGTCCTACCCACGTGTCCATGGGAGGACGGATTTCTTTTAGTTACTGCAGATGTAACTCTCTTTATACAATAATAGATCACCAGGCAGGAGTCAATGCCATTACTAAATTTTTAATGAATAGTGATCTAAATGAAGGTTTACAAACATTTTTTATAGGAGTGTCTTTTATTTTGTCCAATAATTATTTCATGTTTAATGGAGACTTTTATGTAAAGAATGTGGGGACAGCAATGGGCACCAGGTTTGCTACGAGTTATGTTATTATCTTTATAGAAAAGTGGGAGCTGGAGCGAAAATGATGTCCTGGATGTGCTATATTGATGATGTACTTTTTATATGGAAAGGCGGTCGGGAGGTTTTAGACCAATTTTGTACCTATCTTAACAACATTTTAAACATCGAGTTCTCTTAATATTCATAAGCAAAGTGTAAACTTTCTGGATATGACTATTTGAGGAAAATGGTTTGTTAAAAACAAAAATCTTCACGAAACCCACAGACTCTCAGACCTACATTCATTCGAGCAGTTGCCACCATATGAACTGGCTTAATTCTATACCAGTGGGGCAACTCAAATGCTTGAAATGAAATTGTATGGACAGTGATATGTACCAACAACAGGCAATACAAATGGTCGATAAATTTAGACACAGTGGGTATAATTCTGCAGCAATAGACAGAGCAGTAGAAGAAGTAAGAGACTTAGAAAGGGAAGCCCTACTACAGGAGAAAGTCGAAGAACCACTGACTAAGAAAATGAGATCAGAAAGATTTGAATGGGCTTTTATAACTGAATATAATTCACAACACAAACTAACTAAGAAGATGTTCCATAAACATTGGGGCAGTTTAAAAAAAGGACACCATTATAGGACAACAAATACCTGATAACCAATACTGAATCTAGCGCTCTGTCACTCCAATCAATATGCTGCCAGTAACATAGGGCTACTCACCCCTATTAGATTAAAAAATCAAACAAGCAACAAAGAAAACTAATGTTACAGCGCATATGGATTAGAATTTATAAAGGTCTTTTTATTAAAAAACATATATATAAAAAATGCAATTTATACCA
The DNA here is from genome assembly GCF_028390025.1 of Pseudophryne corroboree. Lineage (NCBI taxonomy): Eukaryota > Metazoa > Chordata > Amphibia > Anura > Myobatrachidae > Pseudophryne > Pseudophryne corroboree. Next base: position 650,416,800 of record NC_086444.1, on the reverse strand, counting down.
CCGGCCGGTCAATATACCTTTACAATGATTATTTCACATATGAACTGGATGTAACATATATTGTAACAAGTTACTCTATATCCACTTAGAATTTCTTAACAACACCTATTGTAATGGTTAAAATATAACTTATCCAATATTAACTGAGGCTGAATGATACACACAATGTTCTTTTCTGTGGGGCTATATAACAGTCACTTTGATGAAAAAATTATGAAATAAAGTTATTCCTCACATAGAATGCGGGTATATGCGTTTTGTATAGCCACAGCCTGTATAAGGCCACAGCCTTATATATATGTTTTTTAATAAAAAGACCTTTATAAATTCTAATCCATATGCGCTGTAACATTAGTTTTCTTAAATACCTGATAAACCTGTTTTTATCTATAAAAAGGCTCCCCAATTTAGGAAATAACAAGAAGCATATACACTGCAGAAAAACTGAGGAAGGGTATCCGCATAGTGAGGTTCCACAGTTGCGGTTCCTGCATAGCTTGCAGGAATATAAAAAGTGATGTCAGGAAGGTGGAGAAAGTCAATGTAAATGGTACCCAACATAAGATTATTGAGTTTGTTACCTGCAATGTAAAAAATATAGTATAGCTCATTGAATGCACATGCACTTTATGTTATATCGGACGCACATCCAGGTCATTCATGGTACACTTACGTGAACACCTGAGAAACATCAGGAATGGCCTCAAGACCCGTTCTTTCTCGCAGCACTTTGAGACAACCATGGAAGCTCAATATTGAATATTAAGAGATTTATGGGGATCAAACTAGTGGAAGGCAATTGCCACAGAAGGGATATAGAAACACAGCTAGCAAGGGCAGAAAAGCAATTGATCTATGAACTGAATACTTTAAAACCTAATGGATTTAAGTCAGATTTTGAGCTCAAATGGTTCTTATAAATTGCATGTTGCCTAATTTATTACTTTTTCTAAAGTACCATCCTACGCTATAATCTATACATCCATCATATTCATGAATCAGAATTCCTCTTTGTTCTTATGGCCTGTTTATAAATGTTCTATACTTGGGATTTTATAGGTATGCTACCTGGTTAGATACTATTTATACAGAACTATTTACACTGTCTAATTATTTTCTTTTTATTAAGGGGCTAAGAATCCCCTTTGTTTCTATATATTATTTCTGAATGTTTTTAAACTTGGGATTTTATATGTATTTTATTTGGGCATACAGTATCTACGCAGAATTGTTGACATTGTTTATTTGTTCATTGTTCTTCTTCCTTTCTTTTATTGCATGTTTTCATAATTCTACGGCACTTTACAAGCCCGCTGAAGAGGCTAATGTAAACCATATTAATGAATAAAACTGCCCTATTTGCCATTATGGCTGTGATGTTAGGAGGAAGCAATGACGGGCCACTCCAGTTGCCATAACAACATGCATGCGTCTATTACGGTACCCGACCCATTACCATAACATAGGGCAAGTCGAAATGATGCAGTCACAGTGCACAGTGAAGTGAAGGGATTGGATACTCTGGGTATATAAGGATTGTTTTGATGGGCTAGCAACACTCATCATCTTGAAAAAGTCCCCAGAGGGGGTTGAAACATGTTGGTGGGGATCAGAAAACTGGAGAGTGCAAGGAGGACATTACCTGAAGGAGTGGAGTGCCAGAGAGTCTACCCTAGATACTGCATGGTGATATATCATCCTCCCTGTTCCGTTTTGTAAATGATTAAAATCCAGTTCCAAGATTTCTGGTAATTACCCATTTGCTTTCCCTGCCTGCCTGATCCCATTCTTTAGTGATGAATATATTTACCTTTGGATTCATTGTATGTTGTATGCATTTTTTTTTACTGTTAAGAAAACTTATTATGCTACAGTATGCATTTTTTACTCTTTCTTGCATGTACTGAAAAAGTATGAGACATCATTGAAAGAGGCATTTGGCATAGTACTGATGAAATTTCTATTGGAAAGGAATGAGGATTTTGGACTTTTGTTTTAAAGGGACAGTACACGTCATAAAAAGGAAAGTGAGTATATTTGATCTTAGTGCCATCTAAGGAATCACTCAATTTTCACAAGCATTGCTGTTTCATGGTGTATGGGGGACCCCTCATGAGTATAACCTTGTTCTTGGCAGTTTTGTTGAGTTGCCCATAGTGAATGATCCACACCTCATTGTGACTTATTTTTCCTATGACTCTTTCCAACTTGTTCTCAGACTGCAGAAGATTGCTCTCCATATCTTCAAATTCAACAAGTCTCAACTTTTGCCTGATTATTTCAGACTGTGAAATGTTTAATTTACACTGCAGCTCCAATTCTCAGGTATACCTTACCATTTGGAGATCTGCAAATGGTTCTGTGTACTTAACAGATATTTCTCAAGGTACTCACTCTGTCCTTGTAAGTTTTCAACAACACCATCTGCATTACTAATTTTTCTCTCCAAAGCTCGACTTTGTTCTGCTGCTTTATGCAGACTTTCCACCAGAAATACATTATTTTCTGTCAGACAGGGGGAAACTGCTCTGGGCATAGTCAAATTGGAATGAAGGTTCTGTATTTGTTTTTCCAAACTTGCTTGAAGACAAACTACTTCCTTGGTTTTTATGTCATGGTCCTCAGACAATTTCTCTTCAACTCACACTATGCACGTTTTGCTTGTGGGAACACAATTAAAGAGGTGTTTTTTTCTATTACCACCAGAGTTAGTGTCAGCATTTTTACTTTTGGGCATTCTGTATCACTCTGATGTCCATTACACCTTCTTTTAATTCTTCCACTTCCTTCTGAAGTTGCAAACACCTCTGGCACAATTCAACAATACTAATACTTCATTTTTTGCAAGTAGCACAACATTTTCATATTTGGTGATACACTTTAATGTGTTAGCCTCCACAAGGCTTTCAGACATAACTGCTAATTGTAGATCCGTCTCTTTAAGTGCCTCAATCTTAAACGCTATTTTTTTTCTTTCCTTTGCTTAATGGATATTTTAAAACAAGACAGTTCCCTGTGCAATGTTTCTTCAACTTGCTTATGTACCTATCTATGTTCTATGTTCAGCTGACTTTCCCTTTAAGTCATGTATTTGCTCAAAATCATATGACAGTCTTCCTTTTATAAGGTCATAGTCTTCTCTGCTGACATAACCTTCAACTGGCAGATTTGGCACCTTACACTGGCCACACCCACTGGCAGTTTTACTTTTATTTGCCACTTTAAATGTCTCTTTCTAAGATCTTTTTCTTACACATCACTTTGAAAAGAGTCACCATATAGGGATTCATACATCTTTAGATCACTGTCCCTTATAGTCTGGTGGGTTTTCTCTGTGGCCAGTTTCTGAATCCTAGTGTTTTTCTGTTGAACCCTGGCTTCCTGCTGAGCTGATGTAGCCTGCTGCAATGCCTTCACAATATCCTCCATGTTATCTCATAGTATAATAGTGAAGCAGGATCTTGCTTTCCTAACCATCAGATGATGACACCACAATGAAGAACATAGTACAACAGCATTTCTCCAAAAACAATTGGATGTCTGTCACCTTAAATGTTAAATCATACTTTTTTCTATTAGCACATTTATTTTAACTTTCCATAATAATTTGTTCACCATACATACTTGAACTGCTTCTATGTCACTGTTTTTGTGCCATACTTTGTTTTCAAAAGTATTTTCAATACAACAAAACATAATTCTTTATGTGGTACTACTATGACCAGCATATAATATGGTACTATTACAAATGTTTCCCGTAACCCTTTCTCTGCTACAACAATTTCACAGATACTTCTTCTTTTGCTAGCAGAAATTTTCCAATATTTGTGATATCACACATTTTTCTTCAAAGACACAATATATACCTCATAACTGGCAATTTCCATACATTTGCCCGTTGCATAACTTTCCATCATGTTATTGCATATATGCAGATGACTTTTCATTCAAATACTTTAAGACAGGTTTTGTCTCCATTCACCACCGTGATGAGCATTTTATATTGCAGGAGCATAGACAGGCATAGACCGGCATGGATGTGGCATGATGATAGGATAGTAGTAGCAGGGGAATCAGACAAGTTGGCCTGTCTTACAGTTAAAGCATCTTCCTGAGTAATGTTACTCTGTGAGCTACACATGTACAGTAATCTGCTTCTGTGTGACACACGATAGAGTCTTTTGAAAAATCCTCACTTATGTATAACAAAATCACTTCATCTGGTTGTATATGATGTGTTTATGATTTCTGGGGTTATTTAAAATCCACATGCATAATTTGCCATATCTTAATATGTGAGTTTGATAACTTCTCACTTTTGAAATAGCCAACTTGCTTTCTGTTATATGCCGTTATTTAAATAAGATTTACAAGTACCGCACTCGCAAGTTGACCATATTTTGTACTGCTGATAGTCAACTCATGCAAATTTCAACTGCTGCAGTCATACTACACAGACAGACTGATCACATATCAGAATAAATCTATTTACAAACATTTGATACACATATGGCATTATGGTGGGGAGAGAAAATTATGTTGAAATTATTTGAAAGGAAGTACAAGTGCTGATTATTAATTAATATATTCATTATAATAACTTAGAAATTACATAACTAAGGTCTGCCAGGTTATCTGGTAATACAGTGAAATTGAACTAGAATTATCATTAATTGTATTCATATTGCACCACCTTTGCACAAAGGTTTTTATACTATTTTTTTGTGACCCCATTACAAATTTTAATACATACCTAATAAAGTTCAAATTTTAATTGTTACTATAAGTACACCGAACATAACCATTTTTCAGTTAATGAGTGCACCAAAAAAAGATTTTTCTTTTTCTCTGTTTTTGTCTATTTTTCTGACTCTGGGCAGCACCACCAACCCACCTTAAAGAAATGTACAGGAGCTACCATCTGTAATGACCCTGTTCTAATAAATGTAGGTAGTTGGGCATTTACATATAAACCTACTCTTTAATAAAACCCTTTGCACAGTACTATATGTTGCTGCTTGCATTGAATTAAGGAGTAGATCTTGTGCGAAGGTTCTCAGTTTGCTTTTTATAATGCAGGAGCAGTAAGCATCCATATTTTCACTAAACTGCTGTTATCCACTTTCTGTGTAGATCTTTTGCAAGCTAATTCTCCACCATATTTTGATGATACAGGGTAATTAGCTCAGTAGAGGGGAGTATTGGTGCAGTGTCTAGGTGCTTAATCAGGGTCCACAGACAGCTTTTTTGGTGAATAACTTAAATAATGCTTTACTACCAGCAAAATAAAAAAATAAACAGCTGAGACCTTGTGTAAAGCACTACTTCACGGCTTGACGCCTCTTTCTGCAAAGACTCACAGTCTGGCCTGCTTCTTAGCAGGTATCTCACAGGCTTTGGCCCTGCTTAGCTCATTGCCACAGCTCCACTGTTGCATTGTCAGAGTTACCCCCCCCCCTCCAGTTGTACCCCCCCACCTCCAGTTGCTTTCAAGCACACACTTGTCTTTGACTATAGTCCCAATTGGACTCTCTGTTCCAGCCCCACCTGTGCTCAGAGCAAAAAGCAGAATCTAGGTGATATATATATATATATATATATATATATATATGTATATATCCAATGTTTAAAGAAGGCACTCACCAGACTGTAGTTGAAATGCAAAAAGGCGTTTATCAAGTTTCACATCAAAATTAATGCATGGTTGGTCGACGTTTCGGTCCTAGCCGGACCTTCTTCCAGACCAGAGTATACAACCGTCACAATCACAATTGTGATTGTGACGGTTGTATACTCTGGTCTGGAAGAAGGTCCGGCTAGGACCGAAACGTCGACCAACCATGCATTAATTTTGATGTGAAACTTGATAAACGCCTTTTTGCATTTCAACTACAGTCTGGTGAGTGCCTTCTTTAAACATTGGATATACTATGGGACCTTGTGGAAACAAGTTTCTCTAGAATTTTGGACACCCCAGCAGACAACTTTGTATTTTCAGTGAGTGCCACTTCACCTATTTTGAGATATATATGTATATATATATAAATCATAATTTTGAGCACTCACCAACACAAACAGAAGATCAATCAAATTTTATGTGGTAAAATTAGCAGCATAAGCAGCACGTGCATAAATGCATACAGTCAACATTTCAGACCCTAGGGGATCGTCTTCAGGAAATAGTAGTAGGAGAGATGTGCAAAGCAGGCAGCTAGAAAGAGAATGACCACCATCACCAAAAGCAGACTAACCCCACTTCCTCGATGACCAATAACATTAGATCGAGTGAACACTTGTTAAGCACACCGCACCATTTGGTGCAAAAAGCTATGTTGTTATGGCCTATCATTAGTACTTTGTTCATAGATACTACTCTATACAGAAAGAGTCTCAACCAGAATACTTTGTTACACTCATCAAGTCACCATCCAAGTCCTCTAAGAAAAAATCTTCCATTTCTCAGTTCCTGCGCATCTTAAGAAATAATTCTACCCTGAGTTCCAGACAGCAGATATTTATGAAAGCTTCCTTCAAAGGGGCTAATCACCAATTGCTATACAAAGATTCCTTACTAAGGCTAAATCTAGATTTGTACAGGGCAGCACTGATCAGAAAAATAGTTTGGACCATGCAAGGTTGATCTTCACTAGTACGTACAGTGTGATGTGGCCACTAATTAAGCACATAGGATTGCGGCTAAGCATTGGCATATCATCTCTTCTGATCCCATATTGAAGAGTCTAGGCACTAATCCATCACTGTGGGCCTATAGGTGTGGACCTAATCTTCATGTTCTTTTGATGCGGCCTATGACGAAGCCTAATGTCCAGCAGGCTAATTGGTTACCACAACAGAAAAATTGATGTTTCAAATGTGCAGATTGCACGACATGCAGATCATGTTGGTGGGGTCCTCAGTGGCCCGCCAACATAGTGTCAGGAAGATTCCTAAATGTTTTATGATGAAGTTTGTTATTTATGTCTTGATTTGTCCATACAGTCTGTATTACGTTGGAATGATCAAACAATGCTTTCATGATCAGATGACCAATCATAGATCATCAATTAGATTGGCTTTATAGATGAAGATGTCTGCTAAACCAGAAGCTGTCCACTTTTTGCAATCTGGACATTTTGTGGCCAGTCTTAGATGTATGCTTGAAGACTAAGGGGGTAATTCCAAGTTGATCGCAGCAGGAAATTTTTTAGCAGTTGGGCAAAATCATGTGCACTGCAGGGGGGGCAGATATAACATTTGCAGAGAGAGTTAGATTTGGGTGGGGTGAGTTCAATCTGCAATCTAAATTGTAGTGTAAAAATAAAGCAGCCAGTATATACCCTGCACAGAAACAAAATAACCCACCCAAATCTAACTCTCTCTGCAAATGTTATATCTGCCCCCCCCCCCTGCAGTGCACATGGTTTTGCCCAACTGCTAAAAAATATTCTGCTGCGATCAACTTGGAATTACCCCCTAAGTACCCAAGGAGCGTAGAGGTGGTGATTGTGAAGCTGCGCTATGCAAATGGGAAGCCAAATGGATCTTTGAATTGGATACTTTGACTCTGAGAGGACTGAACAAATCTAAGCAATATAATATTTTTTTAAAATAATAATATATTTTGTTTGAAATAATAATCTTTTGAAATAATATATTTTTCCTTTTTTGGAAATGACCAGACACATTTTTTTATATATATTCATTTGATATTTTATTATATATTGATATTGTTTGATGTTTATAAATATGTCCTGTATTCACTTGAGTGAACTTAGTGCAGGTCTTGATACCCCTCTGTCTTTTGATTGTGTTTGCTGAGACCTATCACTTAAGAAATTGAGGAGGGTGGCGTTTTTTGATCCACTGTGTACTGTTAGTCTTAATGTACTCTTTTTATGTCAGGTCTTTTTAAGTACTTCAAGTTTCGTACAGTATGTTCCACACAGTATATTCTGTTTCTGGCATGGGCTCCTGTTTGTTTATATATACTGTATTGTTGTAAGGCCGCGAACGGCACTTCCGTTTCTGGAATGGAATGAAGAGCACTTCCAGTTTCACAGAGTCGGTGCTATCACTATTCTTCCCTCTATTTGGTAGCCTGACATAGCATTTTTTGAGTAAATTGGTCTAATAGACCTTGTTTCTATGTCCCCGACACTTTCTAATCATGAGCTTAGCCTTAGCGTAAACTCGATATTAGACTTGGGTATTTCCTGACTTTTTGCCATCCCATGATGCAAGGCACCATGGGGTTTGTATTGGAATAATTGAGAGCGGTATATAGGTTTGCTTTCGGTTATGGTGGTTATTCTCTTTCTAGTTGCCTACTTTGAAAATTCTCTCCTGCTGCTATGTCCTGAAGACGGTACCCTAGGGTCCAAAACTTTGACTGTATGTATTTATGCACTTTATACTACTAATTATGCTGCATTAAAAATTGATTGATCTATTTTGTTGGTGAGTGCCTGAAAAGCACGATTTTGACTATATTAAGGACCTTGGGTCATCATTGGAACGGGATCCGATCAATGTTTAGGTTGACCACTATAGGTCGACAGTCACTAGGTCGACAGGGTTGGAAGGTCGACAGGGTTTTTAGGTCGACATGTGCTAGGTCGACAGGGCAAAAGGTCGACATGAGTTTTTTTATTTTTTTATTTATTTGAACTTTTACATACTTAACGATCCACGTGGACTACGATTGGAATGGTAATCTGTGCCAAGCAAAGCGGCAGCGGAGCGAGGCACCTTGCCGGTAGCATGGCGAGTGAAGCAAGCCATGTAAGGGTACACGGTGCACTAATTGGGGTTCCCGGTCACTCTACGAAGAAAACTACACCAAAAAAAACAACAACTCATGTCGACCTTTTGGGTCTTTTTACTGAACTTTGGCTTTTTGGACTTTACATGCCCTCTACTATCACATTGGGCATCGGCCTTGTCAGACGATGGCATTTCATTGTCTATGTCATGGCTAGTGGAAGCAGCTTCAGCACTAGGAGGAAGTGGTTCTTGATCTTTCCCTATTTTATCCTCCATATTTTTGTTCTCCATTATTTTTCTGGCGTTACATAACACAATATGTGGCACAGGAATGACTGATGGCTGATGCACAGGGCACTACCACTGGTCTGATGCAGGACAACACAGCAACACTGTAAGGAACTTGTTGTTGTTATTATTATACGGCAGCAGTGGACATATGGCAGCAGAGTATACCACTGTGACTGCCTGGTCACTGGAATGACTGATGGCTGATTCACAGGACACTACCACTGGTCTGATGCAGGACAACACAGCAACACTGTAAGGAACCTGTTGTTATTATTATTATACGGCAGCAGTGGACATATAGCTAAAAAGTATACCACTGTGACTGCCTGGTCACTGGAATGACTGATGGCTGATGCACAGGACACTACCACTGGTCTGATGCAGGACAACACAGCAACACTGTAAGGGACTTGTTAATATAATTTATTATTAAACGGCAGCAGTGGACATATGACTGCAGAGTATTCTGAAGTATTCTGTGACTGCCTGGTCACTGGAATGACTGATGGCTTATGCACAGGACACTACCACTGGTCTGATGCAGGAAAACACAGCAACACTAAGGGACTTGTTGTTATTATAATTTATTATTATACAGCAGCAGTGGACATATGGCTGCAGAGTATACCACTGTGACTGCCTGGTCACTGGAATGACTGATGGCCAGGACACTACCACTGGACTGATGCAGCACAATACACTACCACTGAACTCATGCAGCACAACACAGCAGCAACGGACATATGACAGCAAGAGGACACATCCACTGTGACTGCCTGGTCACTGGAATGACTGATGGCTGATGGCCAGGACACTACCACTGGACTGATGCAGCACAATACACCACCACTGAACTGATGCAGCACAACACAGCAGCAACGGACATATGACAGCAAGAGGACACATCCACTGTGACTGCCTGGTCACTGGAATGACTGATGGCTGATGGCCAGGACACTACCACTGGACTGATGCAGCACAATACACCACCACTGAACTGATGCAGCACAACACAGCAGCAACGGACATATGACAGCAAGAGGACACATCCACTGTGACTGCCTGGTTACTGGAATAACTGATGGCTGATGCACAGGACACTACCTCTGGACTGATGTAGCACAATACACCACCACTGAACTTATGCAGCACAACACAGCAGCAATGGACATATGGCAGCAAGAGGACGCAACCACTGTGACTGGACAAATACAGCACAATTCATGGACACTGAGAGAACGGAGACACATCCTCTCTCTACACTTTCCAATGCCGGAGTGAAAATGGCGGGGACTTGCGGCTCCTTACCAAACCCAAACCCCGCGAAATTCTCTGAGAACCGAACCCACTCATCTCCAGTGCCAGTGTTTCTAATCTGAAGGCCCATTCACTTTCCTTTCTAAGTAGGGTTTTGGTGATGTCACTGCCTCTTAAACCTAATTTAAATTGTTCCAAACCAAAAATCTTTGGATCATTCTACTGTTAGGAGTGTGTTGCATCAGTGGTAAGTTTTTTTTTATCTTTAATATGCCTGACATTGCATTTCTCATGCTGCTAATATACTGTAATGCTCTCTGTTTTAGGATACATGTGGTCATGCCAATATATCTTACAGTAAGTCACATGTACTTGTGATACAATAGACCACATTAGTGCTTATACAATTACAGAAATCATTTAACCTGATTTTTTTTGTCCGTGTTTGGCAGTAACTGTATTGGTCTTGAAAATATGTTTACATACCTTAAAATTTCCACATGGATGACTGTCTCTTATTTTTGGATCCTTGGGAGGATTGGTTAAGAAATTACTTTTGACTAATTGATCTTTCAGATTTCGTGAATGTCACCAACTCATATCAACACAGAGTATGGGCCTAATTTTTCTGCCAAATTTATATCAAATTATTTGAAGACTATCTGTTGTACCAGTTCTTCTCATGGGAGTTTCTTATTTTCACGGCTGTAAATATGTGTTACAAATTTGGTTAATCTATAGATAGGTAAATTTGAGACTTCTTAATGCAAGTAAATATAAATCCATGGTTCTTGGCATTACCCGAGGTGCACCTGTAGCAGATACGGTAAAAAGTGACAGGACTATTTTTGTAGTTTATTAAATTGTACCCACTGGAAGAGAAATCCTAATTTTGATCCGATTGTCCGTTTGGGCGTTGTTGTTAACGCAATGAAAGCCATGCATCAGTAATGACAGCATTATGTTAACCCCCTTTTCATCCCCTTAGGGGAGGTTTGTTAAAATTCAAAATACAAAATTTTCCTATTTCCCACCTGCAGAATACCTATGTTAAATATCAGCTTCCTAACACATCGGGAAGTAAGTGAATCAGTGCATGAGTGAGGGCTTTTCGCATTTATATATATTTTATATTTTTCCAATTATGACAAAAATCACCCACAAATCTTATGGTATTGCTTGGTATGTAATTAATATTCTGGTGCTCAGTGGCATCCTGATAGACAGAATCCCGACAATTCCAATGGTAAGTACTGGGGTTAGATTCAAGCATTAGAAGGTTAGGGTTAGACTGCAGTGAGAAGGGAGTTAAGTTATTATTTATTTATTACCAGTTATTTATATAGCGCACACATATTCCGCAGCGCTTTACAGAGAATATTTGCTCATTCACATCAGTCCCTGCCCCAGTGGAGTTTACAATCTATATTCCCTACCACATGTACACGTAGACACATTCACACCTAGCGTAATTTTGTTGGGCGCCAATTAACCTACCAGTATATTTTTGGATTGTGGGAGGAAACCGGAGTACCCGAAGGAAACCCACGCAAGTACGGGGAGAATATACAAACTCCACACAGTTGGGGCCATGGTGGGAATCGAACCCATGACCTCAGTGCTGTGAGGCAGTAATGCTAACCATTACACCATCCGTACACCATGTTAGGCTTCAAGAGGAGATGGTTAGGGTTAGGCTGTGGGAGGGGTGTTTTAAAGTTAGGATTAGGGTTAAAATACTCACTGTCAGGATTTTGAACGTTGGATACCCATGTCAGCACTCTAACCATTGGGATCCTGTGCACCAGGATATCGATAACAACTCTATTGTTTTTCTTGTCCCTAGGTTTTTCTTGAAATTCCAGATATTTCCATGTGGCCTTATTGAGTGCCTGTTTAGCTTTCTTAAATGATCCTTGTACTATAACTTATTTCTTTCTTTTAGTCTTGCTGATAATTCAGTGCTTTTGGTGTTAAATACATCACTATCTGAATAACTGCATCTCAATCTGAGAAATTACCCTTTTGGAATATTGGTTACAGTTAAAACTTGTAAGATGTAACAGTCTGTTGATGGGTGTCACTTTTCGGAAGATATCTGTGGCTATCATATTGTTATTTCTATAGATCCTTAGATCTAAAAAGGAAATAGTCACCTTGCTGAATTCATAAATGTAAAGTGGAGCTCATTTCAATTTAGGAAATTACTGAACTCATTCAGAATCTCCCATTCTAAATAATCAGGATGTCATCAATGTAGTACATCTGAGATATAATATGCTTGGTATATGACTCCTGGTCATTGTGAAATACAATTTCTCTCTTCTACCATGCCAGGAAGAGGTTGGCAAAGGTCGTACCACAAGCAGCCTCCATTGCTCTCCCTCTTTCCTGGATGTAGTAGAAGTCATTAAATATTGGATAATATTTATGCAGCATGAATTCAAGCAAGTCCAAGAGAAATTCATGAATGTTTTCCATACCTTCAATCAACAGAATGTAAACCAGCGTACAGTATATACTGTATATTTCAGGTAGGAGGTTAGCTTATTATCCTATATCAAATTAATAAATATCCTATCCATCTGACACAGTAAAGGGATATTATTAATTTTGACAATTTAATTCAGGTCTAGACTGATTACTACTGGACAGCTATAATATTTGTATCTGAAATAAAGCAATTTATAGTTCAGTTTAACAGTTTGAACAGTTTAAGTTCAGTTTTAAATACTGAAATTATTCATAGAAGTGTGCTCCATAAAAGTTTTGTCTCTTGCCGCTATGCAATTAAAAAACACTGAATACTCTGTACTTAACCTTTGGAGCATCACCAATATAGTGCATTTTCTAGACTTATAGCCTTCACTTTGGTTGACTAATATTACATACTGTAGTTGACTTTATCACTTTGTTTTGATTATCAACTCTTGAGCAGATTCATATTTTTTTCAGACACAAGAGCGAAACTAAGAGTGATCTGACCAATCTTAGATTGACTTATTTTTATTGATAGCTTCTGTCTGAATTGGTATCTCCTATAATACAACATAATACCCACACAGTATTTGACTTCTTACCAAGGTAATGTGTTCTTCTCATTCTAGTACATATAATGTGGTCAGCTATATTGTGAAACATGAAAATAACCCAATAACTGTAGTTAACGTATGATTTAACGTGGCACAGAAACGTATTGCACAGTTACAGGTCACGTGTTTGATGAGAAATCTAAGTTATGCTGGAAAATCAGAGGTTTCAGGCATAGCCCAGTTCTATGAGCTGATGCAGCTGTTATCCTACTGTATATCCAAGGTGCTAGATGACCTCCCTTGTGGCCTAGTGGAGAAGGACTAAAGTGTGGGGACCCAAGTGCCTGAAGAATAAAGATGGTGCCTTATGGCCATTACAAGGTGAATGTTGATGAAGTGGTGAGCCCAGTTGGCTAATTGTGGCCTGACTGTATGAAAGGCCAACAGCAAGCTCAACTTAGTTTTTCTCAGTGGTCACTTGGTCCAAAGCTGGAAGGAGTTCCCACTGCTAGAAATGCTGGGATACCTGTTCATCCCAGCAATCTTCTTTCTCTACCCTATGACTCTACTTGCACATGTTAATATTGGATGGGGCAGTAATAATAATTGTTGCTTGATCCGATGCCACTCCAAACTAAACATACCATTTTTGATATATAATTCATTTTGATTTCTGTTTGTAATCCTTTTTTTCTTCTTACCTATAATGTGACAATTATTTTGTTGAAGACATGTCTTTAAAATATGCAAGATTATGTTTTACTCCAGACCCATTTGTTTCCAAAAGCTCTTTTTCAGAAATGTGAAGCTCTTGACTTAATTAATGGAAGGGCTCCTGTGGATACAGAGCACATCAGTGAGTGTCTATTTGAACAACCTATTCAGTCAAGTGAATATAGAGCAGTTTGCATAACTGCTATCATTATAGTGAATATTTTATATAAACTGCCCTTTACTGCTGAGAATGCCCTTCAGGAATTCTATAGCAGAATTTTACTATTATCTTGTCTTTATGCACCATGCAGATTTGGGACTTTGCAAAACTTTTAGTTATCTGTTTCAAGCATTAGGTAATACTACTACTGTATAGTCATCACTTCTTGAATTACAAATTAATTATGGACAGAGTACAATATAGTATAAGCAACTACAACCAATTACATTATCCAATCATCCACTCTCCTGTAGAGACTTTTGGCCTCATTTAGGGTCCTATTTAGTCAGGTATATTTCTGATGAATACTGCAAAAATAGATGTAATATTCAAATATTTGGGTCATTAACCAACAGGGTACCACCATAACAGTTTATCAATGGCAGAAATGCTTACCTTTTTGATAATTAACACCATCTTTATATGCTGGTAGCCAGTGGCACAGAGGGGAGAGGAGGAGTGTACTAATTAACCAGGCTCAGGCTTACTGGAGGGGCTCGGCTTTTGTCATTGTCCCCTGCCCGCGCTCATTGTACAACAGCAGGGAGGTGGGATGTGAGGATGGGGGCTGTGTACTCAGGAGGAAGTCTCTCCCCACAGGTTCAGGCTGCAGTTTGTGGGGCAATGTGATCTGCAGGAGTCTCTGGGGAGAGACTTCCTCCTGAGTGCACATGTCCCCTTCTCTGTGTATCCTGTGGGTGCAGCAGCTGCTGAGGGGGATCACTAGAACACCCTGTACTATTTTGTGGCATTTTTTTAATTGGATATGTGACCATGCATCCCCCAGATTGGCCACACACCCTCACTACCGGGCCCATGGCTGTTCTCTACCACCCTGCTGGTAATAGTTAATTTGCGATTAATGTTTCAGTTTTACAAACTGAGACATAGGTAAGTTTGTGTACACTGTAAGTTGATCCTGATGAAAGTTTGTTATAAAACTGAAACATTAATTGCAGCCCGGGCTCCGGTTTCCTGTTTTATGATAGTCCAGTGAGTGCCGTCCTGCTTCTACTGCCACACATCCTGTATATCACTGGAAGGGCATCCAGGCAATATTGCAGCTGATACAAGTGCCGGTCACTACAAACCAATATAGATAGCTAGACATACACACACTATATTTGTTTTTCTCTTTTTCTTAAGGCAGGGGGCACCAAACTAAAACTTGCCTCCAGGTGACTGGTATGAACTTACACCCCTGGCTGTGGCATCTTACTTCCTGCAGCCATGCTGCACAACTATATGGATTCTCAGAACTGCAATAATCTACTGATCTGAAATGGATATACAGCATCTGGGTACGCATCCACTGAGACTTGCATTGCTGCCGGTGGGCATCAATCCAGATGGCAGTAACATTTGCATACTTTCGCCCAGTCGCTGCGCACACATTCACACCTTCAGCTGCATTAGAGAACAACTCTGAATCAAGCCCTCGGCCTCAAAATAAGTGAATAGTTTCAATTGACACAATGTCCCAATTATGAAATTGGAAAATAGTTTTGCCTTGGTTTATGCAAGCGTGCAAGCATTTCCACTAAAGGACATGGGTTTGTGGAGTGTAGTGGATCCATTTGCGAAGGAAGACAAGGTGTCATATAGAATAATTGATCAACTTATTTGATTTTTCAAAAGATTACATTTACATTTGACTGAAAGGGATTCCTAGTGGTTTTTATGCACACACAGGAGCAGTTTTAGATGTGCGCTAGCAGGGTGGCCGCCTGGGGAGTTGGGCCTGAAGGTGCGGCGACAGTCACCCTGCAGGCACCCGCATGCACCCCGCACACAAACAATGGCTGCAGCAGGCACAGTGGGCAGTCAATTCACCCACAACCGCAAAAACAAACAAACAAACAAACAGCTGCAGCAGACACCAGGGGCAGCCAACACCAAGGAGGGAAACAGACAGATGCTAGAGGTCCTACTTGACCTCTAGCATCTGGAGGACAGCAGGGAGAAAGACATTAAAGGTCCTACTTGACCTATAGCATCTGGTAGCTCCGGGAATGTTGGCGGTGGGAGAAGATGCAGAAATATAACTTCTTCTATGTAAACCCCTGACAACAAGCAGGAACCCCCTAGCAATGAGCAGGAAACCCCTGGCAACAAGCATGAGACACCTGGCAATGAGCATGAAACCCCTGGCGACGAGCAAAAAAACCCCGGCAACGAGCATGGAACCCAGAGCATGAAACCCCTGACAATGAGCATGAAACCTTTCGCAACAAGCATGGGATCCCTGGCAATGAGCAGGACACCCCTGGCAATGAGAATGGAAACCAGAGCAGGAAACCTTTGGCAACAAGTACGAGACCATTGGCAATGAGCATGAGACCACTGGCAACAAGCAGGTAATGTAAAAGTAATTTGAAGCTTTACTGTGGGGCATAATTTGTAAGGGATATTGTGTGTGGAGTATAAAATGGGGTCAGGAGCATAACTGTATATGGCATAATGTGTAATGTGCATTACAGTGTATGGGATAATGTGTGGCATAATGTGTAATGGCCATTATAGTGTGTGGCATAACATGTAATGTGCATTACAGTGTGTGGTATAAGTTGTAATAGGCATTATGGTGGGTGGCATAATGTGTAATTGGCATTACAGTGTGTGTGACAATATGTAATGGGCATTACGATGTGTGGCATAATGTGTAATGGGCATTACAGTGTGTGGCATAAATTGTAATAGGCATTATGGAGTGTGGTATAATGTGTAATTGGCATTACGGTGTGTGGCAAAAGATGTAATGGGCATTACAGTGTGTGACATCATGTGTAATGGGTATTATGATATATGGCATAATGTGTAAGTGGCATTACGATGTGTGGTATAATGTGTAAGAGGCATTACTACAAGGATGAAAAATTACAAATAATGTAAAAGGCATGAATCATGATTTTTTTCCGGGGTTTTTTTTTCCTGTGTTGTATAAGGGGCTCTGCCCGGCGTAATGTGTATAAGGGGTACTACTGTGTGATGTATTGTGACTGACAGACACTACTGTGCAGTGTAATGTGAATTGGTACTATTCTTCCCCATGAAGCTACGCCCTTATTTTTTGCTGCGCACTTTAGGCACACACTGAAATTGACTGCTCTAATCTTTGCCTGTTAAACTGGGTACACACTGGCTGATATATCGACTGTTTAATTGAACAATCAATATATATCCCGGTTGTGTTAACCCTTCAGATATATATCGCTGCATCATGCTATGTGTACGCTTGCTGCAGAGGCCGCCAGTGACTAACATCACATCTGGGCAAGCACATGTAAATGTCCACCCCACCCAGTCGTGACATCAGGCACAACACATCAGGCCGACGATTGGTTACTGTGTATGCACTTACTGATTGTCAGATAGATCGGTGGGTTGCCAGGACATCCGATCCATCAGGCAAAGTGTGTATCCAGCATAAGGCTAGTTTTTCTTTTGCCAAAGATAAGGATTCCTTTTAATTATAAAATCTATTTTTATTTGATAATAAAAATGCTCATACCAAAACTCTAATATGCTTGTCAATAATGAAGATAATAATAATAATAATCATAATCATCATCATACTTTCGTAGTACATAAAAAAACTATTTTAGCTAATATAGTAAATATAGAGTTTTTCTTATTTTTCTTTTTCACTATGATGATAAACTATTTTGTAACAGCTTCTATCTTTACCATTTTGGACCAAATGGTGAGCTTACTAGTTTCCTCATTACACTGTGGGCATTATTTGTACTGTAGCTGCTGGTATCATTAAACAAAAAGAGTAAATATGTACAGAGAAAAGTAATTGTTTTTGAGCCAAAGTGCTGCTTATTTTACAAATACAAACTGTTATACATGCTGGCATTTGCTGAGTGCTCGCTGTTGCTGAGATGGTCTCACCTGCTCTTACACAAGCTGAATGCACACAAGTCCATGCTTTGAGAAGTCAAATGTAGGTTTTGGGAACCTGTATCCCATTGACCAAACTATGTTATTTGTTTCACTCAAAGGAGAACAATTAAATTCTGGTCTGTGCAATATTCACAACTCATTCATGTGGTTGCACAACTGACCAATGAAGTGTAACAATGTAACCTGAGGGGGAGTTGGGGGGGGGAGTGTGTGTGTACTGTATGTGTTCAATTTGGCTCAGATAATTCTCCATAGCTAGTGATGCTTAGTGACTATTGTAGTCCATACGTTAATCCCTTGGTGCTCCTAGCCCACATGCCACCTAAGGTCTCCTCACTCCAGATGATGTTTTTACTAAATGAAACTATAATTAAGAAAAAAATCCAATTACAAAATAAATAAATGGCAGTGATCCTGTTAGCTGGGCTGCATCTTCGCTCTACTTCATCCACAACATTTTCTTTCTTTAAAACGTGAAAAAAAAAGTATCACTTTCTGCTGAGGGAGGGGAAGAGGGTTAAGGAACCTCCACTGACAAACTTGGTGAAATAAAAGTTTGTAAATGCTAGAGTTGAGCGGTCCAGATTTACTTACAGTAGTTATGTTCGCATCTAAAAACAGCATCTTATTGGCTGTCTGGCTCACGTGTTTTGAATAGCCAATAAAATAATTCCACACTTGTGCTAGTTTGGCAAAAAGAACCAAGTAAATCCGAACCGCTCATACTAGTAAGTGCAAAGAAATAAATACAAATGTTAACATCAAAATAGTCAATATTAACTTGAAAAAGAAAATCCCAATTCAGCACTCGTTTAAATCAAATATATTTACTCTGCAGATTTTTTTTAATCATGGCAGTGTGTCAGTTAATTACTTATCATAACTTAAGAAGTCAACTGCACATAATTATAAAGTATATTATGAACTGTATCATCTGAGAAACTTGGCTACTGTATCTCAATAAACATCAAGGGTTCATTTAGCGTTGGACAGACAGCTGATATTTAAGATCGGGACAATGGGCCTAATTCTGACCTGATCACTGCTGTGCGTTTTCTCACAGCAGCCGATCAGGCCTGAACTAACGGCTATCTCAGCACTGCGATCGCCTCTAGCTGGATTAACAGGCAGTGGCGGTCGCTGGGCGGGTTGGGCCACCATTTTAGGGGCATGGTCCAGGCAACGCAGGTGTGCACAGACTGTGTGTGGGGCGGGACGCAGCGGTTGCGTAATGTCACACGCAGCTGCTGCGACCCGGAGCGACGGGTAGCTCCCTGCCAGTGCGCGTAACTCGCCGCTCTAAGAGGCTTTTGTACTTGTGCAGGGAAGTGAGGGGGGCAGACATCCTCCCGCATGTCTGAGCAACTGATCGTAGCCATGCAAAATTTTGCACGGCTACGATCAGGTCTGAATTAGGCCCAATAATGTTTAGGTTTAGCATGATCACTTTATTTTAGTTGTCAGAGATTAAGAGGTATATGCAATTGCGGTCGAATTCCGGCCGGAATTCGACCGTTTTTGAATTCGACACAATTCGATAGTCGAAACCCTCCCGCCGGGACCCGAATTCGACATATTCAATAAATAACGGATTTGACAGTCCCGCTGTTGAAAAACGGACCAATTGACGAATAGTGGGCGGCCTGGATTCGACTTCATGGATGGCACAAAAGTGTTCAAAAAATCGTGAAAAAAATTGCCTCTGGCTCTTTGAGCCGGTCCTGGTTGTAAAAATACGGGGGAAAAAATTACAGGGGTTCCCCCGTATTTTAACAACCAGCACCGGGCTCTGCGTCCAGTCCTGGTGCAAAAAATACAGGGGACAAAAGACGTAGAGGTCCCCCGTATTTTTCACACCAGCACCGGGCTCCACTAGCCAGAGTGACCCCACATAACCTCGCGGTCTACCGCTGACCGCAAAGTTCCCACCATTGGATACAATGGAACGCCTATGTGCTACAGTGTATCTCGAGTGCGCCGCCCGCTTGACAGCTCAGGTGCGCACAGCCAATCAGGAGAGTGCCATGACGTGGCGCTCCCTGATTGGCTGAAGGGACCCTCTTTGACAGCAGTCATGGGGGGTCCCGCCAGTCGGGGAAAGGGGTCCCATGTGTAAACATGGGACACCTTTCAGTGCGTGGTTCGGGTTCTTCGTTTTTTTTGTGTGCCAAGTACGTGGATTACAAACAAGAAGAGGACCGATCTACACAGGATTGTTGTGAGTATAATTTTATTTACAGGTACCCCGTGGATTCTACGTGGAGAAAGGGACAGACTCTTCGTGTCAACATAGGTAAGCATGTATGTATGTAGGTGTGCATGTATGTAATAAAGTTATACTGTCATGGTGTGTGTGTACTGTTTTTATTTGGGTATTTTTTTTGTAGTAGAACTACAGGTACCAGCGGGCCCGTTTCCCCCCCGCATGCTGGTACTTGTGGTTTTCCAAGTACCAGCTTGCGAGGGAGGCTTGCTGGGACTTGTAGTTCTGCTACAAAAAACACTATTCTTTTTTTGACACATGGCTATCAGCCCCCCATCCGCTGCCCTTGGATGGGGGGGACAGCCTCGGGCTTCAGCCCTGGCCCTTGGGTGGCTGGATGGGGCGACCCCTTGATTTAAGGGATCCCCACTCCTCCAGGGTACCCCGGCCAGGGGTGACTAGTTGGGGATTTAATGCCATGGCCACAGGGACCAATATAAAAGTGTCCCCCGGTTGTGGCATTATCTCTCTGGCTAGTGGAGCCCCGTGCTGGTGTGAAAAATACGGGGGACCTCTACATCTTTTGTCCCCCCGTATTTTTTGCACCAGGACCAGACGCAGAGCCCAGTGCTGGTTGTTAAAATACGGGGGAACCCCTGTCATTTCCCCCCCCCAGATTTTTAAAACCAGGACCGGCTCAAAGAGCCCGAGGCTGGTTATGCTTAGGAGAGTGGACCCTGCGCATTTTTTTTCAGGAATTTTAACACTTTCACACCCCTTCCAACCTAAAAACATGCACTGATCTCTCCATATTATTGTAGTTAGTAAAAAAATAATATTCTTTTAAAAAATCGATTAAATAATACTTGTGGCTCCTAAGGACAAACCAAGTAGATAATCCCTTCTAATATAAATAGATATGCTATTAGCAATAAAAAAAGCACAAAAAAATTAATGTTTTTAAAAAAAATTATTAGCTCACGACAGGAAAATGAGCCAGAATGAAATTGACGAAAAGACTGTCGAAAAGCACTGTTGTCGAATCAATATTCTTCAATTGAATATACTTTTGTCGAAAAGCCGCATTTTAACATTGCAGACATGTCGAACTGAAAAAAGTCGAATTGCCAAAAGTCGAAACTGAAACGGCAGGTTTTTTGTCGAAAAGTACTGTACTGCATTGTCGAATCAAATTCGACAGGTTTTTTGTGTTGAAAATTACCAGTTTTTCGACATTTTCGGCAATTCGACTGCAATTGCATATACCCCTAAGTGCTGACAGAAATAAATAGGGCTTATGAAACATGGAAAGCTAGGAACATTTTTCTCTTTGCCCATTTTTTTTAAATCAAAATGTATTCCTCTCAAAACTCTCCTATCAGTCTAACATTCCTTTTATACAGTTCTTTTCTAATAAAAAAAAAGTACTTGTACTTTGAAAAAAGGTGCTGGTACTCACCCAAATTTACAAGCTGAAACAGGATTTATAGTAGCTTTCATACATGGGATAAGTCTTCAGACCCCTTATTTTATTCATTTTTGAATTGGTTTTATTCATGTGCTGCTTCCAGAAGTACAGTAGTACCATCAGATAAAAGCACTGCTTATATAAATAAAACTGAATGGCTCTTCTTACGAGAGGACTAGAAACTCTGTAAGGTAAAGAAGGCCATATGCAAGATAAAAAATAAAGGGGATCAAAATAAATATATATATATATATATATATATATATATATATATAAAAAAGAAGCATGTTGATTGCTGTAATGTTAGTTTTATGTAGTAAATTGTAACAAAATATGAGATACTTTTATATAACTGTCACAAATCCAGATGGTTCCGAAACCGCTGGTTGCGATTATGGTCACTCATGGTTAATAACACAACTTTGCTGCCTCCATTAAGGGTTAATTCTGTAGCCTGTCACTCCATCAGGTAGCCTTTAAATTCTACCCACACAGTTATTAATATTCAAATGATAATTTCATACATGTCCTGGGCACTTCATAAGCTCAGAGACTTCTGCTAAAAATTGTGGATTTTTAATTTGAGCAAAATTACTCCAAGCTTGTGGTGCACCTCAGTTAAGCTTGCGGTTAATCACATAATGCCATGGTTCCCACCATACACTTCTATGGGACCTTTATTACCTTAGAAGCATATGGTGAAAGCCATGCTTGACAGTGCAGGAGCATGTAGCCAATTAGCGGAGCGGCACTACATGATTGGCTGGCAGCTCTTCTAGTGACAGAAGTCACATGGAGGTTGGCATTTGGGAAAGGGTATCTATGGGTACAAACATAGATCTCCTATGTCCATGCGGTGTGGGTATATCTTTTTTTAACCCCTGGATGCCTATTTTGGAATGAAAAAGACCTATCTCCACTGGAATAGGTGAGTATTTTGTTTTTACAGATTACGCTGGATTCTACTGGACAAGAGAATCCTACAGGGAATGTAGGTAAGTATGTGTGAGTGTATGTGTGTGAGTGTGCAAGAGTGTTTAATACACCTTTACTTTCTATGGTGCATGTGTCCTGTTATTTTTTTAATATTTCTTTTGCAGTAGGATTTCAAGTACTAGAGGGCCCTTTAAATGGATTGTGGTTCTCCAAGTACCAGCATGTGGGGGAAGCTTGCTGGGACCTGTAGTCCTACTGTAAAATACATTATTTGTAACTTTTATACTTGAAAGCTATCAACTTGGCACCCACTACCCAGGGGTGCCGAGGATAGCAGTGAGCTGACTAGCTGGGATGAAAGCAGTGAGCTGACTAGTTGGGAGGTAAAAACACCATCCTCATGCTTGTATATCTGAGTCTCTCATCTCTCTCTGGCTACACTTTACACACCCCAAGAAAGTTTGTCTGCAAATGTCTGTGATCCTTCTTCAATGCAAAATCCCCTCTGTTAATTAGCTGAACTTCTGATTGCACACCTACCCCTTTGCCAGCTTATATAGTTGTAGCATTTAAGAGCAATATTATCAAGGCCTGCAGTCAGGACTTGGCCTGCTTGCATTTGTGAAGAATGCATTTGTTAAGGATGTATTTTAAGGATGAAATTAGAACAGGAGTTTGAACTGGATTTGGACTACGCTAAAATCTCTAATTAAACTAGTTCCCCAAACACTGCAACTCAGGACCATTATGTGGCCTCTCCTCACCTCTGCCATGAGAACACCAGGACCAATGCTTACTACTCCTCTGTCCAAGAACATCATGACTGCCCCCAGGACTACCCCTCAAGCTGAGCAGGGAACTGAGGGGTGTGCGCACCAGGACCAGACTTTTGCTGGGTCACTTCCATTGGACATTAGTGTCCTCCCCACACTCTCACACCCACCCGCACTGCTCTCATGAGACCAGGACATTCAGGGGTGTATCTAGGGGTCTGAGCGCCCCAGGCAAAGTAAGGGCCTGGCGCCCCCCCAAATTTGACCAAATTTGAAATAGGGTGGCCGCACCAACTGCGTCGCACAAACGCTGCCAAACATTGCTGTTCGGGACTCACTGTCAACGGGAACTGGCTGGTAGCAACAGCAGACAGGAAACCGAGCAGCATTGGATCATGAACTGCCCAGTGAGGTGCGGTGAGGTCAGTGGCTGAGGAGGCACTGGCTTGTATCAGAGTCAGAGTTACATACACATATATGAATGGGTGTGTTAGGAAATGGTGATGTTCAGGATGCTGACGGTCACATGACAAACTGCGACATCATGATTTTTAGAATGCTGACAGGGGACAAGGTAAATAATTTACCCCTCCTCTGCCCCCTACCGTAACCATCCTTGGTTGGTGGCTAGGGCTAAATCTCAGGGGGGGGGGCAGCTATGGCTAATTGCAGGGGGTGGATGCTAAGACTCGGTTAACCCCCTTTGTAGTGTTGACCACATCCCATATGAACCGTAGGCTTCATGTTGCCATTATACATGGTTGTACATATTTTGTTACCATATATATGTTATTTATAGTAAAAAAACTGGAGAATACTTGAGTATAACAGGTGAGGCTCTACCTCCCCTGCCTACCCTCACTGGATCAGTCCACCCCCCCAACCTCCGCTATCAACAGATTTCTATAGGCTAGCTAACCTGCCTGCCCCAGACTATGTGTCAAGGTGTCCCACCCACCCCAGACTATGTGATCAGAGCTAGTTCTCCAGAGCAAAATTTTCCTTTGGCCCCCCCTCCCCCTTTAAAAATTAACCTCAGTTTAACATAATGCTATGTGGCGCAAGGCATGGTGTTGGTCACTCTTATTAACCTCTGACCTTTGCTTTTTTTTCTTTGACCCAGATTGCATACTTTTTCCTGCAGTTTGTGTTTTAATTTAATAAGTGTAGTAAGTACTTGGGATTAGTATATTTACTGACCCACTCTATATCCTACACTACCTCACTGACCTCTCTACACCCTACACTACATCATTGACGCCTCTACACCCTACACTACATCACTGACGCTTCTACACCCTACACTACATCACTGACGCCTCTACACCCTACACTACATTACTGACGCCTCTACACCCTACACTACATCACTGACGCCTCTACACTACATCACTGACGCCTCTACACCCTACACTACATAACTGACCTCTCTACACCCTACACTACATCACTGACGCCTCTACACCATACACTACATAACTGACCTCTCTACACCCTACACTACATCACTGACGCCTCTACACCCTACACTACATTGCTGACCCTTCTATAGGTTACACTATACTGTAAAACATCACTGTACTACCTCTCTGCACTACATCAGAGATAGAGAAATACTGCGAAAAATAAGACAAAGGGTACAGTGGACAACAGACTCTGACACGCTAGACCAGTGGTTCCCAAACTCTGTCCCGAAGGATCCCTAACAAGTCACGTTTTCCATGTCACACGGCATGTGTACTGTGTATCACCAACTGCCACATTTTAAAAATCCACAGGTGACCTGGAAAAACGTGAACTGTCGAGGACCGAGTTTGGAAACCACTGCAGTCTAGACAGAGGAGAGAGTCTAAGGGGTACATTTACTAAGCAGTGATAAAAGCGAAGAAGTGAGCCAGTGGAGAAGTGCCCATGGCAATCAATCAGCACTGAAGTAACATCTATAATTTGCATACTATACAATTATACAGAGCTGCTGATTGGTTGATGGGGAAATTTATCCACTGGCTCACTTCTCCGTTCTTATCACTGCTTAGTAAATGTACCCCTAAGAACAGTAAAGCACCAGGGAAAATTGTGTGTGTGTGGTAGGTGTCTAGTAGTGAGTGGTAGGATAGGGGAAAAATATTTTAAGCAGCCTTAGAACTGAGTTGGGAAACTGGTGCTGGCATTGTACTGTCGACATAAGGACTGTTGACTTGCTGACTACATTCAACAACCCACTATTAGTATAACATCTGTAACTATCTCCCTCTAGGAGGACGGAGGTGGGTGCAATTACATTTGGGGGTGGTTCAGTGAAATGTGGCAGCTCAACCGGCAATTATATGCACTGGAAAAATGTCGTACTGTACAGCTCTCCCTTATTAACCACCCAGTCTTAAAAGCAAACAGCGTTTTAAACTTTTTGATAAAGCTTATTAGCATCTCCAGCACGCTGCAGATGCTGGGAGATGTAATTCTCCTTGTCAAAACAATTATGAACAATGTGCCCCCCCTGAAAACTCTCAAACACACATTACCCTCATACGCACAAATCTAAACACAAACATATCTCCCCCACTGACAACTCTTACCACTCCCACGCTGACATCTCCATCACGCCAATCCCCCCTTCCTCCCATCCACGCTGACACCTCCATCACACCAATCCCCCCTTCCTCCCATCCACGCTGACACCTCCATCACACCAATCCCCCTCCTTCCTCCGATCCACGCTGACACCTCCATCACACAAATCCCCCCCCTTCCTCCCATCCACGCTGACACCTCCATCACACCAATCCCCCCTTCCTCCCATCCACGCTGACACCTCCAGGCTCCATCACACCAATCCCCCCTTCCTCCCATCCACGCTGACACCTCAATCAAACCAATCCCCCTTCTCCTCCTATCCACGCTGACACCTCCATCACACCAATCCCCCCTTCCTCCTATCCACGCTGACACCTCCATCACACCAATCCCCCCTTCCTCCTGACACCTCCATCTCACCAATCCCCCCTTCCTCCTATCCACGCTGACACCTCCATCACACCAATCCCCCTTCCTCCTGACACCTCCATCACACCAATCCCCCCTTCCTCCTGACACCTCCATCCCACCAATTCCCCCTTCTCCCCTCCACACTGATGCCTCCATCACACTAATCCCCCTTCCCCCCCTCCACACTGACGCTTCCATCACACTAATCCACTTTCCCCCCCTCCACACTGACGCCTCCATCACACTAATCCCCCTTCCCCCCTCCACACTGACGCTTCCTTCACACTAATCCCCCTTCCCCCCCCTCCACACTGATGCTTCCATCACACTAATCCACTTCCCCCCCTCCACACTGACGCCTCCATCACACTAATCCCCCTTCCCCCCTCCACACTGACGCTTCCATCACACTAATCCCCCTTCCCCCCCCTCCACACTGACGCCTCCATCACACTAATCCCCCCTTCCCCCCCTCCACACTGACGCCTCCATCACACTAATCCCCCTTCCCCCCCTCCACACTGACGCTTCCATCACACTAATCCCCCTCCCCCCTCCACACTGACGCCTCCATCACACTAATCCCCCTCCCCCCCTCCACACTGACGCCTCCATCACGCTAATCCCCCTTCCCCCCCTCCACACTGACGCTTCCATCACACTAATCCCCCTTCCCCCCCTCCACACTGACGCCTCCATCACACTAATCCCCCCTTCCCCCCCTCCACACTGACGCCTCCATCACACTAATCCCCCTTCCCCCCCCTCCACACTGACGCTTCCATCACACTAATCCCCATTCCACCCTCCACACTGACGCCTCCATCACACTAATCCCCCCTTCTCCCCTCCACACTGATGCCTCCATCACACTAATCCCCCCTCCCCCCCCTCCACACTGACGCCTCCATCACACTAATCCCCCCCCTCCACACTGACGCCTCCATCACACTAATCCCCCTCCCCCCTCCACACTGACGCCTCCATCACACAAATCCCCCTTCCTCCCCTCCACACTTACGCTTCCATCACACTAATCCCCCTCCCCCCCTCCACACTGACGCCTCCATCACACTAATCCCCCTTCCCCCCTCCACACTGACGCTTCCATCACACTAATCCCCCCTCCCCCCCTCCACACTGACGCCTCCATCACACTAATCCCCCTCCCCCCCCCTCCACACTGACGCCTCCATCACACTAATCCTCCTTTCCCCCCCTCCACACTGACGCTTCCATCACACTAATCCACTCCCCCCCCTCCACACTGACGCTTCCATCACACTAATCCCCTTTCCTCCCCTCCACACTGACGCCTCCATCACACTAATGCCCCTTCCCCCCCTCCACACTGACAGCTTCCATATACACATGCCCCAGTCCCCATACTGACAATTCTCTCACCACCCCACACACACTGACAGCACATATACTGTGCAGAAGAGCCGATTATTGTTATGTGGAGGGTATTACTGTAATGATGGGGGGGGGGGATGGGGGGCATGTCTAAAATGTGGGATATTTGCAGGTATTGATGTACTGTGTATGTCACATACACAGATCTCCCCTTCCTCCCTTGCCCACCAACAGCTCCCTCACAGGCTCACACACATCCATCGCCCACCACCCCCCCCCATACTGACATCTTTCTCACTCCCCACATACTTCCCACCCACACAAATCCCCTCCTCCAGACAGACAGCTGTCACAGACTTCTTGGGACATGGACTCACCATGGTGTCTCAGCACTTCAAGGGGTCTGTCCATCAGTCACCAGCGGTGTGATTCCTTGCAGGCACCCCCAGAAATCCTCCTCACACTGCCCTGGTAATCATGGTCCTGGGCCGGATCTCCGCCTCCAGGGGGTGGGGCTAACTGCTTTCAAAGGAACAGAGGAGGGAGGGAGTGACTCGGAGGTGCAGGAGCTGAGGGGAGTGATATGTTCAGCTCGGCAGCACACAGCTTCTGTCTCCTCCCCTTGCCGCTGATTAAACTACCTGTAAGTTGTGCAACCTTTGCTTCACTCCCATCCGGACTGCTCTATCACTTGGCCGTGGGTGGCACCTCCGGGTGGCGCCCCCCTTCTACGGGCACCCCTGGCAAGTGCCATCCTGGCCAAATGGTAGATACGCCTCTGAGGACATTTATCATTTTCACAAAATAATGTCAGTACAGTTTTCCTGCAAATGTGTTTTTCTCTTCTCTTTCTTCTTACAGCGTACTTCCACCCCACTGTGTGCTATTCCTGTAATGTTTACCTCCATTGGTTGCATACCCTGCAAGCAGTAACCTACGCAGTGCGCCCCACATGGCTGTCTCGGATGGTTCCTCCATGGGCAGGGTGTGCTTCATTTGGATCTTTCCATGCAGGGTATAGCATACTCCTACACACATGTCAGTTTTCCCATACATGTATTTGGTCCTTGTATGGCTCATCTCCCACTGTGTAACCTTCATAGTGCGCCCAACATGGCTGCCTTATCTGGTGCGCTTTTGGATGGGATGAAAAATACATGGACCT
This sequence comes from Pseudophryne corroboree, assembly GCF_028390025.1. Classification (NCBI taxonomy): domain Eukaryota; kingdom Metazoa; phylum Chordata; class Amphibia; order Anura; family Myobatrachidae; genus Pseudophryne; species Pseudophryne corroboree. Next base: position 650,387,728 of record NC_086444.1, on the reverse strand, counting down.
GATGGTTTTGTTGGAACCCTACTCTGAACTTAAGGACTCTGCAATCTCCCCATTTTGTGTGTTTTTTTTTTTAATTGTCTGTGTGGTTTATCTTTTGATGTAATACTTAAATCTTCTGTATTATGTGCATTGTTTGAGTTCTAGTTTGCGCCGCGGATGGCTGCACCGGTGCTGTTCTGCCAAGCAGCCTTCATTTTTAGTCTTACATGTATAATATGTCTAATATGTCGAGTCTATCGTACAGTTGCAATGTGCAGTATGAACTCATACGTGTAATGTTTGTAATGTATGCTATGTTTTCCCTCCCTTCTTATGCTATGTATTCCCCCTTCATGTTGCTGCTTGGCGATGCATTGTACCACAAAGAATTTCTACTGTACATGAGTACACCTGACCAATAAAGCTGATTCTAAATTAATGCTATAGCCACCGGGACCAATATAAATATGTCCCCCGGCTTTGGCATTAACTCCTTGGCTAGTGGAACCCAGTGTTGGCTTAAAAAATATGATGGACCCCTATGTCTTTTTCCCCTCATATTTTTGGAACCAGGACTGTTCCAAGAGCCCAGTGCTATATTTTAAAATACAGGGGGCATGTTTTCAACCAGGACTAGCTCAAAGAGCCCGGGGCTGGTTATGATTTAGGGGGTGACCGCATGTCATTTATTTTTTCATTTTTAATTATTTGTATATTTTCTCAGACAGAAGCATGCACAGATCTCACTGATCTATGCATGCTCTGTCAAACTCACCTATAAAAAGCTAGTCTTTGTAGGCAAGTTTTTGGTAAGGTTTTGGGTGTGAGTTTAAAACTTGCACCCTGCTACATTGACGAGTTGTATGCTTTCGTATGGAAAACATCTGGATGTGAGTTTAAATCTTGAGAGTTGTGAGAGTCCTAAAAACATGTGAGTTTACAAGTTCTCGGATCCTATTGTATTGGTTGAGTTTACAGAATGTGCGAGTTTAGCGCTAAACTCGCACATTTTGAAAACTCAGACCGTATTGCATTTGGCTGATTAACTAAGCTTAATAAATTAAATTAGACTTAATAACTTAACTTCATCTGGGTCATTATAGTTAAACTAGTGTTACATACAGATTAGTGTAAAAATTTAAAAAAAAGTTTGAACCAGATGGACATTTTGTCTTTTTTCAACCTCAATAACTATGTTACTATGGGGTCTGTTTACTAAGCCTTGGACGGAGATAAAGTCGCTGGAGATAAAGTACCAGCCAATTGGCTCCTAACTGCCATGCCACAGGCTGTGTTTGAAAAATGGCAGTTAGGAATCGATTGGCTGGTACTTTATCTCCAGCGACTTTATCTCCATCCAAGGCTTAGTAAATTTAAGTTTCATTAAATGACAACAGTATATCAAAATTGATAAAAATCCTTATGTCATTGTCTCTGTGTCTCTGTCTATCAATCTGTGTATCTAAACAAAGATTAAAAAGTTTTATTCTTGTTTTTTTTTAATGTAGCACATGAACCACCTTATGGAGGATCTGTTGTTCCAGGGACATCTTTTAACTTATCTGCACAACAAAACCAGGACAGTCTTAATGACTGGTGGGTTGAATCGTGGATTACTGTGTTTGATTTTGCACAAAAGTAAATTCACAGAGGCAGCACTGTGCTATTAGCATCCACCTCTGAATTAGCCCCATAGTACACTATGCTTAAGTAAGGCTTTGAGAAGATACTTTAATTGCTCTTTTAAAAACAATTCCAAATACAATGTTTTGTCAAAACTTTCAGCAGGATTTGTATTTCAATGCCTGTATGTATGGAGCCCCAGATTAATACATAGCTTTTTTTTAAAAAGGTGATGTTAGCTGCATAGAGTATAGATCTTGTATTTGTCTATGTCTGCTGTTTATGCATGTAATAATAAAGGGACCCGGGTCAGAGCCGCAGTGTGAAACAGGTCTGTAAAGATCTGACCCAGATTGGAACCATGGTCGGACCTGGGATTTTGGTGGAAAAGGAGTATTAGTAGATCCCTTTTAATACTCATTTTGAGGCCATGACTTGTGGTCCTTCTACAGGTTACATCCAACTTGCCGAATGTTCTGATGAAACCAGAGAGGTCATTAGGTTCTGTGACCAATGAAAGAATTCATTTTCTACATTGAACCTAATAAGCAGTCTCCATTTTCCCCCCATATATTATAGCAGCTTCAATATACAGAAATACAGTATAGCAGCGTATATATATTGTATTATTGAAACTATGGGCTGCTCTGTCACAGAATTTATTGAAGAGGGACCCTCCAGATCCCACTCCATGGGCCCCCAATGACACAGCTGATGGCTGTGTGTGCACAGTATGTGTGGTGGATTCAAACACAGAAGCAGTGTTATAGTGTAAGTTACCACTCTGCTTCAAGATCTTTTTTGGGATGGGCTTTTATCGAAATCAATGTAATGACAAGACAATTATACTAAATTCAAATGAAAATCTTAATTTTCACTTTGTGAATTTAGTTGTTATTTTTACATCCCATTCAAATTAAAAATGGCAATGTGATAAATAGGACTTCAAGTTCCTAAAGAAAGTGCCCGCCAACCACATGTAAGGCTTAGACCAAAATGGGTAGATTGTGGCTGAGGTAAGACTTACATGGTGACCAGTAATACTCAGGTGGTTGTGGTAATTAAACAATGCTCAGATGGAATTAGGGGGCCTAATGTGTACAAAGAAATCATTCCTACTCCTGCCATTACTGCCGATTTCACCTCCGTAAAGGACCCAGGGGTCTATTTACAAAGCCCTGGATGGAAGTAAAGTGGACGGAGATAAAGTACCAGCCAATCAGCTCCTAACCTTTCACCTCAATTACTGTAACTTCTTAAGTCCCACTTCCCCCTTTTTTCAATATGTCCTACATGTCGCTTATTTTCCTCTCTTGCTACGCTATCTCAGCTTACTTTTTCTGCAAATCCCTACATTGGTTCCCGGTGTCCCACAGAATCAAAACTCCTCATCCTGACCTACAAACCCCTCAACTACTCCTCTCCACCTTACAACTCCATCTTGATTTCTATTAACATTACCTTCCTCCACCAACTGCTGCCTCACTACCACATTGATTACTTATTCACACTCCTGCCTCCAGGATTTTGCACATGCTGCTACTGACCTGTGGAACATACTACCACATCCTTTTAGGTTAGTCACTAGTCTCCAAAGCTTCAAATGTGCCCTAAAATCTTACCTCATCATTCAAGCTTCTAAAAGCCCTCTTAAATATTCTGCCTTTACTACTATATCTATACTCCACTTAGTGACATACTATTTTTGTCTGTCCCCCCTCTAGAAGGTAAGCTCCCATGAGAAGGGCCCTCTTTCCTTGTGTTTTCCTTTCTAATGCTGTTCCCCTGTTCCACTGTTTTTCGAGCATGGGTGCACTCAGGCCCAGTGCTACCCGCTCAGCAAAGGGATGCAAAGCAGGGAGGTACCAGGCTGGAGAGGTGCTCTCCCTGCTCTGCATCCCTGCTGCTGCTGCACCTGCGGCCTGTCACACTGTGAAAGGCAGGGGCGCCGGCAGCTTTAAGTGTCCTTTCCCCCTCCCTGTCTGTGACAATACAGTGAGCACTGTGCAGGAGGACCCGTCGAAAAAGGGGGAAGAATGACATGGAATGGTGGGAAGGAGCTACACGGGACTAGGCTGATCATGATGAGGAGGAACAGGAGGATGAGCAGCTCCGCCAGCCAGACTTCCTTAGGTAAGAAGATGGAAGTAGAGTGCGTGAGCTTGAGAAAGTGTGTGTGTGTGTGTGTGTGTGTGTGTGTGTGTGTGTGTGTGTGTGTATGTGTGTATCTGTATGTGTGTATCTGTGACTGTGTGGGCATAATGAGGCAGATGTATTAATCCTGGAGAAGGGATAAAGAAGTGATAAAGCAGTGTAAAGTGGATGGTGATAACCCACCAGCCAGTCAGCTCCTGTCATTTTACATATTGGAGCTGATTGGCTGCTGCGTTATCAACTTGGACTTATCACTGCTTTATCACTTCTTTATCACGTCTCTAGGCTTTATACATCTGCCCCATTGTGTGTAAGTGGCACTACCACAGGTGGAATTTTATGTAAGCAGTATTACTAAGGGGCATTTTGTGTAAATGACACTACCACAGGGAGCATTTTGTGTAAGCGGCACTACTACAGGGGGCATTTTGTGTAAGCAGCACTACTACAGGGGGGGGGGGGGGATTTTGTCTAAGCAGCACTACCACAGGGGGCATTTTGTGTAAGCGTCATTACTACAGGGGGAATTTTGTGTAAGTGGCACTACTTTTTGTGTAAGCAGCACTACTACAGAGGGCATTTTGTGTAAGCGGCACTGCTACAGTGGCATTTTGTGTATAAGCGGCACTACTGCAGAGGCTATTTTTGTGTAAGCAGCACTACTACAGGGGGGCATTTTGTCTAAGCAGCACTACCACAGGGGGCATTATGAGTATAAGCGGCACTACTACAGGGGGCTTTTTGTGTAAGCGCTCTACTACAGGGGGCATTTGGTGTAAGCGCTCTACTACAAGTAGCATTTTGTGTAAGCGGCACTACTACTGGGGGCATTTTGTGTAAGTCAGGGGTTGGGAACCTTCGGCCCTCCAGCTGTTGTTGAACTACAGATACCAGCATGCCTTGCTACAGTTTTGCTATTTGGCCATGCTAAAACTGTTGCAGGGCATGCTGGGATGTGTAGTTCAGCAACAGCTGGAGGGCCGAAGGTTCCCCATCCCTGGTGTAAGCGGTACTACTACAGGGGTACTTGTGTATAAGCAGCACTACTACAGGGGCATTATGAATATAAGCGGCACTACTACAGGGGGCATTATGAGTATAAGCAGCACTACTACGTGCCGTGTTATGTGAATAAGATTGTGCTACTGTGTGGGGTAATTTGAAATGGGGGTACTATTGTGTGGCCATGACCCTTCCTTGTAAGACACACCCCTCTTTTGGTGTGAACCAAAGGCACACGCTGTCCCTTTGTAAAGTATTTTTTAACTATATAATTTATAGTTTGCAGGGGGGCGCCGAACACCCTATCACCAGCCCTGGGTGCACTTATTACTAAGGCTCATCGGGGTATATTTACTAAGATTCGTGTTTCTGACAAATTGGTTAGAGTTTTGACTCGATTTTGATAGTTCGTGTATTTCTGCAACTTTTTGAGATAATAATTGGTAATTTACTAATCTACTGCAATTTGTGCATTTGTATTTTCCAATATCGATGGTATTCGTATTTTTAAATGCATTTCTCAGCCGGATTAGTGTTGTTCGGCCGGATTTGGGTGGTTGTTCCTTCATATTCGTAATTTTACTATCGCGGCAGTGTTTATTTGTATTTGCGGCCGCGTTTCCACTTGTACATTCATTTTTGTCACTTAGTCGTGATTTGTTGAGTTTCAGACGTAGGAGTGTCTTAGCGAAACCATATAAATATGCCCAAAACCGTTTGAACCTCGTGGGTTTAGTTAGTGGAGAGGTGAGAAGTTGTGTTCTGTGGAGTTTGTGAATAGGTTGGTGGATTTGTGTTTTTTTTGTGATTTCTGAGTGCTGTATTGTGTTTGAAAATAGTCTTGTCATTCTTGTTGTATAGTCATTTATTAGTTTATCTGAGTTTTGGTCCTTGTCTTATTTCAATTAAGTCTTTTGTCAGTGTTTGTTTGTTTGTTTGTTTGTTTGTTTGTGTGTGTGTGTGGTTGGTGTGTGCTGTGTAGAGGTAGTGGAGGAGTGTGTTGTTAGTTATTTTATTATTCTGTGTTCTGTGAGGTGGATGAGAGGGAGGAGGTGACTGAGAGGGAGGAGGTGAGTGAGAGGGAGGAGGTTAGTGAGGTGGAGGAGGTGGGTGAGGTTGCTGTTGCTGCCTCTAGTGCCAGTGAAAGGGATGCTGCTCCGCAGCCACGCACCATTACTAAGGCTGGCTGAAATGTGAAATTTCATTTTGCTGAGAATGTGGCTTTGGGTGTGTGAGCTGATGAATTAATATAATCAGCTGTTTGGGCCTGAGTCATTGAAGGTGACATCATGCAAGAAAAGTGTCTTGTGGTCCAAAGTTGTGGCAGCTGTGAATCGTGAGGGTGTTGTCAAGCGGACAGAGAATACGTGCCGCAAGCAGTTTTATGACATCAAGCATCATGTCAAGGCTAAAATGGCAAAAGAGGCAAAGTCTGCTTAACAGACAGGTGTTAGGCATCCATTCGTGGCCACATATCTGGAGTACAAGGAACCCATGAGAAGCCTAATACCTCCAGATGTTGTGAGGGCTACTTATGTCCGGGATTCGGATCGTCCCAGGCAGGATGGTGAGTGTATGTTTTGTGTGACAAATTGATAAACATTTTAATTTTATTTTTTTGTGTGTAGTTTTGTCCCCATGTAATGTTTCTTTTTAAAACAAATGCTGCAAATCACTTTATGCATATGTGTCTCGTTCTGTTTTAAAAGTGTTTTTTTTTAACTTATTTTTAAAAATAAGTCTATTCACATTAGTGCTGTAATGCATATATTGGAAGAATACAGTATAATTATTTGTGTGGGTCATGAGCCAGAGCGCCTTACTCTTTTTTCTTTTATAAAAATGTATGTTCAGTGGATGTCTGGCGATTTATTTTGGCTTTGTTTGGTGTTTTGGAGAGGTTAGTCTATTCACCTATGTACTTGTTGTTGTTTTTGGCAAATGTCTTTTCACTTTGTTTGTAGTTCAACAACACCACTTCTTTTCCAGTTTTTTTTTTTTTTTGTTGCAGCCATTTTATTATGTTGTTGTTATGTACTAATTCAATCCTGTATATGTTGTTGGATCATATTACTTGGTGAAATAGTGATTAATTAAATTGGTTCTTCATACTGATTTATTATATTAAACCATAAAAATGTGTGGCACTACATTATTTGGCTTCATTGTTGTCATTTGTAATGTTGTGTCTTGTTGTTGTAGCAGCAAATGAGTAGTTGCTTAATTTTGTGGGGTTTTTGTTTTTTTTTGCCCATCAAACTAATCACATAGTTCAATTATGTATTTTTCTGTATTTTGGTTTCTCATAAAGTCAAAACAATGGAGGTCATTCCGAGTTGTTCGCTCGCAAGGCGATTTTAGCAGAGTTGCTCACGCTATGCCGCTGCCTACTGTGAGTGAATCTTAGCACCTTAAAATTGCGAACGACGTATTCGCAATTTTGCGATTACAAACTTCTTAGCAGTTTCAGAGTAGCTTCAGACTTACTCGGCATCTGCGATCAGTTCAGTGCTTGTCGTTCCTGGTTTGACGTCACAAACACACCCAGCGTTCGCCCAGACACTCCCCCGTTTCTCCAGCCACTCCTGCGTTTTTTCCGGAAACGGTAGCGCTTTTTCCCACACGCCCATAAAACGGCCTGTTTCCGCCCAGAAACACCCATTTCCTGTCAATCACACTACGATCGCCTGAGCGAAGAAAAAGCCGTGAGTAAAAATCCTAACTTCATAGCAAATTTACTTGGCGCAGTCGCAGTGCGGACATTGCGCATGCGCACTAAGCGGAAAATTGCTGCGATGCGATGAAATTTACCGAGCGAACAACTCGGAATGAGGGCCAATATACACTTAAACAAAGGAATGGTTTTATTTACATTCTAACAATGGTCCTCATTCCGAGTTGTTCGCTCGGTAAAAATCTTCGCATCGCAGCGATTTTCCGCTTAATGCGCATGCGCAATGTCCGCACTGCGACTGCGCCAAGTAAATTTGCTATGTAGTTAGGAATTTTACTCACGGCTTTTTCATCGTTCTGGCGATCGTAATGTGATTGACAGGAAATGGGTGTTACTGGGCGGAAACAGGCCGTTTTATGGGCGTGTGGGAAAAAACGCTACCGTTTCCGGAAAAAACGCAGGAGTGGCCGGAGGAACGGAGGAGTGTCTGGCCGAACGCTGGGTGTGTTTGTGACGTCAAACCAGGAACGACAAGCACTGAACTGATCGCAGATGCCGAGTAAGTCTGGAGCTACTCAGAAACTGCTACGAGGTGTGTAATCGCAATATTGCGAATACATCGTTTGCAATTTTAAGATGCTAAGATTCATTCCCAGTAGGCGGCGGCTTAGCATGAGCAAATCTGCTAAAATCCGCTTGCGAGCGAACAACTCGGAATGAGGGCCCATGTGTGTATGTATTGAAACAATAATACATTTTATGCATAATTATTACCATGGCAACTTGGAGTTTTTAAACACATGTACCATATTATTTTCCAGTGGCCAAAAAGACAGCTACAGTGCGGCCTGCCCCTACTTAGCCAGAAGATGAGGATGATGGGGAAGCTGGTAATTATTTCTTGTTTGGATTTTTAAAGTAAGCAAATGTCTTGCATGATATTAATTGGTGGTTTTTGTTCTTCTCTCCAGATGTTTAGACCAGGCCAAGACACATGCACCACAAGAAACATAGCCAGGATGTGCACACCAGGCCACATGTTTCGCCACCACAATGGTGCATTTCCGATCTTTCATCAAGGCCACCACTCCAACTATTGGAGATTCCTCCGTCAAGGTCACCACATTCCCCACAGCTGCCTGGTGAGTATAAAAACACACAGAACTTTAGGACACATACTTACACACATACTTACATAGGGCAGAAATGGATTATGCAGGTTGAAAGGATACCAGTGAATCCCATACGTAAGTCAGAACACCAACAACAAACAATGTTACAAAAACTATTATGGACTCACAGGTGTCTCACGAATTTGTGGGTGGCGACTACAGCCGTAGAGTACCATATTAACCTGTATGGCCTGTACCCAAATGCTACCAACATTCTGAGTGTGGTGATGGTGTGTCATTTTAATTAATGTTCGAACATTACTACAAAAAAAATATGTGTATGGTTGGTTCTGAACACACCCATGTAAAGCTACATTGGACAGTGGTGCTAAGTTTGACATTTGTGTAACGTGCTATGCTTGTTAAAACATTATAAAGCATGACATCTTATATACTAAAGAGGCATGCCCATCATGTAAAAGGCCTAATTTTATGAATGTCTGTTCTTGCCACCAACACCATTTTGAATCATCATTAAAATGTATTGTGTCTTTAATTGGTGAAACATACATTATAACATTGAAATAAAAAAAATAAAAAATCACAAATGTTCTTTCATCACAGACCCAACAAATCCAAACAACAATCAGCAGACCACCATCTTGACTCACAAATGGAGGATACATTTGTTTTGAATTTAGAGGCAATCGATCCACCCATAACAACACTACCACATGTGAGTACGCCTCCAAGACAAACCACACCTGCACCACAAATCAGCCCCCCATCACCCCAAGTCCAGACACAGGATCAGGTTTTTTGGAGCACTTGGACAACACAGCAGGCAAATAACCTGGATTGTCTGCGTAGACAGACTCAAGTTATAGTAAGTCTGGCCCATCACCTACCCAGAATTAGTCACAATATAAGCAGAGAAAATGTTCAAGTCACTACAACTGCTAACACTCTTGAATTAATGCAACACACATATGATGGACACATTCCAGAGAATAATGGATGAACAACAGAGACAGCACCAAAACTACCTCCATATTTTGGATAGCAACCAAATGTTACTCCAGAGCATCAGCTGCATTATGGAGAGTCACACTGCAGCAACAAGAGACCTCAATGCTACACTGAGTAATCTGAGCCAGCACCTCACAACACAATAAGGTGAGCAACCAAGCAACAGCTCAGGGACACCAACTCCATTAGTTACCCCAGTTACCTCCCCACCAAGGACAGAGTAATTGCCATGTTTTAACATTATGACAATGCAATGTTTAGTCTTAATTACTAGGCCAAGATTTATTTTTATTACAGTGCAATGATTGCTCTTTTTTACAATAAAAAAGAGAGATATTGTTTCCCCCAGCACCCTGAATGATAGCAGTAACCAGATATAAATCCCACATAATATTGGAATTAAGAGATCTTCGTTACACATATTTGTGCAAATGTGTGAATAAGACCCAAAGCCGCATCAAGGCGTCTCTGTATATTTGGGGTCCCTAGCGATATATATAGGTGCAGGGTGTGACACCCCAAAACACCAGCATAGGCTAGAAAGCCCAGGGTAGCATACCAGTGAAAAAACTATAGTGTTAATAAATTAGTATTTAGGAAGCCGAAGCTATAGAGAAGGTGATACAAAAATGAAATGTAATTAAAATAGAGAAATAGTGTTAAAAAATTAACAAGTGAAAAGTGTTAATAGAATGTAAAGGTATGCCACACTAAAGCCATCCAGCTCAGCCAGTCCAGTGGCACCACACCCCACACCTCCATTACCCCAATCTGGGTCTATGATTAACCAGCAAGGCGCCACATGATAATGGCTCCTTACTACAATATGTCTAAGCTAAGAGCTACCTACCTTGGAGCAACCCCATAATGCTCCTTGTGGCATGTCAGAGCCTGCACCTCCTCCTAATGCAGAAACCTCTCTGCCTCTCACAACATACATATATAATGGTAGATGCTCAATCAGCTTAATGATATCATTCAGGTGCTCGAAAGGAAGGGGTATTTCTAAGCAAGAAAAAAAGAGAGACATTGTTTCCCCCAGCACCCTGAATGATAACAGTAACCAGGTATAAATCCCACATAATATTGGAATTCAGAGATCTTCATTACACATATTTGCGCAAATGTGTGAATAAGCCCAAAAGCCGCATCAAGGTGTCTCTGTATACTTGGGGTCCCTAGCGCTATATCTAGGTGCAGGGTGTGACACCCCAAAACACCAGCATAGGCCAGAAAGCCCAGGGTAGCATACCAGTGAAAAAACTATAGTGTTAATAAATTAGTATTTAGGAAGCCGAAGCTATAGAGAAGGTGATACAAAAATGAAATGTAATAAAAATAGAGAAATAGTGTTAAAAAAATTAATAAGTGAAAAGTGTTAATAGAATGTAAAGGTATTCCACACTAAAGCCATCCAGCTCAGCCAGTCCAGTGGCACCACACCCCACACCTCCATTACCCCAATCTGGGTCTATGATTAACCAGCAAGGCGCCACATGATAATGGCTCCTTACTACAATATGTCTAAGCTAAGAGCTACCTACCTTGGAGCAACCCCATAATGCTCCTTGTGGCATGTCAGGGCCTGCACCTCCTCCTAATGAAGGAACCTCTCTGCCTCTCACAACAGACATATATAATGGTAGATGCTCAATCAGCTTAATGATATCATTCAGGTGCTCGAAAGGAAGGGGTATTTCTAAGCAAGAAAAAAAGAGAGACATTGTTCCCCCCAGCACCCTGAATGATAACAGTAACCAGATATAAATCCCACATAATATTGGAATTCAGAGATCTTCATTACACATATTTGCGCAAATGTGTGAATAAGCCCCAAAGCTGCATCAAGGTGTCTCTGTATATTTGGGGTCCCTAGCGCTATATCTAGGTGCAGAGTGTGGCACCCCAAAACACCAGCATAAGCCAGAAAGCCCAGGGTAGCATACCAGTGAAAAAACTATAGTGTTAATAAATTAGTATTTAGGAAGCCAAAGCTATAGAGAAGGTGATACAAAAATGAAATGTAATTAAAATAGAGAAATAGTGTTAAAAAATTAATAAGTGAAAAGTGTTAATAGAATGTAAAGGTATGCCACACTAAAGCCATCCAGCTCAGCCAGTCCAGAGGCACCACACCCCACACCTCCATTACCCCAATCTGAGTCTATGATTAACCAGCAAGGCGCCACATGATAATGGCTCCTTACCACAATATGTCTAAGCTAAGAGCTACCTATCTTGGAGCAACCCCATAATGCTCCTTGTGGCATGTCAGAGACTGCACCTCCTCCTAATGCAGGAACCTCTCTGCCTCTCACAACAGACATATATTATGGTAGATGCTCAATCAGCTTAATGATATCATTCAGGTGCTCGAAAGGGAGGGGTATTTCTAAGCAAGAAAAAAAGAGAGACATTGTTTCCCCCAGCACCCTGAATGATAACAGTAACCAGATATAAATCCCACATAATATTGGAATTCAGAGATCCTCATTACACATATTTGCGCAAATTTGTGAATAAGCCCCAAAGCCACATCAAGGCGTCTCTGTATATTTGGGGTCCCTAGCGCTATATCTAGGTGCAGGGTGTGGCACCCCAAAACACCAGCATAAGCCAGAAAGCCCAGGGTAGCATACCAGTGAAAAAACTATAGTGTTAATAAATTAGTATTTAGGAAGCCGAAGCTGTAGAGAAGGTGATACAAAAATAAAATGTAATTAAAATAGAGAAATAGTGTTACAAAATTAATAAGTGAAAAGTGTTAATAGAATGTAAAGGTATGCCACACTAAAGCCATCCAGCTCAGCCAGTCCAGAGGCACCACACCCCACACCTCCATTACCCCAATCTGAGTCTATGATTAACCAGCAAGGCGCCACATGATAATGGCTCCTTACCACAATATGTCTAAGCTAAGAGCTACCTACCTTGGAGCAACCCCATAATGCTCCTTGTGGCATGTCAGAGCCTGCACCTCCTCCTAATGCAGGAACCTCTCTGCCTCTCACAACAGACATATATTATGGTAGATGCTCAATCAGCTTAATGACATCATTCAGGTGCTCGAAAGGGAGGGGTATTTCTAAGCAAGAAAAAAAGAGAGACATTGTTTCCCCCAGCACCCTAAATGATAACAGTAACCAGATATAAATCCCACCTTATATTGGAATTCAGAGATCCTCATTACACATATTTGCGCAAATTTGTGAATAAGCCCCAAAGCCACATCAAGGCGTCTCTGTATATTTGGGGTCCCTAGCGCTATATCTAGGTGCAGGGTGTGGCACCCCAAAACACCAGCATAAGCCAGAAAGCCCAGTGTAGCATACCAGTGAAAAAACTATAGTGTTAATAAATTAGTATTTAGGAAGCCGAAGCTGTAGAGAAGGTGATACAAAAATGAAATGTAATTAAAATAGAGAAATAGTGTTAAAAAATTAATAAGTGAAAAGTGTTAATAGAATGTAAAGGTATGCCACACTAAAGCCATCAAGCTCAGCCAGTCCAGAGGCACCACACCCCACACCTCCATTACCCCAATCTGAGTCTATGATTAACCAGCAAGGAGCCACATGATAATGGCTCTTTACTACAACTTGTCTAAGCTAAGAGCTATCTACCTTGGAGCAACCCCATAATGCTCCTTGTGGCATGTCAGGGCCTACACCTACTCCTAATGCAGGAACCTCTCTGCCTCTCACAACAGACATATATAATGGTAGATGCTCAATCAGCTTAATGATATAATTCAGGTGCTCGAAAGGGAGGTGTCACAACTGAGGGCCTGAGCTGACGGGAGGCAGCCTCAGTTGTAGGGGCTGAGATGTACCGGAACCTGGGAGGTTGTATCAGACCCCTGGACATGTAAGTAACATGAATAATAACTGCCCGAAGGCGTGACCACGACAACTTGTATAAAAGTCAATGATGTTTATTATGACAACTCCGCAACACAGCAGCAGTAAAAGAAAACATAAAAGTCAGCAAAGAATAAATACAGTTCCTGGGTACTACAGGGTGGCAGGAGCCACAGGGCACTGGTAGTGTGAGATAGTTCTAATAATCTTCTAGATGGAAAGTCCTTACCAGGCCCGACTGTAGCAATGGAGATAACCCAGGATTGTACCAGCTGGTGTTCCAGGAAAAGCTGGGCTGCTGTAGATAAAACGGCTGCTGTGGATACTGGCTGGAACCAGACTGTTGTTAGTACGGAGTGGATACTGGCTGGAACCAGTTAAATAATAAATGAACTTGGGAGCGATGAAATATGAGCTGAAATGTAGAGCTTGAGAGCGGAGAAATAATAATACCGGTGGAGAGTGGTAAACTGTAGAAAGGACACCGGCCCTTTAAGAGAAGCTGTACTCTGCAGGAAGCTGGGCTGGAAGCAGGTAATGTTGTAGCTGGAAACAGATGAATCCAAAATGGATCGGAGAGTCAGGCTACACCGCAGGTGGAATGCTGGTGCGGGTCTCTATGGTGGAAGTCTTGAGACAGGAGCTGGAACCTGGAAGACAATCACAGGAGAGAGACAAACAGGAACTAGGTTTGACAACCATAGCACTGACGCCTTCCTTGCTCAGGCACAGTGTATTTATACCTGCAGCAAGGAAGGGATTGGCTAGGCAATTATGCAGATTAACAATACTGACAACAGATTGGAGTAAATGATCAGCTGACAGAATCCAAGATGGCTGCGCCCATGCAGACACTTGGAGGGAAGTTTGGTTTGTAATCCATGTGGTAATGAAAACAGTAATGGCGGCGCCGGCCACTGGAGACAGGAGGCGCCAGGCTGACAGATGCACATCCAACCACGCGGACACAGCGGAGGCCGCGGCTGACGTAATCGCCACTCAGACACTCTGCATGCAGAAGTTCAGGGACGGCGGCGGAGGCCGCGGGAGACGCCATGCCAGGTGTAATATGGCGTTTACTGTGACAGCGTCCCAGAGTGACAGGAGAGGATACAGGAATGTACACATCAGGATAACAGATGGGATCCGGTCCTGGAGCGCTGAGCCAGCCTTAGGAGGCATCTGATGGGTAAGAAATGGCGTCCAGATACCCGGATCGTGACAGCACCCCCCCCCTTTAGGAGTGGCCCCAGGACACTTCTTTGGCTTTTGAGGAAACTTGGAATGGAATCTCCGGACCAAGGCAGGAGCATGGACATCAGAAGCATTGGTCCATGAACGTTCCTCAGGACCATAACCCTTCCAGTCAATAAGATATTGTAGTTGACCGTAACGGTGATGTGAGTCCAGGATCTTGGCCACTTCATACTCAACGCTTCGTTGAGTTTGGACTTTCGGAGTTGGAGGAAGTGAGGAATGAAACCGATTCAAGATCAGCGGTTTCAACAGGGAAACATGGAATGTCCTGGGTATTTTTAAGAAGGGAGGCAACTGGAGTCTGTAAGCAACAGGATTGATGACTTGTTCAATCTTGAAAGGACCGATATAGCGAGGTGCAAACTTCATACTGGGAACTCTTAACCTCAAATTCTTCGTGGATAACCATACCCGATCACCCACCTTGAGAGCAGGAACTGCTCGACGCTTCTTATCCGCAAACTTCTTGTACCTGAACGATGCCTTGAGCAGAGCTGATCGTACGCTCTTCCAGATATTGGCAAACTGATGCAAGGTGATATCCACTGCGGGAACAGAAGTTGATGGAAGCGGTTGGAACTCAGGGACTTTAGGGTGGAATCCAAAGTTAGTGAAGAATGGTGTTGAAGCAGATGAAGAATGATACTGGTTGTTATGACAGAACTCGGCCCAGGGAAGTAATTGAACCCAGTCATCTTGAGAGGAGGACACATAGATGCGGAGGAAGGCCTCCAAGTCCTGATTCACCCTCTCGGTTTGACCATTGGTCTGAGGATGGTAAGCCGTGGAAAACTTTAGCTTGACTTGGAGGACTTGACATAAACTTCGCCAGAATTTGGCTGTAAATTGAACTCCTCGATCTGAGATAATTTCTTCAGGAAGACCGTGGAGTCGGAAGATCTCTTGTATGAATACTTGAGCCAACTTGGAAGCTGACGGAAGACCGGTGAGAGGAATGAAGTGTGCCATCTTGGTGAACCGGTCAACTACCACTTAGATTGTATTGAACTTGTTGCACATGGGTAAATTTGTAATAAAATCCATCGACAAATGGGTCCAAGGTCGACGGGGAACAGATAGTGGAACCAGTTGCCCCGCAGGCGACTGGCGGGATACCTTATGTTGAGCACACTTTGGGCAAGATGCAATAAACTCCAAGACGTCCTTTTTCAGAGTTGGCCACCAATAGGACCTAGAGATAAACTCCAGGGTTTTTTGGATACCTGTATGTCCGGCAAAACGGGAAGCATGGGCCCAATGCATGAGCTTCTTCCTTAGCATCGGTTTCACAAAACTTTTCCCTGATGGGGGCGTAGAGTCCATCCCTACCGTGGAGAATGCCAACGGATTTATAATAGGATGCTTGTCTGAAGACTCTGACTCATTTTCTTGCTCCCATGAGCGGGAAAGGGCATCGGCCTTGCGATTCT
Source organism: Pseudophryne corroboree (assembly GCF_028390025.1). Taxonomy (NCBI): domain Eukaryota; kingdom Metazoa; phylum Chordata; class Amphibia; order Anura; family Myobatrachidae; genus Pseudophryne; species Pseudophryne corroboree. Next base: position 650,371,608 of record NC_086444.1, on the reverse strand, counting down.
AAGAGCCCGGACAGAACTGGAGTTTAAAGTCGAACATGGAAAAGAAAAGTGCCCATCTGGCCTGACGAGGGTTGAGACATTGTGCGCCTTTCAGATATAAAAGGTTCTTGTGGTCTGTAAGTATGGTGATTGAATGAGAAGCTCCCTCCAACAGATACCTCCACTCTTCTAGAGCGAGCTTGATGGCTAGCAACTCCTGGTCGCCAATGGCATAGTTGCGCTCAGCTGGAGAGAACTTCCGGGAGAAGAAACTGCAAGGGTGTAAATGGCCATCTTTAGCCCTCTGAGATAACACCGCTCCTACTCCAACGGAGGAGGCATCCACCTCTAAGATGAAAGGAGAGTCGATGTCAGGCTGTTTCAGAACAGGCGCAGAGATGAACCTTTGTTTTAAAAGATGAAATGCTTGCATGGCTTCTTCAGACCACTTGGACGGGTTAGCACCCTTCTTAGTGAAAGCAGTAATAGGCGCCACAATGGTGGAAAAGTCTTGTATAAACTTTCGGTAATAGTTGGCGAACCCTAAGAACCTCTGGACCCCTTTGAGGGTTAAGGGTACCGGCCAATTTTGGATTGCTTGTAGTTTCTCAGGATCCATCTCTAGTCCGGAACCAGACACAATGTACCCTAGAAACGGAATGGACTTGACTTCAAAGACGCATTTCTCTAATTTGCAATAGAGATGATTGACACGGAGACGGGACAGAACCTCTTTAACCCAAAAACGATGTTCCTCTAAATCGTTGGCAAAAATGAGGATATCGTCTAGATAGACCACGACATGACGGTATAGAATGTCTCTGAAGATCTCATTGACAAAATGCTGGAAGACAGCTGGAGCATTGCTCAATCCGAAGGGCATGACGAGGTACTCATAATGTCCGTCACGGGTGTTAAAGGCGGTCTTCCACTCGTCACCCTCACGGATCCGGATGAGATTGTATGCACCTCTCAAGTCCAGCTTTGTAAAGATGGTAGCTCCGCTAACTCTGTCAAAGAGCTCAGTAATCAGGGGTAAAGGATAACGGTTCTTGATGGTAATGTCGTTCAAACCTCTGTAGTCGATGCACGGCCGCAGACCACCATCTTTCTTTTTTACAAAAAAGAAGCCTGCGCCGGCTGGAGAAGAAGAAGGTCGAATGAACCCCTTTGCTAGGTTCTCTTTAATGTATTCCTCCATAGAATGCATCTCAGGCAGAGACAACGGATAAGTTCGGCCTCGAGGTGGAACCTTCCCTGGAACGAGATCAATCGGGCAGTCCCATTCTCTATGAGGAGGAAGGATATCAGCAGAAGCTTTACTGAACACATCCGTGAAATCTTGATATGGAGGAGGTGGAACATCAGACGACCTGGGGGAGGAAGAACAGACAGGCAATACTTTAAACAAACATGTCTCAGCACAGGAGGAACCCCATGCCAGGATTTGCGTAGTCGTCCAATCAATTGTAGGATTGTGAAGACGGAGCCATGGAAGGCCCAGGACCACAGGATGTGTGGCTCTTGGAATCACTAAAAAAGAAATAAGTTCGGAATGAAGAACTCCCACTCTCAGACGAACTGGTAGAGTCCTTAAAGAAATAACTGCATCAAAAATTTTGCTGCCATCCACGGCAGTTAAAGAAATGGACGAAGGAAGTCTCTCGGTGGGTAGAGACCACCGTTTAACATAGGCTTCGGTAATAAAGTTCCCAGCTGCTCCGGAATCAAGGAGGGCAATGACGTTCCGATAACGTTGAGCAACTTGAAGCGAGACTGGGAGATTACAATCTTGAGGAGATGGAGAGGAGATTATTACTCCTAACCGGCCCTCTCCTTGGCGAGCTAGGATTTGGAGTTTCCCGGACGTTTGGGACAGGCATTAATGGTGTGAGACGGAGCTGCACAATAAAGACAGAGAGACTCGGAGAGACGTCTTCGGCGCTCAGCAGGCGTTAAACGGGAACGGCCAATTTGCATGGGCTCATCTTTAGTTGGTGACAGTTGGCGAGGAGGAGGAGCAGAAGATTTTGGAGCAGATGATCTTCCACGCTCAGTTGCTCTCTCTCTGAAACGTAAATCAACTTTCGTGCAGAGTGAGATTAGCTCATCTAACTTAGAGGGTAAGTCTCTGGTAGCTAACTCATCTTTAATATGCTCAGATAAGCCATGCCAGAATGCAGCATACAGGGCCTCGTCGTTCCATGCCAGTTCGGATGCCAGGATCTGGAACTGTATCAGATATTGTCCTACAGTACATGACCCCTGGCGTAAACGGAGAATCTCGGATGAAGCTGAGGTTACCCGGCCTGGCTCGTCGAAGATGCGCCTGAATATTGAGACGAATGCAGTGTAAGAAGATAGCAGGGTGTCGGACCTCTCCCATAACGGTGATGCCCAATCAAGGGCTGAGCCACTGAGAAGAGAAATAATGTAGGCAATTTTTGTACGGTCACTAGGAAAATTGCCAGGTTGTAGCTCAAACTGAATCTCACACTGGTTGAGAAATCCCCTGCAGAATCTTGGAGATCCGTCAAATTTTGCTGGCGTTGGAAGATGAAGACGTGGAGCAGAAATGGGTAAGGTGGGTGGGGTTATAACTGGAGTCACTGTGGTTGACGCACCAGAAGCGCCTGATCCACGGAGAGTTGTCTGAATCCCATCCAGCCGAGTAGAGAAATCCTGGAGACAGCGGATGATGTGGCCCTGTGCAGCCTCCTGATGTTCTAGTCGGGCTGCCAGTTCTTGCATCGGCCTGGCCGCTTGATCCTGGTCTCCGGCTGGATTCATTAGGTCAGTGCTTACTGTCACAACTGAGGGCCTGAGCTGATGGGAGGCAGCCTCAGTTGTAGGGGCTGAGATGTACCGGAACCTGGGAGGTTGTATCAGACCCCTGGACATGTAAGTAACATGAATAATAACTGCCCGAAGGCGTGACCACGACAACTTGGATAAAAGTCAATGATGTTTATTATGACAACTCCGCAACACAGCAGCAGTAAAAGAAAACATAAAAGTCAGCAAAGAATAAATACAGTTCCTGGGTACTACAGGGTGGCAGGAGCCACAGGGCACTGGTAGTGTGAGATAGTTCTAATAATCTTCTAGATGGAAAGTCCTTACCAGGCCCGACTGTAGCAATGGAGATAACCCAGGATTGTACCAGCTGGTGTTCCAGGAAAAGCTGGGCTGCTGTAGATAAAACGGCTGCTGTGGATACTGGCTGGAACCAGACTGTTGTTAGCACGGAGTGGATTCTGGCTGGAACCAGTTAAATAATAAATGAACTTGGGAGCGATGAAATATGAGCTGAAATGTAGAGCTTGAGAGCGGAGAAATAATAATACCGGTGGAGAGTGGTAAACTGTAGAAAGGACACCGGCCCTTTAAGAGAAGCTGTACTCTGCTGGAAGCTGGGCTGGAAGCAGGTAATGTTGTAGCTGGAAACAGATGAATCCAAAATGGATCGGAGAGTCAGGCTACACCGCAGGTGGAATGCTGGTGCGGGTCTCTATGGTGGAAGTCTTGAGACAGGAGCTGGAACCTGGAAGACAATCACAGGAGAGAGACAAACAGGAACTAGGTTTGACAACCAAAGCACTGACGCCTTCCTTGCTCAGGCACAGTGTATTTATACCTGCAGCAAGGAAGGGATTGGCTAGGCAATTATGCAGATTAACAATACTGACAACAGATTGGAGTAAATGATCAGCTGACAGAATCCAAGATGGCTGCGCCCATGCAGACACTTGGAGGGAAGTTTGGTTTGTAATCCATGTGGTAATGAAAACAGTAATGGCGGCGCCGGCCACTGGAGACAGGAGGCGCCAGGCTGACAGATGCACATCCAACCACGCGGACACAGCGGAGGCCGCGGCTGACGTAATCGCCACTCAGACACTCTGCATGCAGAAGTTCAGGGACGGCGGCGGAGGCCGCGGGAGACGCCATGCCAGGTGTAATATGGCGTTTACTGTGACAGCGTCCCAGAGTGACAGGAGAGGATACAGGAATGTACACATCAGGATAACAGATGGGATCCGGTCCTGGAGCGCTGAGCCAGCCTTAGGAGGCATCTGATGGGTAAGAAATGGCGTCCAGATACCCGGATCGTGACAGCAGGGGTATTTCTAAGCAAGAAAAAAAGAGAGACATTGATTCATCTAGCACCCTGAATGATAACAGTAACCAGATATAAATCCCACATAATATTGGAATTCAGAGATCTTGGTTATACACATTTGCGCAAATATGTGTAACAAAGATCTCTGTATTTCAATATTATGTGGGATTTATATCTGGTTACTGTTATCATTCAGGGTGCTGGGGGAAACAATGTCTCTCTTTTGTTCTTGCTTAGAAATACCCCTCCCTTTTGAGCACCTGAATGATATCATTAAGCTGATTGAGCATCTGCCATTATATATGTCTGTTGTGAGAGGCAGAGAGGTTCCTGCATTAGGAGGAGGTGCAGGCCCTGACATAACACAAGGAGCATTATGGGGTTGCTCCAAGGTAGGTAGCTCTTAGCTTAGACATATTGTAGTAAGGAGCCATTATCATGTGGCGCCTTGCTGGTTAATCATAGACTCAGATTGGGGTAATGGAGGTGTGGGGTGTGGTGCCTCTGGATTGGATGAGCTGGATGGCTTTAGTGTGGCATACCTTTACATTCTATTAACAATTTTGACTTATTAATTTTTTAACACTATTTCTCTATTTTAATTACATTTCATTTTTGTATCACCTTCTTTATAGCTTCGGCTTCCCAAATACTAATTTATTAACACTATAGTTCTTTTACTGGTATACTACCCTGGACTTTCTGGCTTATGCTGGTGTTTTGGGGTGCCACACCCTGCACCTAGATATAGTGCTAGGGACCCCAAACATACAGAGACGCCTTGATGTGGCTTTGGGTCTTATTCACAGATTTGTGCAAATATGTGTAACTAAGATCTCTGAATACCAACATTATGTGGGATTTATATCTGGTTACTGTTATCATTCAGGGTGCTGGGGGAAACAATGTCTCTCTTTCTTTCTTGCTTAGAAATACCCCTCCCTTTCGAGCACCTGAATGATATCATTAAGCTGATTGAGCATCTACCATTATATATGTCTTTTTTACAATAACAATTCTCATTAATACAATGCAATCTTTACTTTTTTTTACAGTAAGACCAATTCTCATTAATACAAGGCCATCATTACTCTTTGTTACAGTAAGACCAATTCTCATTAATACAAGGCCATGTTTTTTCATTATAACAATGTCATGTTTTGTCTTTAATACAATGCCATGTTTAATCATTAAGACAAGGCCATATTTTTGACATTATAACAATGCCATGTTTTTACATTATGTCAATGTAATGTTTCCTCATTATGTGGCTTTGCTGCAACTTTATATTGTTTCTTACCAAGCATAAATCCAAAGAACAAAGTAAATGGCATGTTTTCTTATTATGTGGTTTGCCACAAAAATCATGCTGGGTTTACATAACAAAACACAATAATAAATGCTTTTTTGCATATTTTTTGTTTCTCTACATTATTCATCCATTCACAACACACATAATAGTAAATGTATGCAACAAATAAACATATATTACACATGCAGCAATTGTATTAACCAAATGCAGAGTTATTTAGTACATATATATGTGTTTTTACGTTTAAACAGAAGAAACAGTGGGAAAAAATACTTAACCAAAAAATGAAGTTCAATGAGTTCCTTCCTTACCTGCCTCTCTACATCTGTACTCCAAGTGTCGCCAGATGTTTCTAACTACTCTACTTGCTGACTGTTTTCTTCATCCTCCTCCTCAACAACATGTGGCAGATGTTGTTGCAAACACATGCTATGAAGAAAACAGCAGCAGAACACCTTTAAGGGACTATACAACAAAAGGCCAGCAGACTTATTAAGACACTGAAACCTAGATTTCAGCACACCAAAACATCTTTCTATTACATTCCGAGTGGCCTTATGTGCATGATTGTAATTGTGTTCAGCAGGGGAATCAGGGTATGACAATGGAGTCTGAAGCCAAGAGAAACAGCCATATCCCTTATCACCTGAAAGACATATATAGTATAGACTGTAAAGTATGCATACAGCAACACCTTTGTTACATAGTGGGAAATTTGTTTCTGCAAACAGTTAAATACATATCTAGTTACATACCCAGCAGCCATCCATCTGGAATTTGCCTGGCCTCAAATTTGTCAGAGAGGGATGACTGGAGTCATGACAGCCACTATGGTAACCAGCAACAACACTCATTATTTTTAGTTTTGCATCACAAACCACCTGTACATTAGTAGACTGGTCAAGATGTCTATTGGTGTAAATGTACTGTCTGCCCCCAGGGTGGTATCAGCTGAACGTGTGTGCAATCTATTGCACCTAGCACATTGAGCATGCCAGAGAGGCGATAAAAAGCTACCCTGACAACATGCCACTGAGACTCCTGGGTAGGGAAGCAGATAGAGGCATCTATATGGGGTTGCAAAGCATCCAACACCTGTGTGAAAATTTGGTGAAAGGTGGGGAGTGAGATCACTATAACTAACAAACACTGTGTAAGCTAACATTACTCAAAACACAAATTACCAAAATATGAGTATGTAAGGTACTGTATACATCACCTGGTTTAGATTTTTTGAAAAGGTGGGCTGTGAAATCCCAATAACTGCACCAGACACAGCCTAAAAGCTGCCAGTAGCCAGAAAGTGCAACACAGCCAGGAGTTTGTGCAGGCCTGAGACAGAGCGAGAGTGTGCTGTCTCAGGGTCTAGGTCCTGTTTGACATGGTCATACAGATGGAAAATTTTGTTTCTATTAAGCTGGAACATCTGTATGACCTGGTCATTGGCCAATGTGTTTAAGTTCAAACACCCCCTAAATAAACGAGGCCTGCGCAGCCTGCGCAGTACCTGTACAACCTGCTGACCATGTTCAGTTTCCTGCCCCTGATTTCTTCCAGACAGATGGCACATTCTCAGGATCCCTCAGCACCCAGCACATCACTGCAGCACAGCACAGAAGCCATTTCTGAGTTTGGGTTGTGAATAATCTGCTTAGGCCCCTTTTAAAGGCAACCAAATTCTAGTGTGATTAATGGGTATATCGAAACACATATAAACATGCCAGTCCAAAGCAGTTCTTCTAGAAAGCACCATTTTTTTACGATTCTAGTTATTTTGCGGCCACAATTCAGCTTTCCTGTTCGAGTTTACAAATACAAAACCTTGGTAAATTATCGTGTTGTATAAAGTAACAGCCGCGTTTGACCAATGGTCTATTCATTCGTATTTGTGTAGTCAACCTTGAAAAACAATACGAATTGGCCAAACACTGCCGAGATTTGTGTTTAGTAAATTCCTGAGATCACACTTAGAGAAAAAAAAAACCTAGAATGGATTCGGGAGCTTAGTAAATTTCCACCATTGTCTTGTTCAGTGTTCTGTTCTGGATTCTAGTTAAAGCCTTACAAAACAGTGTATGCTAGTTACCACCACTATAAAGTGCCAAACATTGTTCTATAGGGCCCTATAGAATTCGACCTAAGACTCTCTGGTTACTTTATAATTCAAACCCACAAATGCCCAGTGGATGAATAATAACATGCTCTCTAAATTGCTAAGGGAAACAAGATGCAGACCCCAGCTTGAGGTTATTTAATGCAGCTCACTAGTGTCTTTAAATTGCAGGCAACCCATGTGATCTAGAAAAATAATCTTTGAAATCTTTACTGGCTTTACAGCACAGACACTGCAAATCTATTTTGGAGATGCAGTGTAGTCCCAAATAAATTACCCAACATGCAGTCCTACATTTCTCTCTGCATGCTGGATAGAAAACTTGTGAAATCATCATACTTTGTACAATGGTGGACAGCATTGCTATCTAGTAATAAACATGTACTGTATAGAACTACTGGCTATTCAACAACCAGATTGCTAGCTTGGCTGGGAAAGACAAGCAGCCCATATCTGGCACTAACAAAAATAGCAGGTTTATAAGAATAAATTATTGCTATAATTGGAGTTGCTTAAGTTTTTTGCATGAATCAAACTTTGCTGAGGTGTGAAATTCTGGTGATACAGTCGAGTTCTGCTTTTGCTTCAATGTTCTGCAGAATTCCATTCTGAAGTACATTTGTAAATTTGCATTTCATGGAATTTATAGTGCTGACAATGGCAGGCCAATTTATTCTGCTCTCTGTAGTGTGGTTGGAGCAGGATTGGGAATACCTATTGCCAAATTGTGCCTGCAAAACACACAAAATGTTTTAGCCAAATGTGCAATGAACTGAAAATATCACTCATCTCAAACCCACAATATGTTTATCACTATAATGATTGTGCAATAGGATACAGCTGTCGGTTCGTCATGATTTGCTTCCTATGCCAGCATCAGTCACCATATTTGCTTGTTACTGTTTATATGTGATGTTTTCTGCTTTGCTGTGCCTTAAATATTTGTACCTGCCTCGTACTCAGCCTGATTGATATACAGAAGCAGCTATTAGCCTGGCCTTTTGTATGCGTTTTGAGGGTATATTTGTCTGCAGGATTTAAAAGGGCAATAATGTCAAGTAAAAAAACAGGAGTGTTTTGCATTACTGCCATTTTAAATCCTGCTGCCAGAACTACTGATAAACTGCAGCTTTGAAAAGCAGGCACTTAGTAAATAAATATACCCCTCGGAATTATTTTCATTAAATGATAATTTTCAGCAATTAAGTGTCATTTTATTGGCTTGTTTACTAAGCCAAAAGCAAAGATTTCAGTCAACTTAGACAATGGTGCAACTCAGAGAATGATTACATATCTGCAGATTCTGGAATTAGAAATTAGTAAAACTGGCGCATATATTAACATATATCAGACAAAGTTCAACAAAACTAATTCAGTGACCAAACTAAGAAAACTTCTTTCTGGAAAAAACAAACCTACAGTACTTTTACTGCATTGTCATGCCTCTGCTTTGTTCCCATAATCATTAGACTTTCCAATGTAATCAGCATTCACATTCTCCATTTTTTTATATTTCAAAATACTACATATTTAATAGTTACTTGATCTTCTACATAACAACTATACATTTTCGTTATCGTGGAATTTAAATATGTGTTAGATAGAAAATCAAGGTTATTACCATCATGCTTCATCTGAAACATCTGCAGCAAGGCTCAAATCCAAGAAATCAGTCTGAGGTCCATGTAAATTAATAAATGTATTTACTAATCCAGATTTCATTTCAGATCCAGGGCAAAGTGATTTGTGTTTACACTAATTTGAAAGAAAACTAAACTAAGAAATATTTTTATACATAATGCATAAAGGGAAGAAGTTGTGGTCTCTAGGGTCATGTTTAAACATAAAAGTTGGTACCAATTATTTATATTATCTCATAAACTGCAAGTTAATCAAACTGATACTTATATTTATCAGATCTATGTATATGTAATACAGGTATTACATTATATCTATTATTTCATCAATAAACTATATAAAGACAACAGCCCTAGGAATTTAAGACAATAAACTACCTTTTGAGCATATATTTGGCCTAGAAGTAAATTTGCTGGTTAAGATTATGGCAGTAAACACGTGATGCAATACATACATTAATAACACAATGGAGGTATCCAATTATCTGTGGTAATTTACCGCGGATAATGGATTCTCCAGGGGCTATCCAATTAGCCCCGATGCTGGCACTTATCTACCAATGCTAGCACTTATTTGGGAGTTTGCTTCGCATGCCTCAGCTGCTGTCTTCTGGAGAATTTGACGTGCAAGTAGCAAATAAGAATCATGCCTGATGCTAGTGAGCTACCAGGTCCTGTGCGACTCTGTTAAGATCTGGGGTGAAATGTAATAAGGTCTGAGTTTTACCACTAAGTCACTGGTGCATATGTTACTCGCATGTGACATCACGTATGATTTCTGACGGCGAAGACTGCAAAAATCTTGCAAATTGGAATATGAGATTTATTACATGCAGCGTGTTTAGTTTAAAACCAAGAGAGTCATTGGGCACCAAAAGTCACCTGATTTGTACCTCAGATGGCTTATATACTGTAGGTAGCACATCTGCATTTTTTTTCTTTGATAGGTTTTGGGAAGGCGACAGTGTAGGAGTGTGGGGTAGCTCTGTGAAGAAGAGTTTTGACAGCATTGCGTTGGGGGTGAGCTGAGCCAGCCTGAGTTTGAGAAGGAGGGTAGTGAGCAGCAGGAGGGGTATGAGAAGGTAGGGCAAGAGCCTGCTGTATCTGCCCCTGGAAAGACAAAAGCAGTGCAGAATGCCTGCTTTACTTATGAGGAGAACTGTGAACTGGTACAGATAATTGTGCCAGTGCATGGTAGTATCCTAGTACCTGAGGCACATCGCACAACCAGGGAGGGAGTCTGTGATGCTGTAAATGCAGTAAATTGTTGCAGGCGCTCTGTTGAGAACTGTAATAAAGCATTTTAATGATGTCAAGAGGGTCACAAGGCAAAGTTGCAGAGAAGCTGCAAGAATCATAAACAACAGGGGGAGGCCCAGCAGTCCAGATCCATTACACTGCTTTTGAGGAAGAGATGAAACAGGTGACACTACCAGAAATCCTCCCATATTGAGGACAATGACCGTCCCCCATCTCAGGTTCCACCTGGTGAGTAATCAAACAAATTTTTACCTTTTAATTGTACCAACCTAATTCAGTCTGAATTTAATGCTATACCCTTTTTAACTTTGATAAACGGTTACTGATTAAATAACACACAATGTAATCCCAAGATACTGATGAGTGTGAGGAACCCTAGCAGATGCCTTTTGCAAATGTGTAAAATGTTTACCCTAATTCCACCAAACAGTATAGTTGTAAGTGAAAGTCCAACAAATAATAAATTATGCTTATTAGATAAAATAATGCATATTCTGGTACAGAATGATGCAAGTACTTTAACCATTTAACTGACTAATTATTTTTTTGAAAAAACTCTCAGAAAATGTTGGGGGCTTTAATTATGAGTGATTTAGTTGTAGAATGTGTATTTAACCTTATTCAAAATGATTGTAGTTAAAAAAAAAGTATTTTTTTTAATATTTGAAAAATAAAATAGTTTTCTCAAACATCGGAACATCAGTCATCAACATTAGAACATTATGACCATCGGAGACATCGCAACTGGGATAGCAACCAGGTACACAGGGAGTGCTTGGGGGGGGTTATTTAAACTTCCCCAGCGGCTGCTATTGCCGGCAGCTGCTGGGTGGGGGGGTCCAGTGATCGGCAGCACAGCAAACACTGGGGGAGAGTGCAGGAAGGCAGAGGGACCTCCCTCTGAAAGCAGCAGCTGAGGTAAGTTTCCCTTCCCTGCTGCTGCAAACACTCTCTATGTGACTGGTCGCATCCTGTGCGACCAGGTTAGATAAGACACTTGCTGGCATGGTCGTATCTGATGCGACCATGCCAGGAAAGTGGTTAAACCATAAAAGGCCACAAAAACATATTTTATATTTCTTTCCTTAGTTGCACCACAGAAGAATGAGGCTCCTGCCAAAAAGCAATGTCCACAAATGGATGAAGATGAGGCTAGCGAGTCCTAAACAAATACAATACAAAAAAGTGCATCAGCCCATAGGTCAGCACTTTTCGGATCATGAGAACATCATCCTGCTGCCTGATGATCCATTTGAGCCTGCAGAGGAAACAGCAACAGGAAACATTGTGGAGACACAAGAATTGCAGCAGGCCCAACGACAGCTCACGCCCACACCTTAACCCACCCCAACTGAGGAAGAAATGGCACAGTCATTGGATAATTTCAAAAATATCCAAGTTAATTTTATGAATGTGCAAATGACACAAATGAATACCATCAGTAGTCAGTTATGTAAAATAGCTAACACAACAAGAGTTGCCCATGGTACGAGAACCAGAATTGCCCATAATATAGATATGCGCTTGTTGGAGATTAGCCAGGCTATTAGGGGACAAACATAGGCACTTGAGAGCTTGTGGGCCAAAGAGAATAATAAGTAGGGCCTAGCATATTGACTGCTAGCAGTCAGACAACCACCCCACCAACCTCAGCTCCAAACAGTCCCCCAAGGTGCAGTGTGCGCACACCTGGTGGTCTGGCAAAGGCCTAGGAAGGGGTAGAGGTAGAACACACCTAAAGAAGTAATGTGTTTTTCCCATGTTAAAATAAACATATTTTTGTTAACTTTTCTGAGCTCAGTAAATTTGGATTGTACAGTATATTCAATTGTATCTGTCATTTTTTTTAAAATAAGTTAAGTCATATGTGTGTGTATATAGTAAGGATGAGCGGGTTCGGTTCTCAGAGAACCGAACTCTACCGGACCTCACTCCCAGAGCCCGGATCTAAGTCAGGCTCGGGTTTTCCCGCCTGACTCAGAAACCAGAACGAGGCAAAACGTCATTATCCCACTGTCGGATTCTCGCGGGATTTGGATTCCATATAAGGACCCGCACATCGCCGCCATTTTCACTCCGGCATTGGAGAGTGTGTAGAGAGGACGTGTCTCCGTTCTCTTAGTGTCCTCAGTGTCCGTGTCTTGTGCTAAATCTGTCCAGTCACTGTGCTTGTGTCCTCTGCTGCCATATGCTCTATAGGGTACTGTGTTGTGCTGCATCAGTTCAGGGTGGTGTATTGTGCTGCATCAGCCCAGTCACAGTGGTGGTGTCCTCTGCTGCCATATGTCCAGTGCTGCTGTATAAATAGCTGTGTTGTTCTGCATCAGACCAGTGGTGTCCTGTGCATTAGTCAGTCCAGTGACCATTCACAGTGGTGTCCTATTCTGCCATATGTCCAGTGCTGCTGTATAATATATATTAATAAGTCACTTAAAGTGTTGCTGTGCTGGACTGCATCAGACCAGTGGTAGTGTCCTGTGCATCAGTCAGTCAGTCCAGTGACCCTTCACAGTGGAGTCCTCTGCTGCCATATGCCCAGTGCTGCTTTATAAATCCAGTCCATTGCAGTGGTACTGTGTTGTCCTGCATCAGTCCAGTGGTGCTGCCATATACGTTCAGTGGTGCTATTCTGTGCTGTATATTATTTACTACAAATAAAGGGGTTATTAATATTTAATCCAAATAATTTTTAAGGGTTTGCCCTGTGAGGTGTAGGGGTACGCTGTCCTGCGCCGCATATTGTGTTATATAACTCCAGAAAAATAATGGAGAACAAAAATATGGAGGATAAAATAGGGAAAGAGCAAGAACCACTTTCTCCTAGTGCTGAAGTGCTGCCACTAGTCATGACATAGATGATGAAATGCCATCAATGTCGTCTGCCAAGGCCGATGCCCAATGTGATAGTAGAGGGCATGTAAAATCCAAAAGCCAAAGTTCAGTAAAAAGATCCAAAAAAAGAAATTTAAATGGTCTGAGGAGAAAGATAAACTTGCCAATATGCCATTTACGACATGGAGTGGTAAGGAACGGCTAAGGCCCTAGCCTGTGTTCATGACTAGTGGTTCAGCTTAACATGACGATGGAAGCCCTCATCCTCCCGCTAGAAAAATTAAAAGAGTTAAGCTGGAAAAAGCACAGAAAAGAACTGTACATTCTAAGATGGTATCACAAATCCCCAAGGAGAGTCCAAGTGTGTCGGCGGTTGCGATGCCTGACCTTCCCAACACTGGATGGGAAGAGGTGGCCCCTTCCACCATTTGCACACCCCCTGCAAGTGCTGGAAGGAGCACCCACAGTCCAGTTTCTGATATTCAAATTGAAGATGTCATTGTTGAATTTAGTTCAGTGGGACTTAGAGAATTGTTTGAGGTACTGTGTCCCCGGTATCAAGTCCCATCTAGGTTCCACTTCACTAAGCAGGTGATACCGAGAATGTACAGAGACGTCAGAAAAAGAGTCCTCAGTGTCCTATAAAATGCAGTTATACCCAGTGTCCACTAAACCACGGACATGTGGACAAGTGGAACAGGGCAGACTAAGGACTATATGACTGAGACAGCCCAATGGGTAGATTTATTGCCTCCCACAGCAACAACAGCAGTGGCACCAGTAGCAGCATCTCGCAAACGCGAACTCGTTCCTAGGCAGCTTACGCTATGTATCACCGCTTTCCGTAAGAAGCACACTGCTGACAACCTCTTACAGAAACTGAGGGACAACATTGCACATTGGCTAACCCCAATTAGACTCTCCTGGGGATTTGTGATATCGGACAACGCCACCAATATTGTGCGTGCATTACATCTGGGCAAATTCCAGCATGTCCCATGTTTTGCACATACCATTAATTTGGTGGTGCAGATTTTTTTTTTAAATGACAGGGGCGTACAGGAGATGCTGTCGGTGGCCCAAAAAATTACGGGCCACTTTCGGCATTCAGCCACCGTGTGCCAAAGACTAGAGCGCTATCAAACACGCCTGAACCTGCCCTGCCATCACCTGATGCAAGAGGTGGAATTCAACACTTTATATGCTTCAGAGGATGGAGGAGCAGCAAAAGGCCATTCAAGCCTATACATCCACCTACGATATAGGCAAAGGAGGAATGCACCTGACTCAAGCGCAGTGGAGAATGATTTCTGTCTTGTGCAAGGTTCTCCAACCCTTCGAACTTGCCACATGTGAAGTCAGTTCAGACACTGCCAGCTTGAGTCAGGTCATTCCCCTCATCAGGCTTTTGCAGAAGCAGTTGAGAAATTGAAGGAGGAGCTAAGACAGAGCAATTCCGCAAAGTATGTGGGACTTGTGGATGGAGCCCTTCATCCGCTTTGCCAGGATTCAAGGGTGGTCAATCTGTTGAAATCAGAGAACTACATTTTGGCCACCGTGCTCAATCCTAGGTTTAAAGCCTACGTTGTATCTCTCTTTCTGGCAGACACAAGTCTGCAGATGTTCAAAAACCTGCTGGTGAGAAAATTGTCAACTCAAGCGGAACGTGACCTGTCAACAGCTCCTCCTTCACTTTCTCCCGCAACTAGGGCTGTGAGGAAAAGGATAAGATTTCCGAGCCCACCTGTTGGTGGTGATGCAGGGCAGTCAGGAGCGAGTGCTGACATCTGGTCTGGACTGAAGGACCTGCCAACGATTACTGACATGTCTACTGTCACTGTATATGATTCTGTCACCATTGAAAGAATGGTGGAGGATTATATGAGTGACAGCATCCAAGTAGGCATGTCAGACAGTCCATATGTATACTGGCAGGAAAAAGAGACAATTTGGAGGCCCTTGCACAAACTGCCTCTATTTTACCTAAGTTGCCCCCCCCTCCAGTGTATACTCTAAAAGAGTGTTTAGTGCAGCCGCTAACCTTGTCAGCGATCAGCGTAGGAGGTTACTTCCACAAAATGTGGATAAGATGATGTAAACTGGATGAAATTCATGTTGGAGAACAGGTTCTACTTGTCATGTGTGATGTAGAATCGTTGTATACAAGTATTCAACATGATAAGGGCATAGAATCTGTGAGATACTTTTTGAACAAAAAAGGAATGACTGAATTTGGAGAATTTTTTATAGATCTTTTGACCTTTGTACTTCTTAATTTTTTTTCAGATTTAATGAGAAATATTACTTGCAGGTGAGGGGCACAGCTATGGGGGCAGCTTGTGTCCCCACTTATGCAAATGTGTATTTGGGGTGGTGGGAGTAAACAATTGTATTCCATGAAAAATTGGAACACTATACCCAATACATATTGATATGGATGAGGAACATTAACAATCTACTGATACTGTGGGATGGCCCACGAGACAAACTGATGGAATTTATTAATCTGCTAAACAGTAACAGTTTGAATCTTAAACTTACCTGTGAGATCAGTGAATCTGAAGTGACATTCCTGGACCTGAAAGTGAAAAAGATGGACAATGGTCAGATCGTAACAGATCTACATAGGAAACACACGGCAACAAACAGTGTGCTACATAGATCTAGTGCACATTTTCCCCCTGTTAAAAGAGGTATTTCTAAAGGTGTATTCCTTGGGATGAAGAGAAATTGCTCCAACATGGCTTTATTTGAACAAAGAGCCTCTGAACTGGGTGAGAGACTTGTCAAGAGGGGTTATGGTTAGAGGGCAATAAAAAGAGCTAAACATCAAGCTAAATATATGGACAGAAATCAACTATTATATCCAAATAAAATTGAAACTCGAAAACCTGACATCATCGGGTTTGTAGGTGATTACAGTGCTGAATGGCAAAACATTCAGAATTTTTTTATTCTGATTCTAATGTTGGTTTCAGATGTGGCAAAAAAACTGGGCCAGAACATAACAGTGGTCTTGAATAAAAAGACATTGTATAATATTGCTTTTTTCATTATTCTAGATCTCCCTTTGTATCATATCATTTAGAAAGATTCCATGTGGACTACTTTAACCAGAAGATTTCCTTTACATTAAACCAGTTGTTTAAGAAAATGATTAACAAGCACTTAATGGACTTTTTATTTAAATAACAATTATCTGAAAGTGGGTATGTATTTATTTACCATTTACTCAGTGTGGGGAACTACATATTCCAGCAGCACTGTTGGTCAGGGTAAGCTAGCACTTGCAATTCTCCAAGCACAAAAATGCACTGTCAGACATAGATCTGATAATTGTAATTCTACAAACTACAGCGTAAGCAAGCATTTAATGGCTGCCAGAGTTTGCTTGGAGCTTATACCCTTTAGCAAATTCAATGATTGATACCCTCTTGACTTGATGACTGCATGTACCATACTGTAGGTAGTTTTCAAAGCAGTGACATGAGGTTAGGTCAGTGGCTGGGGAGGTACTGGCTAGTATCAGAGCCAGATTTACAGACACATACTATATATTATATGGCGGTGGGTTTTGACGATAAAAATGATTAGACTAATACAAGCATGATAAGAATAATACAAAGATGTCTTGTATCTATATATATATATATATATATATATATATAAATGCGAAAGCCCTCACTCACTGACTGACTGACTCATCACTAATTCTCTTACTTCCCAATACGTTAGGAAACTGAAATTAAACATAGGTATTCTTCAGGCGGGAAATAGGAAAACTACGTAATTAGAATTTGAATAAACCTCCCCTGAGAGGATGAAAAGGAGGTTAACATAATGACATTATTACCGATGCATGGCTTGCATTTCGTGAACAATCAAAATTTGGATTGCACCTCTAGTGGGCAGAATTTCATAAACTACAAATATGGTCCTGTCACTTTTTACCATATCTACGACAGGTTCTCCTCAGGTAACTCCAAGAACCATGGATTAATATTTACTTACATTAATACGTCTCAAATTTACATCTCTATAGATTTACCATATTTTTAACAATCATTTATATTTACAACCATGAAAATAAGAAACTCCTGTGCAAAGAATGGTTAGAACGGCAAGTTATAAATAGCTTCTTTATATTGCTCAAATTTTTATAGTCAAAACTCCAAAGTGTACTGGAGTATCACAGGTGAGGTTCTGCCTACCTTGCATACCCTTATTGCATGTCACTATTTCAAAGTTTCTATCATGTCTCTCAGTGCCTTTAATACATTTGTAACATCACAGAGTAGAAAGCGCTAAAATAAAATAAATTACTTTTGGGATGCGTGGTAAGAGTCTCCCATGCATATAGTACTAGTAGAACAAGTAAACAGCATTATGAATTGGACATTGAGTTATTGTTAAACAATGTGATGAGGTAACGCATGAATGATGTGATAATGTTGATTTTATCCTTAGGAATGAAAGCTATACCTTAAACACACCTTAAATACACATTACCATGGAGCCACTGCGACCGCTGTACTTAATACACACTCTAAGTACTTTGTACGCTATTAGCGTACAAAGTCCTGTGCTGTGTACGGACTTAGCGTACAAACGCCGCGCTGATGGTACAAAGTACTCACAGCACGTACACACCCAGAGATACACTTTAAACCTTTGACAGCAATGCAATGCAATGATAATACACTTTAAACCTTAGCAGGGCAATGAAGACACGACACCAGATTGTAATTAAACCGCTGGGTTCCGAAACTACAGAGTATTATTGCTGAAAGGGGGTTACAATACAAGTTATAAAATACAATATAACAGAGTAAATGGCTACATCCAATGGTACATACGTGAGTGGATTCGCTTGCGCTACCCGGTCCGGTCCTCCGTCATCTGATAGATAAAGTTGTGAGTCTTGTGTCTGACCAGGCCTGCAGCAGGCTCTCTTTATACAATTCTTTCAAAAAGCAATACAATAGATACTGTAATCTCTTTGTCCATTGGACACAGGGATGCACATTTACAGTACAGGAGAGATCATAGGTTGGTTTGAATAGGTATGCGATGTCTGCCGCATACATAATGTACAGTAAATACAGTTTATATCTATATTCTGCTCCTGCACATAACTATCCGCAGGAACATGTGATCTTCCTCAAACCAACACCGGAATGTTACCCTTAAAATACCCTTCAGCTGGATACCAAACACCACCTTATAACTTTGTTCTGTCCCCTCCTATTCTGTAAAGATGAATCCCTTTGTTCTGAAACCATTGAAACTGCTGATACTTTCTGATGTGGTGCGGGGAGGCTACGTGTACATTGTGCACTATTTGGATTAAATATGTAATGTGTTTTGAAAGCTTTCCATGCGTTCACAAACTTTACCGTAAATACCCATACCAGCGCTAATGCGCAGGACCGCGGGAGCGACCATACGCAAATTGCGAATATGTGCACGCACGACAGAACAAGTACACGTGCGGAGGCCATCTGTGTGTAGTTTGTACGTGATGTGTGTACTGCAATATTTTTCGACTTTGACAGTCCACCCTTTGGCAGTCACCAATAACTGCCACTATCTAATCACTAAACAGAAAAATATCTACACAATATCTACAGAAGTTTGGATGGTCGGGGAAGAGTGGTAGGTAGGAAATGTATGACCTAGTGGGATAGTAAAAAGCATGTATATATGAATCCATGTCTGAGGGGCATGTATCATCGTGCCGTATATGTTCTAAATAAGCTTCGAGGTATTGCGAAGTATACATTAAATCCTTCTCATCCCGTATCAAGGGTCTGTAAATGGGCCAACAAACACTACCGAGCTCTTTTCGGCTTTTTGTTAAAACAAATGGGGTGCACATTTAGTTGATGATACATGGAGGGGGAAACCTATGTGAGTGCTAGTATATGCGGATATCACCTTTCGACTATGTGTGCTATTAACTGGAGGTTGCAGAGATGAAGATAAGACACATATCTGAAATACATTCATATAAACATTTTTGGGTAGGGCAGATGTCTTTTCCGGATGGATGTATCTGGGCAGAGGGGGAAACAAAAGAAAAACGGATGAAAGAAACAGGCCATGAAATTCATTTGCAATCCTTATCATAAAACTGTCTCTATGGATGGGTCATAAATTAAGTCTGCTGCTATAACAGCGCCCTCGCTCCTTAGACTCATCAACTTTGTGCCGAGCTTGCGCCGCGTCAGAATTCGAACACACCTAAATATCAAACCAACAATTATGACAACTCCCAGGATACAAAGGAGAAACTTCCCTACACTCATAATAACATTTTGAGCCCACTCTCCTAAACCTGAGAACCAATTTCGTGGGTTCAACCATGAGACCCAGCCGGTCAGTTCATTTCTCACAGTCGCCAAGGTAAGGTTGTGTTTCCTCCTGAACTCCCACTTCAACTGCAAGATATCGTCCATCTTTTGATCGATAATCTCCGTTGGATCATCAGTGCTGTTCGTAATATACGTACAGCACTTCACCCCATATTGAGTTGCCAGAGTAACACAGTACCCACCTGTCACGGCTGTGATATAATTTAGGACCATCCTGTGCTGAATCAGTTCCTTCTTGTAAGCTTGTAACTCCCTTCCTGTGTACCTGAAGGTGTCGTCATACATCTCAGTGATATTATCTATCAAGTTCGCTAGCGCATGGATATACCTATAATTTATAATTCCTCTGGCAGTACGGGTGATGTCTAATGCAAGAAGGAATTGAATCCTGGTGGATTCGTGGATCAAATCAGAGGCTGCATGCTCTGTCCTATCTATGAGGTGTCTCTTGATAATGTGTTCATAGTGAGTATGAGTATAAGGAACCTGAGCACTGCGGTGAACGTCTTTCATCTTATCATGGGTTATGGCCATGACTTCTGGCAGTACTCTCCCAATATAACACAATCCCTCTGAGCTCGGGGCAAGCCACTTGTACACCTTCCTCCCACATATGAAATAGGCATCATCTGGGAGAACATAGGGGACAAAATATAACATCACCATATTACAAACTTTCCAAGTAAAGAAACCCATCCCTAGTTCTCCCATCTGCTCAGTACAAGTATCGGGCTGGATGATATGAGCACAATACCCTGGCGAAACTTTTCCAACCCACATGGTCTTGCTTCCACGAGTATACCTATACCAAAAATACCTCCCACTGTTGGCTATTTGGCGTACAAGTTCAGAGTCTATGGGTATCCTATCAGCTCTGTGCGAAAAGGTCATTGTCTGGTTATTCCACGTCACTTCCCAATTTCCCGGTTTTCGGTAATTGGAAATATTAAAACATAATAAGGATCTGTCTACATGATACTGGTGGAGCTTCAAACTAGGGGGCCTAGAAATATTGAATTTCTTGTCCACCGGTCTCCCACCCCATAATTCGAGTACCTCATCTATTGCTAAAGGGTATGGTACTAATCCTGACTTGCTCTGACCTTGAGGTACTTGTGAGCACACCCAACATTCTGTCTGGTTTAAGACCTTACCCACTAGTGCAGGTATGGGGAACCTTCGGCCCTTCAGCTGTTGTTGAACTACACATCCCAGCATGCCCTGCAACAGTTTTAGCATGGCCAAATAGCAAAACTGCAGCAAGGCATGCTGGTATGTGTAGTTCAACAACAGCTGAAGGGCCGAAGGTTCCCCATCCCTGCACTAGTGAGTGGTAATCACTCAACGGATGACAGTCCATGTCGATATTAAGGTTGGACTGACATCTCTGGATGCACCCATCCTCAACTATATTCTCACAATTCCTACAAATGCAATATTCATCAGACAATAACCCCTCACAGTGCCTCCGAGCTCCCTGACTACCAGAGCGCTTACTGATGCCAACCTTTACCAAAATGATGTGCTGATCCTGAGATCCTACAAATTCATACTTGCCATCAGAACCCATTCCAGATCTCTGCTCAACCTCTCTGGGACCCTCACCAAAACACACTGTCCTTATCAAAACCAGAATTACTAATAGAACCCGAAACGCAGTCTCTTGTGATCGATCCATTTCGTTAGGGGAAAGGAGGAAAATAAGAAGGAGAAAAGGAAGGAAAAATGCAGGGGGAGGTGAAAAAAGAAAGTGGTACGACAACCGTTCTAGCTCTTGTTACTCTCTGTGCTCAGATGCCCTTCAACAGTCCTGCCTCTCAACTTTCCCGGAACAGACACTCCAGTGATATGAGGTTCTCTACACTCTGCTATTTGTCACGAGTTCTCTCCGGGTCAGCGACCTTCTTGCAGTGGGATGAGTGGATCCAAGTCTCTCTTTCGGAGACCTTCAATGCTGTTGTGCTGGTTAACAAGACTTGATATGGTCTTTCCCACCTGTCTATGAGGCAACCTGAGCGTAAGAAATTTCGAATCATCACATAATCCCCAGTTTCAATGTCATGACAATTACTGTTCGGTAGGTCAGGAATCACCAGCTTTAAATTTCTCTGTTGATTTCTCAGCTGCTGGCTCATCCCAACCAAATATTTCACAGTCACTTCATTATTACATTTCAAATCATCCTGGGGGTCTATCATTATATGAGGTTGTCGACCAAAAAGAATTTCAAAGGGTGATAGGTTAAGGGGAGACCTGGGAGTGGTTCTGATGCTGTACAACACTAGTGGCAAAGCTTCTGGCCACGACAATCCAGTTTCAGCCATTAATTTGATCAGCTTGTTCTTAATAGTGCTATTCACTCTCTCCACCTTTGCACTCGCATGTGGACGGTACGGAGTATGCAGCTTGCTATTAATTCCCATCAGTTTGCACATGACCTGAAAGACTTCACCTGTAAAATGGGTACCCCTATCACTTTCAATTATTCTAGGGATACCATATCTACACACAAATTCCTGCACAATTTTCTTTGCAGTGAACGTAGCAGTATTTGTGGCAGCAGGGAACGCTTCTACCCAATTAGAAAATATGTCAATACAAACAAACACATATTTTAAATTCCTACAGGGTGGTAACTGTATGAAATCGATTTGTATTACCTGAAAGGTCCGTCTGTCGGAGGGATATGGGATGGCTCTGTTGGTATTGACTTTCCAATATTCTTCCTCAAGCGAGTAAAACATGTCATTGCTCTCTTACCTGCATGAGAAGAGAATCCTGGCACACACCAGTAGGCTCTCACCAGCTTACACATACCCTCTTTACCCAGATGAGTCAGACCATGTGCCGCCTCAGCTAAGCTTGGAAGATATGCTCTGGGGGCCACTGGCTTACCTTGTCCACCTGTCCACAGTCCCGAGGATTCCTGGCCATATCCCTTTGACCTCCAGACTGCCTTTTCCTGTAAAGAACACAAATCTTGCATTTCAATTAATTGTTGTGTGTTGATCGTGTTAAATGTCATCAGTGATGTGATGTTTGTTTGTATGGGGGTGCTGGCTGCTGATTTAGCAGCTTCGTCTGCCCGGCTGTTACCAAGTGAAATTGGGTCTTGGTTGTAAGTATGTGCTTCGCACTTGATAACAGCCACTCTGTCTGGTTCCTGTATTGCTGTTAGAAGTCTTTTTATGTGGGATGCATGCGCTACGGGTGTGCCAGCTGCCGTCATGAAATTTCTGAGGCGCCATAGGGCCCCCGAAATCATGCACCACTCCAAAGGCATACCTAGAATCTGTGTATATATTAGCTGACTTACCCTTGGCCAATTCACACGCTCTGGTTAGGGTGACCAACTAAGCAACTTGTGCTGAGTGCGGTGGGCCCAGGGGTTCAGCTTCTATGATACGTCTGTCGTCTACAACTGCATATCCAGTACACAGGTCTCCCGAGTCCGTTTGTCTGTGGCAACTACCATCAGTGTAGAAGGTAAAGTCTACCCCTTCCAGTGGGTTGTCACTGATGTCAGGTCTTGCAGTGAAAGTCTTATTCAGGTATTCCATACAATCATGCGTATCAGTGTCTGCACTAAATCCTCCTTCACCATCATTCTCATCCTCCACCCTTTGTGCCTGTCCAGGCACACTTGGCAAGTAAGTTGCAGGATTTAGTGAGCTGCATCTCTTAATGGTGATGTTTACAGGGGCCATCAGTGATAATTCCCACTTTGTAAACCGAGCAGATGAGACATGTCTGGTTTGGGCGCTGCAACACTTCACAAGCATGTGGGGAGAGACCGCGCTACGGTGTCCAACTGTGCACTGTAGTAAGCTACCGGCCTGCTGGCATCACCATGTCTCTGGGTTAAAACTCCTGCCGCGCACCCTGCTCTTTCTGTACCGTATAATTCAAAGGGCTTCCCATAATCTGGCATACCTAATGCAGGTGCCTATGATAGGCACTGTTTGAGTCTCTCAAAGGCCAGTTCGGACTCATCTGTGTGTGAGACCCATTCTGATTTGTTTGAAGAGACCATTTCTTGCAAAGATAAAGCCAGTATAGAGAACCCTGGAATCCAGTTTCGGCAGAACCCGCACATTCCAAGGAAAGTGCGGATCTGCTGCTGCGTTAGTGGCAGAGTCATGTCGCGAATCGCCTGTATTCTATCAGCGGTGAGGAGTCAAGCAATGTCCCAAGTATTTTATCCTGGTCTGGCACAACTGCAACTTATCCTTTGAAACCTTGTGTCCCGTTTGGGAAAGATGAAACAGAAGCTGTTTCGTGTCTTTCAAGGACGATTAGAGTGAGTCAGAACACAACAATAAGTCATCGACATACTGTATTAGTACTGATCCACTCTCAGGTTGAAAGGATTGTAAACAGTCATGCAGGGCCTGGGAGAAAATACTCGGGCTGTCAATGAAACCTTGGAGGAGACGAGTCCAGGTGTACTGTACTCCCCTGTATGTAAAAGCAAAAAGATATTGGCTGTCAGGGTGCAGAGGGACAGAAAATAAGGCAGAACAGAGGTCGATGACAGTGAAGAATTTTGCAGTAGGGGGAATTTGCATGAGGATGACAGCTGGATTGGGCTCTACGGGGAGTTGGCTCTCAACTATCTTGTTTATCCCCCTTAGATCCCGCACTAGCCTGTAACCCCTCCCCCCACTCTTTTTCACAGGGAAGATGGGACTATTGGCAGTGCTGGACGTCCTGACTAGGATGCCCTGTTGTAGCAACCGCTCTATGACGGGGTACACTCCTAATTCTACCTCTGGCTTCAGAGGATACTGAGGGATTTTTGGAGCTATCCTACCATCTTTTACTTGCACTACTACTGGAGCTACATTTGCCATCAATCCAGTGTCTTGTCCATCTTTGGTCCAAAGGGAACCCGGTATTTGTGAGATCATTTCCTCTACCTTTGATGGACACTTGTCTATAACAGTAGAATGCGACATTAGCCTTTGAGGGGTGTCTAATATATCCTGTACTTCTTGAGCTTGGTTCCCAGGTATATCCAAGAAGACACCCTCAGGAGTACAGTATATGACACACCGCATTTTACACAATAAATCTCTCCAGAGTAGATTAGTCGGAGCCGATGCAGCCAACAGGAAAGAATGTTTGGTTTGCAAGGGCCCTATCATAATCTCTGCCGGTCTACTCAAAGGGTATTGTGGCACAGTTCCTGAAACTCCCATTGCCGAAATTGTTTTACCCGTGGTTTTTAAACCTACTGTTGAATTTAACACTGACCTGGCCGCCCCTGTATCTACGAGAAAAGGTAATGGTACACCAGCTACATCAACCGTGACCTCAGGTTCACTAACAAGGCTAGCAATCAACTTCACTGGCTGCAGACTACAGGTGTGGCCCAACCCCTATTGTGTGGTGAGACCCTCCCACAGCGCATTGGCAGCTACAATATGTGAGGGGGATACCTGTGAGTTTTCGGAGGCCTGCCAGTCCCTCCTTGGTGGGTACCTCCTTGTTTCCCCTGCGTGTGGCTCGTAATTCCTCCTACGCAGTCCCTTATCCCAAATATGTGCATTGTAGTGTGGTTCATATCCTGGTCTAGGGGGTCGGTATACATTATGTGTACTTTTTTTTCTACATTCCCGGGAGTAATGTCCTACCTTTTGACAATTATAGCATGTTACTACACGTGACTTACCATCAGGGGTCTGGGGTTTCGGCTGATGTGGCCCTGTTGTAAGTGCGTCTATACTCACTGTCATCAGCCTTTCCCCCTCTAACTCCCTGTGCTTAATGATGTTCCTATCATGGTCGACAGCGGACTCTCTCAATGCAGCCACCGAGATACCTCTCCAGTTTGGTAGAGAGGTCTTTACCCTCGTTCTCAGTGCCTCCTTCAACCCATCCATTAATACTGAAACAGCTACTTCCCTGTGATGTACATTGTCTATAATGTCCTCGATCCCAGTGTATCTAGCCATTTCCTGCAGTGCTCGATGGAAATTTTCGGATGCCGTTTCACCTTCCTTTTGTCTTATGGAAAATATTTTATTCCATTTGACAACAGTAGGGAAATATACTCCTAATTGCAGATTGATTTGCCGTACATTCTCCTGATTGTATTAATCAGTAAGAGGTACTTCTGCGTCTAACTTACAATCGGTTATGAATTTCACGGGGTCAATATTTGAGGGTAAACATACCCGTAGTACTATTCGCCAATCTTTGTTCGTGGGTTCGTTGGCATTACCTAACTCTTTAATGAACCTCTGGCATGCGACTAGATCTTTTCTGGGATCGGGAAATTCTGACATAATTGACCTTAACTCTGCCCGGGACCAGGGACAATGCATGACAATGTTCCTGATGGGTGTTACTCCCTGAGCGTCAGTCTTCCCATTGGGGACTGCAATCACCCTGACAGGATTTAATTCAATTACATCATTCTGGTTTGATTCTACAATGTGAGGTGCTATTGTCTCTGCATAATGTATGGTACCGTACTTACCTGTGGACACGACCTCACTTATCCCTCCGCTAGGGGGCCTGACTACTGCTCTTGTTGGTTGGGCCGTGCCCACCTGAGTGTCTTGGATGGTGGCTGCTAGAGAGAGTGCCGATATCATGTTGGGCTCATCTTCCTTCTCACAGTCCTGGGGAAAATTTAAAACAGGATACAACTGGCAAGGGTTAGGGTTAGTACATTTATCAATTACTCTCCTATCCCGTACCAATGTACCATTGTCTGTAGCCATCTTCTCCCCCACAATATATGGTGGTGGTGGTGCAGTCGCCATTGTTTTCCCGCTAGGTTTGGAACCTGCTGCGCGAGCTAATTCCCTTTGCATATCCCCCTCCTGTTGCCATAGATTTAAACAATCTGTATGTTTAATCCTTTGTTTCTTGGATTTTATCAGACATATCCTTAAGTTCTGTAATACCTCTGGTTCAAAGCTGCCCACCCTAGGGAATGGTACCCTATCCTTGTTAGTCATACGTACCCATTCAGACAAAAAGCCTTCCGTGTGTGGACCATATTTCCCACACATAACAAACCTCGCTGAACCCATGGGCCGCGGCTCTTCAACCTGAACCCTGGTTACAAAATGTCCACAGCTTGTGCAATTGGATCCCATCACGGGCTTTTTCCTTTTACGCAATCCCCAATGCACAATACGAATAGACGGTGAAAGTTCTTAGAGCGCTTTCACCCACTCACCGCCCACGTTGACCAGTACTACCATACACTGTCGATAGCGAAGGCAATGTATCCAACCTAGGGCCCTATCTGACCTATATTTACTGGAAGTTTTTAGGAATAACTTACCCTTTCCAGTAAAGTATCGGCAGTTGGAGATTGTCCTGAGAGAGACCAGCGAAAACTCCCTATGCACTTTGTTATACACAAATCACGCTTGCGTATGCTCTATGCAGCGCTAATGATATCGCGATTTTATGCAAAAGCTCGTAAAAAGCTATCGCACCCACAAAACGCGCGGTCCAATCGCACAGCATATAGGTACTTGTTGCTTATCTGCCGTACGACCACGGGTCGTTGTATAAACTGGGACCTTCAGTCCGGAGCATAATACCAAAAAAAACCTTTTAACTTCAATACTTCGCAATACAATGCACTATCACGCTCCTCTACAAATCACCTCACGATTTGCATATTAAACCTTATACTAACGTGAGTCAGCCTTCTCACGCCACCAAGCCTCCACTCACTTGATGTACCGAACGACGGGATCCCGAATTACTGGGTTCAAATTTCACTCACTCCTACGTTCACTCACTCAGGTATACTTGGTTTTTCTGTACAGAAAATTAGGATTCATTCAAGTTGGCAGCTTTACCCCCAGAGGCAATTAAAAAAAAATTATTTATACTAAATTTTGTTTTTATATTAAATTTCTTTAGAAACCGGGTAGTTTGGTGCTATTGTAGCGTGGCTACTGTCCGCCTTTAAACTAAACAAACTATTATGTAATTTGTACTTAGCGACCGTACTTCTTACGCAATTTGTGTAAACATGCTACCGTGCGTCTCATATGC
Source organism: Pseudophryne corroboree (assembly GCF_028390025.1). NCBI lineage: Eukaryota > Metazoa > Chordata > Amphibia > Anura > Myobatrachidae > Pseudophryne > Pseudophryne corroboree. The sequence goes on along the minus strand of NC_086444.1, from coordinate 650,343,947 downwards.
CACGTGTGCAGTTCCGTACTTTGTCCACAACACGTGTACAAAACCGTACGTCCGCAATAGCACAAATCATACAATTCTATAAATGTGAGCAATAAAACTACTATTGCCCACTAAACACAATCCACACTTGTTCCGTTTTAACCCTCTTACTACTGGGCCAGAAATGCGTTTTGTGATTTTACTCTTACTTCCTTAAATACTTATTTCATTTTTAACTATATAGCAACAAATATCTCCGGTTTCACACGGGTCTAAATGAATCTAGCAATTTGAATGTTATGGCAACAATGTGAGAGAGTATGCAAAGTATGGGTGCCGTGTACGCTTTTGGCGCCCCCCAAAAAAATTCACAGATTTTAAATAGCTTTTTTCCTGTTTACCTTACGAGATCTACCAGCATCTCTACAAACCATACAGAGCAGACGCCATCTAATCAGCAATCAAGTAGGGTTTTCAGTGCATCCATCGACCAGGAAAAGGATACGTAGGATACTTTCTGTCCACCCTTTGCTGACAGATGAAGTCTGCTGTGACCTGTTAGGTAGTAAGTATGTGGAAAACCGGAGGAGCCCCCAATTGATAATGTTGATTTTATCCTTAGGAATGAAAGCTATACCTTAAACACACCTTAAATACACTTTACCATGGAGCCGCTGCGACCGCTGTACTTAATACACACTCTAAGTACTTTGTACGCTATTAGCGTACAAAGTCCCGTGCTGTGTACGGACTTAGCGTACAAACGCCGCGCTGATGGTACAAAGTACTCACAGCACGTACACACCCAGAGATACACTTTAAACCTTTTACAGCAATGCAATGCAATGATAATACACTTTAAACCTTAGCAGGGCAATGAAGACACGACACCAGATTGTAATTAAACCGCTGGGTTCCGAAACCACAGTGTATTATTGCTGAAAGGGGGTTACAATACAAATAATACAATACAATATAACAGAGTAAATGGCTACATTCAATGGTACATACGTGAATGGATTCGCTTGTGCTACCTGGTCCGGTCCTCCGTCATCTGATAGATAACGTTGTGAGTCTTGTGTCTGACCAAGCCTGCAGCAGGCTCTCTTTATACAATTCTTCCAAAAAGCAATACAATAGATACTGTAATCTCTTTGTCCATTGGACACAGGGATGCACATTTACAGTACAGGAGAGGTCATAGGTCGGTTTGAATAGGTAGGTGATGTCTGTTTCAACTGCTCTTGTGGGTGGTCTCCTCTGGATTCCCGCCACATACATAATGTACAGTAAATACAGTTTATATCTATATTCTGCTCCTGCACATAACTATCCGCAGGAACATGTGATCTTCCTCAAACCAACACCGGAATGTTACCCTTAAAATACCCTTCAGCTGGATACCAAACACCACCTTATAACATTGTTCTGTCCCCTCCTATTCTGTAAAGGTGAATTCCTTTGTTCTGAAACCATTGAAACTGCTGTTACTTTCTGATGTGGTGCAGGGAGGCTACGTGTACATTGTGCACTATTTGGATTAAATATGTAATGTGTTTTGATAGCTTTCCATGCGTTCACAAACTCTACCGTAAATACCCATACCACGCGCTAATGCGCAGGACTGCGGGAGCGACCATACGCAAATTGCGAATATGTGCATGCACGACAGAACAAGTACACGCGCGGAGGCCATCTGTGTGTAGTTTGTATGTGATGTGTGTACTGCAATATTTTTCGACTTTGACAGATGCATTACGTTAAAATAATGATGTGTCAGGTGCCATTTTAACACTTGCTACAGTACATCTGTAACTTGGTACTTTTTTCACTTCCATAATGGACATGCAGTGTAACTGCCTGGGCCCTCTTGTCCACCTTGTTCCAAGATTTCTGCTCCACATGTCTTATTGACAATACACCATTGAAATTGCTGAGTCATGCCTATAAATCTCTCCACAAATACCATCTCATCTGCCTTTCTGACCATTCCCAAAAACAGAACATGTAACTAGAGGCAGGTGAGCGGTGCTGCCACCCTGGGCACATGGCCTAGTATGTGGCATGCAGGTACCTGGAATGATACCCTGCAGCCTAGAAAGCCGCTGCCTGGAGCTTGCCTATAATCCCAGCAGCAAGCCACCGCAGAGCTTCCATCTAGTTCCAGAGGCAAGCTGCCACAGAGCCATCTGAATTGTCCTAATGACTTTATGACATCATGACGTTGCATCTATAGGTTGCTGGGCCTGCACAGGGCACCCTATAGACTGGCTCTGGCCCTGCCCATAATCACCCAACCAGGCATATTTCCAGTGACTTTATGTTGTCCTTTCTTAAAGAATACTCCATGCATTTTTTTTCTGAACATCTCAACATCTATAGAAATCCATTCACCATTCTAACACTTCCTCAACTTCGAAAATCTTTAAAATGTTCTCTGAAGACTGACTTCTTTCCACTCTTCAGTGTTCATTTTTATTACACAGTCCTTGAGAAGCCGCTCTCATTTCTTCTATCTAACCTATTACTTATGCAGACTAGATGGGCCAAATGTTTCTTATCTGCAGTCTAATTCTGTGTTCTAATAGGATACAACAACAACAACAACAACAACAACAACAATAATAATAATAATAATAATAATAACAACACTTACATTTAATAATTACATATAACCCTGCGGGGATATTGCTGGACTTCCTGTTTCAGCCACTGTTAAATTCTGGTTCTCACCTTTAAAGCCTTCAACAATACCTTTTTCTACATAAATACATACACATCTGTCTTCATGTAGCACTGACCATGTAATTATTTGCTTAGACAATGCATTCATATATATATATATATATATACACAGGAACTCCTTATTTTACTGTATTGATGTTGACAATGGTTATACTGGTCTTTGAAGATAAAATAGGATTTCCAAAATTGGTAATAATGTCCATCTACTTATTGACCAGAAGGTGGCAGCAGTATTCTTAACAATGAAAACACAATTGGTTAACTGGATCCATTGGGTTGGCTGTAAATGGAAGAGAGTATGAGGGTTTATTCAGCTTTATGGCAGCTCAATACAGGCCATGGCCTGAAATGTCAATGTGCTTCATGAAAGAAATGAATGTCAAGTATTACATTAACAAGTATTACATTATATTGGTATACTCTGGTAGTCCTCATTTCTCTTGGTTAGTCTATTATAGTGCACATAGTACCTCAGGGGTTAAACCCAACATTTTATTTATAGGTTTATAAAGTGTATTCCACACTGTCAATTTATTATTTCAGGAATGTTGTGCGGATGACAGTTCAATGAGTATATGAAGCTCAGCCATTCCTTTTGCATTATTTTCACCTTTAATACAAATTGAGCTTCAGATGTATACACTTAAGTATGATACAATTTATTATTATTATTATTATTATTATTATTATTATTATTATTATTATTATTATTTATCATCCAGAAATTAAGAAATAGTAATGCAAAAAAATTGTTCTGGATTCAAAAGTCAAAAGGTGCCGGTTTTTTAGTACAAGGCATTTGTGTACTTTTATATGTTTTAATGTATCGTTGCAGTAAGAAATGGGATATCGTTGCAGAAGAAATGGGAACAGCAAAACCATCACTGGTCTCAGCCCTGTCTTAGCAGCAAGCAGGTGACATGTAAGCAGCAGGCATATGGCACACAATGAATAGGATTCTATATTAACAAAACATTTCTAACTAAGCAGGTGTATGAGATAATTAGTCATATACACCTGCAGGAACTATGTATGTTGCCAGGTTAAAGTAAATTGACGTGTCAGTTAGAACAGGCATAAGGAAACCTTTCCCAGCTTAATGTAATATAAGTAGATTTTGGAATAGCAGAAAATGTATAAAATGTGCTGCCATTGAACTGCCAGTGCTCAAGAATACATTTGCAAGAAAAGATACAATGAAATTATATAATTGAGAGATGCATATGTAGTAAATTATATACATTTTATTTTAGACAAATATTGTATACTAGCTGTTCTACCTGTTCTTCGCACGAGAGTTTCTGATTTTCACGGTTGTAAATATAGATGTTAAGAATTTGGTAAATCTATAGAGATGTAAATTTGAGACATCTTAATGTAAGTAAATATTAATCCATGGTTCTTGGCGTTACCGGAGGAGCACCCGTAGCAGATACAGTAAAAAGTGACAGGACCATTTTTGTAGTTTATGAAATTCTACATACGGGGGTGCAATCCAAATTTTGATCCGATTGTCCATTTGGGCGTTATCGTTCACGCAATGCAAGCCATGCATCGGTAATGACGTCATTATGTCAACCACTTGTTCATCCCCTTAGGGGAGGTTTATTAACATTCTAATGAATTAGTTTTCCTATAGCCCACCTGAATAATACCTACAGTATGTTGAATTTCAATCTTTCTAACATATCGGAAAGTAAGAGAATTAGTGATGAGTCAGTGAGTGAGTGGGTGGGTGGGTGGGTGAGTGAGTGAGTGAGTGAGTGAGGGCTTTAGCATTTATATATATATATATATATATATATAGAAAGCTGTTGGACTTACAGTAAGTAAAATATGTACAATGCACTTATTTTCTATTCTGTGAGGAGGTGGAGGTGTGTGGCTGTATTTGTAATCTGGCAATTACCTTGCTACACACTTTCTAAGATACAGGCTGTTGAGCTGTTCAGACAGTCCTGGAACACAGGGAAAATAAACAAGGAACACTTAAACAGTCTTCACTAGCACCCATGTGCATTGGATAGACATGGCCTACAATACATTGGTATCGGGATCCTGGCAGTTGGGATGCCGGCTTTCAAAATACCGACAGCGGCATCCTGATCATGAAATTACCAACACAGGCTAATTTAGAGAGGTAACCTTGATCCCTAATCCCCCTAACCCACCTTTCCCGCAGCCTAAACTTAAGACACCCAGGAGTATAAGGGACCTAGGCTGATAGCTGATGCTCCCCTTTTTCCAGGGTTACCAGATATTTGAAAATCCGCCCTGGGGAACCGGAGATATCTGACTTCAAAGCGGTGGTCCCCATCCAAGCCTGTTAATTGCTAATCTCAGCCAGATATCTCAGGTTCTGTCTGAGTTACAGTTTTTTCTGAGGGTATAATCAAAAGGTTGGGACACTCTTCTTTTGGTGGACCCTGGCAGTTTGTCTCTACTATGCCCAGAACCAGAGATATCAGACTTCCAGCAGCTGGTCGCTGCTTCAGCTCCACATGCCTGAAAGCTAAGATTTTTTTTCCAGAAACTGGAGATACTGTATCTGCAGTCAAGCAAGCTGACCTCCCACTGGAATATGATGAATATTAAGCCCACTCCACTATCCACCCTTCCCCTGCGTATTAAAAGACCCCCTACCACCCTTGAAATCTAGAGATGTGCGGCGGGCACTTTTCGTGTTTTGTGTTTTGGTTTTGGTTCTAATTCCACTTTCGTGTTTTGGTTTTGGCTTGGTTTTGCCAAAACCACCCTTTTGTATTTTTGTTTTGGTTTTGGATCTGGATGATTTTTGAAAAAAACATAAAAACAGCTAAAATCACAAAATTTGGGGGTAATTTTGCTCCTATGGTATTATTAAGCTCTATAACAATCATATCCACTCATTTCCAGTCTATTCTGAATACCTCACACCTCACAATATTGTTTTTAGGCCTAAAAGTTGCAGTGAGGTGGCTGTATGACTAAGCTAAGTGACACAAGTGTGCGGAAAAAACACGTGTCCCATCTGAGAGTGGCATTGCAGTTACAGACAGGATGGCACAAAAAAAACTAGTCCCCTAACAGCACATGGTGCAAAGAAGAAAAAGAGGTGCAGTGAGGTAGCTGGATGGCCAAGCTAAGTGACACAAATGTGCGGCACAAACACCTGGCCCATCTAGGAGTGGCATTGCAGTTACAGACAGCATGGCACAAAAAAACTAGTCCCCAAACAGAACATGATACAAGCGACACAAGTGTGCGGCACAAACACCTGGCCCATCTAGGAGTGGCACTACAGTGGCAGACAGGATGGCAGATTTTAAAAATAGGCCTCAAACGGCACATGATGCAAAGACGTAAAAGAGGTGCAATGAGGTAGCTGGTGTTATGCACACCAGTGCCAGCAGGAATGTACTGGTGTCTGAACGGTGAGGGATGCAAAACAAATGAACTCACAGACAGACTGGGGAATATGACATTACATACACAGAAGGTGATAGGGTAACAAAATAAACACAAAGTGAACAGAGAAGCCCAAAGGCTAAGAAACTGGGTGTCTCCCTAGTATTAGGAATGCTCAGATGGAAAGAAGCGAGATGTAGTGATTTAATACGTAGAGAACCTGAAATGCTGTTGCTAAGGGCAACAGCAAAACCCTAAAGGGTTACCAACGGGTGTGGCAGTAAACTCCTTGGTCAGAGATGGAATAATAGACACAAGGAGAGTCTCCACAATCCTAGTCCTCACTTGCAGTGCACTGGTTCAGCTTACTGCCACTAAACTGACACCTGAACACCTTGCACAGTGAGAAAGGATTTTGGCAGGCAAGTCTGAGAATACAGCCGCAAACTTGCTAGGTTCACAGAGTAGCAAAAGAACCCCAGCAGGTTAAACGACTGACTCCAGTCTTACTGCTAGGTCTGGATTGGCAGAGTGTAATACCAAATCCCAAGGCCTATTTGCAGTAAGCAACATACAAATACAAAGTTTACACAGTACTAGCTAGCTTTCAGGAACTGACTAACCAACAAAGATTCAGCAGCATCTGCCTAACCTGATAAGAGGGTTTATATAGCAGGTGCTGTCCACGCCCCACTCAGACCTCACAGACTGTGAGCACAAAAACCAGCACCAGATCCCCTGCCGTGCGCAGAGCCTGTAACCACTGCACAGCAAAAGACCCGAACAGGAGTATCAGCTACGCTCAGGTTACTCCGCTAGCACTTGTCTCCCGGTTGCCATGACGACGTGGCAGCACAGAGCAGGAGACCCTAACAGCTGGATGGCCAAGCTAAGCGACACAAATGTGCGGCACAAACACCTGGCCCATCTAGGAGTGGCACTGCAGTTACAGACAGGATGGAACAAAAAAAAAAACTGGCCCCAAACAGCACATGATGCAAAGAAGAAAAGAGGTGCAAGATGGAATTGTCCTTGGGCCCTCCCACCCACCCTTATGTTGTATAAACAGGACATGCACACTTTAACAAACCAATAATTTCAGCGACAGGGTCTGCCACACGACTGTGGCTGAAATTACTGTTTTTTTTGGGCCCCCACCAAAAAAGAAGCAATCAATCTCTCCTTGCACAAACTGGCTCTACAGAGGCAAGATGTCCACCTCATCCTCATCCTCCGATTCCTCACCTCTTTCACTGTGTACATCCTCCTCACAGCGTATTAATTCATCCCCACTGGAATCCACCATCACAGGTCACTGTGTACATTCTGGAGGCAATTGCTGGTAAAGGTCTTCCCGGAGGAATTTATAATTCATTTTGATGAACATCATCTTCTCCACATTTAGTGGAAGTAACCTCCTACGCCGATGGCTGACAAGGTTACCGGCTGCACTAAACACTCTTTCGGAGTACACTCTGGAGGGGCTGTAACTTAGGTAAAATAAAGCCAATTTGTGCAAGGGCCTCCAAATTGCCTCTTTTTCCCGCCAGTATACATACGGACTGTCTGACGTGCCTACTTGGATGCTGTCACTCATATAATCCTCCACCATTCTATCAATGGTGACAGAATTATATGCAGTGACAGTAGACATATCAGTAATCGTTGTCAGGTCCTTCAGTCCGAACCAGAGGTCAGCTTTCGCTCCTGACTGCCCTGCATCACCACCAGTGGGTGGGCTAGGAAATCTTATCCTTTTCCTTGCAGCCCCAGTGGTGGGAGAAATTGAAGGATGAGCTATTGACGGATCATGTTCTGCTTTAGTTGACAATTTACTAACCAGCAGGTCTTTGCACCTCTGCACACTTGTGTCTGCTGGAAAGAGAGATACAACATAGGCTTTAAACCTAGGATCGAGCATGGTGGACAAAATGTAGTGCTCTGATTCCAACAGATTGACCACCCTTGAATCCTGGCAAAGTGAATGAAGGGCTCCATCCACAAGTCCCACATACTTTGCCGAATCGCTCCGTCTTAGCTCCTCCTTCAATTTATCCAGCTGCTTCTGCAAAAGCCTGATGAGCGGAATGACCTGACTCAAGCTGGCAGTGTCTGAACTGACTTCACGTGTGGCAAGTTCGAAGGGTTGGAGAACCTTGCACAAGACGGAAATCATTTTCCACTGTGCTTGAGTCAGGTGCATTACTCCTCCTATGCCTATACCGTAGGAGGATGTATAGGCTTGAATGGCCTTTTGCTGCTCCTCCATCCTCTGAAGCATATAGAGTGTTGAATTCCACCTCGTTACCACCTCTTGCTTCAGTTGATGGCGGGGCAGGTTCAGGAGTGTTTGCTGGCGCTCCAGTCTTCAGCATGTAGTGGCAGAATGCTGAAAGTGGCCCGCAATTTTTCGGGACACCGACTGTATCTCCTGCACATCCCTGTTATTTTTCAAAAAATTCTGTACCACCAAATTAATTGTATGTGCAAAACATGGGACATGCTGGAATTTGCTCAGATGTAATGTACGCACAGTATTGGTGGCGTTGTCCGATATCACAAATCCCTAGGAGAGCCCAATTGGGCTAAGCCATTCTGCGATGATGTTCCTCAGTTTCCGTAAGAGGTTGTCAGCTGTGTGCCTCTTAAGGAAAGCGGTGATACATAGTGTAGCCTGCCTAGGAATGAGTTGGCGTTTGGGAGATGCTGCTACTGGTTCCGCTGCTGTTCTTGCTGCGGGAGGCCATACATCTACCCATTGGGCTGTTACAGTCATATAGTCCTTAGTCTGCCCTGTTCCACTTGTCCACATGTCCGTGGATAAGTGGACACTGGATACAACCGCATTTTGTAGGACACTGGTGACTCTTTTTCTGACATCTGTGTACATTCTCGGTATCGCCTGCCTAGAGAAGTGGAACCTAGATGGGATTTTATACCGGGGACACACTACCTCAAACAATTCTCTAAGTCCCACTGAACTAATGGCGGATACCGGACGCACGTCTAACACCAACATAGCTGTCAAGGCCTCAGTTATCCGCTTTGCAAAAGGATGACTGCTGTCATATTTCTTCTTCCTCACAAAGGACTGTTGGACAGTCAATTGCTTACTGGAAGTAGTACAAGTGGTCTTCCGACTTCACCTCTGGGATGACGATCGACTCCCAGCAGCAACACAGCAGCGGCAGCAACAGCAGGCGTACCACTCAAGGGGGGTAATTCTGAGTTGATTGCAGCAGGAATTTTGTTAGCAGTTGGGCAAAACCATGTGCGCTGCAGGAAGGGCAGATATAACATGTGCAGAGAGAGTTAGATTTGGGTGTCGTGTGTTCAATCTGCAATCTAAATTGCAGTGTAAAAATAAAGCAGCCAGTATTTACCCTGCACAGAAACAAAATAACCCACCCAAATCTATCTCTCTCTGCACATGTTATATCTTCCTCCCCTGCAGTGCACATGGTTTTGCCCAACTGCTAACAAAATTCCTGCTGCGATCAACTCAGAATTACCCCAAAGGATCCTACGGAGGAATCCCGGTTAGGGTAGGACTCCTCATTCTTGACAGTGACATGGCCTGCAGGACCACTGACGTTCCTGACTGAGGAGGAAGTTGACGATGAGGGAGTTGGTGGTGGGGCTTTCAGGAGCTTGGGTACAGGAGGAAGAAGGGACTTAGGTGTCAGTGGACTGCTTACGCCCTTTCCCAAAGTTTCACAACTTGACACTGACTTCTGATGAATGCGCAGCAAGTGACATATAAGGGAGGATGTTCCTAGGTGATTAACATCCTTACCCCTACTTATTACAGATTGACTTGACACCTGTTGACACCTGTTGTCCGGATTTGTGGAGAAATAATTCCACACCGAAGAGGTGGCTTTTTTCGTAGTTTGCCCAGGCATCACAATGAGCTTCTTCATCACACGGACAACAGGTGTCTCCCCCGGTGCCTGACTTAAACATCAGAATCCTCATCGTCAACTTCCTCCTCAGCGCCAGCAACACCCATATCCTCATCCTGGTGTACTTCAACAGTGACATATTTAATTTGAATATCAGGAACTGGACTGTGGGTGCTCCTTCCAGCACTTGCATGGGGCGTGCAAATGGTGGAAGGAGCCACCTCTTCCCGTTCAGTGTTGGGAAGGTCAGGCATCGCAACCGCCGACACACTTGGACTCTCCTTGGGGATTTGCGATACCATCTCAGAACGCACAGTTCTTTTCTGTGCTCTTTCCAGCTTAACTCTTTTAATTTTTCTAGTGGGAGGATGAGGGCTTCCATCGTCATGTGAAGCTGAACCACTAGCCACATACATAGGCCAGGGCCTCAGCCGTTCCTTGCCACTCCGTGTCGTAAATGGCATATTGGCAAGTTTACGTTTCTCCTGAGACCATTTAAATTTCTTTTTTTGGTTCTTTTTACTGAACTTTGGCTTTTTGGATTTTACATGCCCTCTACTATCACATTGGGCATTGACCTTGGCAGACGACGTTGATGGCATTTCATCATCTATGTCATGGCTAGTGGCAGCAGCTTCAGCACTAGGAGGAAGTGGTTCTTCTTAATCTTTCCCTATTTTATCCTCAAAATTTTTGTTCTCCGTTATTTTTTGGGAGATATATAAGACAATATGCAGCAAAGGAATGAGTGGAATGACTGATGGACACGACACTACTACTGGTCTGATGCAGCACAACACAACATCACTGTAAGGGACTTGTGGTTGTTGTTATTATTATTATACGTCAGCATTGGACATATAGCAGCAGCGTATATCGTCACTTGAATGACTGATGGACAGGATACTACCACTGGTCTGATGCAGCACAACACAACAACACTGTAAGATACTTGTGGTTTTTGTTATAATTATTATACAGCAGCAGTGGACATATAACAGCAGCGTATATCGTCACTTGAATGACTGATGGACAGGACACTACCACTGGTCTGATGCAGCACAACACAACAACACTGTAAGGGACTTGTGGTTATTGTTATAATTATTATACGGCAGCAGTGTACATATAGCAGCAGCGTATACCACTGTGACTGCCTCGACACTGGAATGACTGATGGACACGACACTACCACTGGTCTGATGCAGCACAACACAACATCACTGTAAGGGACTTGTGGTTATTGTTATAATTATTATACGGCAGCAGTGGACATATAGCAGCAGCGTATATCGTCACTTGAATGACTGATAGACAGGACACTACCACTGGTCTGATGCAGCACAACACAACAACACTGTAAGATACTTGTGGTTTTTGTTATAATTATTATACGGCAGCAGTGGACATATAACAGCAGCGTATATCGTCACTTGAATGACTGATGGAAAGGACACTACCACTGCTCTGATGCAGCACCCGCTCATCTCTATTGAAATCATGTACCAGGGCCCCTTCATTGAGCCCAATGCCCCTTTCTGCAGTGTAGTGTTCTCCCTCTCACCCTATCTCTCACCATCTGTGCAGTAAAGGAGTAATTAGCAGAAATGACTGCTCCAGGTCCTACATGCTGAGCGAAGATAGAACACCCCCTACCACTCACGGGACATAAAAGCTGTTGCTGATAGCACCCCCACCCCTACCGCTGGTGAATGGGTAGGGGCCCCAGTGCATTGCTTTGCCCAGGGGCCTACACTGCTGTTACGATGGCCCTGCCCCCAGCCTAAGCCTAACCCTCCCCGGTGGTGCCTAACCCTAACCTCCCCTCTCCACAGCCTAAACCTAACCCTCCCTCCCCCGCAGCCTAACCCTATGTATATTAAGTTCCCAATAAATTAACTGCAGTCTCACAATTATTGGTAACTTTGGGGTCTATTTACTAAGCCTTGGAGAGAGATAAAGTGGATGGAGATAAAGTGCCAGCCAATCAGCTCTCAACTGCCTAGTTACAGGCTGTGTTTGAAAAATGACAGGACCAGATTGGTTTGGTACTTTACTGTATATCATTCACTTTATCTCTCTCCGAAGCTTAGTACATAGAGTAGACCCCTTTATCACTAATGAGCTATCACTATACGACATTATATATACAAAAACTGCATATTCACATAAACCTAACAAAATATGCATTCTGCTAGCACTTTGGTAATGTCCCATTAAGTGACGGAAAGTACTTTTACCCAAATACCAATGTCCAGATCACTATGAAATTTAATTACATGAATGCTGGTAGACTAGGTCACATCTAAGCCTTCGTGTGCATGTTGGAGCCCTTAAAGTGTATAACAATTCAGCACTCCCAAACAATGTTTCAGCACTGATATGAATATATACTGTATGTAGCATGTGTTTGACAAAAATGGATGCTTATGGACATATAAATGTTTTAATTTCACCAATGTACTGTACTGAATCAGGATGCTACTTCACCTTGAAAAGGTACAAACAGATCTTACTTCAGCGGGGCTCTCTACATGGAACCACAAGTCTCAGCCAGTCTTCTTGTTGTACTCGATCAGCTGCTTATACCTTTGATTGTGTCCCGCTGCTTAATGGCATTTACCAGTTCTCCTAAGCAGCCCCAATTGTCACCCCACCAACTGCTCTTTTCCCTTTTTTTTTAAATCAACGTGGCAAGAAATAGCACTACGGCCTAATTTTAGTAGGATCTCACTGGCCACAAAATGGCTGTTATCATAATTGTCTGTGAAGTAATAGTTTCTGAAAGCAGCATTTTATATGTGGGTGAGACAGGTCTTTAAGTGATACAGTACCATACAACTTCAGGGTATCACATAAGGTGGCTGTGATTGTCTCAATGTTGTCACCATGTTTGAATGGCAGTGTTCCTATTGGTTGAGTGCTCACTCAGTCCACTGGGTTCCATACTAGGCACAGCTCTTCTTCCTCAGCTGTGGTCAGCTACTGTCCAGTGCTGAGCTTCGCTTCTCAGACCCAGCATTGACCACCATACTACAGCCCAGTATAGTACTGTACATTTGCACTTTACAAATTTTTCATTAGGTCCAAATAAGATTTAGCAGATTCAAAATACCTAAGCTTTATTGAATTCTGTAAAAACAGGAGTAGTGCATTGTCATGTGAACTCTCAGGGGGGTATTCAATTAGTGCCGTTTTTTCGACCAGTCGAAAAAACTGCACCTTTTGCCAATTTTTAGGTAAAATTTAAATTCGACCTATTCAATGCCCGTGCCATTTTTTTGACTTGTTGAAAAATCAGGCCTGACCAAAAATGAAGATGATCGGTAAATTCGTCGACGATCTATGTGTTTTCTCGAATTTGCGAGTGTTTTCACCCTTTTTGGGTCCATTTTTGCCGATGCCAATTCGACAAAACAAAAAAAAGCGAAAAAGGCATGGGCAAAAAGTTGTTAAAACGGCGAAAAACACCTGCAATTGAATACACAATGTCGAGTTAGTGCCATTTTTTCAGCTAGCTGAAAAAAAAATGGCACTAAATGAATACCTCCCCTAAAACAGCAGACCAGTTTGTAGAATCGGAAGAGAGGTATGTATCGGCTGAGGAATTATTAAGTGTACCCCACCCGGCCCTAGTCCTGCAATAGCAATCTCCAGTGACCACTAGTAAGACTGTTCCAGGGGAGAAGGGTGCTGGGTGGTGGAGTTAACCTATGACTGTGGCTTCCTACCCCATAAAAGGCTTCATAAAAGTATGATCCAAGGTAGAGGCTCTGTTAGCTTCTTATTGAAGCAAATAGATTGTTGTTTTTGTGACTTGCAAACATGGGGATACTCAGTACTATGTTACTGGGGAAGTGAGAATAGAAATGCAGTGTGGTTCCACTGTAGTCCCTAGGGGTTTGGTTCATGGTTTGATGTGTGGTGCAATATTCGGTAGTGACTTTGCCCACTTCTGGAAGCTATAGGAAAGCCAATATGTTACAGAAGTAAATAACCCAGACCCATTTGAAAATGTTACTAATACAGCGCCAGTGGAGTCTCTACAGAGTCTTAAATGTGCACTTTTTCAAGCATGAACGGGGAGTCAGAGAATGATGGGAGCAATAGTGGATCACATAATGATGTACCTCCTACTGAAATAGCAAATATGGTTGAACCACATACAAACACAGAATACCGCTTGACCAGCACTGTAGATCACGATTAGTTATTTTTCAATCTGATCCTTAAATTTCGTATAATGTTCCTCCTCTCTATGGGGGTCATTCCAAGTTGATCGCTAGCAGAAAATGTTCACTGTGCAGCGGTGATGCAAAAAAATGGCACTTCAGCGCATGCGTATGTGGCGCAATGCACACGTGCGACGTACTTTCACAACGGCCGACGTAGTTTTACATAAGGTCTAGCAAAGCTTTTCAGTCGCACTGCTGGCCGCAGAGTGATTGACATGAAGTGGGCGTTTCTGGGTGTCAACTGACCGTTTTCAGGGAGTGTTCGGAAAAACGCAAGCATGCCAGGAAAAACACAGGCGTGGCTAGGCGAACGCAGGGCATGTTTGTGACGTCAAAACAGGAACTGAACAGTCTGAAGTCATCGCAAGCGCTGAGTAGGTCTGAAGCTACTCTGAAACTGCACAAAATTATTTTGTAGCCGCTGTGCGATCCTTTCGTTCGCACTTCTGCTAAGCTAAAATACACTCCCAGTGGGAGGCGGCATAGCGTTTGCACGGCTGCTAAAAACTGCAAGCGAGCGAACAACTCGGAATGACCCCCTATATTCCCATGAAGTGGTAATTACACATCAGAAAGGAAACAATATGAGAAGAGACATAGTGTAATACTAAAGAGGCATAAAAGACACATACAGATAATAACAATGTAATTATAAAGTAAGCCACATTGTTATGGAATGGACGGTAGTAGACTTTCAAAAATGGATTGCACTCCTTAGTGGTAGAAATGATGGCCAATTACCGGCTATATCAGAGAACTGGCCACAGTCAGTTCTTAAAAGCATGTAATTCAGGTATTCCTCCCAGCTGCAGAAAGGAGATCTCCTGATGCTAAGTCTCCTTCACCTACCAGATCTGTCCAAACAAGTCACCATCCGAAATGGGTCAACCCAACGAGCACCCACGCATTCCGAACCCCCTTGGGTCTTTTTCAAGGTCGGCTCCTGATGTGAATGTCTGAAAATGTTCAAGGTCTGGTATTTATTCCCCCCCCCCCTCCCCCTATAATCCTATTGATCCCGGCACAGCTGCTCTCTGTACATCTAATCTCTAAAAGTCTATGATAATGTGCGCAAAGAATTTCCCTAAACACATGCCATTAGCATGAAAACACCAATCCCGTATATCCTAGTGCAGGACACATGGCGTCCTTACACTTTTATTACCAGGTTGTCACGATCACATGATGCAGCCACATCCATGCCTCGTCATTCCGGCCATGTGTCATCAATGACTAGTACAAGTGGGAATCCCACTTCCGGGTATTCCCAATCACGTGACATCGCGTCTTTAATGATGCTTCTTCCCAAACTCTAAGATGATTGGTCCAAACTCTGTGTAGGTTACCATGACGATCACCATCCTTGCGTAAAACTGCATAGTTTTTTGTGAAAGTACTTTGCGCGTGCGCACTGCGGCCTGTACGCATGCGCAAAAATGCCGATTTTTAGCCTGATCGCTATGCTGCGAACAACGGCAGCCAGCGATCAACTCGGAATGAGGGCCCATGTGCACTGCAGGGGGACAGATATAACATGTGCAGAGAGAGTTAGATTTGGGTGGGGCGTGTTCAAACTGAAATCTAAATTGCAGTGTAAAAATAAAGCAGCCAGTATTTACCCTGCACAGAAACAAAATAACCCACCCAAATCTAACTCTCTCTGCACATGCTATATCTGCCTCCCCTGCAGTGCACATGGTTTTGCCCAACTGCTAACAAATTTGCTGCTGCGATCAACTCTGAATTACCCCCTATGTGCTGATGACGAGACGTTGCTTGGGCTGCCTGATATTGGATCTGACTGCTGGACCGATGTGACAGGCTAGAGTACGAAGAAGACAGAAGCTTTCATTTGGTAAGTACAAGTAAACTGGGGGCTGGTGGACCATAAGGTGGATGGGGATGGAGTGCACAATAACTTGAGGAATATAAGGGTGTGTGTGTGTTCAGGGGTATAGTAACAGGGCCCCCCACAACTTCATGCCCCTGTGCCCCATCACCCTTAATGCAGCCCTGATCTGTGCTCAAGCAAGGATATCAGGACTGTTGTGTGCCTTGTTACTGTAGCTCTCATTAAATTTATTAGAGATGAGCGGGTTTGGTTCTCAGAGAACCAAACCGTACCGAACTTCACGCTCTGAGCCCGGTTCCGAGTCAGGCTCCGGGTTTCCCACCTGACTCGGAAACCCGAACGAGGCAAAACGTCATCATCCCGCTGTCTGATTCTCGCAGGATTTGGATTCCATATAAGGAACCGCGCGTCGCGCCCATTTTCACTCCAGTCTCGGAGAGTGTAGTGAGAGGACGTGTCTCCGTCCTCAGTGTCTGTGTGGGGGCGGGAAAGTGGTGTGGCGAGTCTTGTGCTGTGTTGTGCTGCTCAGCCCAGTCCAGTGTAGTCAGTGTCTTATGCTGCATCAGTCCAGCCAGTCACAGTGTTGGTGTCCTCTGCTGCTATATGTCCCCAGTGCTGCTGGCTGCTGTATAAGTCCCTTACATTTTTGCTGTATTGTCTTGCATTAGACCAGGGGAAGTATAATTCCTGTGACATTGCCGTAAAATTCTCGGAATACTGGCATATAATTCCTCTGATACTGCCATATAATTCCCGTGATACTAGCGTGTAATTCCTGTGACATTGCCATATAATTCCTGTGATATTGTCATATAATTCTCGGAATACTGGCATATAATTCCTGTGACATTGCCGTATAATTCTCGGAATACTGGCATATAATTCTTGTGACATTTCCGTATAATTCTCGGAATACTGTTGTATAATTCTTATGATATTGCCATATAATACCTGTGATATTGCCGTATAATTCTCGGAATACTGGCGTATAATTCCTGTGACATTGCCGTATAATTCTCAGAATACAGTCGTATAATTCCTATGATATTGACGTATAATTCCTGTGATATTGCCGTATAATTCTCGGAATACTGGTGTATAATTCCTGTGATACTGGGGTATAATTCCTGTGATACTGCCATATAATTCCTGTGATACTGGCGTATAATTCCTGTGACATTGCCGTATAATTCCTGTGATATTGCCATATAATTCTCGGAATACTGGCGTATAATTCCTGTGATACTGCCATATAATTCCTGTGATACTGGCGTATAATTCCTGTGACATTGCCGTATAATTCTCGGAATACTGGCATATAATTCCTGTGATACTGCCATATAATTCCCGTGATACTGGCGTATAATTCCTGTAACATTGACATATAATTCTCAGAATACTGCCCTATAATTCGAGCTATTCGAGTGGTGCTGCCATATAAATTCAGTGGTGCTGTCCCGTGCTGTATATTATTTACACCAAATAAAGGGGTTATTAATATTTAATCCAAATAATTTTTACAGGGTTTGCCCTGTGAGGTGTAGGGGTACGCTCTCTTGTACCGCATATTGTGTTATATAACTCCAGAAAAATAATGGAGAAGAAACATTTGGCGGATAAAATAGGGAATGATCAAGAACCACTTCCTCCTAGTGCTGAAGCTGCTGCCACTAGCCATGACATAGATGATTAAATGCCATCAACGTCATCTGCCAAGGCCGATGCCCATTGTGATAGTAGAGGGCATGTAAAATCCAAAAAGCCAAAGTTCAGTAAAAAGACCCCAAAAAAGAAATTTAAATGGACTTAGGAGAAATGTAAACTTGCCAATATGCTATTTACGACACGGAGTTGCAAGGAATGGCTGAGGCCCTGGCCTATGTTCATGACAAGTGGTTCAGCTTCACATGATGATGGAAGCCCTCATAACTGAGGCCTTGACACTTATGTTGGTGTTAGACGTGCATCCGGTATCCGCCATTAGTGCAGTGAGATTTAGACAATTGATGGAGGTATTGTGTCCCCGGTACCAAATGCCATCTAGAATCCACTTCACTAGGCAGGCGATAGCGAGATTTTGCCATTTAATTCCAGTGATTTGGACGTATAATTATTAATTACAGTGATCTTGCCAATTAATTCCAGTGATTTGGACGTATAATTCCAGTGATTTTGCCAATTAATTCCAGTGATTTGGACGTATAATTATTAATTACAGTGATCTTGCCAATTAATTCCAGTGATTTGGACGTATAATTACAGTGATTTTGCCAATTAATTCCAGTGATTTGGATGTATAATTATTAATTACAGTGATCGTGCCAATTAATTCCAGTGATTTGGACGTATAATTATTAATTACAGTGATCTTGCCAATTAATTCCAGTGATTTGGACGTATAATTACAGTGATCTTGCCAATTAATTCCAGTGATTTGGACGTATAATGCCAGTGATCTTGCCAATTAATTCCAGTGATTTGGACGTATAATTCCATTGGTTTTGCCAATTAATTCCAGTGATTTGGAGGTATAATTCCAGTGATTTGGAAGCATAATACCAGTTGGAATTGTTTGTGTTGCTTGGCTTAGTCATACAGCTAGCTCATTGCACCTCTTCTTCATCTTTGCATAAGGGGCTATTTGGAGCCTAGTTTTTGAAAAGTGCCATCCTGTGTGACACTGCCGTATGAGTCCAGGGGTACTGCTGTAATAGTCCTGGGGTACTGCCGTATAAGTCCACCAATTGCAGATTTTTTTAAAGTGACTGGAGCGTGCTGGAGATGCTATAGAAACCAAAGGATGAATAATTATCAGTGCGCTTCCAATAGGCAGCTAAGAGACGTATAAATCACACAGAGGTAACTCTCACATGTACCTCCACCAAGAGAAAAAAATCTCTCAAACAAACTGCAAACAAATGTGATAATACATACAAGCGCCCATGAGAGGGACAAACTGTAGTGCAGAATTCCTTCAGGTATTTTTCGATGTTATGTGACAAGGAAAAAAAGTGCATATAGTGATGTACCGTTTAAAAATTTAATATACAGTCACATACAACACAGCAACGATCAATGCAAGGTATCCAGGGTACAGAAAATCCAAAGTGAGTAATTACCAGCAGCAAGTAAGAACTGTCTCACGGCAGTTCTGAAAGCATGAGGATTTGTTTCCCACGGCAGCAGCAGCTGTAACTTCCTCTCACGTCTGGTCTGTTCTTAAATGCACCTGGAGTCCCCTGGAGTCCCCTTGGATAAAAATAGCCAACGCGTTTCTACCCTTTCGTGGGTCTTTGTCAAGGCATCCAGTGAGAGGAAGTTACAGCTGCTGCTGCCGTGGGAAACAAATCCTCATGCTTTCAGAACTGCCGTGAGACAGTTCTTACTTGCTGCTGGTAATTACTCACTTTGGATTTTCTGTACCCTGGATACCTTGCATTGATCGTTGTTGTGTTGTATGTGACTGTATATTAAATTTTTAAATGGTACATCACTATATGCACTTTTTTTCCTTGTCACATAACATCGAAAAATACCTGAAGGAATTCTGCACTACAGTTTGTCCCTCTCATGGGCGCTTGTATGTATTATCACATTTGTTTGCAGTGCTGGAGATGCTGTCAGTGGACCGAACAACTGCCCTCCTGTCTGCCACTGCAGTGCCATGCCTAGATGGGCCAATTGTTTGTGTCGCTTGGCTTAGTCTTACAACTATCTCATTGCAATTCTTTTTCTTATTTGCATGATGTGCTGTTTGGGGCATTTTTTTTATAACTGTCCTCCTGTCTGCCACTGCAGTGCCATGCCTAGATGGACCAATTGTTTGTGTCGCTTGGCTTAGTCATACAACTACCTCATTGCAATTCGTTTTCTTCTTTGCATGATGTGCTGTTTGGGGCCTTTTTTATATCTGCCCTCTTGTCTGCCACTGCAGTGCCACTCCTAGATGGGCCAGGTGTTTGTGTTGTCCACTTGCGTCGCTTAGCTTAGTCATCCAGCAACCTCGGTGCAACCTTTTGGCCTAAAAACAATATTGTGAGGTGTGAGGTGTTCAGAATAGACTGGAAATGTGTGGAAATGATTGTTTTTGAGGTTAATAATACCGTAGGAGCAAAATTACCCCAGAATTCTGTGATTTTAGCTGTTTTTATGTGGGTTTTTTTAAAATCATCCAGATCCAAACCCAAAACCAAAACACGAAAGGGTGGTTTTGGCAAAACCAAGCCAAAACCAAAACACGAAAATGGAATTAGAACCAAAACCAAAACACAAAACACGAAAAGTGCCAGCCGCACATCTCTGAAATTTATATAACCTAACAGAAAAGATTGCCCCTATATTTGAAACCATCCACTCCAGCATCAAGTTAAGAAAATAAAACATCGAAAAGAAACTTAAATTGCTTTTAACCAAAATTTTTAGATGCCTCAGCACCACACATTTGTAGAAAGCCATTGGCAAGGATCTATAAAATTCCTCTCAGAGATGACTTATATTATCACCTCTCACTAATGTTCTAGGGCACTGCACTGAGCAAGTACTGAGACAACTCCTAAATTCTAATTCTTCACAAGCAACAAAATATTTTGTCACTTAACACTTCCACAAACTGATATACATGCATTTTTGTGCACCAAATGACAAGAAGAGGCTCAATTCAATTCCAATTGCATAAATTTGCCACACCAAAGTACAATAATGATCAACTTTTAAAGCATAATTTTCTTGCGTACAGTAATTTCAAAATGATTCATATAACACAGGATTACTTTGACTTTTAAAAGTATATGCTCTGCAGTGTAGAATGTAACTTTATTTACTTTCATAAGACACCTTCCTAATAGTTGCTGTGCAACAGCCCAAGGTGCTGCATGTAAAACACAAACATATATCAGAGTTATTGAAAGCATAGATGTCATCTTTATCTATTTCAGACAATGGCATAATCTGCCTCAATGTCATACAGTACATATCCATAAACACCTATGTATGGTAATGAGGTCAGTCATTTTAGCTGTGCTTACTGAAGTGGCAGCGTCTACCAGTAACACCTGCTATAGTAAGCCTAAGGATAGGAACATTGTACTTTGCTTTCCTGATTCTAACTGAATGTATGGATGGCCATTTCCCAAACGATTAGCTTCATTTTATTCGCACAAACCACCCATGTCATTATTCATAATTGCAATAAGATTACCAACAGCAAACTTTTTTTAATATGTTTTCATATTCATTTATTGCAACATACAAGCTTGTTTGTTTTTTCTACACAGGGCTCCTCACAATTTCCTCTTCATTAAATTATTTACAGTAGCAGTGCTACTCACACTGATTCTAGGGAAAGAAACATAGTGATCAGTGATCCGGTCAGGATCCCAGAATTCAAGATCCCAGCAGTCAGAATACGAACGCCTGAATCCTGACACTGCTCGGAATACCGACACTGGGATCCTGACATGGATCGCAATGCCGGCGCTGGGATCCCAAACACCTTGATCCCGAACTAACGACTGCCTGGACTGCAGAGAGGATCCCACTCAGGGATCCGGTCAGGATCCCAGCATTCAGGATCCCGACAGTTGGCATACGAACGCCAGAATCCTGACACTGTTTGGAATACCGACGCTTGGATCCTGACATTGATCACAATGCCGGCGCCAGGATCCCGAACACCAGGATCCCAACCGAACGACTGCCAGGACTGTAGAGAGGTAAGCTGTGTGTGGGGGCATTTAGGTTAAGGCTGTGGGGGAGAGTTAGAGTTAGTCTGCCAACGGGGGAGGGTTAGGGTTAGGCTGCAGGAAGGGAGGGTTAGGGTTTGACACCACCGGGGAGGGTTAGGCTGCGGGTAAGGGAGGGCTAGGTTTAGGCTGCAGGGAAAAGTGGTTAGGGTTACACACCACCAGTGAGGATTAGGGTTAGGCTGCAGGAAGTGAGGGTTAGGGTCAGGCCGCGGGTAAAGTGGGTTATGGGTAGGGAGGTTAGGGATTAGGGATAACATACTTACCTAGTAGGTGTCAGGATCTTGAGCATCTGGATGCCTCTGTATTCTGACTGCCGGCATCCCAAGCACTAGGATCCTGATACCATCCCACCTTAAGGTATAACATGCTGCATGATGACATACGTATATATCAAGTATGTCATGTGTCAAATGCTTACTTGGTGGGTATATAAGATGTGCAATAGGCCGTCTGCACACTTATCATTCACTGCTGTCATGGGTAAAAGAGGCGATTTATCTGAGTTGCCAAAAGGGATGATTATTGGCTGTCAGGCAAAGGGTGGCAGTATTTTCATACCAAATAACCAACGTGGAAACTGTGGAGCACCATGTGACATTGATGTGAGAGGTGAACGTCAGCTACAAAGCTGCTTGAGGGCCAACCGACACACTACAGTGGAGCAGCTCACCATCAAAATGAACCTGGGGGCCACCAGACTTGTGTCTAGATGCTACCATGCTGCACACAGCAGTTACTCTGGCTATTAGCTGGTGGTCATAATAATGTGACTCGAATATATATATATATATATATACACACACACGAGGGGGTACCCAAAAGAATCAGGAATTCTGTTATACAGCTAGGTGATTGTTTTTGGAACCCTTCTGAGCAAGTATTCCTGCTGCTGTTGCAGGGGAAGGTAGCGTTTGGCTGCAGTGATTTTTTTCCAATGAGTTATTCACTCTTTCTTTTATTTTTAGTGAAGTCAAATGTGAAAACAATGCTCATTTGTTTCTTTGATGTGAGAGGGATTGTGCACTAAGAATTTGTACCCCAGGGTCAAACGGTCAACCAAAGTTTTTATTTGGAAATTTTGAAAAGGTTGCATCACGATTTGAGAAAAAACGTCCCGACTTGTGGCAAACAGGTGACTGGTTCTTCCATCATGACAATGCACCTACCCACACAGCGCTGAATGTTAATCAATTTTTTTTCCGCTGTAGTCTGACATCAAATCCGTAAGCTCAAACGCTGAGGAGACTGTTTGCTTATAAAGCCGTGAGGAACGATTCACTAGCCGCTATCCGGAGGCACTGTGGAACCGTTCGTGAGCTTGTTGTTTTAAACCAAGATGTACTGTATGTGAGCTTTATACCCTTGTAGTAAATTACCTGTTATACTTGCTCATTTAGTGCGCCTTCATTCTTTTTTAGTGCACATAGGAATTATACAGCTGTGGTTACGCTGTTCATTTGAGGTGCCTGCACTCGCATCAGTATATTCACGTAGCAATAAGATTCAAAGAACTGAGGACATTGATTGCACAACCATCTGTCTATCTATCTATCTATCTATCTATCTATCTATCTATCTATCTATCTATCTATCTATCTATCTATCTATCTATCTATCTATCTATCCATACAGTGGGGCAAAAAAGTATTTGGACAGCCACCGATTGTGCAAGTTGACCCACTTGAAAAGATGAGAGAGGTCTGTTATTTCCATCATAGCTACACTTCAACTGTGAGAGACAGAATCTGAAATAAAAAAAATAGGAAATCACATTGTATGAGTTTTAAACAATTTATTTGTATATTCTTGCGGAAAATAAATATTTGGACAATCAAAAAGTTTAACTCAATACTTTGTAATATAACCTCGGTTGGCAATTACAGAGGTCAAACATTTCCTGCAGTTTTTGACCAGGTTTGCACAAACTGTAGCAGGTATTTTGGCCCACTCTTCCATACAGATCTTCTCTAGATCAGTCATGTTTGGGGCTGTCGCCAGGCAACACGGACTTTCAACTCCCTCCACAGATTTTCTATTGGGTTGAGGTCTGGAGACTAGCTAGGCCACTCCAGGACCTTGAAATGCTTTTTACAGAGCCACTCCTTTGTTGCCCGGGCGGTGTGTTTGGGGTCATTGTCACGCTGGAAGACCCAGCCACGTTCCATCTTCAATGCTCTTACTGAGGGAAGGAGGTTTTTGCCCAAAATCTCACGATACATGGCCCCATTCATCTTCTACTTAATACGGATCAGTCGTCCTGTCCCCTTTGCAGAAAAGCAGCCCCAAAGCATGATGTTTCCACCCCCATGCTTCACAGTGGGTATGGTGTTCTTGGAATGCCATTCATCATTCTTCTCCCTCCAAACACGGCGAGTGGAGTTTATACCAAAAAGTTTGATTTTGCTCTCATCTGACCACGCTACATTCTCCCAATCCTCTTCTGGATCATCCAGATGGTCACTGGCAAACTTTAGATGGGCCTGGACATGTGCTGATTTAAGCAGGGGGACCTTTCGGGCGCTGCAGGATTTCAATCCGTAACGACATAGTGTGTTACTAATGGTAACCTGTGTGACTGTGGTCCCAGCTCTCTTGAGGTCATTGAGCAGGTGCCCCCCCCCCCCGTGTAATTCTGGGCTGATTCCTCACCGTTCTCAAGATCATTGATACCCCACAAGGTGATATCTTGCATGGAGCCCCAGGTCGAGGGAGATTGTCAGTGATCTTGTATTTCTTCCATTTTTTTTACAATTGCACCAACAGTTGATCTCTTCTCACCAAGCTGCCAGCCTTGTGCAGCTCTACAATTTTGTCCCTGGTGTCCTTAGACAGCTCTCTGGTCTTGGCCATGGTGGAGAGGTAGCAGTCTGACTGTTTGAGGGTGTGGACAGGTGTCTTTTATACAGATAACCAGTTCAAACAGGTGCCATTAATACAGGTAACGAGTGGGGGATAGAAGAGCTTCTTAAAGAAGAAGTAACATATCTGTGAGAGCCAGAAATCTTGCTGCTTGGTAGGTGTCCAATTTATTTTCTACAAGAATATACAAGTAAATTGTTTAAAAATCATACAATGTGATTTCCTGGTTTTTTTTAGCTTCTGTCTCTCACAGTTGAAGTGTATCTATGATGGAAATTACAGACCTCTCTCATCTTTTTAAGTGGGTCAACTTGCACAATCGGTGGCTGTCCAAATACTTTTTTGCCCCACTGTATGTATATATATATATATATATATATATATATATATTTAAAACACACAGGGGGGGGGGGATATAGCGACCAGTGGTGTCTAAGAGAGATACAGTAGAAATAGTTGGATATAAATATATAATATATAATATAATTTATGCTAAAAGAATAATCAGAAAGGGTGGATCTATAAAAAAAATGTATTAAGTACAATTTTAAGACATAAAAATTGAATTATGATAACTGACGAAGGTGAAGTCTGAATGATGTCTGAATGAAGTCTGAATGACAAAACGCGTTGGGCAACCTGGCAGTGACCTCATACCAAGTTAAGCTAAAATCTTTTTATATTTTTTAACTGGTATTATATTGTATTGTGTATATTGTTTTTATCCCATTTTTTAAAGAGTTCTTTCTGCTCAAATTTTATCATAATTCAATTTTTATGTCTTAAAATTGTACTTAATAAAAATTTTTTTATAGATCCACCCTTTCTGATTATTCTTTTAGCATAAATTATATTATATATTATATATTTATATCCAACTATTTCTACTGCATCTCTCTTAGACACCACTGGTCGCTATATCCCCCACCCCCCCCTGTGTGTTATTAATTTCGTGCTACAGGGAACCACCATCCCTGTTTTTGGGGGCCAGCTGACGCCCTGCATGAGCCTCTAGGGAGTGTCATTTAATTTCAGGTATATTCATACCTTCGATTCCTAAATTGTGTATTATAGTTGTACACAAGTGGCGCAATATTCTCTCTTTTCTTTATATATATATATATATATATATATATACAAACAGGAAATTCAGCACTCACCATAGCAAGCTCACTTGTCCTCACAACATCAATAAATAAATGATGGGGGTTTAGTTAGTGAATTGGCCAATGCACGGAAGCCTGCAAACCGCTCGCCAAGGTACCCCACCTTCTTGCAGGTCCTACACTATCATAAAGTCTAGGACCTGCAAGAAGGTGGGGTACCTTGGCGAGCGGTTTGCAGGCTTCCGTGCATTGGCCAATTCACTAACTAAACCCCCATCATTTATTTATTGATGTTGTGAGGACAAGTGAGCTTGCTATGGTGAGTGCTGAATTTCCTGTTTGTATGTATTTGGGTAGGTGTCCATGGGCTGCATGCACCCCACCCTATGAGTGGCGAGTGCGGACGCTGCACCCCGCTTCTGGGGTGGCGAGTGCTGTGGTTTTCTATATTTGTTTGTATGTATATATATATATATATATATATATATATATATATAATAGTTTACTACGTGTAGTAAACAAAAGGCAGTCTCCTGACTTTTGAGGTTAAACGTGTTCATTGCAGTTTATTAGCATGCACATACTGTAGCAGTGGCCAAAGTTTCGGTCCCATTATGGAACCTTTGTCACAAGGCTTTGTGATTTGTACAGTACAACTGAGGGAATCACACCATGTGTGTCAGTGAATGTGCACCAGGGGCGGATTGGCCATTGGGCTCACCAGGAAGATTCCTGGTAAGCCGACATGTATGTGGGGCCTGTTTTATGTGTTGTCATGTGGCCCCACCTCCCACATGACAGGCAGCTGACCGCACTCAGTACACTGCATTGTCCCTATTCATTCTGTTATTCCATCTCTGCAGTACAGCAACTCTGCCATCCAGTGATGCTGCCATAGCTACACGCTATGTTTTACCTCTTGTGCTACCCATGTCAATCCACCCATGTCAATCCACTCCAAAATTTGCAGGGCCATTTTTAGTTCCCAATCCACCCCTGGTGTCAGACACAACTGCAGCAAAAGACGCAAAGAAGGCCGCAATTGTGTGTACAAACAGGCCCTATGAGGAGCGATCCCACCCCCTTCAACAGACCCCACCCCCTCATCAGATGGCACGCCCATTGGGGCTGCTTCAATAAATTTCCCGGGCTGGTTTTCCATCCCAATCCGTCCTTGATGTGTATGTTATAAATTGCAAGTCCCATTTTATTAAACACTGCAACTTGTGAGGTACACATTGTTCGGCAAGCGCCGATCATCAATTTCTGCAGTGTGCTCACAGAGGGGTAGATGTATTAAGCCTGGAGAAGGCTTAAAGAAGTGATAAAGCAGTGATAAGTGGAAGCCAATCAGCTAAAATATTTAAATTGACAGTTATGAGATGATTGGCTGGTGCATTATCACCTTGAACTTATCACCGCTTTATCACTTCTTTATGCCTTCTCCAGGCTTAATACATCTGCCCCAATATGCTAACATGTCTTACAAATGAACACTGGGCCCCAGGATCGCTGTATAAAGTGATCAGACACTATAACTAAGCATGACAACACAGAAAAAGATCTTAGAGCGATGCATCAATATGCAAATAGGATGCAAAAGCAGCTTCTGCTGATTAAAATGGTATGCTGCATGTCTATATTCTGTGTGCGAGTGTGGTTGTATTGGCATACGAAATGCTACGTTAACGTAGCATTTTGTACGCACATACATCTGAAGTCTCTCACAGAATATAGGCATGCCGCATATAATTTAAATCAACAGAGTCTACTTGTGCATTCTATTTGCATAGTGAAGCGTATAAGATGTACTTACGCAAAAAAAGACACCCATGCGATACATACATATTGCTAACATGCCTTACAAATGAACATGTCTTCTGTGCCTTCTGGGTTACCTTCACCAACCAAAGCCAGCAGGAGCCAGGGTCGGACTGGCCCACAGGGGAACAGGGGAAACCACTGGTGGGCCCCACTGCCTGTGGGCCCTCTTCCTCCTCTAGGGATCAGGTTCCAGACTCTATCCTAGTGCACTTGAATTATACATATGGTTTATTATATATTTACTATGGGGCACAGAACATGTACTCTGTAATGGTTAGCCAAACCTCTGCGGTCATGCCGCCACTAGAGCCTGCCCACATCCTTTAGCATGGGCCCCAACAACAGCATTCCCCCGGTGGGCCCTTCATGCTCCAGTCTGACACTGGCAGGAGCCATTCATTTACATAGTATACCGGGCGTGTTCAGTTTGTCATTTACTAAGCAGTACACACAGTCCATGAAATCACAAGTCTCATGGGTGGTGGAACAGAAATAACAGAGAGCTCGCCTTACCACCCTCACTAGCATTATTTATTTATTTATTTATTTGTTATTAACAGTTTCTTATATAGCGCAGCAAATTCTGTTGCGCTTTACAATTGGGCACACTGATAAAACAAAACTAGGTAATAACAAACAGTCATAGAGGTAGGAAGGCCCCGCTCGCAAGCTGACAGTCTATAGGGAAATAAGCATTGAAACACAAGGATAGGCACTATCTATTGCATATTTGTCCACCGGATTGCAAAGGTTTTAGGTGGGCTGCATGATATCACATCACAGCAATGATGAACCATGGTCAGAAGGAAGAGAAAATTTGTGGAGGATATGTGCGGACTGTACAGTGGGGATATAATCAGATAGGAAAGCTTATGAAGATTGAGTGAGCGGTTCTGGAATGTGATAAGCTAGCCTGAAGAGGTGAGTTTTCAGGGAACGCTTGAAGGTTTGGAGACTAGAGGAGAGTCTTATTGTGCATGGTAGGGCATTCCACAGAGTGGGTGTTGCCTGAAGAAAGTCCTGTGATTGTTCATGGGAGCAAGTAATGAGTGTGGATGAGAGACGTAGATCTTTTGAAGAGCGGAGAGGTCGGGTTTGGAGATATTTTGAGATAAGCGAAGAGATGTACATTGGTGTAGTTTGGTTAATGGCCTTGTGTGTGAGTAAAAGTATTTTATATTCAATATAGTAAAATACAGGTAACCAACGGAGGGACTTACAGAGTGGATCTGTAGCCGATGAATGTCTAGCAAGGAAGATTAGCCTCGCAGCTGCATTCAGAATGGATTGTAGTGGTGAGAGTCTCTTTTTGTAAGAAGGCTATTGCAATAATCAATGCAAGAGATAATGAGAGCATTGGTTTAGAGTTTTTGCAGTGTCTTGTATAAGATATGTTTGTATTTTGGATATGTTTTTTAGATGCATGTAACATGATTTGGTGACAGAATGTGGGAAAAAAAGGACAGGTCTGAGTCAAGTATGACACCTAGATAGCGAGCTTGCAGGTTAGGATTGATTGTTGAGTGAAAGAGATATCAGGAAGGTAACTACTATTGGCCGGTGGAAATATAATTAACTCTGTTTTGGAAATATTAAGTTTGAGGTGGCGAGATGACATCCAAGATGAAACAGCAGAAAGGCATTCAGTGACATGGAGCAATAAAGATGGTGGAAATTCTGGGGAGGAGAGATAGATTTTTGAGTATCATCTGCATACAGAAATCCAAAAGAGCTGATTAGTTTACCAATAGATGAGGTATAGATTGAGGAAAGCAGAGGACCTAACACCGAGCCTTGTGGTACTCCAACTGAAAGAGGTAGCAAAGAGGAGGTGGTTTCAGAGAAGCGAACACTGAAGGAGTGATTAGATAGGTAGGATAGGAACCAAAACAAATAGAAAAATGGAGACTGAGACTTAACTAGCGCTTCTTATTCCTGGTGATGTTTGTCTTTCCACAAGCTTCCGTCACTCACGGGTATTATTTGTAAAAGATAAATATAAAGTGCATATAGTGAAATACCGTTTTAATTGAATGCACATATAACACACATTAAAAGAACAAAGGTCAGATATTGCACAATTTCCCTTCAAGCAGCACAAGAAAGACAGGCTAATTACCGGATCATTTAGAACTGGGGTTAAGCAGTTCTAAAAGCGCATGGGAGATGGTACAGAGATTTCCAGATAATCCCACCACATACGTATAGTTCTTACTGGATACCGGTCCTTATGTCAGTCCTTCAGCTTGTTGGGAAGATAACCAACGCGTTTCCACCCCGTGCTGGGGTCTTTTTCAAGGTTCACAAAAGGCTGAATCAGCCTTTTGTGAACCTTGAAAAAGACCCCAGCACGGGGTGGAAACGCGTTGGTTATCTTCCCAACAAGCTGAAGGACTGACATAAGGACCGGTATCCAGTAAGAACTATACGTATGTGGTGGGATTATCCGGAAATCTCTGTACCATCTCCCATGCGCTTTTAGAACTGCTTAACCCCAGTTCTAAATGATCCGGTAATTAGCCTGTCTTTCTTGTGCTGCTTGAAGGGAAATTGTGCAATATCTGACCTTTGTTCTTTTAATGTGTGTTATATGTGCATTCAATTAAAACGGTATTTCACTATATGCACTTTATATTTATCTTTTACAAATAATACCCGTGAGTGACGGAAGCTTGTGGAAAGACAAACATCACCAGGAATAAGAAGCGCTAGTTAAGTCTCAGTCTCCATTTTTCTATTTGTTTTGCACTTTGTGGGTGAGGGGTGAAGGAAACCTCCAGGAGCCTTTGAGACATTACCAGCTGCTATTCATATTGCGCACGGTTTATTCCTATCTTTTTGCCTCCGTAGGATAGGAACCAAGAGAGGACTGTGGGATAGATGCATAATCGCTTGGAGAGTGATAAAATGGAGAGTGAAAAAGTGCCAGCCAATCAGATCCTAACTGCCATGTCACAGGCTGTTTGAAAAAATGGCAGTTAGAAGCTGATTGGCTGGTACTTTCTCTCTCTCCATTTTATCACTTTCCAAGCGATGATGCACCTAGCCCTATGTCTTGAAGACCTTGGGATTGTAGTGTTTGTATGAGAAGAAAATAGTCAACAGTGTCAAAAGCAGCAGAGAGATCTAGAAGAATAAGAAGTGAGTCATAGCCTTTGGACTTCGCAGTGACTACATCACTACTTTAGTCAGTGCTGTTTCTGTGGAGTGTTGGGAATGAAAGCCTGACTGAAGTGGGTCAAATAAATTGTGTGAATTAAGTTCATTAAAGTGTGTGAGGCGAGTGTAGGCAAGTTCCTCAATTAGATTGGAGAGGCATGGGAGCTGAGATATGGGATGGTAGTTTGAGAGAGAGAAAGGGTCAGAAATTTGTTTTTTCAGAATGGGAATAATCAGTGCATGCTTAAACAGTGAAGGAAAGATACCAGTAGAGAGAGAGAGAGAGAGAGAGATTACAGATGTTAGTTAAGGTTGGGATGAGCACAGGAGACAGAGATTTACTTGCTTGTGAGGTTATAGGCTCAAGAGGAGAGGTAGTAGACTAGCAGGATGAGAAGAGTGTTAACACTTCATCTTCATTTGTGGGATCAAATGAAAAGAGAGTGCAAGAGGGTTCAGGTAGAGAATTGAGCAGGTCACTGGCTGAGGAAGGTCATACCATTTCATCTAGGTTCTTATCAATCTTGTCCTTGAAGTAGGAAGCAAGCTCTTGCACCTTGACAGTGGCTCGTGGGTTGGGTGAGGGAGGGTTCAGAAGTGATTTAAATGTACTAAAACGTTGTTTGTGGTTAGAGGCTTGAGCAGAGATGAGAGTTTGGAATTATGTTTGTTTGACAGAGTCTAGGGCATTATGATAAGAGTGGTAGACAGTCTTATATGTGAGAAAGTCGCTTGGAATATGAGATTTACGCCACTGATGTTCAACTTTCCGTGAGAATTTTTGTAGGTGTCTTGTTAATTTAGAGTGCCACGGTTGACATCTAGACCTATGTTGAGTGTGATGGGTTGCTGGGGCCACTTGGTCAAGGGCTATTACTAGAGTCTAGTTCAGGTGTGATACAGTAGTCTCAGGAGAAGTAAATGCAGAAATAGGTGAGAACAGTTGTTGCAGTGGACAGTTCTTGGAAATTAATTGTGTTAATATATCTTCGGGTTTGAGGAGGATTAGAGGAATTCAATGACTCTGAGTTTGAAGTTTTGGTAGAAAACATGTAGGTGACAAGGTTGTGATCTGAGATAGGGAAAGGGGTGTGAGTGAATTCAGAAACTGAGCATAGTCTGGTTAATACTAGATCAAGGCAGTGGCCCTCATGATGAGTAGAGGAGTCAGTCCATTTGGTGAGGCCAAGAGAGAAGGTTAGAGAGAGTAGTTTGGAGGCATGAGCAGCAGACTTTGGACTATCAATAGCAATATTGAAATCACCCATGATGATGTTGGAGATGTCAGAGGATAGGAAGTGAGGGATCCAGGCAGAAAATTCTTCCAGAAATTGTTTGGGTTGCCCAGGTGGGAGATAGCTGCAACACGCAGAGAGAAAAGAGTGTAAATTCTGATGGAATGTACTTCAAATGATGTGAATGTGAGTGATGGTACCTGTGGTAGAACTGTGTATGTGAAAAAATATTGGGAAAGTAATAATACAACCCCACCTCCTTTACTGTTACCAGGCCTGGAGGTGTGTGTGTGAAGTGGAGACCACCATGTTATAGTGCTGCAGGCTAAGCTGTGTCTGATTGTGTGAGCCATGTTTCTGTTATAGCAAGCATATTGAAGTTGTTAGACATGAAGAGGTCATGTATGGATGTTCATTTGTTACAAATGGAGCATGCATTCCTAAGGCACATTTTAGTGATTTGGAGGGTGCAGGGAGACATGTGATGTTTAAGAGGTTGGCTGGATTTCTATATTGCTGTGAATTAGATGTGTGTGAGTTCGGCAAGTGATTTGGTCCTGGATTTGGTGAAATGTCACCAGCTAAAAGAAGCAGGAGAGAGAGATAAATTTTGTTGGAGGTTTGTGAATGTTTATTATGTTGACCAGTTGTGGATGTTATTGTCAAAGTAGAGAGATAAGTAAAAATCTCATGAGTATTAATAAGAGGGGAGTGAATACTTGAAGCACCAATGTGTACACAGGGGTGAGTTGCAGGGAGAGTGAAGGATGTTATTGTTTTAGAGAAAAAACTATGGCGTACAATAAAGAAAATGAACTTGTGGACATTGGTTCGTTTGAGAAAAAGTACAGTTCTTTAGGCTTGGAGTGTAAAAAAGTTGCAGTATTTAAATTTAAACATTCAAATACCTGTTTACTGGTGTTGTTCAGCTGTTCATTTACAAACACTTAGTATTATGAACAATTTACGTACAGTATGTGAGGGTAAATTGATCAGCACAGCTGACCCTAGATTGCATCTAAAGGAATACTTGGCAAATTAATAAAGGCTACCAGTGAGGCAAAAGTTTAGTTCATTATAGGTGAAAGTGACACTGTATATGAGTATGTAAACACCAGGCCAACATGCTTTCATTGACTATGCATAACTAAGCAAAATTGTAAAATCAAGTATTTACAGTCAAAAGCAAATAATGATGTAACAACTGATTTTCTTACATAAAAATTGGTTGCATTCTGTTCTTAGACTGCATGAGGATGTGAGAGAGAAATATATGTACATACATTTAAATGGACAGATGAGTTTGCATGACATTTAAAGGATGTTGAATGTCTGTTCCTTTGCTGTAAAGTTGTTTGGATGTTTCTGTTTCCATCCTGTTTCTGTCCTGGATAAGTGTTTTCATAATATTTCATAACCCTTTTAAACAACCCTTATTTTACAACCCTTATCAGACTGACTGATCAGCTTAGCACCTCTCCTTAAGAATGGATTTTATCTATGTGTGTCCAATAATTCCAATCAAGGCCTAACAATCCACCCCCAGTTACAGAGTATGCAATAAAACTCCACTAGCATAAACACTTATAGCATATTACCAACAATTTAGAAAGTTGAAATAAATTGTCATCCTAGTATACAATAATGACTGCTGATGTAAATATTATCGGTGTGGTTACCCAATATAATATATTTGCACTGCAGCATGAATTTTCTAAACAGACCCAAACAGCAAGAGATCGGTGTAGTTACCCAATATAATATATTTGAACTGCATCATGAATTTTCTTAACAGACCCAAACTGCAAGGAATCGGTGTAGTTACCCAATATAATATATTTGCACTGCAGCATGAATGGACAGGGGTAAATGTAAGGGGGAGGAGAATAAATACCATTTAACCTGACATACAGGTATGTAGAGGTGAGTTTTGAGGGAGCAATTGTTGTAGAATTGTAGATTGGAGAGTTTGTTAAGGCAAGTCAAGGAGTTCCATATATATGGAGCAGTGCAGAGAAGTCTTAGAGATGGGAGTTGGAGGAGAGTAAGAGGGGAATGTATTGAAGGTCAGTAGCTGTGCATGGAGCGAAGGCGTTAAGGTATTATTGTAATTTTAGTAACAACATATCTAATGCATTAAATGGATTCACTCTTTTAACTTAGGTGGTTATTCAGGTTTGTTAGCAAACCAAAAAAGCACACTAATGGGCAAAACCGTGTTGCACTGCAGCTGGGGCAGATGTAACATGTGCAGAGAAATTTATATTTGGTTGGGTTATATTGTTTATGTGCATGGTAAATACTGTCTGCTTTATTTTTACACTGCAATTTAGATTTCAGTTTGAACACACCCCACTCAAATCTAACTCTCTCTGCACATGTTACATCTGCTCCACCTGCAGTGCAACATGGTTTTGCCCATTAGTGTACTTTTTAGGTTTGCTAACAACCCTGAATAAAGCCCTAAGATGCAAAAGAAAAACGTGTTTTTTTAAAGCAATAAAAGGTTTGTTAACTTATTTTAAACAGTTTCTATATAATAGTTCAAAAATGTGTTCCAAGTTCCAGTTTGGTTTGGTTTTACAGTGAAATCTTTTCCGGCTCTAAGTAACTAAATTTAGAGGATCTTGAGTTTGGCCAAATACTTTTTTTTTTTTAATAGCAATGCATTTATGACATTTCCCTTTCAACATTTTCTATTTTATCTTTTCTTTCTTCAGTGTATTTGCTAGAAACTAGAGACATATTATTATCTACACCGATTTTATTATCACATAAACCATTGAAACATATTTAAAACAAACATGATTAATCTAATATAAAGATAATTACATTTCATAACATTAAAAAACCTGATTAAAAATTGCTTAATTTAATTAACATCACGATTTCCTAACATCCTTTTGCACAGTATTATTTCTGAGGACAACATTTCTATTCAGTTTTCAGTTGCTGTAGATAAGTGGATAAGACATCTTTTGAGCCCTTAATCTATATGAGGAGTGGATGTAACTCATTCGAGGCGATCTCTGCAGATACAGTAGCTGAATTTGATTAAGGCGTCACAAGAGAAAACAGTCCATATAACGTTTAAAAAATATATAAGGCGCCCATAATTTTATTGCGCTTAACATAAACACTTCTTTAAGTTAGCTTAACACTAAAATAATGATACACTAAAATAAAAACACGGACACGGTTAGCTGGAGTTAAAGGTCAGACGATATTTATTGATCGCTGACCTGCTCTTAAACTATAATTGTAATTGAAATTAATTTTAGATTGGAGGATGGCAAAGGAAAAGTCGCTACCAGACACCAGCTCCAGTCACTTAGATTGAAACACAAAAACTGAGGAGGGGACTAAACCACAACACCGCCTCCTACCTGTATAACCCACGTTGTGCCGGCCTCACCACTCTTATCTCTGGCAAACGTTCTGTTCCCGCAGGGGAACGTCTAAATGTCCACCCGCAAGGTAAGGACACACTTGCCGTCCTTCTAAAGAGGGTGCTCACAACGACCACTTATGCCTATCTGACTGCTGGTTGGTAGCGACTTCCCGCCACAAAGGTTTAACAAACTGCCACCGCCATCCAAACAAGGAAAACAAAGAAAAACCAAAAGACCCCTAACGAAAAAGGACCAAAAACACCATCTAGGAAAACCTGAACTCCAGCCGGAGAAAGATGAACCCCATCCTCCTTGTAGAACTGCCGATTACGCAGCACAAGCAAAGGATGCCCAACCGCCACTCCACCTAAAGCCTAAACAAGCAGTGAAACCGCCAAATTTACCTTCTTGCGGGCCTTGTCAATAGCTGAGAAACGTACCGCCCCCCTCCAATGAAAACGCGGGACTATCTCCGACCACACAATCTGGACTCCCGGCCAGTGACAACGTATCGCCACCAAGTCATTACCGCCCAAATGCAGGACAATACAGCTAGGGTGACCCCAACGCCGCTCACGGTGGAAAAGGAGCTGCAACAAATCACCCCAACGCAGACCACGGACACCTAACCAACGAAACACCCTGGTCCCAGCAACATCAGCCGACCTAAGCGCCATGGGATGCCTTGCCGCCCAAAAAAAGTAAGAGTGGCCAACCAGCCACACCTGTTCCCCAAAATCGATGACAACTGCAAAAGAAGAACATCCTAACATCAGAACACGGAAATACATTTCATAGAATCAAATGACAAAAACAGAAATAACCCAAGTGAAGGAGAAAACTAAAAAAAAACTCCCGTGGACCTTAGAGTAGTGCCAATTGAAATTAGGACCCCCTCGGAGGAAAATTGAAAAATTCACTTCACACCCTCGATTTCTGAACGCTGCCGTTCAAAAACCGACGGGTAAAACAAGTTTTATGGGTTAGCGCAACAGGCGCACCTAAACCTTAACCAAACGAACATAAGATCTGTAAGAGGCAGACCTCCACCGGCCCAGCTCCAGGATAGCCGCCGGGGAGGAGCCCGTAGCTGCCACATGGATAGCCGCTCCGATCCGAAAAGAATGGGAACCGTAATCCGCACAGCGCAAACCCAAGGCCCCCAAACATCTCTTAAACACTGAAGCAAACTGGAACTTAGTCAGAGGACTAGCGTGCGCATGCACCCGCAACTGGTCGCCCCCCGGAGGCCTCAACCGGAAATACTCCTGTGCCAGGTGCAGCGGGCAGACGCCCACCTCCTCCCAGGCCTCCAAGGACACCCAGCGACCCCGACCTGTTTGATCTGACTTGGACCGCACAATCCTACAGAGCAACAGGCCGTCCTGCAGGCGCACGTTACAGAAAAGCATACCGGAATCCTGGGATGACTTGCTGCTTGCCACCAACTCGCTCACCCTAAGAGCCCCAAAGAAAGCCAAAGAAAAAGCAAATCTAAAAAGGGCCACCTCGAACTCAGAGTCCGCGACTTGAGGCAGCACACCCTGCAACTCCGCCAAAATCTGCAATGTAACCGGCCTACGGGAATCCGCATTCGCGGGGCGCACACTAGCCCATCCCTTAAGCACTTTGGAAAGGACAAAAGGCCCGGTGGGATCCGGCATCCCGCGGAGCCTAAAATGAAAGGAAATGCCCGCAAGGGCAGAAGACATGGCCGCTTTGGACCTACCCCCTTGATAATGCTCCCAAACAAAAGCCATCAAAACGTCTACCAGGGACTCACTGACATACCGTACCCACTGTGAAAAGCCGACCAATCACGCCAGGCCACATCATACGCCCTAAGCGTGGAGGGGGCTAACGCACACCTGGCCAGAGCAGTTAACCCAACTTGACAATCTGCCAGACAGAAGGCGGGCATGGTAAACCCTCCGTCGCCGCTCCCAGAACCAACTCACGGAACTTATCAAACTGAAACCGAGACAAAGCATCCGCAATCCCATTGTCGATTCCGGGAACATGACGGGCCCTGAAATTAATACTGCACCGCAAGCAGACAAGCACAAGATGTCGCAACAGCCGCAAAGCCTGGGGAGAAGAAGAACGCTGATTATTGATAGCGTGCACCACTCCCAAGTTGTCGCAACGGAACGAAATGTCCCGATTCGAAAACTTGCAGTCCCACAATTCCAGGGCAACAATAATCGGGAACCATTCCAGCAACAGGAGGTTCCTAGTGAAACCCCGTGCGACCCAAGAAGGCGGCGAAGCAACAGCGCACTATGCAAAGTTGAAGGAGCCAAGCAACGACTGCACCTGCTTAAGCTGCACCCTGCGCTTCCCCAAACAGTCGTCAATCAAACCTAAAAGCTTCCGCACTTTATCAGAGGGGAGGGGACAGCAACCCGCCACGGTGTCTATCTCAATCCCCAGATAGCTCAGACAACTAGTGGGGCCCTCGCACTTGTCCGGCGCAACAGGAACCCCCAACCCCTCAAACAAGGACCTGGCAACCGACAAAATATCGCCAAAGACCGTACTGCCTCCCGGACCCTTAAAGATAAAATCGTCCAGGTAGTGAGCAACCCCGGGGTGACCGCAGAGGGGGACGAACCGCCGGGGGGAGGGCCGCCACCACTGGTGTAAGCAGGAAGCCACGTGGGCGGGTAAAGATACCCAGCCGACCAAGGAAACCCTGACGAAACGGGAGGGAACGGAGCAGGAGTGGGGGGTGGCTGCCAAATCTGGGCAAACGGGGCCACCGCAGCGGGAGAAGATCCGAGATACCAGCCCGCAAAAGCTGGGGTGGAATTGCGAATCGAGGGCCGCCGACCGACCACGTGGGCTGGACCCCAGTGGCTGAACCGGAGAAATACGGCGCAAATTGCGGGGCGGAGGAAACTGGGAGACCTGTGTAAGGCGCCCAAGAGGATGCAGGAAATGCCTGACCCCTGGTCAACCCATCGGACGCAGCAAATGACAGAGGAGGGCCAGGTAGGTGGAACGCAGCAGCCACGGACGACTGTGTCGCCACCACCTGCACCGTGCCAACCGGACTGGCAGGTGGCGCATGGAGCCCGACGAAAGGGGACGCCGCAGAGCGCAAAGAACCAGTGGGAGAACAGGAGTCGTGCAAAAGAGCCCCTGTCCGGAGCACTCCAGCCGGGGACCCCAGCACAGGTGCCGCACGCGGAGCCTCCGTCCTGGCACCCCGCTGTGCAGCAACCCCCCCCCTAAATCACTGGCACCTACCCCACTATTCCCATCACCTACAGAGTAGGCCGGCAAAAAACCGGGGGCACAGGAAACACCTGCTGCCCCACAGAACTATGATCTCCCAGCAGCCGCCGTCCCCCCTCACTCCCCGCATCCCGCCCGCGGATGCCAGGCACCACGTGGGTGCCCGCGCCGCTGGCCGGAGCCGCCAGCGGGGGAGATACGGGGAACGCACCGGAAGCCACCGGGCGAGGGAGCCGCCAGGAGAACACTAGCCGCCGGGGACGCCCCCACCCGCGGCCCAGCAGAGACGCCACCCGCCGCGTCCGGGGCAGCGTGCCCGCCGGCCGGACGAGCAGCACCGTCAGCAGCGTGGGCCGCAGCAGCCCGACCCCGCCGCGAACCCTCAGTCGTGAGGCCCAACCTAGGGGAAGCTGCGCTCCGTGAACGCGAGTGCTGGGCACCCACGGCTTCTAAGAAGCGACGGGAGGGGGGAGAGGACCTGCGGGGACGTGGCATGCTGGAGGGGGGGGAGACAGAAAACAATGCAGGCACAGCAAAAGCATGAGGAGATGTTAGGGGGGGGGTTAGATGCAACGAATACAGTACAATAAGGAATCAGAAACAACTAAAACACCACAAGGGCACTTTTGCAAACTAAACAAGTACTCAGCCTTCCTGGGCCATTCCAAAATGGCAAGAGGAAGTCTGAGGCACATGAGTGGGATTATATGCTGTCCTAAACCCATGCCCCCTAAAACCTTGACGGACAGTCCAACAATCCTATAGGAAAATTTTAACAGAAAACCACAACTACCTAGCAACTGCTTAGTCATAGACAACCAATCACAAAAAATTGGGCTCTTATATGGCCTCAGGCTTATGCAGCCTTCAGCTAATCTAAATGAAATAATTGTATAATCTTAAATGTGTAAAAAAATGATGCTTCCAAAGCCTAAAGTAAAGGTCGCCTCATGGGAGACAAAACAAGGAGCTGGACAGGACTGGCTAACAAGGAACAGAACACAAAGCACAATCACAGACAGGGGCATTTAGCCCAAATCTGTTGCCCAATGCAACACTCATGCACTGATCAAGCTCATTGATTGGCACTGTGAGAGAAATATGGGTGGAGGAGGAAGAATACTGTACTTCATCTCTCTCAGAGCACTAGGGATGGTAGGAAATCAGGAAGCAGAGTGAGAACGTTGTCCCTGTTACTCCTAAGATAATGGTGCCCTGAGGCGATGGGTGAATTGTAGCAAACCTTCTTAAGAGTGGAGAAGTGAGCCAGTGGAAAAGTTGCTATAGCAACCAAGCAGCATCTAGCTAGCATTTCTGAAGTACATTCTATAAAATAGTAGGTAAAAACTAGCTGATTACTAGGTACTAACGTTTCCAGTTTTTAGAAACTTTGCTAAACCTCTCAAATAGTTTTTTACCTTGATCCAAGAGAAAAAAAAAGAAGTTAGCAACATATTATAATACTGTAGGACTATAATGTTTCAGTAGCAGAACATAGTCCAAAAAATGTCCAAATGTTTTTACAGACAATTGCCTTTTAACAGTGAACAAAAAGACATTGGTGGTCATTCCGAGTTGTTCGCTCGTTGCCGATTTTCTCTATATTGCGATTAGTCGCTTACTGCGCATGCGCAAGGTTCGCAGAGCGCATGCGCTTAGTTTTTTTACTCAAAAGTTAGGTATTTTACTCACGGCATAACGAGGATTTTTCATCGTTCTGGTGATCGGAGTGTGATTGACAGGTAGTGGGTGTTTCTGGGCGGAAACTGGCCGTTTTATGGGAGTGTGCGAAAAAACGCAAGCGTTTCTGGGGAAAACGCGGGAGTGTCTGAAGAAACGGGGGAGTGTCTGGGCGAACGCTGGGTGTGGCTGTGACGTCAAACCAGGAACGAAACTGACTGAACTGATCGCAATGGCTGAGTAAGTCTGGAGCTACTCAGAAACTGCTAAGAATTTTCTATTCGCAAATCTGCTAATCTTTCGTTCGCAATTCTGCTATGCTAAAATACACTCCCAGAGGGCGGCGGCTTAGCGTGTGCAATGCTGCTAAAAGCAGCTAGCGAGCGAAGAACTCGGAATGAGGGCCATTGTACATATGGTTCCAGGTTGTAATATCTTCTATCTTCTTCATGAAAGTAGTGCTAGAGTCTCTAATTCGTCTTTTGGATGAACATATAATCAAATGCGACTGCCCTTTAAAACATTTAGTTAAATGTTTCATAATTTTGAAATAACTGACATTATCTGTAGAGATGTGCACCGGAAATTTTTCGGGTTTTGTGTTTGTGTTTTGGTTCCGCGGCCGTGTTTTGGATTCGGACGCGTTTTGGCAAAACCTCCCTGAAAATGTTTTGACGGATTCGGGTGTGTTTTGGATTTGGGTGTTTTTTTTCAAAACCCCCTCAAAACAACTTAAATAATTTGAGGGTAATTTTGATCCCATAGTATTATTAACCTTAATAACCATAATTTCCACTCATTTCCAGTCTATTCTGAACACCTCACAATATTATTTTTAGTCCTAAAATTTGCACCGAGGTCACTGGATGACTAAGCTAAGTGGACCCAAGTGACCGGCACAAACACCAGGTCCATCTAGGAGTGGCACCGCAGGGTCAGACAGGATGGCACTTAAAAAAATTGGCCCCAAACATCACATGATGCAAAGATAAATAATAATAAAAAGGTGCAAGATGGAATTGTCCTTGGGCCCTCCAGCCCACCCTTATGTTGTATAAACAGGACATGCACACTTTAACAAACCGATCAGTTTAGCGACAGGGTCTGCCACACAACTGTGGTTGAAATGACTGGTTGGTTTGGGCCCCCACCAAAAAAGAAGCAATCAATCTCTCCTTGCACAAACTGGCTCTACAGAGGCAAGGTGTCGACCTTATCATCATCCTCTGATTTCTCACCCATTTCACTGTGTACATCCACCTCCTCACAGAGTATTAATTTGTCCCCACTGGAATCCACCATCACAGGTCCCTGTGTACTTTCTGGAGGCAATTGCTGGTAAATGTCTCCATGGAGGAATTGATTATAATTAATTTTGATGAACATCATCTTCTCCACATTTTGTGGAAGTAACCTTGTACGCCGATCGCTGACAAGGTGACTGGCTGCACTAAACACTCTTTCGGAGTACATACTGGAGAGGGGGCAACTTAGGTAAAATAAAGCCAGTTTGTGCAAGGGCCTCCAAATTGCCTCTTTTTCCTGCCAGTATACGTACGGACTGTCTGACGTGCCTACTTGGATGCTGTCACTCATATAATCCTCCACCATTCTTTCAATGGTGACAGAATCATATGCAGTGACAGTAGACGACATGTCAGTAATTGTTGGCAGGTCCTTCAGTCCAGACCAGATGTCAGTTTTCGCTCCTGACTGCCCTGCATCACCGCCAGCGGGTGGTTTTGGAAATATGATCCTTTTCCTGGAAGCTCCAGTGGCGGGAGAAAATGAAGGAGGAGCTGTTGGCGGGTCACGTTCAGCTTGACTTGACAAGTGTCTCACCAGCAGGTCTTTGAACATCTGCAGACTTGTGTCTGCCGGAAAGAGAGATACAACTTAGGCTTTAAACCTAGGATCGAGCACGGTGGCCAAAATGTAGTGCTCTGATTTCAACAGATTGACCACCCGTGAATCCCGGTTAAGCAAATTATGGGTTCCATCCACAAGTCCCACATGCCTAGCGGAATCGCTCCATTTTAGCTCCTCCTTCAATCTCTCCAGCTGCTTCTGCAAAAGCCTGATGAGGGGAATGACCTGACTCAGGCTGACAGTGTCTGAACTGACTTCACATGTGGCAAATTCAAAGGGTTGCAGAACCTTGCACAACATTGAAATCATTCTCCACTGCGCTTGAGTCAGGTGCATTCCCCCTCCTTTGCCTATATCGTAGGCAGATGTATAGACTTGAATGGCCTTTTGCTGCTCCTCCATCCTCTGAAGCATATAGAGGGTTGAATTCCATCTCGTTACCACCTCTTGCTTCAGCTGATGATGGGGCAGGTTCAGGAGTGTTTGCTGGTGCTCCAGTCTTCGGCACGCGGTGGCTGAATGCCGAAAGTGGCCCGCTATTCTTCGGGCCACCGACAGCATCTCTTGCACGCCCCTGTCGTTTTTTTCAAAATTCTGCACCACCAAATTCATTGTATGTGCAAAACATGGGACGTGCTGGAATTTGCCCACATGTAATGTACGTACAATATTGGTGGTGTTGTCCGATGTCACAAATCCCCAAGAGAGTACAATTGGGGAAAGCCAATCTGCGATGATGTTCCTCAGTTTCCGTAAGAGGTTGTCAGCTGTGTGCCTCTTATGGAAAGCGGTGATACAAAGCGTAGCCTGCCTAGGAACGAGTTGGCATTTGCGAGATGCTGCTACTGGTTCCACCGCTGCTGCTGCTGCTGCAGGAGGCAATACATCTACCCAGTGGGCTGTCAC
Organism: Pseudophryne corroboree; assembly: GCF_028390025.1. NCBI lineage: Eukaryota > Metazoa > Chordata > Amphibia > Anura > Myobatrachidae > Pseudophryne > Pseudophryne corroboree. The sequence goes on along the minus strand of NC_086444.1, from coordinate 650,300,830 downwards.
AGTCATATAGTCCTGAGTCTGCCCTGCTCCACTTGTCCACATGTCCGTGGTTAAGTGGACATTGGGTACAACTGCATTTTTTAGGACACTGGTGACTCTTTTTCTGACGTCTGTGTACATTCTCGGTATCGCATGCTGGAGAAGTGGAACCTAGCTGGCATTTGGTACCGGGACACACTACCTCAAGAAATTCTCTAAGTCCCTGTGAACTAACGGCGGATACTGGATGCACGTCTAACACCAACACAGCTGCCAAGGCCTGAGTTATCCGTTTTGCAACAGGATGACTGCTGTGATATTTCATCTTCCTCGCAAAGGACTGTTGGACAGTCAATTGCTTACTGGAAGTAGTACAAGTGGTCTTCCGACTTCCCCTCTGGGATGACGATCGACTCCCAGCAGCAACAACAGCAGCGCCAGCAGCAGTAGGCGTTACACTCAAGGATCCATCGGAGGAATCCCACTCAGGAGAGGACTCTTCAGACTTGCCAGTGACATGGCCTGCAGGACTATTGGCATTCCTGTCTAAGGAGGAAATTGACACTGAGGGAGTTGGTGGTGTGGTTTGCACTGGGAGCTTGGGTACAAGAGGAAGAAGGGATTTAGTTGTCAGTGGACTGCTTCCGCTGTCACCCAAAGTTTTTGAACTTGTCAATGACTTCTGATGAATGCGCTCCAGGTGACTTATAACGGAGGATGTTCCTAGATGGTTAACGTCCTTACCCCTACTTATTACAGCTTGACAAAGGCAAAACACGGCTTGACACCTGTTGTCTGCATTTCTGTTAAAATAATTCCACACCGAAGAGGTGATTTTTTTTGTATTTTGACCAGGCATGTCAATGGCCATATTCATCCCATGGACAACAGGTGTCTCCCCGGGTGCCTGACTTAAACAAACCACCTCACCATCAGAATCATCCTGGTCAATTTCCTCCTCAGCGCCAGCAACACCCATATCCTCATCCTGGTGAACTTCAACAGTGACATCTTCGATTTGAATATCAGGAACTGGACTGTGGGTGCTCCTTCCAGCACTTGCAGGGGGCGTGCAAATGGTGGAAGGAGCCACCTCATCCCGTCCAGTGTTGGGAAGGTCGGGCATCGCAACCGACACAATTGGACTCTCCTTGGGGGTTTGTGATTTAGAAGAACGCACAGTTCTTTGCTGGGCTTTTGCCAGCTTAAATCTTTTCATTGTTCTAGTGGGAGAATGAGTGCTTCCATGCTCATTTGAAGCTAAACCACTAGCCATGAACATAGGCCGGGGCCTCAGCCCTTCCTTGCCACTCCGTGTTGTAAATGGCATATTGGCAAGTTTACGCTTCTCCACAGACGCTTTTAATTTAGATTTTTGGGTAATTTTACTGAACTTTTGTTTTTTGGATTTTACATGCTCTCTACTATGACATTGGGCATTGGCCTTGGCAGACGACGTTGATGGCATTAAATCGTCTCTGCCATGACTAGTGGCAGCAGCTTCAGCACTAGGTGGAAGTGGATCTTGATATTTCCCTATTTTACCCTCCAAATTTTTGTTCTCCATTTTTTAATGTGTGGAAAACTATGCCAGTAATATATCAATAGCAATGGCCTACTGTACTGTACTACTATATATACTGGTGGTCACCAAAATGCTGCACTGTACTACTATATACTGCTCACAACAATGCAGCACAGATATGGATACTTGAAGTGACATGGAGCTGCAAGGTGCAGCAATTGCCTACTGTACTGTACTACTATATATACTGGTGGTCACCAAAATGCTGCACTGTACTACTATAGACTGCTCACAACAATGCAGCACAGATATGGATACTTGAAGTGACATGGAGCTGCAAGGTACAGCAATGGCCTACTGTACTGTACTACTATATATACTGGTGGTCAAAAAAAGGCTGCACTGTACTACTATATACTGCTCACAACAATGCAGCACAGATATGGATACTTGAAGTGACACGGAGTTGCAAGGTACAGCAATGGCCTACTATATATACTGGTGGTCACCAAAATGCTGCACTGTACTACTATATACTGCTCACAACAATGCTGCAAAGATATGGATACTTGAAGTGACATGGAGCTGCTAGGTACAGCAATGGCCTACTGTACTGTACTACTATATATACTGGTGGTCACCAAAATGCTGCACTATCTGCTGCACTGTCTGCGGAGGAGAATCGTCATTTCCACCATCACCTTGGTGAATACCCTCGGTGCTGTGGAGAGGCCGAATGGCAGGGCCTGGAACTGAAAAAGACAGTCCAACATACGCATCGAAGATACGCCTGATGCGGCAGCCAAATCGTAATGTGGAGGTATGCATCCTTGATATCCAGGGATACCAGGAATTCCCCCTCCTCCAGACCTGATATCACTGCCCCTAGAGACTCCATTTTGAACTTGAACTCCCTCAGAAAGAGGTTTAGTGATTTTAAGTTCAGAATGGGCCTGACCAAACCATCTGGTTTCAGTACAACAAAAAGGTTCGAATAGTAACCTTTGTTTTGTATATGAGGTGGTACTGACACAATGACCTGTGCCTTCACCAACTTCTGGATGGTTTCTTGCAGAGCTGGCAAGCCTGATTTGAAAAATCGGTGAGGAGGGAGATTTTGAAATTCCAGCTTGTACCCCTGAGACACAATATCTTGCACCCAGGGGTCCAGGCCAGATGACACCCAGACGTGACTGAAATGCCTGAGTCTCGCTCCCACCGGCCCCACCTCCGGGGCATGCAGTCCACTGTCATGCGGAGGACTTTGGTGTACCTGAAGCAGGTTTATGCTCCTGGGAACCTGCAGCTGCAGGTTTCTTGGACTTGGGCCGACCTCCCCGAAAGAAGGTGTTGGCGGCTTGGCCTTTCTGGGCTTGGTAGACCGAAAGGGCTGTGATGTAGCTGAAGAAAAGTGTTTACTCGGAGCGTGTGTAGCTGTGGGAACAAAAAGGTGACTTACCAGCCATAGTCGTGGAGATCCACGCATCTAACTCTTCCCCAAAGAGAGCCTGACCTGTGTAGGGTAGGGTCACCACACTTCTCCTGGATTCCACGTCGGCAGACCACTGGCGCACAGTCCTCGACGAGCTGATACAGGAATGGAAGAAATTCCCGCAGCCATGGAACCCAGGTCTTTCATGGATTCTACCAGAAATCCTGCCGAATCCTGAATGTTACGTAAAAACAATTCAACATCACATTTCTCCATAGTATCCAAGTCTTCAAGTAATGTGCCTGACCACTTTACTATAGCTTTGGCAATCCAAACACTGGCAATAGTGGGACGTAGTATTGCCCCAGAAGCCGTGTACATGGATTTGAGCGTATTATCAATTTTGCGATCAGCTGGCTTTTTCAAGGCAGTAGATCCTGGAACTGGTAAAACCACCTTTTTTGAGAGTGTGGATACTGACGCGTCAACAATAGGTGGGTTTTCCCATTTTTTCCTACCCTCTACCGGGAAAGGAAATGCAACCAGAACCCTTTTAGGTATCTGGAATTTTTTATCCGGGTTTTCCCAAGCCTTTTCAAAAATAGCATTTCATTCCTTTGATGCAGGGAAGGTTAGTGAGGCTTTCTTATTTTCAGTGAAGTAAGCCTCCTCATCCTGCTCAGGTGTTGTATCAGCAATATTCACCACATCTCTAATAGCCTCTATCATCAACTGCCCCCCTTTAGCAAGAGATGCTGCCCCCCGCAACACATCCCTGTTACCGTCTGCAGTATCAAAATCGGTATCCTTATCATCCTGCATGATCTGCGCAAGAGCATGTTTATGTGAATATACAGCGGGGAGCCCTGAGGTACCAGAACTGGGCCATACTGCCATAGAGTTCTGTAAAGCCTGAGTTGCAGATTCATTTTGTGCAACCCTATTTGAAATCTGAGAAATCATAGATTTGATTTAGGATAACCACTCAGGCTCCCTTGCTGGTATCTGTGCTAAACCAGTGCAATCCTGATTACATGGAATGGGATCATCCTGAGAGGACATATCCTCTGCAGCATATGACACAGAGTCCCTGGACATTGCTTAATGGAGACCACAGACACTCCACACACACACGGGGAGGACAGACAGAGTTTCACCCCCCAAGAATGGCAAGAGAGACACAGAGATTGGAGCCAACCCACACACACAGCGATTTTAATGTAACGGAAGACCCCTACTAGCGCTGACTGTGCACCTTAATACGTTACACAGTCTTAATGCAGCTTAACCCCCCCCCCCCTTCTACAAGCCCCTGGTACAGTGAGAGATAGCTGGAGTTGCTGTGGAGGGACTTGCTCTTCCTGGACAGCGCTGTGCAGGCAGGAAAATGGTGCTGAAACGCTGCTGGGTCTGCTCTGAGGAGAAGCTCCGCCCCAAAATGGCGCTGTTTTCCCGATCTTCACAAGGATTATGGTGGCCTGAGGTAAAATGCTGGCTGAGATCCACGGACCCCGACAGGCTTGCTGACCAGTGCAGGGTTCAGACATTGGCTCAGGGCGCCCCTCACAGCGCCGCACTAAGTACCGCTGAGCCTCTGGAGAGCAGTTAGTACTGCGCTCCTACCCTGTTGCAGCCATCTTCACACGACCCCCCGCTTGTTAGGGGCGGTCGGTGACTCACTCGCCATTGATCTCCTAAGGTTATGAGCGATCCCCTGTGGCAGGGAACAATCTATCCCATCAGGAGCTCAGTGTCCTGTCAGCAGAGATTGTGGCTCAGACCCCGCAGGGCGGACACTACCCCCCCCCCCCCTTAGTCCCACGAAGCAGAGAGGCTGTTGCCAGCAGCCTCCCTGTAAAATAATAAACTCTAAAAAAAAAACACTTTACTAAAGAAGCTCTGTAGGACTTCCCTAGCTGTGACCGGCTCTTTCGGGCACATTTTCTAAACTGAGTCTGGTAGGAGAGGCATAGAGGGAGGAGCCAGCCCACACTCTTAAACTGTTAAAGTGCCAATGGCTCCTGGTGGACCCGTCTATACCCCATGGTACTAATGTGGACCCCAGCATCCTCTAGGATGTAAGAGAAATTAGTCCTAAGGTAAAATCAAGTTGTTTTGCCTTAAAACTAATTGCTGCTTTACAGGACCTAGTAGTTTATTAGTAGCATTCCTTTGCTATGCATTAAGTTTATAGAGTTTAGTACTTCTTTTTACTCCTACACAGTTCAGTCACCACTTATGACTGAGGATGTGATTTTTAGTTGGCTGCAGACACCTCAGCTGACTAGTTGAGCCACTTATCTTTTTAGTTCCTTTAACTTAGGTAGTGGAAGTGTGCTTATATAGAAACAAATACAAATATCTCTTCATAAACTACTATTATTAGAAGGTGTGTAAGCTATGCAATACTGTAACTTCCACTGCAATGTTATATCGCTCAGGACAGCCTCTGGAGAGAACATATAAACTCCGTTCTAGCCTCTCAAAAACTCCCTTATCTGTGCATTTGGCAGGATCCCGCTACTAAGTGCCAATGGATTTTATGTAGGATCAGCAAAGGAGAAGCAAACAAATGAATATATATTAATCAAATTATTAAAGAACTAAGGGGGACATGTACTAAGCAGTGATAAAAGTTGAGAAGTGAGCCAGTGGAGAGGCTGCACACCACACCCAAATCTAACTCTCTGCACATGTTATACCTGCCTCCCTTGCAGTGCACATGGTTTTGCCCAGTTGCTATCAAAAATCCTGCTGCGATCAACTTGGAATTACCCCCATAGTGCAGTTTCATAGGAAACCCATATGCGTGGAAAGTCTGTTACTAAATTGGGATTCATTTTTCTTCTTTGCACCTGCGCCGAGCTTCCAGCTGGTGCTAAGAACAAGAAAGCGATATGAAGAAACAAATGAAAAAGACATTCCTGACGGGACTGACGTAACACTAAATCATGAAAATGAAACTTGTTCCCTGAGTGAGCACATCATCGGAAGCCTCTGGCACTGAACATGTTACACACAGTTTGTTGCATTGTATATTTTCAATTGAGAACATTGATTTTACTATTCCACAGCCTTGTTAGTACATGACAGTTATGCTATCTACTGTTTTTACCAAGAATCCACTGGTAAAATTCAAAACACATCTACAAACTTTTCTCTGTATTTTGCCAAGTGCCATATTGGAATGCTTACTTGTCAACAGTTGTGATGGTTGTAGGACAGTCACAATTTTAAGATACCCCAAGGGGCATGATCTACTGACCTGTGCAAAAACAGATCTAGGCATCGGGAGCATGGTCTGATTTCTCCAATTTCAAGATCAAGGTTGTTGGAAGGTATGGGCATTGCTAACAAAATAAAAATGGTTGGTAATGCAGTCATACTCACAGACACTCTCTCAATAGTGGTTTTGATGGAGTGTACGAGTGCTGAGACGCCCACTTTCAGACTCCATGGTATGTGTAATTATTAGGAAGTTTGTAAAAACTCCAACATTAACACAACATCAGTAGCACCATCAGCATTTGTAGTAGCTGAGGGTCTACTCTTGTTTCTCTCCTCAAATCCAACTAAACATGGCCTCTGCAGCAGCAGCAGTGTTCGCAGACATGCCCATGACAATCCCATAGAACGGCCCCTTTTTGCAATCACTTGATGTCACCTCCAAGTCTCCAGCCTGAAACGACCAGGGATCACCAACCCCTTCTCCAGTGTTAGCGATCTCATACATAATTACGAATGAAATTGGACACTTGGGTTCATGCGTGTGCAGTAAAGGAATTCCAGACATTTACGCATGCACAGTAGCAAAAAATTGCTCAACTGGGGAAACAGGGAAAGTGCATCATCTCTGAATCAGGCCCATACACTCAAGCTTGCCAGGAAATTAATTTATTCATAAGCAGGCTGTTTATTTGATACCAATCAATTAAAAAGGCAATTGTTATAGTAATTTAAGCTGTAAATTTGAGCGCAAAGTACTTTATACTGTAAGAAAATGGTCATTTTTCAGTTTCTAAGAAAATGGTGCAAATAACCCCTTCCTAAGAAGTACATTATGATTGCCTATCTGATACATTCCAATTCCCAGAATTGGTATAACATGTAGCCCTTATAACATATAGAAAATATAACCCTATGACCATTATGTAATATAATCCACTTTGATCAGCATACTATATATTGTAGCCTCATAAGATTATCAAATAACCCCAAATATGCCCAGAGCCATGATTAGAAAATAGTGCTATCCTGAGACAGTATACAGAGCATCATCACTGTTGCAAGTGGATGGGTCTCAATTCTATACAGTAAAGCAAGTCAACCCAATGTGACCAATATCTAATGCAAAGTATCTAATCAGTAGATAATGTGACCTGATCTTACCAGTATGCAGTGCAGCCCATTGGGCAATATACATTGAAACCCTATGACTAACGTACAAGATGGTCTCATGACCAGTTCCACTAAGGATGGATAAAAGGAAAAAGTGACACAAGGAAATAGTCCTAAGCTTTAGGATTTGACTTCAAACTTTCATGAAGAGTCGAAAGTGCCCCTATACTACCCATCTCCTGTAGATCTTGTCAAGGCTTTATGGCCTAAAACTTTACTTCAGGAATAGCTTACAGCAGGGACCTAGTCAATAAATCTATAAAGTTAGTGCAGAGGATTTACGTATATACTGTACATTAAGCATTAGTGTAGCAAACCTTGAGGCAAGTACAACTATAAAGCATAAGGTATTTCCAGAGAGCAATAAGCAGATGCTATCAACATTTAAAGCTGGAAAGCTAATTTAAAGCTTGTTACATGCGCCACCACCAGCTTCTTAGTGTAAAAAAATGCATTCACAAGAAACAGAGCGTCAGATTTCCAGGAGTAATCTTTACAGTAATTTACAGTAATCTTAGTAGATATACTAATCCATGAACAAATTAAAGATGCAGTGCCACCCAAGGCTGTAGCGAGGGCGATGTGGCCGCCGTAGGCTCCATAATTGTAACATGCCCACCTGTCCAGAAAGCCATGGTCACCTGAATGCTTTACTAATGGGGCCCAGCAAAATTGATGTTGTGTGGTCGGCTCTGGACCTGTGTACATACTGCACACAACATCATGATGTCTCACCCCTGTCCCAAGAGAATGAGATGAGCCAATCGGTTGATTAAGTAGGTGATTTATTGAAAGGGGCTATGCAGCTGTTGCAAATCAGCAATTATGTTGTCAATGCCTATGTTTTATATGGAACATAGGAGAGGAGCAGGATATGTTTTATACTTAAGAATGGGGTTACTTCTTATATCAAATATAGAAAAAATTGCCACTCTTAGGAGTATATTTACTAGTGACGAGCGGGTTCGGTTCCTTGGGATCCGAACCCCCCCAAACTTCACCTATTTTACACGATTCCGAGTCAGCCTCTGATCCTCTCGCCTTGCTCGGTTAACCCGAGCGTGCCCGAACGTCATCATCCCGCTGTCGGATTCTCGCGAGATTCGTATTCTATATAAGGAGCCGCGCGTCGCCGCCATTTTCACTCATGCATTGGAGATGATAGTGAGAGGATGTGCAGCGTTCTCTCAGTTTCTGTGTTCAGTGTGCTGCAAATATCTGTGCTCAGTGTGCTGCAAATATCTGTGCTCAGTGTGCTTGCAAATATCTGTGCTCAGTGTGCTGAAAATATCTACGTTCTCTGCCTGAAAAACGCTCCATATCTGTGCTGCATTGTAGTATATAGTAGGAGGACAGTGCAGAATTTTGCTGACCACCAGTATATATATAGCAGTACGGTACAGTAGTCCGCTGCTCTACCTCTGTGTCGTCAAGTATACTATCCATCCATACCTGTGCTGCATTTTAGTTGTGCGCAGTATATATAGTAATAATAATAATAATAATAATAATTTAATAACAATTTTATTTATATAGCGCTCTTTCTCCAACAGGACTCAAGGCGCTTTACAGATATCAGAAACAATGCACATGATACAGAGGATTTGAGTAATACAACAATAGATAAGCCACACAGACATAAAAGAAAACCTTAAGCACACAGAAAGCATAATGCAGGATTGGTGTAGGCATTTTGGGTAATAACATCCAAGGGTTGTGTATTCCACCCTCACAAGGTACCAGGTGCAGCAGACATCTTGGGCGCTCAGCGTAGGATTACCAAGGGTGGAATAGTCCACCCCTAGAAGAGATGATACAAAATGGGGGTGATTTCAGAGTAGGGTTCCATCAAAACCATCAGGCCTATGTATTTTTCATCCCATCCACAAGTGTACCATATGGGGCAGCCATGTTGGGCGCACTTTGAAGGTTACACTGTGGGAGGTGAGCCATACAAGGGCCAAGTTCATATATGGGAAAACTGATGCTTATGTAGTAGTATGATGTACCCTGTATGTAGGGCACAATGGAAAGGTGTGCAATCAGTGGAGGTAAACATTACAGGAAAAACACATGGTGGGGTTGAAGCGAGCAATGGAAAAAAAACACAATAGCAGGCAACTAGTGGCAGAAGTAGGAGTGGGATAACATTATTTTGATCAGATCTTAGTATGGGTGGGTAGGAGAATGTGGGGGACAGTGCAGAATTTTGCTGACCACCAGTATATATATAGCAGTACGGTACAGTAGTCCACTGCTCTATCTCTGTGTCGTCAAGTATACTATGCATCTATACCTGTGCTGCATTTTAGTTGTGTGCAGTATATAGTAGGAGGGGACAGTGCAGAATGTTGCTGTGTCCACCAGTATATATATATAGCAGTACGGTACAGTAGTCCACTGCTCTACCTCTGTGTCGTCAAGTATACTATGCATCCATACCTGTGCTGCATTTTAGTTGTGTGCAGTATATAGTAGGAGGGGACAGTGCAGAATGTTGCTGTGACCACCAGTATTTATATATATATAGCAGTACGGTACAGTAGTCCACTGCTCTACCTCTGTGTCGTCAAGTATACTACAAAAGTTCAGTAAAATGACCCAAAAATCTAAATTAAAAGCGTCTGATGAGAAGCATAAACTTGAAAAATATGCAATTTACGATACGGAGTGGCAAGGAACGGCTGAGGCCATGGCCTATGTTCATGGCTAGTGGTTCAGATTCACATGAGGATGGAAGCACTCATCCTCTCGCTAGAAAACTGCAGTGCCACTCCTAAATGGGCCAGGTGTTTGTGTCGGCCACTTGGGTTGCTTAGCTTAGTCACACAGCTACCTCATCGCACCTCTTTTTTTCTTTGCATCATGTGCTGTTTGGGGACTATTTTTTAAATCTGCCATCCTGTCTGACACTGCAGTGCCACTCCTAGATGGGCCAGGTGTTTGTGTCGGCCACTTGTGTCGCTTAGCTTAGTCACACAGATACCTCATTGCACCTCTTTTTTTCTTTGCATCATGTGCTGTTTGGGGACTATTTTTTAAATCTGCAATCCTGTCTGACACTGCAGTGCCACTCCTAGATGGGCCAGGTGTTTGTGTCGGCCACTTGGGTTGCTTAGCTTAGCCATCCAGCGACCTTGGTGCACCTCTTTTTTTCTTTGCATCATGTGCTGTTTGGGGACTATTTTTTAAATCTGCCATCCTGTCTGACACTGCAGTGCCACTCCTAGATGGGCCAGGTGTTTGTGTCGGCCACTTGGGTCGCTTAGCTTAGTCACACAGCTACCTCATTGCACCTCTTTTTTTCTTTGCATCATGTGCTGTTTGGGGACTATTTTTTAAATCTGCCATCCTGTCTGACACTGCAGTACCACTCCTAGATGGGCCAGGTGTTTGTGTCGGCCACTTGTGTCGCTTAGCTTAGTCACACAGCTACCTCATTGCACCTCTTTTTTTCTTTGCATCATGTGCTGTTTGGGGACTATTTTTTAAATCTGCCATCCTGTCTGACACTGCAGTGCCACTCCTAGATGGGCCAGGTGTTTGTGTCGGCCACTTGTGTCGCTTAGCTACCTCATTGCACCTCTTTTTTTCTTTGCATCATGTGCTGTTTGGGGACTATTTTTTAAATCTGCCATCCTGTCTCACACTGCAGTGCCACTCCTAGATGGGCCAGGTGTTTGTGTAGGCCACTTGTGTCACTTAGCTTAGTCACACAGCTACCTCATTGCACCTCTTTTTTTCTTTGCATCATGTGCTGTTTGGGGACTATATTTTAAATCTGCCATCCTGTCTGACACTGCAGTGCCACTCGTAGATGGGCCAGGTGTTTGTGTCGGCCACTTGGGTCGCTTAGCTTAGCCATTCAGCAACCTTGGTGCACCTCTTTTTTTCTTTGCATCATGTGCTGTTTGGGAACTATTTTTAAAATCTGCCATCCTGTCTGACACTGCAGTGCCACTCCTAGATGGGCTAGGTGTTTGTGTTGGCCACTGGGGTCGCTTAGCTTAGCCATCCAGCGACCTCGGTGCAAATTTTAGGACTAAAAATAACATTGTGAGGTGTGAGGTGCTCAGAATAGACTGGAAATGAGTGGAAATTATGGTTATTGAGGTTAATAATACTATGGCATCAAAATGACCCCCAAATTCTATGATTTAAGCTGTTTTTGAGGGTTTTTTGTAAAAAAACACCTGCATCCAAAACACACCCGAATCCGACAAAAAAATTTCAGGGAGGTTTTGTCAAAACGCGTCCAAATCCAAAACACGGCCGCGGAACCGAATCCAAAACAAAAACACAAAACCCGAAAAATTTCTGGTGCACATCACTAATATTTACTAATGTTCGATTTTGGGTTTTTGGTGATTTTGCATTCGATTTTGCATATACTGTAGTAATAATAATTATAATAATAATATTAATAATAATAATAATAATAATTATTATTATTATTATAAGAATTTTTTTTTTCTTTATATAGCAGTTTATTCCTATTAGGACTTAATGTGCTTTACATTTGCCTGTACAGCACAAAATATAAAACAAGCTTAACAGTGGATAGTGAAATGCTTGAGTAAATAGGTAAGTCTTCAGTCTATTTTTAGAAGAATTTTAGAGTGGGGGCTTGTTGAACTGTGCAGGGAAAATATTCCATAGAGTTGAAGTCATAAAGCTGAAAGTTCGACCTCCATATGAATTCAGGGAGATTCTAGGTACTGTTAGTAGTCCTTCATCTACAGATCATAGTAATCGAGTGAGAGAGTAAAGAATCAGACTCTGCTTCAAGTACTTTGGGTTGTGGTCAAGTAAGGCTTTGAAGGTGAGTAAGTGATTTGAAAATGTTTAACCAGCTTACAGGTAGCCAGTGAAGAGAGGAGAGAATGGGTGTTATGTGGCTGGAACAGGGCTGCATTTTGTATAATCAACATTCTTTTTCACTCATCAAATCCCAAATTTACTAAGATTGGATTTTGAAATCAATTTTAAATTCAAATTTGATGTTGTTAAATTTTGAATAGTGATTATGTGTACGGTTTAGGAAATGCTTTTCAAAATCACCTATAAAATTGAATGCAAAATTGAATACAAAATAAAAAAAGTCTTCATTTATTCCTATTGGTCCAAATATATCACATGCAAGAATATAAGCGCTGCGAGCGGCATAACTATTAGACTTTGGCATCAGCACTTAATTGCAAAAACATCGGCAAAGCATCTGTCATCTCTACTTTTATAGGTATTATAATGAAATCTAAGGGAAAAGATTGTTGTCTAGAAGTTAAAATCACCTGTCTGTTATTAGTCAATTGTTTTGGGGATTTCTGTCTTATTTTTGTTCTATTTTTTAATTCAAATGTTAGTAAATCAGGGGATGCTATATTTCTCTGTGTAAAAGTACTGATGTTTTGCCGATACTCGGTTTTAAGTGGGAGTTGGTTTTATAATCAATCACCAAAACCCCAAAACCGAACATTAGTATTTATACCCCTCAGTGTCAATGAAGTTTAACAACTGTCTTTACACACTGCATAAGAAGAGAGACCAGAGGAAGAGTAAACTTCCGAAACATAGCAACCAATGACATTCTAGCTGGCATTTATCTGGGTTAACCAAGTAAATGATTGCTAGAACTTGAATAATTGCTTTGTGCAATACCTACAGTTTTAAAAAAAAAATATCAGTAAGTACAGTTCTGTTATATATATATATATATATATATATATATATATCAGCATGAATGTTTTCCAGAAATTAACTTTAAATGGTATAGAGGTGGGTACACACTAGGATGATTTGCATGTGATGCATCGTCACCGATGGAACCCAATGGGGGTGGCGGAATTGGCATATACACTTGACAATGCTGGCAGAAACGATCAAAGGTGCGAGAAGTGGGGATGCTCACGATCTCGCCGACGTTGTTGCCTGTCGGAGAGGATGTCGCTGATGACATGCAGGAGCGAGCATCGTAAGCAACTTATTGAATACACACTGGACCATATCGTGTATGATGTGCCCGAATTGATCACATCGTGCCTATAACATCCGAGTGTGTACGCACCTTAAGACTCAGTTTAGATCTTTGAAGACAAAGAACAATTTGGCCGTGTCATATGCGTGGCAAGATACAATAAACTCAATCACAAGAAACTCTGCTATCAAAAACCAATATTCCTGTCAGAAGATCCTAACACATGACGGTTTTGACAGCAAAACATACAGGTACTGTAAAACAAACTAACAGTGTTTCTTGTCTTGGTACATGTGCACAGTCCAGTAGGGTGGAGGAGAGAAAATACCACCAAACCAATAATACCAAGTTGAGGAATGCTGGTGCTTCCTTCTGCCCAGGGAGCCAAAAAGACTAGTTACAGCTTTGGTGCCACCGAACTGACCTCTTAAAATGTATTATATAACATCAGTAATTCCAAAATTCTCACCAAATCCTACTTTTGCGACTAACACTTATTATTAAACACAAATAAAACTAAAAATTATTTTTATCCAAAGAAACTTCACCAAAGAAGAATTAACCTTTATTCTCTTTCATCCTATTATTCTACTTTATTCCTTCACAATTTTTATCTTTGTCTGAGAAATCAAATGACTGTGCTGAATATAAATATTCTTAGATTCAAGTATGACTGACATAGACTGCACCATGGGGATATGAAATAAAGCTGTCATTCTCATTTGTAATAATTATATTCTCAGCTCAATGATTTTATAATGAACATTTCACATCTCACCTTTGGTTTCTTCCTTGTTATAAAAAGTCAGATTTAGAAAGGAAAGCCAGACCTCATAGCAAGGTTATACCGTTATTGTCAAGGGTATTGACCATTAAGAGCACAAACTTTCAGAGTCAAAATGCATGTAAAAGAATCAAAATATACTAGGCTTTGTTTTACACAGTTTTACATAATCCAGTAAATAATTATTTACTTAATATAGAAAAAGGATTTGATTTAGAAATCAAAAACTAATAACTTTGTGGATGATTTTTATATTTCTGTAACTATAGCAATTATATGAACCATGTACTATATATGGCTAATTATTAGATTCAGTACAAGCATTCAACAACAATATAACCAGTGTATAGAGCAAATTATGTATGCAATATGAGAGTTTTTAAAACATCATTCAATATCAATGATAGTATACCATTGACTAAAACACGTATTTTAAACTTAACAGATAAAAATTCAAGTGAAATTATCAATACTAAAGAAATATAAAGATAAATAAATAAATAAATAATAGTTAATATTTTAAACATAAGTAATATGAATGTTATTATGTAGAATTAATAACAGAACATAGACATTTGATGAAGACTATTGCATGACAAACATACAGTATATTTACTTTTCAGCATTGTGTCATGAATCTCCTCTATGCCTTCACCAAGGGTGGGGTGAGACTAAATGTATGCAAATCTCATTGAATTACATAATATTGGCTTCTCCAACCCACTCTCCCCTCCCCCTATGGACCCATGATTCCTACTAGTAAGAGGGCGGAATGTGGGAGATCCACCTGTTCTTCTGGGAGTTTCTTGGGCCTACCAGGAGAGTCGCTTGGTATAATTGAGACATACTGTATTAAGTTCAATTCAATTACCTGTGATATACTCATGTGTGCGAGTAAGTGCGGCTAAATGCTGCACTTATGTAGTGCCAGATTTGCAGATTTTTGTTTTCAGTTCCATTGGGCTGTGTCCAAAATTCTATGATTCTGTGGGGAGACAGGAACATGACTTTACTGTATATATGCCGTTGTTGGTGTTTACACGCCATCGCAGTGGCAACTCGGTCCTCTAGCTTAAGGTGGTTGAGTTATACCTCTTTCAGACCACCAGCTTCTAACACAGGTTATTGCACATAAGCGTGCATAACCCGTGTTGCTGTGTAGTCTGAAAGGAGTCATGGGAAATATCCCAGGTCGAGTAACCCGGTATTTCAACCCTGGTAACAACCAGGGTTGAACACGGTTTCAACCCTGGTCGCTGTGCGGTGTGAACGGGTTGCCGGGTCAATGCGACTCTTTTACCATTCACACTGAATGGACAGACGGCACTTGGAGATCATCTCACCACTGATGTCACCAACCTGGCAATATGTCAGGCTGAAGACGCCAGTGTGGCCTGAGTTGGGTCGCACCTGTGTACGACTCCTGGGTGCAACCTTCCATGTGCGGTGTGAAAGGGGTATTAATTGGATTGACCCCATTAAGTTAATAAATTATATATTATATAATGTTTTTGTTTTTTCTTTTCTTTTGAGGGATCATAATGAGTTATATTCAACATAACTGTACAACATTTGGAAGTAATGATGAGTGATCTGTCTCAGACTCTCCCTACTGTGCTTTTTATATATTTCAGATTCTAAAATACTGCTGCCCTATAGAACGAGTAAAGAGTAACAGCTTGCCTTTTTCAGCTGAGACTACAGCTTTCAGTATTCTTGTGCATAATCCTTCTAGTAGTTTTCCAGTAGTATTCTTTCACCATATTATTCAAAATAAAGTATTAAAGATTTCATGAATTTAGTAAAATCTAACTTTTCTTTTAGTAAATTCAAATAGTTGAATAAGGGAGAATCACAAGAGAACTAAAGGTCAGCCAAGCAGCTAATCACATCTTCTAACTCCTTCATTGGGCTAAAGATCTCAGCATAATTATAATTATCCTGCAGGAAAGGTAAAAAACAGTGTGTGTCAGTATAAACCAGAAGATCTCTAGAATGACCTTGGGAATTCACTAGACTGCTGCTATAGAGCTATCAAATTACTGGTATGTATAGCTCAAATACATAGATATCCTTTTCTGATGTTTTAGTTGTCTGCAGTAGCTGTGTATGCACTGAGCAGCTATGACCATTCAATTTACAGCTCTAACAAATACTAATCCACTGGCATAGGAACAAGATCCATGATAGAGGCTGAGAGAAGCAAAACACACACTGACTTTCTTATTATCAGCTACACTTCGGCAGCTCTAAAGTCAACTGCTGTGTAACCTGAAGGGAGAATCAGGCATATTCCAGGAATACAATACCGCATTTTGATGTATTTTTTAGTGAACCTTGAGCTTAGTTAATACAGTTGTCAGCGCTGTGATTTTGCTTTAGAAATTTTGTTTGAGGAAACCGTTTTGTCTCTTATTTTCATAAGACACTATTTATGCATAGCAGGAAAACATTAAAAGGATGTGGTATCTTCAAAGGCACATGTGCATTACTTGGCTGGTAGAAATCCTTACCTATTCTGCAATTTCCACCTGAAAAAAACTCTCCTTAGGATTGCATTTTCTTACACATCAAGCATTTATTTGTGAAGAAAAATATTTTTTTGTTACTTCCTTTAGTTTACTATTTGCAAGCACTGCATAAAACAAACCTTTTAAAAAACAAAACATATCTTAGGAAATAAGTGAAAGAAAGCAAAGGTAAATTATTCCGCTTGCGAAATATTACTATAAAATGTTACAGGGCCTAATTCAGACCGGTTTGCTGTTGTGTGAAATCGCACAGCGGCCGATTATCGAATGACTGCGCATGCATAAGCACCACAATGCGCACACACGAGCCCAAACAGCGACAGAATGGTGCAAAAATTTTGATCGCTAGGCATAAGCAAGGTGATTGACAGGAAGCGGATGTTTGTAGGTGGTAACTGGCATTTTCTAGGCGTTCCCAAGCGTTTGCAGGGAGGCTGTGTGACGTCAGTTCCGGCCCCGATCAGCCTGTTTCTATCAGACTGTAGGAGTAAGTTCTGCAAACATGCAAACACTGCACAGACTGGAAAAATCATTAGATGGTGAGTGAGATGCGAATGGATTTGCAGATGTCCGCTGTCTGGAGAAGTTTTTGCACGGCATACACATGCATTTGCACACTTGCACGGGGCAGGTATTCACTCTCTATGGGCGGCGGCTATCTGATCGCAGACCTCTGCAAAAATGCAGAGGAGCGATCAGGTCTGAATTAGGCCCAGAGACAGAAGCAATTTGCACAATAAGATGCATCCTTTCCATCAGAATAAGGAGGAGAGAGCTAAAGTACCAGCCAATCAGCTCATAACTGCCTTGTTACAGGCTGTGTTTGAAAAATGACAGTTAGGAGCTGGTTGGTTAGTACTTTAACTGCATCCACTTTATCTCTCTCTAATGTTTACTACATAATCCCCTTTGCTTGCTAGAGCAGTTTAATGGGTTAAGTTTTATAAATTGCGCAAAAAAAGGACAACTAAAATATAACACTGGACCGTGCTGTAGCCTCATCTCTGGAGCTGCCACTGCTGCCCAGTCACTCTGATTGTGAATTACACACAATCAAAGTAGCCAGGCAGCATTCTCTACCTGCTTCCTAGTCTGCAGCCAGACAGTAAGTGACTGTCAACATGCTGATTGATGGATGGCTGAAAATATACAGTAATCGGAGTGCTGACAGCCATCCACTGTTGGGAACAAGAGAGATGTTGTTGTCACAAATCGGCGTGGACTTCCCTGCAGACGGGTCACTTACCGTACATGTCATCGAGGGCTACGGTTTTCCAGCATGAAGTCTATACTTGTGACCAACCATGCCCGCTCCCTGGTGCCCTGGCAGCGCTCTCAGCCATGCTTTCTAGAGGATACGGGGCCGCAATGCATTCCAGCACCGAGGCCAGGTACTGCCATATTGGTCCCGGTCAGCTGACCGTAAATCAGCCAATCCATACCCAGCCAGGACAAGGCTCCGTCACCTGTTCACTCCAGCCACTCACAGCCAACCCAGTGGTATAAATCCCCAGCACTGGCTATGCAAAATCGCCAGTGCAATGTCTAGCCTAGTCTCATCTAGGTGAAGAGTTCCTGAGCTCCTGCTATTCAAATAGCTTGTATTTCCTCTATGGCGCTGTTTTTTCTCACTAAGCTGCATTCACCTGACACCTGTTCCTGAGTCTGTGTCTGATCCTTCCTGGGCTGCACAGATGATTCCAGCCTGCTAATTAACTTCCTTATTCTCATTCTGGCTAAACATTGGTAAAATCCGATCCTACTCCAGTTTTCAGTCAGGTTCCTATCATCATACAAGAGTTCACTCCATTCCTGGAGCAGTAATAACCCATTTCAAGCCTGGTAAATCTACTGAACACTCTTCTGCAATACCAATCGGATTAAAGCACAAGGAGAGTTTCTAATACCATCCTGATTACAGTAATAACCCAGTTACAAGCCTGGTTAGTCTGCTGTCTCCTCTCATCAGTCTGCATTCCAACTGCATCAACTCTGGGGCGAGATCTCAGCAGCCTATACAGACTTCAACCTGACTCCGGATTCACAAACACCAGATTTGTGACACATGGATCCGGCCGAAGGTGGTGGTCTTTCTCCAGGTTTCCTGAACAGTTTAGCGGGACACCTGGAGGGCTTAGAGTCTACACAAAGACAGCTAGTGCAGTATCTGCAGGAGTTCTCTGCTCATTTGAATAATTCTTCTGCTCCTTTGGGTATTCAAAGCCCATATAAATCCTCTCCAGTTTCACCCAGACTTAATTTGCCCACATCTAATAAATTTGATGGGAGTCCAAAATTGTGTCAAGGGTTTCTTAACCAATGTGACGTACACTTCACCTTACAGCCTGCCAATTTCCCGACTAACAAGACCAAAGTTGCATATATCATCTCTTTGTTAACTGGTTCAGCCCTGGACTGGGTGTTCCCCCTGTGGGAGAGATCAGACCTGCTATTGTCTCAATATACTGACTTCCTTTCCATGTTTCGCAGAATATTTGATGAACCTGGAAGAACTACATCAGCTGCTATAGACGTTTTACACTTACGCCAGGGCAGTAAGTCTGTGGGACAATATGTGATACAATTTCAAACTCTGGCATCAGAGTTACAATGGAATGAGGAAGCGTTAATAGCATTTTTTTGGAATGGTCTGTCTGGGAGAATTAAAGATGTATTGGCAACCCGTGATCTTTCTCCAAAACTGGTAGATCTTATTTCTCTTTGTAATAAAGTGGACTTATGTCTCAGAGAAAGATTTTATGAGGAAAATAAACTTCTTGTCGAGGATGAACCAATGCAGATTGGAAGATCACGCCTTACTCCTGAAGAGAGATGGAGGAGGTGTCTGTCTAAACTCTGTTTATATTGTGGGGAAGCTGGGCATAGGATTGCTT
This sequence comes from Pseudophryne corroboree, assembly GCF_028390025.1. Lineage (NCBI taxonomy): Eukaryota > Metazoa > Chordata > Amphibia > Anura > Myobatrachidae > Pseudophryne > Pseudophryne corroboree. The sequence continues at coordinate 650,281,313 of NC_086444.1, read as the reverse complement.
CCTGTACCAAATGGCCGGGAAACGGTTGCTCCTAGTCTCTCATGGAGAGAAGGGACTAGGAGAGAGAAAATCCTCTCCAAACAAATTGGATTCCATCTTGCCAGTGACTTTTGTAATATTCAATAAAAAATGTTCTGTTTCAGCACTTCTTGATTGTGGGGCAGCATAAAATTTCATGACTCAAGACTTTGTCTCTAAATACCAGATACCCACTGAAGCACTTCCATTTCCCATATCCTTATTAGCAGTGGATGTCATCTTAATTCCTCATGGGTTGATCACCACATGGACAGCTGCAGTCAAACTCTATGTTGGAGCACTACACTCAGAGTTGATCTCATTTCTCATTATTCCTAAAGCAACTCATTCAGTGGTATTAGGGATTTCCTGGTTACGGAAACATAACCCTCATATAAATTGGTCTTCCATACAAGTGCTCTCATGGGGCAAGGACTGTTCTGATGTCTCCTTGGGAAAGGTGGTACCTATCCGTTCATCTGAATCCGCCATCTTGGAAAAGTTGCCTCCCCAATATTATGCCTTTGCAGACGTATTCAGCAAACAAGGTGCTGACATCCTTCCTCCACATAGAGAATGAGATTGCCCCATAGAACTAATCCCTGGCAAGTCACCACCCAGATGGCGTACATACTGTCTCTCTGTTCCTGAAACCAAATCAATGACTGAGTACATCCAGGAAAACCTACAGAAAGTATTTATTCGTCCCTCCACATCTCCAGCTGGGGCAGGGTTCTTCTTTGTAAAAAAGAAAGATGGCAGACTGCGTCCCTGTATAGATTACAGAGGTCTCAACGAAATTACTGTGAAAAACCATTACCCATTACAGAACTGTTTGATTGTGTGAAAGGCTCTACCATCTTCACCAAACTAGATTTAAGAGGTGCCTATAACCTGATTCGTATCTGCCAAGATGACAAGTGGAAAATGACTTTCAACACTATGGATGGGCATTATGAATATCTCGTTATGCCATTCGGGTTAAGCAATGCTCCTGCAGTCTTTCAGTATTTCGTTAACGAGATCTTTTGAGACCTTCTGTACCATTCTGTTGTTGTGTACCTGGACGATATCCTCATATTCTCCCATGATCTCTCCTCTCATCATGCTCATGTAAAAGAGGTGCTTCAGAGACTGTGCCAACTGTTTACACTGTAAACGTGAAAACAAAAAAATTTGAGTGACAACTGTCCCTTTCCTAGGGTACATAATTTCTGTATCAGGCCTTCAAATGGACCCTGAGAAAGTTCAGGCTATATTGTCCTGGACTGAACCAAATACGTTGAAAGCGGTCCAAAGATTCCTTGGGTTTGCCAACTATTATCGGAAATTTGTCAAAGGATTCTCCGTTCTGGAAGCTCCCATTACAGCTCTGACCCGCAAGGGTGCCAATCCTTCTCAGTGGTCTCCAGCGGCTAAATCAGCATTTCAACTGTTAAAACAGGCTTTCACTTCAGCTCTCGTACTCAAACAACCAGATATTACCCAGTCCTTCATACTAGAGGTGGACGCGTCCTCTGAAGGTGTAGGGGCAGGTCTCTCACAGAGATTAGATGATAACAAACTCCATCCCTGTGGATTCTTCTCCAATAAATTTTTGCCTGCTGAGAGGAACTACCCCATTGGCGAGAAAGAACTTTTAGCCATTAAGCTAGCCTTTGAAGAGTGGTGTTACCTATTGTAAGGGGCATGTTATCCCATCTCAGTATTTACCGATCACAAGAATCTCTTGTTTCTCAAAAATGCTCAGTGTCTCACTCCCAGACAAGCCCACTGGGCATTATCTTTCTTAAGATTAGAGTTCAAGCTTTCTTTCCATCCAGGATCACAGAATGGTAAGGCTGATGCGCTGTCTCATTCCATGGGTCCTGATGAAGATTCTAAAAATCCTGAAGAATATCCATTGTTAAACCCATCTGTGTTTGCCTCCACTGATGTGGTTACTCCTCCTCCTGGAAAAACTTTTGTTGATGCTGACCTTCGCAAGCAGCTTCTGTCCTGGGCTCACGCCTCACTGTTCTCTGGTCATATGGGGGTACAGAAGACTCTAGAATCCATTAAGCGATCTTGCTGGTGGCCTTCCATGAGAGCTGATGTGCAAGACTTAATTTCTTCATGTACCCAGTGCGCCCAACACAAAATCTCCCGCCAGGCTCCTGCTGGTTCTCTACATCCACTATCCATTTCGCTCAGGCCGTGGGCGCACATCTCAATGGATTTCATTACAGACCTTCCATCATCAAAAGGCTACACCACTATATGGGTAATTGTGGACCGGTTCTCCAAGATGGCTCATTTTGTTCCTCTGACTGTTCTTCCATCAGCTCCATGTCTGTCACAATTATTTATCTCTGAAAATTCCATCTGCATGGACTGCCAACTGAGATTGTATTTGACCTCGGTACTCAATTTGTCACCAAATTCTGGAGAACTCTCTGTTCTGCCTACAAATAAAGTTGAAATTCTCCACAGCCTATCACCCTCAATCTAATGGTCAGATGGAAAGGATAAATCAAGATTTAGAGACTTTCCTTCGCCTCTATATCTCCTATTCTCAGGACAATTGGATTGAATTTCTATCATGGGCTGAATTTGCACACAACAATGCTTACCATATCTCTTCAGAAATCACTCCATTCTTCACTGTCTACGGCCATCATCCTCGAGACCCTGAATTCCAGTCTTTGATGTGCCTGCAGCAAATTCTTCCCTTCTGTATTTCTCCAGTTTCTGGAAACAAGTCCATGCCACACTCAAAAAATCATCTTTCCATTACAAGATTTTTGCTGATCGTAAAAGGAGAGCTATCCCCAGTCTCAAAGTGAGAGATCATGTCTGGTTATCCACCTGTAACATCAGACTCTGGGTACCTTCCATGAAGTTCGCTCCCCGATTCATCGGTCCATTCACCATCATCAAAGTCATCAATCCTGTGGCATATCGACTACAACTCCCTTTATCTCTCTGGATTCCAAATTCCTTTTATGTCTCTCTCCTAAAGCCTCTTGTCTTGAACCAATTCCAGTCATCGCTTCCCAAGGCTCATCAGGTTAAGACCCAGTGAGGGGTGGAATTTGTGGAGGAGGCCATCATAGCCTCTCGGTGCCAGCATGGAAGACTACAATACCTCATTCACTGGAAAAGTTACGGTCCTGAGGAAAGATCATGGGTGAATTCAGAGGAGATTCAGGCTCCTTGTCTCATCTCCAAGTTCCATTTAAAGCATCCCAAGAAGCCTAGTAAGTGTCCTGATGCCACTCCTCAAGGGGGGGGGGTTTCTGTCACAAATCGGCGTGGACTGCCCTGCCAGTGGGTCACTTACCGTACATGTCATCGAGGGCCATGGTTTTCCAGCATGAAGTCTACACTTGTGACCAACCGTGCCAACTCCCTGGTGCCCTGGCAGCGCTCTCAGCCATGCTTTCTAGATGATACGGGGCTGCAATGCATTCCAGCACAGAGGCCTGGGTACTGCCATATTGGTCCTGGTCAGCTGACCGTAAATCAGCCAATCCATACCAAGCCAGGGCAAGGCTCCGTCACCTAATTTACTCCAGCCACTCACAGCCAACCCAGTGGTATAAATCCCCAGCACTGGCTATGCAAAATCGCCAGTGCACTGTCTAGCCTAGTCTCATCTAGGTGAAGAGTTCCTGAGCTCCTGCTATTCAAATAGCTTGGTGCAGTTTTTTCTCACTAAGCTGCATTCACCTGTTCCTGAGTCTGTGTCTGATTCTTCCTGGGCTGCACAGACAATTCCAGCCTGCTAATTAACTTCCTGATTCTCATTCTGGCCAAACATTGGTAACATCCGATCCTACTCCAGTTTCTAGTCCGGTTCCGGTTCATGCCATCATACAAGAGTCCACTCCATTCCTGAAGCAGTAATAATCCAGTCCAAGCCTGGTAAATCTACTGAACACTCTTCTGCAGTACCAATCGGATTCCAACACAAGGGAAGTTTCTAATACCATCCTGATTACAGTAATAACCCAGTTACAAGCCTGGTTAATCTACTGTCTCCTCTCATCGGTCTGCATTCCAACTACATCAACTCTAAGGCGAGATCTCAGCAGCCTATATAGACTTCAACCTGACTCCGGATTCACAAATACCAGATTCTTGACAGTCGTGAGACCGGTGGAGGGATCATTTATGATTATTTATCAAATGTATTTATTCTCATAAATGGGTGGATATTGGTCCCCGTACATTGCTTTGCCCAGGGCCTGCAATACTGTTAAGACAGCCCTGCATCTTGGTACAGGGAGTCAAGATTCCTGGAGGAGTACAGTAGCAACATGGAGTCTGCACAGTAGCGTGCTCCACTTTTAAAATCTTTAACAAAGTTTATCCTTAATTCTCAACTGTTCCATTAAAAACTGTTCCAATCTGAAGGGACTGTCCTGCTGTGCAACTAATCCTGTCTTTTGTCTTAGTTGTGGAAAGGTTTGGAGGTGTGGGAGAATTGCTTGACTGGTTTAAGCTGACAGGTAGGTGACAGTGACTAAAACAACCATTTATTACAACACAGTGATATGCAGAGGAACATCTCTGTATACACATCTAACATTGAAGTGGAAAGGCTACAGCTGTAGAAAACCACATGATAAAAAAAACATAGGCTACAGTGAGCACAGACTCATCATAACTGGACACTTGAAGATTGGCAACAGATTTTGACTGGGAAATCTATTTCTACTGTGACATTTAAGTAGTACAGTAAGAATTTGACCTTATTAATCTCAAGGTGTATGCTCTCACTCTCATAATTAATTTAAACCATAAAATAAGATAAACTGAGGCATATTTTAGGAGAGAAATGGGAACTTTTGTGCAGGGTGGGTTCTCCCATATCCAGAATTTCAAAATACGGAATATTTCTGAAATACAGAATATTTTGAGTGCCACTGAGATAGTGACAGCTGTACCTTCTGATGGTTCAATGTACACAAACTTTGTTTTATGCACAAAATTATTACAAATATTGTAGAAAATGACCTTCAGGCTGTGTGTATAGGTGTATATAAATGCATTCTGTGTTTAGACTTGGGTAACATTCCCAAGATACTGAATCTCACTATGGTATGCAAATATTCCAAAATACAGAAAAATCCAATATCCAAAATACTTCTGGCCTCAAGCATTGTGGATATGGGAGACACAACATTATTAATGAAAGAGGTAATTCTAAAGTGGTATAATTTTAAGGATTAAATTATAAATTTATCATCATATAGTTCTACTTTTGAACAGTGCGCCTTTTGAGATTTCTCCTGAGATCACAGAATAGGCATTCATCTACAGTATGTGCATACTGTAGGTGCCGCAGTTTGTATTCACAAATGAGGTACTGTACACAAAGCATTAAACAAAGGCATTGCACATTTATGGTCAAGATAGGGAAAAATGTATTCAAGTTTCAATTGTTCAACTTGCTGGTTTTAGATATTTTTTTAGTCAAGTTACAAATTGCTGTATGTATTGAATGCAAAATTGCTGCACAATCACTGCAAAAATACGGTATGCAAAAATGAGCGACCACAAGTTGATATTCATATTTGTGTTCAGTGTTATGAATAAAATTTGCAAGATGTAATAAACTGCAGGATCAAAAATTGCTATCACCAAACATTCTGTTAAAATGACTGATGACTAAACAATAGCGGTGTCTCATTTTAGTCTGTGGGCTCATATCATAAGTATCAAGGATTAAATATGCACCATTTTTAAAGCATTTTAGCCAAGTGTTAAATTCCTTCAAACCCTTTCTTTTCAAAGCCGGAAGCCAGAGTGGCAAAACCATACATAACCTTATATATGCTTTCAAGGACCTAAAACATGCTGGGAGATATAGATTGTACATACTTTGCACTGAGGGCATCACACTTGAGGACCCACGTTAATGTCAATATACTTCAATACAAATTCCCTAACATGCCTGTAGTCTGTGATGCTAACAAGAGAATTATTAATGGAATTTCTAGTCTTCCTTGGTCAAATCATGATATTTATACCATGCTTTAGTCATCGCACTTATGAAATTTGAGGATGATGTCAGGCTGATGTGTCGTTTCAGTTTATTCAGGATATAGGTTTCACTCCTGGTTAATAACACCTATATTGAATCCACAGACTACTTCTCACAAATATTATGAGGTGCATGTATCCATTAGGGGGTGTAATAGAAAGCACATTTGGGGGTATATTCAATTATGGTCGAAAGCTGCCGTCTGTCGAAAAGACGTCAGTTTTCGACTTTTTAAGGTTGAATCATGATTCGACCTATTCAATCCCAGCTGTTTTTATTCGACAAGTCGGGGAATTCGACTTGTCGAATAGTATGTGAATCGGCAGTATAGCTGCCGATTCACGTACTTTTGAGGGAAACAGGACCAAATTCAACAGGATTTGGCCACGTTTCCAAGCATCTCAGTCCGACATAAAAAAATGTCAGACTGAGATGAGGGGGAGAGACGCGGGGAGACGGGGGGCAGCCGCGGGCAAACAGGGGAGAGCAGCGCTACAGCACAGCACTGCAGGAGGATGTGTCACAGCCGCGCCGCTCATGGCAGCGTCCACCCGACTCCAGCAAGTGAGGTAACGCTTGCTGGAGCTGGGTGGATACTGCCGTGAGGTCTGGCGGCTGTGAGACAACCTCCTGCAGCGCTGCTGTAGCGCTGCTCTCCTCCATCTGCCCGCGGCTCTCCCCGCTGGTCTCCCCCCTCTCCTCTGCTCACAGGTCTCATCTCTATTCAACTTTTTTTAAAGTTCAATTGAGATGGGATTGAATAGGGTTTGTCGGATCCATTCCGACAAATGCATGTCGGAATGGATCCGACCCTAATTGAATATACCCCTTGGACTATTGAAACCTATGGTCTTGTGCCTTGACAAATCCAGTGGGGTTCTCCTCTATGCCCCTTAAAAGGAGGCAGATATTGTAAACACCTGTTGGGGTATATGTAATAGGGTCCGAGTTTGCTGGAGTTGCAGAATGCCGGGCGATCTCAGACATTTTGTTAAGGCAGCAATCATTAACATGGCAAAAGCATGCCTTGGTGCATTATCACCTTCCATTTATCACTTCTTTATCACTGCTTTATCACTTCTCCAGGTTCAATACATCTGCCCCCCTATTGCATATGCCCCGTTCCATGCATCATAATAAAGTCCTAAGCAGTGCTTTTTTTCTATGTAACCAGGTTGTGGTACTCGGAAAAAAGTACAAATACTCATCTAAAGTTACAAGTTGCTCAGACACATTTTATTTCTGAAAACATTTACCATAAAGTATAAAATCATACATTCAACTATGCTTATAAAAAAAAATGTGTTTAATACTCAACAAAAAATATGTATTTTCTGACAGTACAGTGTAAAAATATGTTTTAAGCACATAATAACATAAACCTAATCTTTTTGTCAGACCCTCTGGATGCTCTTCTTCTGCATCTTCCCTTGATCTACAGTACACAGTCTGCCTGAGCGGGTGTTGTGGGTGCCACAGCTGGTGGATTTGTTATGTGGCTGCTTGTAGCAGAAGAACTTGTCCCAGTTAAGTGTTGCAAACAGTATCATGTAGCTGTGACAGTGCACAAATATTTGTCATCTGACGTGAATTTCTGTGTTCTTTCTGGCTTCTTGTGAGCTGTAGCCAACTACATTTTTTTTTCAAAACTGTGAGCAATTCACATGTTAGTATGATAAACAACACTCACTGTTCGTGTATTTATTATTATTATTAATTTTTTATTTAATTTTTTGTATGTGGCTGACACCTGGAGATTCTGATCCAAGATTCATTCTGTTTACTGAAGTGATCTAGTGTTCCATAAATATTTTCTATTGAATGTTCTTGTGGCGGGGGTTGTTGTCAAATGAGTCATGTGATTTTTGGCTCTTCCTGTCTCTCCAGTGTCTTAATGTCAACTCAACAGTGTGCAGAATTATGTCCTGCTCTGGCTCTGTTGGAACATCAGACTTTTCTTGAATAAATGTTAAAAACAATACAAGCCTGCTGTCCTCGAATATCAGATAGACAATAGATTTCCTATAGATGCCCAGGAGAGCACTAATTCAGTGGTTCTCAAACTTTTTTGAATCATGGCACCATAGAGTATCAGAAATTTTTTCATGGCACCCATAGGCCAAAAGTTTTTTTATTGAGAAATTCAGTAAATCCAGTAGTGTTTATATGTTATCTTTTGGTTGTTATGTGGTGAGGCACAGGATTTGTTTTTGTTTTTTTGCATATTTTCTGATTGGAAGCCACAAGCACTGGTTTTGTCTATCATATTGACAATAAATTATTTTAATTGTTCCTGAGCCAGCAACCCAGGCACCGAATTTGGTAACCATTGCACTGATTTTTTCTTAAGCCCACCCCTTCCCTAATGAAATGACAGGATGGGGGATTAATGACTATAGACAGCAGTTGGCTTCATCAATCATGGTACTGCACAGTGTGGGCCAGGCCTATGATGAAACGTGCAGAAGTACAGCCTCAACTTCTGCACTTGCCATTTGCACTTCACTGTCTTCCAGAGGAGAGGATAGAAAGGTCTGCACTTCAATATCTCCCAGAGAAAAGGTCACAAAAGTCTGCACTCCAATTTCTCCCAGAGAAGAGGTCACAAAAGTCTGCACTCCAATATCTTCCAGAGAAGAGGTCACAAAAGTCTGCAAATCTTTAATTACCTTTGATACCTTTATTGGTGCTTTTGCTTGTGTGGGCTGGTTAAGGACATGGTGTAAGAACTAGAGCATTATTCATTACTGTTATATTTTGTAAGCAGACAGGGTCCACAGTAAAATGTGAACCTCAATAACTCTTTTTTTTTTTAATTAAATTTCCTCCCAAAACATCTCCACCTTTAGATTTCCACTGTGTTTAGTTGTCCCTATCACACAGACCTACTTAGTGTCACAGATAAGCAGAGCTAGAGATGTGCGGCAGACACTTTTCATATTTTGTGTTTTAGTTTTGGATCTTGTTTCCCTGCTCATGTTTTGGATCTGGATTGGTTTTGCCAAAACCACCCTTTTCGGGTTTTGTTTTTGTTTTTGGATCAGGATGATTTTTGAAAAAAAAACATAAAAACAGCTAAAAATCACTGAATTTGGGGGTAATTTTGATCCTACGGTATTATTAACCTCAATAACCTTCATTTCCACTCATTTCCATTCTATTCTAAACATCTCACACCTCACAAGATTGTTTTTGGGCCAAAAGGTTGCACCGAGGTCGCTGGTTGACTAAGCTAAGCAACACAAGTGGGCAGCACAAACACCTAGCCCATCTAGAAGTGGCACTGCAGTGGCAAACAGGATGGCAGTTTTAAAAACTAGGCCCCAAAAAGCACATAATGCAAAGAAAAAAAAGAGGTGCAAGATGGAATTGTCCTTGGGACCTCCCACTCAACCTTATGCTGTTTAAACAGGACATGCACAGTTTAATAAACCCATCATTTCAGCGACAGGTGGTCCCCCTGGAAAAAGCTTGCAAAGTTCTTCGAATCATAGCTAGCTACAAACATACCACCTCCTTCTTTGATGACTTTTCACATTATGAGAAGAGGCAAGAGGACAGTGTCAAGAAAGTGATTACAAATTAGAGAGGCACACACAATCAGGAACAACACATAGGCTTTCACCTCCACTCCTATATTGGTGTAGAACGGAAAGGACTTTTACCAAGCAAATATATAATTAATTACCACATAACTGGACAAACTGAAAAACTAGGGGCCAAAGCCTCCAAATTTGAACCCCCTTTTATATATTTTTTCAGGGATTAAGATAATCTCGGATTTAATACTGGGATGCAAATTAACTGGTGTATACCACAGGATCAAGATTGGATATTTTCTCTGATGCAATGCAAGATCACTGAAACTCTGTTCTTCTAACACTGCAAGGTCTTGAGATAACCCTATGCAGCCTTAGGAAATGTGCATCTTCTAAATAAATAATCTCAAAATTTGGAACAGCAATAATAAATCAAAATTAAGGTTGACTAATTGGATCCATTCATTTGAGTCAGTCCTTAACATGAAATAATTGAGAAAAACCTCTCTCTAATGCTACGGCATAAAATCTCACTTTTACCTCTCCGGCAGTTGCGCTGGATTATGATTCAGTCTCTTCTGAGTCACACTGACTTTGGCCACTAATGTGGTCTCTCCCCACTTTATTTAAAAACAGTTCGTCAAAATAGCAATTTCCATTTCCACGTGTTTGTGATGTTGAAGCTCCTTTCTTATCTGCTCTAGGCTTTCATTTAAACCTAGGATCAAGTACAGCAGCACCCATGGAATTAAACGCAGCACCCCTGGACTTAAACAGAAGTGGGGCAGCACCACTGGACTGATAGGGCAGAGGGGCAGCACCCCTGGAATTATGTGGCAAAGAAAAGATGTGCAAGATGGAATTGTCCTTGGGTCCTCCCACCCACCCTTATGTTGTATGCACACTTTAACAAACCAATCATTCCAGCGATAGGGTCTGCCACACGACTGTGGCTGAAATGATTGGTTTGGTTGGGCTCCCACCAAAAAAAAAAGTAATTAATCTCTCCTTGCACTAACTGGCTCTACAGTGGCAAGATGTCATCCTCATCTTCAGATCCCCCCTCCCTTCAGTGTTTACATCCTTATCCTCACAGATAAATAATATTCAAAAAAACCACATCATTTAGGTGTCAGTGGACTGTTTACACTATTACCCAAAGTTTCTGAACTTGACAATGACTTATGATGAATGTGCTGCAGGTGACATATAAGGGAGGATATTCCCAGGTGGTTAACGTCCTTGCCCCTACTTATTATGGATTGGCAAAGGCAACAGATGGCTTGACACCTGTTGTCCGGATTTGTGGAGAAATAATTCCACACCAAAGAGGTGGTTTTTTTGGTATTTTGCCCAGGCATGACAATGGGCTTTTTCATCCCATGGACAACAACTGTCTCCACTGGTGCCTTAGTCAAAAAAACCACATCACCATCAGAATCCTCATTGTTAACTTCCTCCGCAGTGCCACCTACACCCATATCCTCCTCATCCTGGTGTACTTCTACAGTGACATCCTCAATCTCAATATCAGCAACTGGATTGGCGGTGCTCCTCCCAGCATTTGCAGAGGGCGTGCAAATGGTGGTAGGAGCCTCCTCTTCCCATACAGTGTTGTGAAGGTCAGGCCTAGACATTGCAACCGCGGACAGTGCCAGCACCGCTGTATTTTCACTGCACCCCTGTAATTTTACAGCACACAAGACAAGGCCAGTGTACATTTATTTTCACTGCACCCCTGTATTTTACCACATACAGGACCAGTGTACTTTTATTTTAACAGCAGCACCCCTGTATTTTTACAGTATACAGGACCAGTGTACTTTTATTTTAACAACAGCACCCCTGTATTTTTACAGCATACAGGACTAGTGTATTTTTATTTTAACAACAGCACCCCTGTATTTTTACAGCATACAAGACAGGTCCACTGTACATCTATTTTCACTGCACCCCAGAATTATTACAGCATACAAGACAGGGCCAGTGTGCATTTACTTACACTGCATCCCCAGAATTTATAAAGCATACAAGATAGGGCCAGTGTACTTTTATTTTAACAACAGAACGCCTGTATTTTTACAGCATACAGGACCAGTGTACTTTTATTTTAACAGCAGCACCCCTGTATTTTTACAGCATACAGGGCTAGTGTACATTTATTTTCACTGCACCTCAGAATTTTTACAGCATACAAGACAGGGCCAGTGTACATTGATTTTCACTGCACACCAGAATTTTTACAGCATACAAGACAGGGCCAGTGTACTTTTATTTTAACAACAGCATCCCAGAATTTTTACAGCATACAATACAGGGCCAGTGTACATTTATTTTACTGCACCCCTACATTTTTACAAAATACTGTACAAGACAGGGCCAGTGTAAATTTATTTTCACTGCTCCCCAGATACAGCATACAAGACAGGGCCAGTGTACATTTATTTTCACTGCACACCAGATTTTTTACAGCCAGCACCCCTGTGTTTTCATAGCATGCAGGAGGACAGTGCCCCTGCCCCCTGTACAACACAGTGACAGCCATGACAGCAACACCCATGTAGAGCTGCAACACCCCTAACAGCACATTAAACACCAGTGACAACCAGGACAGCACCCCTAACACCTCAGGCACATCACAGTGACAGGAGCAGCACCCCTACAGAGCACACACTGTCCCCACCTCATTCTGGTTTCTGAGTTTGGCGGGAAGTCCCGAGCTGGACTCAGAAACTGTCTCAGAATGGGAGGATGTTTGGGGGGGTTCGGTTCTCTGAGAACTGAACCCGCTCATCTCAAGGCATAGCATATTATTTTTTATTTTTAAATGTAATGTTATTGATTTATTGTGTTTTCAAACAGTTGATGTATTACATGTTCTCTGTAATAATGACAAAAGAACTTGCAATCATATTCAATCACCATTAAAATAACACATAGAAACATAGACACATAGAATTTGACGGCAGATAAGAACCACTTGGCCTATCTAGTCTGCCCCTTTTTTTTATCCTTTAGGTAATCTCAACCCTTTTTGAACCTTAATTCTTTATTAATTCTTTGTAAGGATATTCATATGCCTATCCCAAGCATGTTTAAATTGCTCTACAGTCTTAGCCTCTACCACCTCTGATGGGAGGCTATTCCACTTATCCACTACCTTTTCTGTGAAGTATTTTTTTCTTTAAATTTCCCCTGAACCTACCTCCCTCCAGTTCAGTGTATGTCCTCGAGTTCTAATACTTCTCTTCCTTTGAAGAATGTTTCCCTCCTGAACTTTGTTAAAACCTTTGGTATATTTGAAAGTTTCTATCATGTCTCCCATTTCCCTTCTCTCCTCCATACTATACATGTTAAGATCTTTTAGCCTTTCCGGGTAAGTTTTGTGATGTAGGCCATGCACCATTTTAGTTGCCCTTCTTTGTTCACCCTCTAATGTATTTATATCCTTCTGGAGATATGGGGGTATATTTACTAAGGTCCCGATTTTGACCGAGATGGTGTTTTTTCTTCAAAGTGTCATCTCGGGAATTTACTAAACTCAAATCACGGCAGTGATGAGGGCATTCGTATTATTTTGGAAGTCCTAGGAAAAAATTACGAATCAATACACCATCGGTCAAATACGCCAGGAATTAGGTAGAAATCGGTCATTTACTAAAAAGTGCAAATCACAAACACTGCCGACAATAGCCAAACACTGCCGTGCTAAAATACAAATCGTGAAAAAGTGCTAAAAAAAAACAGACCTGCTTTTTTTTACCGTGTTCGGATAGGCATGCACGGATCCATGAGATCCGTGCATGTTTTTCAGTGGGAAGGGGTGGGAAAGTTTTTTTGTTTTTTTTTTAAATGCGTGGGGTCCCCCCTCCTAAGCCAAACCAGCCTCGGGCTCTTTGAGCCGGCCCTGGTTGAAAAAATATGGGGGTGAGGTTACTTTCGGTCAACCGCTGACCACAAAGTTCCCACCATTGGTTACAATGGAGCGCATAGGCGCAACATTGTAACACTACCGTGTGCTGCCTGTCATACACTACAGGAGCACACAGCCAATCAGGAGGGTGCCACAACGTTGCACTCCCTGATTGGCTGATGGAACCCTCTTAGACAGAAGTCAGGGGGGGTTCCTGGCATTCGGGGAAAGGGGTCCCATGTGAAAACATGGGGCCCCTTTCAGTGCGAGGTCGGGTGTCTGTTTTGTTATTTTGCAAAGTACCAGGATTACAAATAGAAAAGAAGAGGAGCCATCTACACTGGATTTTGTGAGTATAATTTTTTCAACAGGTACACCATGGATTCTACATGGAGAAGAGGACCGACCCTCGTGTGAACATAGGTAAGTATGTGTATATGGAGGTGTAGATGTATGTATTAAACTTTTACTTTCAAGGTGTGTGTCTTCTGTTTTTATTGGGGTATTTTTTTAGCAGTAGTACTACAGGTACCAGCGGGCCCGGTTTTCCACCGCATGCTGGTACTTGTGGTTCTCCAAGTACCAGCTTGCGGGGGAGGCTTGCTGGGACTTGTAGTACTGCTACTAAAAACAATATTCATTTTTTGACAAAAAGGCTATCAGCCCCCCATCCTCAGCCCTTGGATGGGGGGGACAGCCTCGGGCTTCACCCCTGGCCCTTGGGTGGCTGGAGGGGGGACCCCTTGATTGAAGGGGTCCCCACTCCTCCAGGGTACCCCGGCCAGGGGTGACTAGTTGGGTATGTAATGCCAGGGCCACAGGGACCTATATAAAAGTGTCCCCCGGCTGTGGCATTATGTATCTGGCTAGTGGAGCCCGGTGCTGGTTTCAGAAATACGGGGGACCCCTACGCTTTTTGTCCCCCGTATTTTTGGAACCAGGACCTGGCGCAGAGCCCGGTGCTGGTTGTTTAAATATGGGGGAACCCCTGACATTTTTTTCCCCATATTTTTTCAACCAGGGCCGGCTCAAAGAGCCCGAGGCTGGTTTGGCTTAGGAGGGGGGACCCCACGCATTTTTTATTTTTATTTTAACAATGATTTCTATTTTAATAAAGGTGCACAATGAAGCCCAGCACGGATCTCTCAGATCCAGCCGAGATTCATTGTGTTAAAGTCGGCAGTGTTTTACAAGTCACTCACGTAAAACACTGCAACAAAAAACGAATGACATCGACATCGGTAAATACGAAAATGCAGAATACGACAGCTTAGTAAATTAGTCGTAATAAATTCAAAAAGTTGCAACTTTACACTTTCGATGTCATTCGTGATTGAACTTTAACCTCAGTCAGGAAAATACGAATTTTAGTAAATATACCCATGGTCTCCAGAACTGGACACAGTATTCCAGATGAGGCTGTACCAATGACCTATACAAAGGCATTATTACTTCTTTTTTCCTGCTACTGATTCCTCTCCCTATGCAACCAAGCATCTGACTTGCCTTTCTCATTGCTTTGTTGCATTGCTTTCCTGCCTTTAAGTCACTTGAAATAGTAACTCCTAAATCCCTTTCCTCCTCAGTAGTTTCCATTATAGTACCCTTGATACTATATTTAGCCTTTGGGTTTTTGAGACCCAAGAGCATGATTTTGAATTTTTTAGCATTAAACTATAGTTGCCATGTTCTTGACAATTGTTCAAGCCTAGCTAGGTCATCAATCATTTGTTTTACCCCTCCCGGTGTGTCTACCCTGTTGCATATCTATGTATCATCTGCAAAAAGGCATAATTCCCCTTCAATACCATTTGCAATGTCACCAACAAAGATATTAAAGATGATAAGCTGTAAAGAATAGAGAAATGAGCAAAAGTAAATAGAAGCTTCAATTAATTATATACAGTATTAGCATGTAAGCCGAAATGCATAATTTAAAATATTTGTAAAATATACAATAAATATGTGTTTGCAGTGGGAAAAAAAGGATATGTCACTTATCAGACTGAGGTTGTGATAGGAGTCATTCTGTATCCTGAACAAGGATCCCATGAGGACCACAGGGGAAACATATAGTTGCAACTACTTTTCTTTTTTTAACAGAAGTATTTTACATTACAGATTTTCCAAATTATTGTTGACATACAATGAATATATCACATTATAATTTCCTATCTGCAATGCCATTAAAGCAAAAGATAGGGGGAAGGGGCCAAAAGAAAAAGGGAGAGAGAAAAATAATAAATACAAACTGTAAATATATAAGTCAATCAATGAATGAGTATGAGCAAAAGGCATGCCCCAAAATTACCCAACTATAAATCCATGGGAAGGAAAAGAAAAAAACTCTACCTCGCAAGAGAATATACAGTATTGTAGAAGTGCTTATATGTCAATCTTGTAGATCAAGGCGACACTCAATAAAAATAAATTATCGAGAAAAACGACTAAGGGGGTAATTCCGACCTGATCGCAAGCTAGCTATTTTTGCAGCACTGCGATCAGATCAAAACTTGGCAAAACTGCGCATGCGTATGCACCGCAATGTACAGGCGCGTCGTATGGGTACAAAGCGGATCATTGCTGAGCGCTGGATTTAACGAAGAATCCATTCGCACAGCTAATCGCAATAAGATTGACAGGAAGAAGGTGTTTATGGGTGTCAACTGACCGTTTTCAGGGAGTGGTTGGAAAAATGCAGGCATGTCCAAGCGTTTGCAGGACGGGTGTCTGACGTCAATTCCAGGACTGGACAGGCTGAAGTGATCGCAGCGGCTGAGTAAGTTCAGACCTACTCAGAAACTGCACAAACCTTTTTTGTACCGCTCGGCTGCACAAACATTCTCACACTTGCAAAGCGAAAATACACTCCCCCATAAGCGGCGACTATCTGATCGCAGTGCTGCAAAAAATAGCTAGCATGCGATTAGGTCGGAATGACCCCCTAAGTATGTAAAGAATGACTAGATTAGCTTCCCTAATGTGTAAAAATAGTCGAAATGATATGAGCAGTGTAGAAATCGGACCAGGCTGACCATTTCCTCAGAGGAGAGGACATGGCCATAGAGTACATCCTAACTCCTCTGGACATAGCATATGTTTCAACTTCTTTTCATTATTTGTGTACTGCACATGAAAAGACTAGACACTGCCTGTCCACACTGCAGCTCTCTTCTCCTCTGACAGTCTGACCTCTACCTGGTGTTTGATGTCAGGGAACCACTTCTACAGAGTACAGGTTGAGTATCCCTTATCCAAAATGCTTGGGACCAGAAGTATTTTGGATAGTGGATTTTTCCGTATTTTGGAATAATTGCATACCATAATGAGATATAATGGCGATGGGACCTAAATCTAAGCACAGAATGCATTTATGTTTCACATACACCTTATGCACACAGCCTGAAGGACATTTTAGCCAGTATTTTTAATAACATTGTGCATTAAACAAAGTGTGTGTACATTCACACAATTAATTTATGTTTCATATACACCTTATACACACAGCCTGAAGGTCATTTAATACAATATTTGTAATAACTGTGTGTATCAAAGAAAGTTTGTGTACATTGAGCCATCAGAAAACAAAGGTTTCGCTATCTCACTCTCACTCAAAAAATTCCGTATTTCGGAATATTCCGTATTTCGGAATATTTGAATATGGGATACTCAACCTGTATCTCAATGTTCCAAAACAGTTAACTGCAATGTTTTTTGTCCCAGCAATATTTTAGCAGCAACACTTTTGAAAAGCCTATTAAATGCTGAGGTTCTGTTTGAAATTATGGCACAGTTCTTACTATACTGTATATGAGGCCACATTATCCCCTCTCCTCTCACTTTCCATCACAACACAAAAAAACTCTGAAAACAGCAACAACACAGAGCATAGATAAAAACACTACAGACAGAAGCATTCAGAAGTCACCCATAAATTTGTCAGTGCACAAAGAAATAAAAAATACAAGCAAAAATAATGAAAGACAGATCAAACATATTACAATTCAATACAAAGGCACGGAGACACAGCAACTAGGAAGAAATATAATTAGTCCCTAAACCACAAATCTCACAACCTACTCTGCATTTTTGCTGTAAGTTTGGAGTCACCGCCAAACATCGGATTCTATTACATTTCACAATGCATTGCAATTTACTCTAAACCTACTGAAAACATTTTTAACATTTAGGACCTGTGTCCCGGTTCTACTAAAAATCTTTCATTCACTATACTTTCCCATCATTTAGACTCTTCATACATTATCTATATATATAAATATATATATGCAAAAGCCCTCACTTACTCACTCACTCACTGACTCATTACTAATTCTCTTGCTTCCCGATAGGTTAGTAAGCTGACATTTAACATACTGTAGGTATTCTTCTGGTGGGAAATAGGAAAATTAGGTCATTAGAATTTTAATAAACCTCCCCTGAGGGGATGACAAGGGTGTTGACATAATGACGGCACTACCGATGAGTGGCTTGTGTTGCAGGAACGATAATGCCCAAACGGACAATCGGATCAAAAATTTGGATTGCACCTCCAGTGGGTAGAATTTAATAAACAACAAAAATTTCAAAGCCCTCACTCACTCACTCACTCACTCACTCACTCACTCACTCACTCACTCTGGGAAATAGGAAAACTATGTAATAAGAATTTTAATAAACCTCCCCTAAGGAGATGAAAAGGGGGTTGACATAATTACGTAATTACCAATGTGTTGCGTGAACGATAATGCCCAAATGGACAATTGGATAAAAATTTGGATTGCACCTCCAGTGTGTAGAATTTAATAAACTACAAAAATGGTCCCGTCACTTTTTACTGTATCTGCTATGGGTGCTCTTCGAGTAACCCCAAGAGCCATTGATTAATATTTACTTACATTAAGACATCTCAAATTTACAGCTCTGTAGATTTACCAAATTTTTAACACTCATTTATATTTGCAATCATGAAACAGCTTGTTATTATTATTATCATTACAAAGTTCCTGCAGCACCATACAAGAAATATAAATAATAGTGTAACTTGACACATCATAAATACACTATATAGATAAAAGTGATTGGACAATGACAGCAAAAAGATCTTTGAGATTTTATTGATGTCAGTACTTTGTATGTTCACCATGTGTAGTGATTACTGCAGAGAAACTTCTTAGCAAACTGTCCACAAGTTTCTGGAAAAACGCAGGTGGTATGTTTTGCCATTCCGCCTTAAGTACATTGACCAACTGCAATGCTGAAATAGATCGAGTTGGTCTACAATGCACCTGTCGTTACAATTCATTCCAGAGGTTCTCAGCGGGGTCAAGATCTGGACTCTGAGCCAGCCAGTCCATTTGAGTTACCGAATCTTCTGTATAGGAATAGTGACGGACTAGGTAGGGTGTGGATACGGGTTGAGGGTCATGCAAATTACTATCTTTTAGGGGAAACAGTGGAAAGTCACAAGGAGGGGACGTAATTTACCACTTGATGAGAGTGTACACATGGTAAGGGCAAACATACAGCATCAGAGCCACTGAGTTTTATTGTGTTCACTATTCATTTTAGAATGCACTTAGACATCCTATATGAGATGAAGAGACTTAGGAAATTACATAAGAAACAATGGAGTGAGTGAGTGAGTTCAGGAAAAGATAGGAATATCAGAGTGTCATCTATGTAGAGGTTGTATTGGAAAATTAAGAAGCTGAGGAACTTTCCAAAGGAAGAGGTGTAAAGGGAGAAGAGGAGGGGCCCAGGACAGGCCTTCTTGGACACCAACCGATAGAGGAAGCGATGGAGTTGGAATCAAACTTACAGATAGAAAAGGAATTGTTAGTGAATTACAGTACAAAGTAAACCATAAGAAGGCAGAATGTATTACAGGTTGAGTATCCCATATCCAAATATCCGAAATACGGAATATTCCGAAATACGGACTTTTTTGAGTGAGAGTGAGATAGTGAAACCTTTGTTTTCTGATGGCTCAATGTACACAAACTTTGTTTAATACACAAACTTATTAAAATATTGTATTAAATTACCTTCAGGCTTTGTGTATAAGGTGTATATGAAAAATAAATGAATTGTGTGAATGTAGACACACTTTGTTTAATGCACAAAGTTATAAAAAATATTGGCTATAATGACCTTCAGGCTGTGTGTATAAGGTGTATATGTAACATAAATGCATTCTGTGCTTAGATTTAGGTCCCATCACCATAATATCTCATTATGGTATGCAATTATTCCAAACTACGGAAAAATCCGATATCCAAAATACCTCTGGTCCCAAGCATTTTGGATAAGGGAGACTCAACCTGTATTTGAAGTAATCAATAGTGTCAAAGGTGACGGATAAGAAGTGGCTTTTGGCTGTGGTGGTGAGAAAATCAGTGGTGACCTTAGTGACAGCTGTTTTTTTTTGGAGTGGAGGGGATGGAAACCACATTTAAGATAGTCAAGAAGAGAGTGGGATGAGATGTAGGTGAAGGTCCTAATTCAGATCTGATCGCAGCAGCAAAAATTTTCTGTAATGAGTAAAACCATGTGCACTGCAAGGGGGTGACAGATATAACACATGCAAAGAGAGTTAGATTTGGGTGGGATGTGTTCAAACTGAAATCTAAATTGCAGTGTAAAAATAAAGCAGCCAGTATTTACCCTTCACAGAAACAAAATAACCCACCCAAATATAACTCTCTCTGCACATGTGATACCTGCCTCACCTGCAGTGCACATGGTTTTGCCCATTTGAGAAAGATTTGCTTTTGCGATCAGATCTGAATTGGGCCCAGAGTTAGGCAGTCCTCTCTACAAAACAATACAAGAAATAGCAGCGCTAATATGTAATTAACTTCAAAATTCAATGGAAGGATTGAGTAAAAGTTACATTTAATAAAATATGAAATTAAAAACTGAATAAAACCATATGTATGGTGGTAACTAGTATAAGCTGGTAAAACTGAGGTCACATTAATTAATGCCAATAACAATGTATCACGTTCCTATAAACAGTGTCCTGGATAGCAGAAAATAGAGACGGACTGACGGCGCAGTCTCACCCTTAAATGTAACCAACCAACCGCTAGAGGTAAAGTCCCATATGAAGATCTCTTACATCAGATCGAGAACCAGCCTGGTTCTGAAAGTCCTCAATAGGTGCGGTGTCCTCCTTGAATTTGAAGGTTTGATGGTGGTCCAAGAGGGTTTGAATGTCTCATTTGTTTTTCACTGCAGAATGCAAAGTTCCAGTGTTGGTCCGGATACAGTTCGGCAATATGATGAGTGCAAATAGTGACCCCAAAAGTGATCTCCTGACGCGTTTCGCTGCAAGCACTGCAGCTTTATCAAAGGTGATCTGTGTAGGCCCACTGACCAAATATTTATACCATTACTAATTGCTCAACAATCAACAGGTGTTCACTCAATCCTTCAAATGAACATAAAAAGCTTTAAAAACAATAAATTATAGCCTTACTTACAATGGGAGTATTATCCTAGGACAGACTCAGCTCAGCGGGTATTATTTTGTGCAAAAATAAAACATAACACTTTGTTTTTTTAATAACGGACTTCAGTGTTTACTTCTACTGCTTCCGGGTCAAGGAGGTCATGTGGTTAGATCTTCTAAACCATATTACCACATTATCCCGGGTACGTTAAATGAGAATCATATAATCATGCTTCATAACACTGATTAGTAGATGTCGCAGTCACAGAATCTTTGATTCTTTTAGGGCAGCTAGAGAGTGGGTTCCTGATCTTTGCGGGATGCGATGCCGCCGCTATTTGGAACGCATTTTGCGTTCCACGCGATGGAAGACAGGAAGCGGAGTCACTTCCTGACTGTGTAGTGTCGGTCACGTGACCGCCGTCTTTTTTACAGATAGCGCGAGATTCTAATCGTAAAAACGTGTTCTAAGCATTGTCAGTAACACAATATAAACAATACCAGGTTGGCATGGTGACTACAAAACAAAAAATTACTCTTTGTTATTCCATTAGAGAAGTGTTGGTAGCGTGAGAATATATGTCTTTAGACTCACATTGACTTTATTAGTTGATATTTTAGACAGAGAAAAGCCTACTTTTATTACTGTACTCCTTTATACGGGGAATATGTAATAAAGATCATAGACGAATAAACATTTTTCTTTTTTCCTTCCTCCTTTATTAATGAAGGTTAAAAATAAAAATAAAATATAAAAAATACTGAAAAAATAAAAAATAAAAAATGAACAAATTGAAAAAATATATATATTACTGCTCAATCTAGCTTTTTAATCTAACAGGATGGTGGGTCTAAAACTCTTATCTTTATTTGACCTCCAACTCTTTATCTATGGAAGGGAAAAACGGAATAAAAGGGGGGGAAATAAAGGACAACAATGATTGGTGGATAGGTGGAAGGGTCCTCAAATAACTGTGTTTAGTTCTACTGATTCGTTGAGGCCGTCGGGAAATATGCTATTCATCTGGTACATCCAGAAGACCTCCTGTCTACAGAGTCTTCTGTATCTGTCACCACCCCGTATGGTTTGTGATATGAATTCTAAGCCTGTAAATCTCAAACACTTGGGATCTCCATTGTGGACATCCCCATAGTGTTTGGATACGCTATGTGTCTGAATCTTTTTGATAATATTTCTCCTATGTTCTAAGAAACGTACTTTTAGTGCCCGAGTCGTACGTCCTATGTATCTCTTTCTACATCCACATTCTAGCATGTATATAACATACGTTGAGTCACAATTAATAAAGCTTTTCATTTCAAAAACTTTCATGGTATTATCTAAAGTGATTTTCTTTATGCGATTCAAAATGTGGTTACAGGTTATGCATCTGTTTTTCCCACATTTATAACAGCCTTTCAAACTAACTTGGTGGTGTTGTAACCAACCTTGATCTTTATCTCCATCTTTATTATGTTCTTTAAGGTTTTTCAACTGGCTTGGGGCTAGCATATTTTTAAGGGATTTACTCTTCCTAAAAATAAATCTGGGCTCTTGTTTCAGTATGGGGAGAAGTAAGGGGTCTTGTCTTAGAATACTGTAATTTTTTGAAACAATTTGTTTAATTTCAATATGGCAGTTGTTAAATGTGGAGATAAAGGCTATCGCCTCCTTAGGGGCTGTCTTAGTTTCATTGTCTCTTTCTTTTTTAGATGTTAGTAAGGTTCCTCTTTCTTTTTTCCTTACCTCTTCTCGTGCTGAGTTGACAAGGGATTTGGGATATCCTCTAACTAGAAAGGCCTCAGACATATCTTTGGCCTGGAGGTCAAAAGAGGTGAGTTCCGAGCAGTTTCTACGAAGTCGTAGAAACTGACTCTTGGGAATGCCCTTTTTCCAGGGCATGTAATGGCTACTTTTAAAATGTAGGTAGGCATCTGTCCCAACTTCTTTCATGAAGTTTGAAGTGGAGATTTTGTTGTTCCTGATCTCCAAGGAAATGTCCAGAAAGTTAATTTTGTGAGGGTGAAAGGTGTGGGTAAAAGTCAAATTAAAAGAGTTTGAATTTAAATAGGAAGTGAATAGTGCAGCTGACTCAGCATCTCCATCCCAAATAATAAAAAGGTCATCTATATAACGGCCATAGAGAACCAGGTTCGCGCCAAAATCGCCCCCCCACACGAGCTGGTCCTCGACCTCGCCCATGTAAAGGTTGGCATAACTGGGCGCGAACCTGGTTCCCATGGCCGTTCACATTGTCTGTAAATAAAATGTGTCAAGAAATGTGAAATAGTTATGTCGTAATATGAATAAAATAGAATCCAAAATAAATTGTTGATGTGCCTGTGTAAGATCTCCATCTTCTCTCAATTTCTTCGCTATTGTATTTGTGCCCAAATCGTGAGGGATATTAGTGTAAAGACTTTGGACATCAAGTGTGAGGAATCCATATGTGTTCCTCCACTCGATGTCTCTAATTAGATTAAGGAAATGAGTTGTGTCTTTAATGTGTGATTTGAGCCCAGAAACTCGTGACTGCAAATAAACATCAACATAATGTGAAAGGTTAGATGTGAGTGAACCAACACCAGAAATTATTGGACGACCAGGTGGTGACGTGAGTGATTTGTGAATTTTGGGGAGGTGATAATAAATTGGAACCATAGGATGTGCATTAAATAAAAAGTGGAATTCTTCCTTGGAGATCAGGTCCCCACATAAAGCTTTATCCAAAAGATCACGAAGTTCTAACAGAAAAACAGGCGTGGGATCTTTGGGTAGGATCTTATAGAAATCGTGGTTGTCTAGTTGTCTTTTGGCTTCCATGATGTAATCGGATCTATCTTGTATAATAAGTCCTCCCCCCTTATCTGCCTGTTTGATTATGATTGAACTGTCTTTCATCAACTTTTGAATGGCCTGTCTTTCCCATTTGTTCAGATTATCAGTTTTATGTGAATTAGAGGGTTTGGAACATAGGTTTTTGAAGTCTTCTAAAGTGGTTTTGTAAAAGCTATCAATGCTAGCCCCCTTTGTTTTGATAGGGTAGAATTCTGACTTATTCTTCAGCTTCATTTTCTCATTTATGTCAAAAAGTTTTAGGGATTTAGGAGAAGCATCCTCAGAATGCTCACTTAGGAGCGTTCCAAATAGCGGCGGCATCGCATCCCGCAAAGATCAGGAACCCACTCTCTAGCTGCCCTAAAAGAATCAAAGATTCTGTGACTGCGACATCTACTAATCAGTGTTATGAAGCATGATTATATGATTCTCATTTAACGTACCCGGGACAATGTGGTAATATGGTTTAGAAGATCTAACCACATGACCTCCTTGACCCGGAAGCAGTAGAAGTAAACACTGAAGTCCGTTATTAAAAAAACAAAGTGTTATGTTTTATTTTTGCACAAAATAATACCCGCTGAGCTGAGTCTGTCCTAGGATAATACTCCCATTGTAAGTAAGGCTATAATTTATTGTTTTTAAAGCTTTTTATGTTCATTTGAAGGATTGAGTGAACACCTGTTGATTGTTGAGCAATTAGTAATGGTATAAATATTTGGTCAGTGGGCCTACACAGATCACATTTGATAAAGCTGCAGTGCTTGCAGCGAAATGCGTCAGGAGATCACTTTTGGGGTCACTATTTGCACTCATCATATTGCCGAACTGTATCCGGACCAACACTGGAACTTTGCATTCTGCAGTGAAAAACAAATGAGACATTCAAACCCTCTTGGACCACCATCAAACCTTCAAATTCAAGGAGGACACCGCACCTATTGAGGACTTTCAGAACCAGGCTGGTTCTCGATCTGATGTAAGAGATCTTCATATGGGACTTTACCTCTAGCGGTTGGTTGGTTACATTTAAGGGTGAGACTGCGCCGTCAGTCCGTCTCTATTTTCTGCTATCCAGGACACTGTTTATAGGAACGTGATACATTGTTATTGGCATTAATTAATGTGACCTCAGTTTTACCAGCTTATACTAGTTACCACCATACATATGGTTTTATTCAGTTTTTAATTTCATATTTTATTAAATGTAACTTTTACTCAATCCTTCCATTGAATTTTGAAGTTAATTACATATTAGCGCTGCTATTTCTTGTATTGTTTTGTTTCTGTATGGTTTGGGTGTGACTGCCCCAAACGTTATTAGCAGCAGCATTAGAGACACAAGACCCAACAGCGCCCGATTTCCTGGTTTTGATAATCTGTTTTTGCATTTAGTCCTCTCTACAAGCTTGGATGCCTAAGGCAGAAGAGAGCTAGAGTGGTAGCTAGAGGGAAGGTCAGGTGTGTTTGAGAGAGACCCCAAAAGAGAGAATCTGGACAAAGGGTGTTTGAGAGAGACCACCAAATGAGAGATCAGTGGGGAAGTAGTGTTTGTCTTGGGTAGACAGGTCTTAATGATAGCTAGGTGGTTAAAAAAATAGTAGCTGAAGCAGTTCAAACAGACCTGGCATTCCAGGGGGCACAGCAGAAGGAGAGGTAGGGACAGTTTATAATAGGGATGATGTCATCCAAATAACAAGATTTAACAATCCAAAGGATACATGAAGGAAATGGATATTTCATTTACTGGATAGACTCCAGTGAGGATGAGAAAAAGGGCAGGAACAGTGTGACATGAAGGGCATGAAGGTTGCAATTAGTAAAATTAACCTTGTGAGAGCAAGGGGGTGATGGAGGGAGAAGCTACAAAATAAAAGATTATAGTAAGAGAGCAAAGGTGGAGTTAGTCAAGTCATATATGACATACAGTAGCAGTGGGGGGACAATACCTTGGGTTTGACCACTAGAATGAGAAGGGGTCAAAAGAGTAAGAGAGGAAGAGTAGTTAGGAATCAGTGGCACCTGTGCGATTGTGAAATGTATATGCCACATTTTTGGGCTCATTCTTTGTTTCCCGTCCAACGCGTGTGTCTCAGTGCCAAACTGTAGTTCATGAAATATTTACAAATAGGGATTTCATGTGAATTATATTCTAAACAACAAAGGGCCAGAAATGGTTAAAATTTGCATTGGGATCTCAAATGTCATGATTTCCTACTGTATATTTTAAAACATTTGTGTTATAACATGAAATATATTGGCAAGTAATCTTATATTTTCAGCCCTAAAGGGAAGTAGTGCAGCCTAATGTGTACATTATGTCCTCCCTGCATGTCCTGAATGGCCACGCTTTCAATGCTTTCATATTAACCAACATCTTGCCCAGTTTGTTTTATAGCGCTCTCACTTCATGATTTTGTAAAATCCTTCAAACATTTAACATGGAATTAAAAAAACTATACTTTTTAAATGTTTTGAAAGGAGCAGGTTTTATGCATGCAGACAAGATGATGTCAGCAGCAGGCAAATCGCATAGACTGAATATACCACAGCAGGAATATCAATTGTTTACTGGGACTGATGGACTGCTGTGCTGGATGTATTACTGAATGAATCATCGGAACGGGGGAACATCTTTTAAGAAGCTATCGGTAAAGTATAACAGAAATGGTGCTAAGGTCTGTCAAGACAAGAGTTATTCAAAGAAAACTTGTGTCCAATTCAAGTAAGAAAGAAACTGAATGTTAATGGCTGTGTCAGAATTCTCTTAAGACAGAATGTTGGTCCCTTCACAAAGGCTGTCTGTTGTTAATGGGAATCATTTTTTGATGGCTGTTGAATTATTTACGTTTTTCTGCACTTACTGTAGCCACAAACTTTTCCCTTGACAAGTCAACCTATGGAACAGATTGAACTGACAACAGATATATCAGCATAGGTGACTGCGCGACAGGGAATTTCTTTACTTAAAAAAACGTTGCTGTTTCTTGGAGAGCACCTTTATGTAAGAACTCCATTTTTTTAATAATTATTGTAGCTATGTTTTTACAGATTTTATTTCTGTATGTTGTACTATTTCACTAGTAATATACAGTACTACATATTTTCCATATATTGGTAAGAAAATATGTCTTATAGGAAATCTATCATGTTTTTATTAGTTTTTAACTTTTCTCTAGATAATGTTTTATATTTGCACAAAGAAGATCCTGTAGAGTTGTAACATCTTGTGCCGAGCTGACAATATCTAAACATACGTCATCCTCTACAAGGCAAGTACTGCATATGAGTCAGTTTTACACCAAGAGTGAACGGGGTATATGTGCCAGGTTGACAGAAGAAAATGGTAGTATACCAACTCTACAGTACATCAGCCCCAGATCTTCCTTCATTAGAAGAAGTATGTATTCATTATACAGCAGTATGTATCTGACCTGTCCATCAGCAATATCCATTCTGAGACCATCTGTTGTTTTGTGATCTCTTCCCCCTTTTGCACCCTGAAACCCATGGCAGTCCATGCATAATTACTCTATTGATTGAACTTCAGTGGGACAATTGCTTTGCTATAGTAAGATCTGACTGTATATTCTTAACCCATAAGGGTTCTTTTGGACCTTGACAGGGACATACAGTACCTAACTTTTATTTAGAGTGTACACCTGTATTTTTCTTTTCCTGTGTGGTACTAGAAGCCTAAACATGGTAGCATGTCTTATTATGTTTAAAAATAGGGCCGCACAGTCCAAGTCCCCCTTTTCACATACCTAACCTTAACAAGATTTTTCATTCTTTTTTAAAGAAATTGTCTAACATTATCCAATCAGCATATCAAATTATAAATGACATTCCTATGCCTTCTTCTCTAAGAAACTTCTGCTGTGGAAGCCAATATGACATAGAGAATGAAACATTTCTTGTGATTAAAGGGGCCCTTAATTAATAGAGACACTGGTTAGAGTAGGCCGAATTCAATATGAGCATCTTCATAAAAATCTTCAGCATTTTCACTCAAGAGATTATACCCCAGACAAGTCAGGTGGGTGTTATTTTTTTCAAGAGTTGATTTTACTTTTAACATCAGACCAGGTTGTAAAACTCTCAAGGTTGATGCACTCTCAAGAAGTTTTCTCCAGTAACCTGCAGATCATACTTCTAATTTCTGCCTGAAAATATAGTTTTAGCCCTCACTAGAGATCTCTCTCAGCAGTTGAAATTGGCTCAAAGTCAAGCACAGGTAGAGACTTTTTGTGTGTGAAAAACTGAGACGAGCAGCTCTGGGAGAAGCACACATCTGTAAATCCCCTGGGAATCTAGGGTTGTCCCATATCCTAAAGATGTTATTTCATTCAGTTTGGCAGCCATCAATTCATGGGGACATCAGAAGATTTCTAATAGGTATCCAGCCTTGAACAGCTTATGCCATTGCTACTCCATACCAGACAGTGATCCCATACATCCATGGGCTTCTATCATGGAGTTACTTCTGTCGAATTGATTTACTGTAATACAATGTAGGTGGACATGTTTAGTAAAATGGGCTACTAAATTCCATTATCCAGTCTCCCCTCTACTCAGATGTTGGCTAAACAGTTTGTCCAGTGTATATTATAACTCCATGGGATATCAACCACAGCTGTATGTGACAGAGTATCACAGTTTGCTTCTCGCATATAGAAAGCTTTTTGTTATTTGTCAAAAATGTCCTTAAGATTTTATTTCACTTACCACCCACAAATTAATGGGCAGAAGGTGAGGCTCAACCTGAGTTTGGAGCAGTATAGCATTTGAGTTGTTATATATCAACAAAATTGGGTAGATTTGCTACAATAGGCAGAATTTATTTACTGCAATTCTTCAAATATCTTATCCAGGTCCTCTCCATTTTATTGTGTGTAAGGGTATGCCATTATGCCCCTCAAGAAGCCCTTTTTACCATCAGGCCCCTACCAATGCCTCTTATGTCATCAGACTCTCCCAGATGCCACTTATATGCAATCAGACCACTCCTAAATCCTGTTATATACCATCACAGTTCACAATACTGTATGTTCCTTTTATACCATCAAATTCCTCCAAATGCCTTTTATATGTCACCAGACCACTCTACATGACCATAACCCATACAGTATATGCCCATCCCAATTTCCTTCATTTCCATTTGGGCCTGGGGGGTGTATTTACTATGGATAAAACAAATGTTTCAAGTGTATATGCGCAACAAACTTGATGAGCAGCAAAAAGTGTACAAAAGGATGTGAATCCCACACACCAACAAGACAATAGGTATGAACAAAGATAGTGCACACTCTATAAGCGCTCACCAATGACCAATTAGCCCCATGTGTACTAAAACAATTAGGTTATAAGTACAAATACATTCACCCTTATTGGGATGTTAGTCCTCAAAGGTGAACTACGATTTTTCTGTTTTAATTCTTTTCCTTCACATATGAAGCTCAGGTCCAATTAATTGGTCCTTTGGAAGACCTGAAACAATAAATACCTCTATTCCCAATGCATTGAGAATATTAGGAGGTACAAGGAATAGCAGACATAGTGTAAAATTGCTTAAAACCACGCAAGATTTATTTCCACAGATTACACTTACAGAAGGGTTAAAATATAACAGCATATAAATATGACTCCATGGATCAAAACACGGATATATCACCCAGAGGGATCCGATGCCACAGATGTAGAACAGTGTGGGGTGCAAATAAGCTCTCCGGAAAGCTTACAGCATGCAGGATCAGAACTCCAGGCTGATGATGTATTCCGCAGATACCAGGGTCAAAGTCCAGGGTAAAATACACGGGTCACGCTTGACGCGTATCGGACATAAAGTCCTTCCTCAGAAGCATGACCCAATAGCTCCAGGTTGCAGTTTATATAAGCCATACATTAGTGGTAACAGCTGATGTGTCCCTGTTTGCCGTCCCACTATCCAGACGTATGCTCCTTCCGCCGCCTGCTCCCGCCGGAACCGGAAGTGACTCGTGCGTTCCATATGCGTGTCACAGAGTAGTATTTGCGTTCCACTTATCCGGAAATCCCTGAGTTCTCTTTCTACATCCATAAAACGGAATCGATGCAGGTACCAGCTGTTACCACTAATGTATGGCTTATATAAACTGCAACCTGGAGCTATTGGGTCATGCTTCTGAGGAAGGACTTTATGTCCGATACGCGTCAAGCGTGACCCGTGTATTTTACCCTGGACTTTGACCCTGGTATCTGCGGAATACATCATCAGCCTGGAGTTCTGATCCTGCATGCTGTAAGCTTTCCGGAGAGCTTATTTGCACCCCACACTGTTCTACATCTGTGGCATCGGATCCCTCTGGGTGATATATCCGTGTTTTGATCCATGGAGTCATATTTATATGCTGTTATATTTTAACCCTTCTGTAAGTGTAATCTGTGGAAATAAATCTTGCGTGGTTTTAAGCAATTTTACACTATGTCTGCTATTCCTTGTACCTCCTAATATTCTCAATGCATTGGGAATAGAGGTATTTATTGCTTCAGGTCTTCCAAAGGACCAATTAATTGGACCTGAGCTTCATATGTGAAGGAAAAGAATTAAAACAGAAAAATCGTGGTTCACCTTTGAGGACTAACATCCCAATAAGGGTGAATGTATTTGTACTTATAACCTAATTGTTTTAGTACACATGGGGCTAATTGGTCATTGGTGAGCGCTTATAGAGTGTGCACTATCTTTGTTCATACCTATTGTCTTGTTGGTGTGTGGGATTCACATCCTTTTGTACACTTTTTGCTGCTCATCAAGTTTGTTGCGCATATACACTTGAAACATTTGTTTTATCCATTGTTCTTTTTATCCCAGTTTTTAGTGTTTTTGCTGCAAACATGTTTGCCTTCAGGGACAATAGAAAAGAATTATTGAAAACTATGTTCTCAAATGTTGGGGAGAATATAGATATAAATGATGAAAATCTCAGTTCTGCCTTTAAAAAACTAGAGGTGGTTATGCTAAAAGAAAATAGGATGTGGTGGGAGGTAGCAACTTTAGAACGCTACCAGGAAGCCCATATAATACCTAAGGGTTTAAAAATCCAAAAAGCACCTTCTTTTAATCCATCTGATTCCCATTTCAGGGACGAATGGGATAAAATCCTATGTGCATGTTCATCAGCCCTAATTGACTTGATCATTAGGGAGAGGAGGGGTAATCTGATAAAATTGAATGAAGAAATCACTGTTCTTCAAACCCTCCTACATCCTTACAAAGATGTTGAGGAATTTGACACATTGGAAAAAGTTCTTTTGCAAAAAATGAATAAAAGCACAAATGAGCTGAGGGAAAGGAAACAAAAGAAATTTAAAAGAGATTCTATTTTATCAGAACCCACTGACCCCGAAGCGAAAGTCCCTATAAGGGAGGTGGAACAACAAAAAATCTCCAAAAAAATTCCTTCCGTTAATGTAAGAAAAAGACCAAATGGTCTTACTAATACATCTACCGCTAATTACCATAATCATTATAAAACTCCAGAAAGACTTCCCTTATGGAGAAAAAATAAGGATAAAGATTGGCTACCAAGATATAAAACAACGGCCTATCACTCACCAAGAAATGAGTATATGAATAGGCCACATAGAAATCAATGGAGAGATAGAGAGAGGAGGACAAATAATGAATGGGATAATAGAGCGGAAAATTATCGTCCCAGGTATAAAGACACCAACTATGTAAATAGACCCTTTGAGATGAAAACCTCAAATAGATTCACAACATTTAGAGATAGAGATGAGGTTGAAAACTCCACCCCTTTTTTAGAGTTTGGCCCAAGGACCCCAATGGGCAGTAGATAGTAGATAAAATTGAGATTCCCCGTAAAAGAACTAGAAGGGGAAAAAGGGCAGGAAAAAGATCTAAAATCAAAAGATCAAGAAATAGGAACAAAATCACACCTGAAAGTAACATTGTTGAAGAACAGGTTGTAAGTAGTGAAACCATCCCTGTGTCTAATGGTGAAATTAGACTGGAGGGCAAAATATTCAACCTTTCTGATAGAGCATTATCCGTACATGAAACTAAGGTACTACAGAAGGGATTGAATTTCGCCCCCTCCAGTAAACCGAATTCATTCGACATCTTTTTAGATGTACAGAAATTTGTCCGGAAGCTCACCATTAAACGTTTCTTTCTAAACAAGGAAAACAGTAGTTTAGAGACTGAGACCCCTGGAGAGATATCTCGCTTTAAGGCGCCATCAACCTTTTATCCGATCCAGTCCAGAGGCAACTGCCTTGATGTATTTAACAAGGTGGTTTGTGAGGAAATTGGAAGCGAGATACAAAAAAATCCGAGAAGAAATAGGCCCAATCTAACTAAAAAAGAGTTTGAGGCTGTTCGTGCATTAAAGAATGATAAGGATTTGATAATCAAACCCGCTGATAAGGGTGGAGGGGTGGTCCTTATGGGTAGGGAAACATACATAAAGGAGGTACAGAGGCAGCTCAATGATGGAACCACCTATCAGAAACTTAGGGCTGACCCTACAGTACGGGTTGCCAAGGCACTTTTGGAACTCAGTACGCAGGCACTTGATAATGAAATCATTACAAAAGGTGAATTTGAATTTTTAAATATAAAAAATCCTTCTATTCCCACCATGTATGTTCTCCCAAAAATACATAAGGACCCCATCCACCCTCCGGGAAGGCCTATTATATCTGGCTGTAATAGCCTAACTAGTAACCTTTCTGCAATGGTTGACCACTATCTACAGCCGTTAGTGGCCAACACTAGATCATTTGTAAAAGATACAGGTGATATTCTTAGAAGTTTGACCAACTGTGAGTGGGAGACTGGTGATCTTCTTTGCACAGCTGATGTGTGCACCTTGTACACAATTATAGAGATGGAAAAAGGTTTAATTGCGGTGTCTCATTTTTTAAACTTGAGTGAATACAGTGAGTCTACCAAAGCTTTCATATTAGAAAGCATAAAATTTATTCTCCTTAATAACTATTTTTTCTTTGATGGTACATTTTACTTGCAGTGGGTTGGCACCGCCATGGGCACCGGGTTCGCCCCCAGTTACGCCAATTTATTTATGGCGTACTGGGAGGAGATTAATATCTGGCCAAACGGCCACCTGGTGGCGGGCCTGGTGTCCTGGCGGCGCTACATCGATGATGGGCTCTTTCTTTGGCGTGGAGGCGAGGAAGCGTTGCAATTCTTTTGCGATGCATTGAATTTGAATGATATGGGTATTAGATTCATATTCACTAAAAGTGCCACCGAAATATCATTTTTGGACCTCAGTATCTATATAACTGATGGGCATGTTGAATCTAAGACATATAGGAAAAGCACAGATTCAAATAGCTTCATCGATAGAACAAGCCAACACCATACTAATTGGCTGGATGGAATACCGTTCAGCCAATTTACAAGAGTGAAAAGGAATTGCACTGATGCTGGTATATGTGATCAACAGCTAGATGACCTCTCTGATCGTCTAGTACAAAAGGGGTATTCAACAGAGACTCTCGATATAGCTAGAAAGAAAATAAGCGGTATTGATAGAGTCAAACTTTTGGAAAAAAAGGAAAAAACAGTGTCCAATGATGATCGATATAAATGGGCCTTTATAAGTCAGTATAGTAGGTCTTTTAAAGGAATAGAAAAGATTATTACTAAAAATTGGAATATTCTTAAACAAGATTCCATAATAGGAGATATATTACCAGAAAAGCCCACCTTTATTTACAGGAGGGCTCAGTCCTTAAAAAATCATTTGGTAAGAAGTTGTCTGGATACGGAGATCAGGCAGAGTGTTAGAACCAAGGGCTTTCACCGTTGCGGTGATTGCCTAATGTGTAAAACGGTCAAGTTACCAGTAAGAAAATTCACTGAATTTACTGTGAATGGCAAGACCCACCCCATCCGTGATTTTATTACGTGTCATACCAAAAATGTTGTATATGTGCTCGAATGCATCTGTGGCCTGGCATATGTGGGCAGAACAGGAAGAAGTGCCAGGGTTAGGTGGGCCGAGCATATATACAACATTCGCAAGGGGTTAGATACCCATAATGTTTCCTCTCATTTTAAAAGAATACATAATTCCAATACCTGTTGCCTAAAAATTTTTTGGGGTATACAAGTGGTCCATCAAAAATGGAGGACGAAAGATCTGGAAAAGAGATTAGCACAGGCTGAGATGAAAAACATACACCGTTTAGGTACCCTTACACCTAAGGGTCTAAACGGTGATTTTGAATTAAAATGTTTTCTTGCCTAGTAAATCATTCATAAGAGCACCACTTGCACTATTATGCACTTTTACTTGTATTGTTATATATTTATTGATTCAATTCTTATTTTGTGTTTTTTTTATATTTTATATACATATGTACTAGTCCGGGACTCTATTATGGACAATATCCGTGCCCATATGCTCTGGATTATTTATACCTGCATCGATTCCGTTTTATGGATGTAGAAAGAGAACTCAGGGATTTCCGGATAAGTGGAACGCAAATACTACTCTGTGACACGCATATGGAACGCACGAGTCACTTCCGGTTCCGGCGGGAGCCGGCGGCGGAAGGAGCATACGTCTGGATAGTGGGACGGCAAACAGGGACACATCAGCTGTTACCACTAATGTATGGCTTATATAAACTGCAACCTGGAGCTATTGGGTCATGCTTCTGAGGAAGGACTTTATGTCCGATACGCGTCAAGCGTGACCCGTGTATTTTACCCTGGACTATGACCCTGGTATCTGCGGAATACATCATCAGCCTGGAGTTCTGATCCTGCATGCTGTAAGCTTTCCGGAGAGCTTATTTGCACCCCACACTGTTCTACATCTGTGGCATCGGATCCCTCTGGGTGATATATCCGTGTTTTGATCCATGGAGTCATATTTACATGCTGTTATATTTTAACCCTTCTGTAAGTGTAATCTGTGGAAATAAATCTTGCGTGGTTTTAAGCAATTTTACACTATGTCTGCTATTCCTTGTACCTCCTAATATTCTCAATGCATTGGGAATAGAGGTATTTATTGTTTCAGGTCTTCCAAAGGACCAATTAATTGGACCTGAGCTTCATATGTGAAGGAAAAGAATTAAAACAGAAAAATTGTGGTTCACCTTTGAGGACTAACATCCCAATAAGGGTGAATGTATTTGTACTTATAACCTAATTGTTTTAGTACACATGGGGCTAATTGGTCATTGGTGAGCGCTTATAGAGTGTGCACTATCTTTGTTCATACCGGGTGTATTTACTAAGCACTGGATGGAGATAAAGTCGACGGAGATAAAGTACCAGCCAATCAGCTCCTAACTGCTATGCCACAGGCTGTGTTTGAAAAATTACAGTTAGGAGCCGATTGGCTGGGACTTTATCTCCATCCAAGGCCTAGTAAATAGACCCCTGGATCTCATGCAGAGAGGTGTAACTTAAAACTTTTCCCCTGCCACTCATAATTAGGCGAGCTTGCTGGGGAAATACTGGTTTGGGTGTCTTGTGTATAACTGGAAGGATATATGTGCCTGTCCAGCTTCAGTTACACTACACAATCCAGCACACCCTGGCAGGAATTAGTAAACAGATATCAAACATTGTCATTTCTTGCCACCATTGGGCCTGATTCAGACCCACACCCAATGCAATTTTGGCAGCTGAGCCATTTTTTGTTACTGTGCTTGCATTAAAAACCCTAAAACTCTTACTGCATTTACATTATACAGAGTATACACACAACGCTCACATGCGTTTGAGATGCATGGTGTGAGTGCTGCCTTTTAAAAATGCTGGGTGTTCGTAGACTGTGTCTGGGAGGTGGCTAAACAGACACACAGAAATGGTCCGACTTATGGGTGTGTTATATGAGAGTCATTGACTTTTTACTGAAGTATTTGCACACTCAGATTCACTTTAGAGACTATAATTCAGATAGTAGAACTGTACTTGCCATAGGGCTGGTGCAAGATTTCAATGTTACAGCGGTGTTAAGTCTGCATCTCAGTCCTTGCACATTGAAATGGATGAACATACAGTACACCATGGAAGGACTTAGTAGCGGTATTCACAGCCAGGTGATCATGTGTGAGTCCAGTCAGAATGATAGCCACTCCCATTGACCCCTTCATTGTACCAATTGGATGTTGGCAAATGTGTAAACAGTAAAGGCACTGCCCCCCATGCCGCTGTAACCAGTAGAGGCATTGACCCCCCCTCCCCCCTCCCACTGCTGTAAACAGTAAAAGCACTGGCAGGCACACCTCACCTTCTAATCTGCTATCCTTTCTGAACAGCAACACACCTCAGCTTCTTCTAGCTTCTCAGCTCCTTCTGTGCATTTGATGTGTCACATGCAGCACAACACAGTGCAGGGGAGAGGAGAGTGAGACAGAGTCAATGTGCTGACAGACTGCCGGAACTCAGAACTACTCAACAAGCCTCCTTATACAGCCCTTTCGGTGGGCACCCTGGCACCCGATTGTCCATAGGTTGTTTGCTTGTGGTGCCTAGCGTTAAATCCACGAATGTGTGTCAAGTTACCTTTGCTATATGCTCGCAGTGAGGAATCAGTCACAGAGTGATTGACAGGAAGAGGCCCTTTGGGGGAGGTAACATGGAGTGTCTGCAAAAATGCAGGTGTGTCATTACCATTTTTGGATTGTGTCTCAGCAGGCGAATGCGATCTCATAAGTAAAAACATGGTGTGAAGATTCTCTGATCACTCAGGTAAACAGTTTAGTAAAGTGGCAAATGCCATTTATTGTAAATATACACACACAGTACACAATAACATTAACAATTGCAAGCCAAGATTGTATCTTACTTACTAAGTGCCACAGTAGTTTAGGATTACAGATGCCTGCGATCTCCTGCTGTTACACACTGGCCGTGGCTTTGTGTCTCCTGGTCTAGGATACCAGCTCACACAGCGTCCTGCACCACAGATTCTCACCACTGATGGCACCGCAATGCCTAGTCAGCGCCTGCACTTCAGAAGTACATCCTCTCTCTGACCCTTCTGTGCAGATCTCTCAGTGCACGTGCAGTAGCCTTTTGAAACCAGAGGATCACAACAATGCTTCTAGGCCTCAGCACACAGGAAGCACTACCTTACCAGTAGCTTTCAGAAGCCAAACACATCATTCCTCTCAGGCTATGAACTCCAGTGCATTCTCTCAATAGCCCCTGTTTGCTATTATCAACCCTCTGTCTTTCCTACCATGAAGCGACACCTCCTGGATCTGTATTGGGTGAGTTACATTAAGGGGCTGACTACAGAACAGTTTCAGATCAGACCTACTTTCACATGTCCAGGCATGTCCCCTGGGCAACACTAGATGATAACTAAATTAACCTTACTTCATTACTCTGATTATGTGGCCTGGAATCCATTGTGTGGGGAAGAATGAGGGTGTGTGTGTGTATGGACTGACATCTGAGACTGGCGGTATCTCCACCAACAAACAAACAAACATGTTATCTGAGCAGTCACATGGGGGGTACATTATTTTACAAACTATGACACAATAACCAATACATTCATATGTATACATCATCATATGCATTCTGTACAAAACATCAGGCTAGAGGTATTATTCCCTGATAAGCACAAACACATATAACAGAGGGATTATGTTTCACAATAATATGTGTTGTCCAGTTCTACAGTTGTATTGGGAATCCAGGCAGCATGCTATATAGGTGATAAGACAGTTCTGTCCTGCCTCTTTACACTTATGCACTGAATCCAGAAACAGGCTGGCAAAAAGTACTCCTCATGAGCCAGCTGGGACTGAGTCCATTACACATGAATCCAGTATCGCAGCTCCCGAGGCTGTTCTGTATGGCCATGGAGGCACTCAGGGAGTCAATGTCCCTTGCATCTGCACTGGAGTTGCTGAGCATGTTGCGATTGCTTTGGTAAGCATCTGCTACACTTGCTATGCCTCATATCTCCATCACTGAAAAGATTGCTGCTGCGTGGCATTATAACCAAATCTGAATCAGTCCTATAGTCTTTGTTGAGGCTGTTTGATATAGTGGTTTTGAGAGCCATAATTATCTCATTTTTGTACTTGCGAGTTTGGATTCTTTATCTCTGTCTCTCCATGTTGCTCACACATTTTCTATTGCTATAAAGCTTTAAATATGGTCAGTAAGAAAATTGTTGATCTTTTATAAAATTATTGGACAAAGAATGAGTTTCTAGGACTACTTTAATGTAACGCAGATGCTCTACCATTCTGGTTTTTGAGACTTTGAAGTGCGACCTGCTGTACATTATGCCGACGTGTAGGTGTATTCAGTGACGTAAATTATGTTGGTGGTGTAACAGGTCAATAAGTCTGAATTGGAATAGTTTTTATTGTTGATCTTAAATTCATTGATTTTGGGGTCACCACCCTTACAGTTTGCACATGTTGCAGGTGCTGCATCGTTTAAACCCTCTTGTCCATTTATGGTTGGTGATGGTGTATTGTAAGGCACTTCTGACAAGTTTATACTTAAGATTGTCTAGCTGCTTTTTTGATTATGAAGCTGGGATGGCAGCGTGTAATGGTAGATAAGGTGGAGTGCATATATATTCACAATCCATAATATTGCATGGTGCGCATGCTCCTATGGATGAGTCACACGCAGGCTCGAATAATCGCACCTGCAATGTGTACACGTGTGGCAAAGATGAGGCTGGACACATATATCTGTACATGCCATCTTCCCAGGTAATATCCTTTAGTTTTATTAGGATGTCTGTAGTGCCTTTTATGTAAGATCTTTTGTTAGCCATCAAAGGTTGAAGATGATGATAGATTGTTAGTAAGGCTGTTGCGGTTCTATTTACTAAGCCTTGGATGGAGATAAAGTGGACGGATATAAAGTACCAACCAACCAACCAACTCCTAACTGTCATTTTTCAAACCCAGCATGTAACATGGCAGTTAGAAGCTGATTGGCTGATACTTTATCTCCATCCACTTTATCTCCATTCAATGCTTAGTAAATAGCCCCTTAGTCTCTAAGATTATGGGACATCCAGGTGGGCTAAATTAATTTTTTTGAACTTTGGGCAAAATACAGATGTAAGGTGTGATAGATTTCCATAATTCAGAGATGTCCATTGAAGCTAGTGCTGTTTGCTAACCCCATATTACTTTTCTTTGGGCCATGCCAACAGTTGATTTGGACAACCCCTTCTTGAGCACATTTTCATATTTTTTGTTCAGAGCCATTTTAAAATCCCAATCCAACTTTGAGTATACCTAATAGTTAGCCTTTAAAACTTTGTGTCTTTCTGCAATCAGGGCCAGTTTACACAAAATGATAATTCCTGTACATGTCATCTTGAGTTCATGTTCCTGCCATGTTGAGCTCTTATTACCCTGATTTGTAATTTTGCATTTCTGGTCATGGATCCTGTGCTCCTTCGAACATCTGCTACCCTAAGTTCCTGGTCATGCTATTCATGTAGTCTTGACACTCTGCTTCCTGAGTGCTCTAATTCCCAACACTCTGTTATCATTGTGCTATCTTGAGTTCCTCAGAACCGTACATCAGTGTGTTACCTAAGATCCTGGCACTCTGATATTCATGTGCAATTGCTATTTCCTGATGTCCTGCTACAATTGCACTATTATGAGTTGCTCATGCTTGGCTATAGTAGTGTGGGGCTCAGTATTGCCAAAAACAGGGCGATCGCAAATAGTCTCCTTGCGGGCTCACTGCACCCACCACGCTGTGTTCACCACAGGTTCTATTCCCAGTCAATGGGCATCATGGACACCCACAAGTGGAAATAGCCCTTCTGCATCAGTATTCCACCTGCTGGCATTGCCAGCTGTCGGGATTCCGGCGTCAGTATCCTTTACGCCGGGATCCCGATAGCCGGGAAATTAAATGTATACCATAGTGTGCTGTCCCAGTTTCTTGACTTACTGCTATTCATATGCTATACTCATACTGTATATCTCCCTGGCCAAGAGTTTGGTAATTATTGCATGTCATAAAGTGTAATAAAAAAAGTACACTTTCTTAGATTTTTCTCATTCCACTTGTAATTTAAACTCTGATATCCATGACATTCAGTTTCTATAACTGCATCAAATTCACTACAGTTTCAGCTTATTCTGCCTGCTCAGAAGTCACGGCTGTTTCCTTTGCACCATCCTCCATAACCACAGCTGCTTCATCATCTGTATCTTCTTCCAAGGCTTCACGATTATGAAAAATAATGCATGGACATTTACTGTACATTTTTCATGTTATATCTGTTAGAATGTTTAAAATAATAGTAAAGCCTCTGTGTAAGCCACAAATACATCCAGTGCATCTGGAAAGTATTCACCGCGCTTCACTTTTACCACATTTTGTTATGTTACAGCTTATTCCAAAATGGAATAAATTAATTTTTTCCCTCAAAATTCTACACACAGTTACCCATAATTACAATGTGAGATTTTTGCACATGTATTATAAATAGAAAACGAAGAAATCACATGTACAAAAGTATTCACAGCCTTTGCCATGAAGCTCAAAATTGAGCTTAGGTGCACCTTGTTTCCACTGATCATCCTTGAGATGTTCCTACACTTTTATTTGGAGTTTACCTGTGGTAAATTCAGTTGATTGGACATGATTTGAAAAGGCATACACCTCTATAAAAGGTCCCACACTTGACCGTGCATGTCTGAGTACAAACCAAACATGAAGTCAAAGGAATTGTCTGTAGATCTCCGAGACAGGATTGTCTCTAGGTACAAATCTGGGGAAAGGTACAGAAAATATCTGCTGCTTTGAAGGTCCAAATGAGCACAGTGGCCTCCATCATCTGTAAATAGAAGTTCAGAACCACTAGGACTCTTCCAAGAGCTGGCCGGCCGGCTAAACTAAGCGATCAGGGGAGAAAGGCCCTACTCAGAGAGGTGACCAAGAACACAATAGTCACTCTGTCAGAGCTACAGCATTCCTCTGTGGAGAGAGGAGAACCTTCCAGAAGGACAACCATCTCTGCAGCAATCCACCAATCAGGCCTGTATGGTAGAGTGACCAGACGGAAGCCAAACCTTAGTAAAAAGCACATGGCAGCCCGCCTGGAGTTTGCAAAAATGCACCTGAAGGACTCTCCGACCATGAGAAACAAAATTCTCTTGTCTGATGAGACAAAGATTGAACTATTTGACGTGAATGTCAGGCGTCATGTTTGGAGAAAATTAGGCACCGCTCATCTTCAAGCCAATACCATTCCTACAGTGAAGCATGGTGGTGGCAGCATCATGCTGTGGGGATGTTTTTCAGCGGCAGGAACTGGGAGACTAGTCAGGATAGAGGGAAAGATGAATGTAGCAATGTACAGAGACATCCTGGATGAAAACCTACTCCAGAGCACTCGTGACCTCAGACTGGGGTGACAGTTCATCTTTCAGCAGGACGACCCTAAGCACACAGCCAAAATATCAAAGGAGTGGCTTCAGGACAACTCTGTGAATCTCCTTGAGTGGCCCAGCCAGAGCCCAGACTTGAATCCGATTGAACATCTCTGGAGAGATCTGAAAATGACTGTGCACCTACCCTTCCCATCCAACCTGATGGAGCTTGAGATGTGCTGCAAAGAGGAATGGGCAAAACTGCCCAAAGATTGGTGTGCCAAGCTTGTGTCATCATATTCAAACACACTTGAGGCTGTAATTGCTGCCAAAGGTGCATCAACAAAGTATTGAGCAAAGGCTGTGAATACTTA
The DNA here is from genome assembly GCF_028390025.1 of Pseudophryne corroboree. Classification (NCBI taxonomy): domain Eukaryota; kingdom Metazoa; phylum Chordata; class Amphibia; order Anura; family Myobatrachidae; genus Pseudophryne; species Pseudophryne corroboree. The sequence goes on along the minus strand of NC_086444.1, from coordinate 650,239,767 downwards.
TGTACATGTGATTTTTTATTTTTAATAAATTTGCAAAAATCTCAAAAACACTTTTTTACGTTGTCATTATGGGGTACTATGTGTAGAAATTTGAGGGGAAAAAAATTATTTATTACAGTTGGAATAAAGCTGTAACATAACAAAATGTGGAAAAAGTGAAGCACTGTGAATACAGTACTTTCCGGATGCACTGTATGCAAACATTAGAGACTACAGTAAGACTCTAGTAAGTTGAAATCTCATATTTTAGAGTTTCTTAGTATACATTTTGAAGAAACTGAATGGCCAGCTACCATAAGAAGATGATACATTTCAGATGACATCTACACTAGCAATTAATTTCAATATGTGAGTGAATGCAGTTACCTTGTCATGCTAAATGGCCATTTTCAGCTTATTCAAAATGACACTAAGGTATAATAGGATGAGTAGTTTTTGATGAGTTATAACTCATTGAGAGTCGCTGCAAAGTTTTCCGTGAGTTTACATGCCAACTCACATTATTATATAATAGGCAGTGAGCAAGGTCGGACTGGCCCACAGGGGATCAGGGGAAACCCCCGGTGGGCCTTACTGCCCGGTCCCGACCCCCTCCCCTAGGGACAGATTTTGCACTTGAATTACACATTATGAATATGTTACATTTTACTGCACACAGGGGTGTTTCAACAGAGGAGGGGCCCATGGCACCTCCGGGTGGGCCCCCTCCTCTGTACGGTGCTGTAGACTCTGGCATTGTGCTGGAGTCTACTGCACATGCGCAGGTCTCCAGAAACATGGCACCCGCCATGATCTGGAGACCAATTTGGCTACTGCGCATGCACGGCGGCAATTTGGCAGTGGTTTCTGCCACGATCGCAGAGCCTTATGCTGGACTCCGGAAAGGTAAGTATTAAAATGAGTGCAATGTGTGCGGTGTGGGCCCCCCCTGGACCCAGGGGCCCATGTGCACCGCACACATTGCACCCATTATAGAAACGCCAATGACTGCACAGCACTATGTACAGTGCATTGCCATTATTAATCTGATACATTATCAAGCATGCCCTTGCAGTATTTGCTATATATATTTATCAAGGGGCCCAGAACATGCACTACTGGTTAGCCAAGCCTCCAAGCACGGGCCCCTATCACTACATTTCCCTGGTGGGCCCTTCATGCCCCAGTCCGACACATTAAAAACTCATGTCGACCTTTTGAACCTGTCGACCTATAACATGTCGACCTAAAGACCCTGTCAACCTAGACACCCTGTCGACCTAGTTACTGTTGACCAATAGTGGTCGACCTAGACATTGTCGACCTAGTTACTGTCGACTTAGAGACCGGATCCCGCTATCTACATATTCCCTATCTTTCCTGAGATGCATACAAAAGGCCATCACAATTAACAGATGTTCCAAGGCCTCACTGATACTATTAGGGAGCAAACACAAGTTCTAGTCATGCTGCACCAAGAGATGCTTGCCCAGTGTGATAGATGAAAGAGTTACTGCACCGAGCAAAACTGACGCTTTAACACCCAGGGCATTAATGCCAGCTATTCAATTCCAGACCCTTTTCACCCAAGCATCTTGTTAATGCCTGTTAACCTAAAGTGTTAAAGGGTGTTAACACACAGAATTTGTGAAAAGTTCACAAACTTGTGCATTAACAGGGTCGCTGCACATGTTAACCCCCGAGTTTTCAGGGATTTATCAGGGATTTTTTTGGAGACAGGCGAAAATAATTCCTGATAACTCCTGGATTCAGGGCTAATTGGATAGTATTGGGGGATCAATTAGCCTATGGTGGTAATCTACTGGCGCTACTGTAATTGAATGTTAATTGTGAACTTCTCAATGGTTTATTTTTCTTACTCAACTTTTTTGGATCACGTACTTGTTTCTCTGTATATTTTACCTTTGTCTTAATATCTATATTTATTGTCAGAGATACGAGTTTAGCTATTTTAAAGTATACCTAATAAGCATATTTTAGCCAATGAAGACTTACTAAAATAAATTAATTCTGTGCAAGAGTGCCTAATAGGTAATTCTCTTTCGGTATGGAATCTTTTCCATTCCAATTATCTGCAGTGTGAAAGTTGACCTGCTCTATCCACATCAACAGCAATTAGTCAAACAAACTCTGTCTGGCCCCACTACTGCACCAAGGCAATTTGTCTGTACACTTAATAGAGTACAGGAAGGGATGGGTAGGGGCACAGATGGGGACAGACATGGAAAAAAAATAAGGTTACATCACTGAAAATTATTTGAAGATTTTGCTGATTTTGTATTTAGTAAAATAACAAAAAATCCTTTTCAAAACTAAATTTATTTTCTTTTTAAATATATCTGTATTGTAATTACATTTAATTTGCTATTCAAACATGTTAGAAACTTAGAATATACAAACACACAAGTAATTTTCAACATTGCTGTGCAGCACCTCTAAATAGTAACACAGAAGTTAAATGCCTCTGGTCAGGTGACTGGTACAGTATTTGTAGGGTTTACATGTGTTCTAATATGCACATACAGGCCCTCATTCCGAGTTGATCGGTCGCAAGGCGAATTTAGCAGAGTTACACACGCTAAGCCTACGCCTACTGGGAGTGTATCTTAGCATCTTAAAATTGCGACCGAAGTATTCGCAATATTGCGATCACAAACTACTTAGCAGTTTTAGAGTAGCTCCACACTTACTCTGCCTGTGCGATCAGTTCAGTGCTTGTCGTTCCTGGTTTGACGTCACAAACACACCCAGCGTTCGCTCAGACACTCCCCCGTTTCTCCGGCCACTCCTGCGTTTTTTTCCGGAAACGGTAGCGTTTTCATCCACACGCCCCTAAAACGCCGTGTTTCCGCCCAGTAACACCCATTTCCTGTCAATCACACTACGATCGCCGGAGCGAAGAAAAAGCCGTGAGTAAAAATACTATCTTCATTGTAAAATTACTTGGCGCAGTCGCAGTGCGAATATTGCGCATGCGTACTAAGCGGAATTTCACTGCGATGCGATGAAAAAAACCGAGCGAATGACTCGGAATGAGGGCCACTGTATATGCAATGTAATTAATTTCGTTGGCCTGAGGACCATATATTTTGCAAGTTAGTTTTGCAAGTTTCCAGCAAGTTTAAAACGTGAAATCTAGTACATTGGGTGATTTGTATGTTAATATGGTGAAATTGGGATGACGAGTTTACTCTCACTGTTTGTGTTAATGGCGCTATTCTGAGGAGTTTCACTTTGTTCTCTTTATAATATATACAGAGTTTGCTCTCGACAGAAACATGCCAGATTCACCCAACTTTTCACAACTAGCTCACTGTAATTTTTACCCCTAAGAATCTAATAATTATTACAATTAGTAGATATCAATGTTACAGAATTTAAGCGGTACATTAACTAAAGTGCAGGTTTTCAGAAGTGAAGATGTTGCCCATAGCAACCAATCAATTCTAGCTATTATTTTCTAGAAAGTGCTAGATAAATGATAAGTATATCTGATTGGTTGCTATGGACAACATCTCCACTTCTGAAAACCTGCACTTTAGTAAATATACCCCTTAGGGAGAGATTTACTAAGCAGCAGTTTTGTATGCAGTATACAAAGCACTACACAATGTACAGATGTGTCCACTTACATCTTTGCTATTTTGCAAAATTTGGCACAACATGCAAAACACGGCTAACTGAGTCTATGGCAAGCAAAACCGTGCCATACATGGCGGGATATAGCAAAGATGTGGATTCATCTGTATGCAGCTTTCAGAGCCAAATCAGCAAATTTACTTTCTGGCAATTTGGATGTTGAAAATATAACCACATGCTTCACCAATTAACAAATAATTAATATTGTCCTTTAAATATAATTAATAAATGATTATGTTTTCCTCAAAATATTAAACAATACCTTCTCCACTAATATTTATAATAAAATGGTATTTCACCATGAGGGAATATCAATGTTACCTACTGTACCTCCTTATTAAATGCATACTACTAATTGTCCTCATTATAAGAGTATAGTGATTACTCTCCTTCAGAGGCGTAGCTAGGGTTTTTGGAGCACAGGGCAAGATGTAAAATGGCGCCCCCCCCAAACCCCCCCCACAAAAAAAACCATAGCAATAGAAGCAGCAAGAAATGGGCGTGGCCACACCCCAGAAGGGGTGTGGCCCCGCTACAGAAGGGGTGTGGTCACTGAAAATGGCCCACAGTGCCAGTTACATTGCCCCACAGTGCCAGATACAATGCCCCACAGTGCAAGATACAATGCCCCACAGTGCCAGTTACATTGCCCCACAGTGCCAGATACAATGCCCCACAGTGCCAGTTACATGCCCCACAGTGCCAGTTACAATGCCCCACAGTGCCAGTTACATGCCCCACAGTGCCAGATACAATGCCCCACAGTGCCAGATACATGCCCCACAGTGCCAGTTGCATTGCCCCACAGTGCCAGATACAATGCCCCACAGTGCCGGATACATGCCCCACAGTGCCGGATACATGCCCCACAGTGCCAGATACATGCCCCACAGTGCCAGTTACATGCTCCACAGTGCCAGTTACATTGCCCCACAGTGCCAGATACATGCACCACTGTGCCAGATACATGCCCCACTGTGCCAGATACATGCCCCACACTGTGCCTGATACATGCCCCACTGTGCCAGTTGCATGCCCCACAGTGCCAGTTACATTGTCCCACAGTGCCAGATACAATGCCCCACAGTGCCAGTTACATTGCCCCACAGTGCCAGATACAATGCCCCACAGTGCCAGTTACATGCCCCACAGTGCCAGTTACATTGCCCCACAGTGCCAGATACATGCCCCACTGTGCCAAATACATGCCCCACAGTGCCAGTTACATACCTCACTGTGCCAGATACATGCCCCACACTGTGCCTGATACATGCCCCACTGTGCCAGTTACATGCCCCCTTGTGCCAGTTACATGCCCCACTGTGCTCTCTCTCCCCCCCCTCCTCCCCTCCGGTCACTTACCAAGTCACCGGCGCCACTTGTTCTATGTGAGGGGAGGAGAGCGCCTCTCCTTCCCCTCACCGCTCCAGGACAGGTCTCCGGTGGCTGTGTGGCGCCGGTTCGCTAGCCAATCAGAGCTCGCGGACCGGCAGCCTATCAGGAGCCGGTCCGCAAGCTCTGATTGGCTAATGCCGCCGGAGGCCGGACACAGCAGCGCTGCTAGGGCTTTCAGCGGCGGTGAGGGGAGGGAGAGACGGTGCGCTCTCCTCCCCTCACATTTCGGCTTTTGGCGTGACGGGGGCGAGTGGGGCATGATGCCCTGGCCGCCGGCGGCGCCCCCTCTCCTGGGCCTGCCAAGGCGCCCAGGGCACGTGCCCCACTCGCCCTACCCTAGATACGCCTCTGCTCTCCTTGATTGACCATATAGCTAAAGAAGCATGCTATTTGAGCTACTGTATGTGGGGGGTCATTCCAATCTGATCGCTTGCTGCAGTTTATCAGGTCAGAACTACCGAAGGCTGTCGTTCCCTAGCGATCGCCTCTGCCTGATTGACAGGCAGAGGCGGTTGCTGGGCAAGAGGGGGCGGCACAGCGGCGTTTGCCCACCGTTTTGGGAGTGCAGTCCGGCCAACAAAGGCGTGGCTGGACCGTTCGGGTGGCGGGCCGCAGAGGCTGCGTAACATCACACGCAGCCACTGCGACCAGGGGCAGCGACGAGCAACTCCTGGTCAGCCACAGGTCCTGCGCTGGCCGGGAGTTACTCAACAAGTACAAAAGCATTGCCACTGTGCGATGCTTTTGTACTTGTGCGGGGAGGGGGGCCGGACAGACATGCGGGGCGGACTAGCCCTGTGCTGGGCGTCCCCCCGCATGTCTGGGACATGATCGTAGCTGTGCTAAATTTAGCACAGCTACGATCAACTCAGAATGACCCCCATTGACTGTCACAACCACCTCATTTTTATCTCACTTGCTAGATAATACATACTGTATTTCATGTACAATTAAAAAAAAAGAGCAATTTATGAGGACTTCATGGACACTTATTTTAGGCTACTTTAAGCAGAAGGTCACTAGTGTTGCTTATATTAAACTTACAGAAAGTCCTACAGAGAACATATGGGGGGGGCTTGGACTGCAAAACCTCCTTCGAAACAAAATGAGAGTTGCTACAGTCAGAGATGTATCTAGGGGTCCTGGTGCCCCTGACAAAGTAACTTTCTGGCGTCCCCCCCTATATTCGAAATTTGGAAGGCGCATGTGCAAAACAGGGGCATGATGTTGTGGGAAAGGGACATGACTGCACAATATTACTCCCAATTCCAATTACATTACACATAGTAATCCCTTATACACACTAGTGCCCCTTACACATCATGCCTACACAGTAATCCTTGTCACACTGTGGAGAAATCAGCAGTGCCTGGCACGGCCAAGGAGGGGCACCATGCGACGATGCCACCTGCGGCCAAGGGGTATAATTAAATATTAATGGCAGTGAAAAGGTATCTATGCACACTACCTAGTAGTGGTGATGTAGTGATATATTAAGAATAGCATTTTAGTAGTTTATTTCTAGTTTCTTCACTGTGATGCATTGCGGTGCCAAACACCGGTGCCAACTCCTGGCTGCTGTGCGAACCACCAGCCCATGCATTGCCACTACTAAGTGATTCCACCCCCTGACCAAGGGTGGCACCACCGGGCAGCGCCCCCTCTTCGGCCAGTGCACCTGGTGAGTGCCATCCTGGCCAATGAGTAGACAACCTAATGTCCCCAGTACATAGCCGTAGTCTCCACCTCCTCCCAGCACATAGCCGTAGTCTCCATCCCCCTCCCAGGACATAGCCATAAACTCCCCCCCAGCTCATAGCCATAGTCTCCATCCCCCTCCTAGGACATAGCCATAGCCCCCCCCCTAGCACATAGCCATAGCCCCTATCCCAGTACATAGCCATAGTCCCTATCCCCCTCCCATCACACAGAAGTAGTCCCCATACCCCTCCCAGCACATAGCCGTAGTCCCTACTCTCTCCAAGCACATAGCCATAGTCCCCACCCCCTCTCAGCACATAGCCATAGTCCCCATTCCCCTCCCAGCACATATCCATAGTCCTCATCCCCGTCCCAGCACATAGCCATAGTCCCCCCCCAGCACATAGCCATAGACCCCCATCAAAGCAGATAGCCATAGATCCCATCCCTTTATGGGCCTCCCATCACATAGAAGTAGTCTCCTTTCCCCTCCGAGCACATATTCATAGTCCCAATCCCCCTCTCAGTACATAGTCTCCCCTCCCTGCATATAGTCATCTCTCCTCCCAGCACATAGTCTGCCCCCTCCCTGCATATAGTCATCTCCGTATCCAGCACATAGTATCCCCCCTCAAAACACAGACTGTATACGTAATATTTTGCGATACCTAGTTTGATGAGCTGGGCATCACCTAGGCTGGAGGATTGCACAGTATGCAGGAACACCACACTTTGGCACTGCACCCCACTCCGTGAAGAAAGTGAAAATAAACTACAGCTCCCAACAACCCTTGCTGCCAGGAGCTCCCGTCACACACCGGCGCCTGTTCCTGCCTACTGTGCAATCCTCCAGCCCAGGCGATGCCACTACTAAGTGAGTCCACCCGTTGGCTGAGGGAGGCACTGCCGGGCAGTGCCCACTCCTTGGCTGGCGCCCCTGGCGAGTGCCATCCTGGCCAATGGCTACAGTCAATCTCTAGCTGCTAGTAAACAATTTCTCTACAATACAATTGAAAAGTATGGGCAGTATAGAGACTACTTTTTCTCAATAGTGGAGCTGCTTACATTAAAAAAACAGTGGCCCTAAGCTTGACTGTTTATATAACTGTTTGCTTAACCACCTACACCCCAATGTCATCCCTGTGGATGCCTATGGACCCTGAAGAAGAAATGCTGTTATCTACTGTACATAACTACTTCCATGTCAAGGCTAACAATAATCTAACATGGAAGAATGCATGAACATGGAAACCTGTGAATTTGTAGCTATATTATGTGTTAATAAAAAACACTATGGCCCTCATTCCGAGTTGATCGGTCGCAAGGCGAATTTAGCAGAGTTACACACGCTAAGCCGCCGCCTACTGGGAGTGAATCTTAGCTTCTTAAAATTGCGACCGATGTATTCGCAATATTGCGATTACTAACTACTTAGCAGTTTCAGAGTAGCTTCAGACTTACTCTGCCTGTGCGATCAGTTCAGTGCTTGTCGTTCCTGGTTGACGTCACAAACACACCCAGCGTTCGCCCAGGCACTCCCACCGTTTCCCCGGCCACTCCTGCGTTTTTTCCGGAAACGGTAGCGTTTTCAGCCACACGCCCCTAAAACGCCGTGTTTCCGCCCAGTAACACCCATTTCCTGTCAATCACATTACGATCGCCGGAGCGAAGAAAAAGCCGTGAGTAAAAATACTATCTTCATAGTAAAGTTACTTGGCGCAGTCGCAGTGCGAACATTGCGCATGCGTACTAAGCGGATTTTCACTGCGATGCGATGAAAAATACCGAGCGAACAACTCGGAATGAGGGCCTATGTTTTCAATAATAATTATTTTGCTGTCAGACAAATGTCTGCAATCAACTGATGCTCATTGCACTTGTAGTCAGTGGTATAACTAGAACTTTCTAGACCCCATATTTTGAAGGGCCCCCAATGCTTCTAGACTAGAGAGACGCCTCTCTTTCCCCAGCAGTTGGACATTTTAATGCCTCATAGTAGTGCCTCAGTTCACAGTAAGCTGCATTTTATTGCTCCAGTTCCCATTAGGCCACATTGCAGTGGACCCAGTTCACATTTTGCCACACTTTTTGAACACATGCTTCTTCCCCAGTGGTGTACCTATGGGGGTAATTCAGACCTGATCGCTGCTGTGCGTTTTCACACAGCGGGTGATCAGATCTGAACTGTGCATGCGTATGCACCACAATGCGCTGGCGCATCACACAACACCGGGCATCCGTGCCTAGCGATGGGATGGTGCGAAAAAAACAATTGCACGGGCGATCACAAGGTGATTGACAGGAAGTGGCCGTTTGTGGGTGGCAACTGACCATTTTATAGGAGTGTTCGGAAAAAATGCATGCGGGATCAGGTGTTTTCACGGAGGGTGTCTGACGTCAGCTCCTTCCCGGATCAGCAGCAAACAATCTCACTGTGTGAGTATGTCCTGGACTGTGCAGAGACTGCACAAACTGATGTTTGTGCAGCTCTGCTACAAAATCGATCGCAAACCTGCTAATCACTTTACCCCTCCCCCTGTAGGCGGCTAGATATGAAGGGCCCCAAATGGAGGAGGCTGCACACAGGCATCCTCCTCTGTTAATACGCCCCTGCTCTCCTCCCCCCCCCCCCCTCATTAATGCAGAGAGGGTTATCTATTTCCACACCTTTTTGGTTTCAGTAATGGTTTTCAGCAACCCCTTCAAATGATGTAATAAGGTTTGACAAATATCTATATAATTTTACTTGTATAAGGGTGTGCTACCATAGACAACAATTTGAAGGAGTTGTATCAAAGAAAGAAAATGTATATCTCTGTATAAATTATGAGTAACAATAATAAATACCCTCTGATCTAACATTACTTTCTAAGCAGTTACTTATATACTAAATAATATACACACTCAAAGGATACAAAGTGAAGCGTCTTTATTCACACACTCTCATACTTTTGCATAATTAAAATAATGTCATGGTTTTTAAATATTTTGCTGTTGAATATTACTATGATTTGTAATATATAACAAAAACAACATTCAAAAAAGAAAGTGTTATTATTTGCTTTCCAGTAGATTTTTATGGACATCATTTTCTCTTTATGCTACAGTATTCCACACCTCTTACAGTATACTAACTTCTAGCCCAATGCAGCAATACTCAGGGGTTGTTACCTGCACTGGTGCATTGTGAAGAGACAGACTTTGTGCTATGCCCAATAGTAAACTGAGTGCAATTGCAGTTTCACAGAATGGGTCTCTCTCCACAATAGAAGAGGATGGTACTCAATGGCAGTGTTGGGAATGCATGCAGAGAGGAGCAGACTCTAAAGCCAGTAAATGCCAAGAGAGGACCATTCTTCCTCCACCCCTGTACTGCCTGTGTCCCTCCTCTGCGGTGCTATTTCTAGGATTTCGATCATGAGCCATCAATCCCCAGGCCAAGGTCTATAACTATTTAGAGGTGCTCAAAATGGTGTTAACCTAATTTAACAGCTGACCTACCCCAGCTGGGTGGTGCCTTGACCTTCCTTGGTGCCTGAAGAATCTGCTCCAGGTGTTCCACAAATGCTACTTCACTGCGGATAGTGAATTTGTAGTGAGAGACCAGAGAGTTGCATTAGTAAGCATATGCACTATATTATTAACAAGCTCTAACCAACTGTACTGTAATCATAATGCATGGATTGTGCCCGGCAAAGTGCTAGATGCTGAAATGGGTAAGGGAGTCAGAGATGAGAGCTAGCAGATGGTGGAGGCAAACAGATGAGAAACAAAAAGATGAGAAGGAGTTGCGAGGGATAGGGATGAGACATAGGGGGTCATTCCGAGTTGTTCGCTCGCAAGTGGATTTTAGCAGATTTGCTCATGCTAAGCCGCCGCCTACTGGGAGTGAATCTTAGCATCTTAAAATTGCGAACGATGTATTCGCAATATTGCGATTACACACCTTGTAGCAGTTTCTGAGTAGCTCCAGACTTACTCGGCATCTGCGATCATTTCACTGCTTGTCGTTCCTGGTTTGACGTCACAAACACACCCAGCGTTCGCCCAGACACTCCCCCATTTCTCCAGCCACTCCTGCGTTTTTTCCGGAAACGGTAGCGTTTTTTCCCACACGCCCATAAAACGGCCTGTTTCCGCCCAGTAACACCCATTTCCTGTCAATCACATTACGATCGCCAGAACGATGAAAATGCCGTGAGTAAAATTCCTAAGTGCATAGCAAATTTACTTGGCGCAGTCGCAGTGCGGACATTGCGCATGCGCATTAAGCGGAAAATCGCTGCGATGCGAAGATTTTCACCGAGCGAACAACTCGGAATGACCCCCATAGATAGAGGGAATAAAAAACCCTACAATGCCAGGCACAATACCTACTGTAGTGACAAAGCGAATTATGGAACCTAAAATAATATATTAAAAAAAGGTACAGTACATAAAAGCCCTCATTTTAAAAAACATAATTCAATTAAATAAAACCATCTTTTACCACTGTGTTACTGTCATAATCCAATGTGAATACTTGCATGAATTAATCCAAAAAGAAATGTCCATAATTTGTCATTCAAAAGGTAAACCAGGCATTTTTTTTAAATGCTAAATAATGTCCAAGTGAAATCTATTAACTGTAACCCAATACAAAGGCAAACCACAAAAAAAGTTATTATGATTAATTTACCTGCTCATCTAGAATGAGGGTTATGATTAGGCACTCAGGGTCGGCAACAGTAATCTTGGGGCCCCGTACACAGTGATATCTCTCAGAATATATTATATATATATATATATATATATATATACACACACACACATACAGTACCAGTCAAAAGTTTGGACACACCTTCTCATTCAATGGTTTTTACTTATTTTCAGTATTTTCTACATTGTAGATTAATACTGAAGACATCAAAACTATGAAAGAACACATATGGAATTATGTTGTAAACAAAAAAGTGTTAAACAAATCAAAATATGTTTTATATTTTAGATACCTCAAAGTAGCCCCCTTGTGCTTTGATGACAGCTTTGCACACTCTTGGCATTCTCTCAATCAGCTTCATGAGGTAGACTCCTGGAATGGTTTTGAATTAACAAGTGTGCCTTGTCAAGAGTCAATCTGTGGAATTACTTGCCTTCTTAATGTGTTTGAGACCATCACTTGTGTTGTGTAGAGGTAGGGTTAGTACACAGTGGACACCCCTATTTGACTACTGTTGTAATCCATATTATGGCATAAACCACTCAACTCAGCAAAGAGAAACAACAGTCCATCATTACTTTAAGACATGAAGGTCAGTCGATACGGAAAATTTCAAGAACTTTGAATGTATCCTGAAGTGCAGTTGCAAAAACCATCAAACGCTATGTTGAAACTGGCTCTCATGAGGACTGCCCCAGGAAAGGAAGACCAAGAGTAACCTTTGCTGCAAAGGATAAGTTCATTAGAGTTACCAGCCTCAGAAACCGCTACTTACAGCACCTCAGATTAGAGTCCACATAAATTCTTCACAGAGTTCAAATAGCAGACAAATCTCAACATCCACTGTTCAGAGGAGACTGCGTGAATTAGGCCTTCATGGTTAAATTGCTGCGAAGAAGCCACTACTGAGGATGAACAACAAGAAGAAGAGAATTGTTTGGGCCAAGAAATACAAGGAATGGACATTAGAACAGTGTAAATTTGTACTTTGGTCTGATGAGGCCAAATTTTAGATTTTTGGTTCCAACCGGCGTGTCTTTGTGAGACGCAGAGAAGGTGAGCAGATAGTTTCTGCATGTGTGGTTCCAACTGTAAAGCATGGAGGAGGAGGTGTGATGGTGTGGGGGTACTTTGCTGGTGACTGTCATGACTGTGGTTTTTGTGAACCCGGTGTCAGTGAAGTCCGTGCTGGCGACTGGAGGACTTTGTGTGTATGAGGCAGGTCTGTAGGAATCAGTGAGAAGAAGGAACAATCCCTGACCGGGGATCGAACCCGGGCCTCGGCAGAGGAAGCCATATCCTAACCACTGGATCACCAGGGACTCGGTGTTGATAGCAGGATGGTGAATGTATAGGTGAGACTGTACTGGATATGGGGGGTAATTCCAAGTTGATCGCAGCGGGAAATTTTTAGCAGTTGGGCAAAACCATGTGCACTGCAGGTGTGGCAGATATAACATTTGCAGAGAGAGTTAGATTTGGGTGGGCTATTTTATTTCTGTGCAGGGTAAATACTGGCTGCTTTATTTTTACACTGCAAATTAGATTGCAGATTGAACACACCACACCAAATCTAAGTCTCTCTGCACATGTTATATCTGCCTCCCCTGCAGTGCACATGGTTTTGGCCAATTGCTAACAGAATTCCTGCTGCGATCAACTTGGAATTACCCCCATAGTGTCACAGGAGTAGGTGCTTATGTACTCAAGGTTACTGGCAAGATAGTAAGACGGACTGGTTACTGGTGAGACTGATAACCGGGCTGGTTACCGGTGAGACTGGGATGCAACTGTAATGCAGGCTGGTACCGGATATAACTGGAAACGCAACTGAAAGTAGAACGATGACTGTGGCTGTAACTTTAGGACGAGGCTGAAGAACCCTGCAGCTGTGATGGTAGAAAACTGCAGCTGTGGTTTTAAGTTGAGACTGTGGAATACTGCGACTGTGCCTTTAAGATGAAACACTGCTCCTGTGCCTTTAAGTTGAGACTGTGGAATACTGTGACTGTGCCTTTAAGATGAAACACTGCAACTGTGCCTTTAAGTTGAGACTGTGGAATACTGTGACTGTGCCTTTAAGAAGAAACACTGCAACTGTGCCTTTAAGATGAACTGTAGAAATACTGGATATCAACGGTAACACAAATGTAATCCAAACTGGGTAGCAAAGGAACAGAGTTTACACAGAGCTGTGTGTGACGCGAGGAACTGGCAGAGTTTCCAACTCCAGTCTTCAGACTTATACTTCCTGGTCCTTGGTGATTGGTGAGCAGTGTCAGGTGATTCAGAGAGTCTCAGGCTGGCACAGGATTGGACAGCTCTGGGTCAGGTGAACAGTCACTGTCATGTGAGTACTCTAGACTTGGCTGTAAAGTGGAGTGAGGCCTAGCAGGCCGAGAGAACGCTGAAGCCTGAACTTCTTGCAAACAAACAGAGGATGCTGGCTTTTAGGCCTAAACTTCAGATTGCTGAATTCAGACTCACACAGAAGATCACCACAGGTGGAGCTCGTTAACTATTACCTTCCAGGCAGAGAACTCAGGACTCAGGAAATTCATGGTATTGGCAAGCTGTTTATCCCAGTGAGCAGAAAGATGCAGGATCCAGGATAGAGATGGCAGAGGTAAGTCACCAAATATGAAAACTACAGTCAGGATCGTGACAGTGACATTGTTGGTGATTTATTTAAAATTCAAGGCACACTTAACCAGCATGGCTACCACAGCATTCTGCAGCGCCATGCAATTCCATCTGGTTTGCGCTTACTGGGACCATCATTTCTTTTTCAACAAGACAATGACCCGATATGCACTTCCACACTAAGGGCTACTTGACCAAGAAGGAAAGTGATGGATTGCTGCGTCAGATGACCTGGCCTCCACAATCACCTGACCTAATCCCAATTGAGATGGTTTGGGATGAGTTGGTCCACAGAGTGAAGGGAAAGCATCCAACAGCTCAGCACCTCTGGGAATTCCTTCAAAACTGTTGGAAAACCATTCCAGGAGTCTACCTCATGAAGCTGATTGAGAGAATGCCAAGAGTGTGCAAAGCTATCATCAAAGCAAAAGGGGGCTACTTTGAGGAATCTAAAATATAAAAACATATTTTGATTTGTTTAACACTTTTTTGTTTACAACATAATTCCATATGTGTTCTTTCATAGTTTTGATGTCTTCAGTATTAAACTACAATGTAGAAAATAATGAAAATAAATAAAAACCATTGAATGAAAATGTGTGTCCAAACTTTTGACTGGTACTGTATATATATATACATATATATATATATATATATATATAGAGAGAGAGAGAGAGAGATACATACAGTACGTATATATATATATATATATATATATACATAGAGAGAGAGAGAGAGGATTACTGTGCTATATAAGGAAAATAACTAAATATATATTTATACAAATATATAAATATGTACTGTATATCTCTCCTTCCTCCCACACACCCCACAGTCTGTCTCTCTGCAATGACTCCATGCTGCATTCCCAGCTCCGCCACCCCATCCTAAAGCCCTGTATCCCCTCACCAACCCATTCTTAACCTAAAGAAACTTAGCTGCGCATTACTCCCCAGCATCCAGACCTAAACAATACACAGGTACCGTGAGGCTATCACCCCCCCCCCCCCCCCCCCCATCATGGCAATCTTGTTCAGCAAAGCTGCTGCCATGTCCCATAACTGCCTGTAACAGAGCTGGACACAGAAGAGCGAGAGCACACTTACACTGCACAGTCACTGTGTGTGAAAGGTTCCTGTCACTCTGAGGCTGTGGCCACACGGCCTACAGCTTGCTGCCCTATTTGGATAAGTCTTGTAGCCCCTCTGATCCTTGGGGCCTGGTACAGGTGTCCCCTTTGACCCCCCTTTTGCTGGCCCTGTGGGCACTAAGGGGAGGGTTAGAATTAGACTGCAGGGGTTGCAGAAGTTAGGGCTAAGTTGCGGGAGGGGGAAGGGGGGGTTAGGGTTAGGCTGCAGGAGGGGTGGTTTAGGGATATGGGTAGGGTTAAAATACTCCCATGATCCATCTGGCTGTCAGGATCCCGACTCTTGGATTTCATAACTAACCCTTGAATAGGCTATAAAAATGAATCATAGAAATCAATAGGGGGAAAAAACCCACAATTTTGCAAACCCCTAGTCGGTATGTATCCATTTTTTTCTCTTAGACATGTTTAGACTTCTTCAGGAAGGTTAATATACTGTACCTAAAATTTATGAAAAAAATAAAATGTACGCTAAAATGGCTTTCTTTTACTGGGCTAGACTTTTCCATTATTTTATCCTATGGTAAAGTATGTGGCTAGAGACACTGATTTCCATATGTTATAAATTTATAACCTGCACGTCCTACCCCTCCATTGCAGAAAATATTTCAGGTACACCTGAAAGTTTTTGTTTTTGTATTAGGGATTTTAGAGACCCATCTGATGGGGTTATACCTTGACGTGGTAGATGGGCACACATTTTTGGCCAAACATGAAAAAAAACATACTTATATCTTTCATAGTGAGCTGAGAACCCAGGTTATTACCGGGACAAGCTGGAGTGACCTGGGTCCTGGCTCAGTGTGAAATGTCGACCAAGGTCATGCATCCCAGGTCCATCCTGGATCTGCACCCAGGTCACAACCAGGGTTATTCCTGGGTCCAACATGGCTTGGCTGCAGTGTGAAAGGCAGACCCAAGTCATGCTTAAAAAGCTGTTGACTGGCAGGCTCAGGAGCTCTTTGAGATGATGTCATCTTCAAGCATTCTGTGTGAATGTCAAGGATCCGGGACCATCCGGCGCTGTGAAAAGGGGTAAGGATTTAAGGGTCAGGTCGCCCCTAGGCATAGAATTATTGGATGCCCCCTTCCAAAAAAATTATATGTCTCTACTGTAGCCTCCCTCCTTATCTCCCCATGGCCTTCTCCTTACCACTCTTATAGCTTGTTCCAGTTACCTCCATATCTCACTGCCCTTCCCCCTTCACAGCTTACACTGCTATCCTCAAACCTCACTGCCCCCCACAGTTCACACAGTCCCCCTCATACCTGACTGGTCCTCCTCCCAGCTCACTACACCACCACACCTTACGGCCCGCATAACTGCTACCCCACCCCTTACTGCCCCCCTACTGCTTACATTGCTCCCATCACAGCTCACTGCCTCATCACCCCTCCCCACCACACACACACACACACACACACACACACACACACACACACACACACTGCTTCCTACTGCTCACACACACTGCAGACACACGTCACCTGACAAGCAGCAGAGTAGCAAGGAAGTAACAACGGTAGTGTGGATGATGCTAAGCACACAGCACAAATGTCTTGTGAGTGGAGTACTGACTGCATCCACCCACGCTTCTGGCACAGCAATCACAGCAGGGAAGTTCTGGTCTCTAACAGCAGACATGTGTCACCTTCCTTACACTGCCCGCTGCTACTTCACTCACAGCAGTGCTGTAGCTTGTCAGCATTTCCCTGCTAATTCCACAGCACAGCTCAAGCATGCTAAACTGGCAGCAGCTCCCTCTCGCCGGGCACCCAGCCGCAGCACCACACCACTCACAACAGCAATCACCTCAGCTTCCCCTTAAAGATAGTGCGGTCCTCTACTTAAACTGTTGGGTTGAGCATCTGTTTGTTTTCCGCTTTGGCCACAAGTGGGTTCAGAGTACTCTCCCAGCTGTTGTCCACTGGGTCCTAATGGCTTTCACTGCAGCTATCACAGGTGGGAGAAGCAGACAGAAGGGGAAAATTAACTATTGCAGTAGTCCACACTGTGCCATAGTATCTCTCTCTCTCTCTCTCTCTCTCTCTCTCTCTCTCTCTCTCTCTCTCTCTATTTCTCTATTATATACAGTAGCAGCATGCAGTGAGACTCATTGTACAGCAACCCCATCCTATCATTTTTGGTACAGTATTTTCTTTCACCAGGCTCTGCTGATTACTATCTTACTAATGCAAGCCAGCCAGGAGGACATGTCAGGAGGCTGCAGAAGCACACCACAGAACAGATGCTTAGCCTCAGACAGACAGGAAGTGTATTTACTTTCATTTCCTGTTTGAGGCTGGGCAGCTGCAGAAGAAGTCAAGCAGAGAGCTCAGAGCTACAGCAGTACCCTGAACCAGCCACACAGACAGGAGTCCGGTAAATATGATAAAGGTAAGAGACATATAAGGAGCCGGGGCTGATGAAACTGCTATAGGGGGGAGATATAGACATATGGGGAGGAAGCTCAGAAGCTGATGACATTGCTATAGGGGGGGAGATAAAGACATTTGGGCAGTGGGAGCTTAGGGTGCTGATGACACTGCTATAGAGGGGGAGATAGAGACTTATGGGGAAGGGGGCTCAATGGGCTGATGACACTGCTATAGGGGGGAGATTTAGACATATGGGGAGGGAAATATAGGGATTGTGGGCTCAGGGTGCAATGAAAATGCTATGGGGGAAGGAGGAGGCGGAGAAATATGGAAAGAAATGTACCTCTTGGTGTCTGATTAGTATTTTAACTTGAATAATCAAGCAATAGAGTTACAGTATAATAATTATTACTGAGCTTGATTATTGGTCAGGCACCAAACATTCCAACTGTACATCAGCTTGCCCTCTTCTCACCCCAGACTTGTGGATTTTTGTGCACAGCCTATGGGGCAGCAAACATTAGCATTTTCCGGGCTGCCATCAGTGCATATGCGGGCACTTATTCCTGGGATGAGCCTAATTAAATTAAGTTAGTAAAGTAATACCCCTTTGACATCGCACAAATAACCCGGTATCGACCCGGTATATTGCCGGGTTAACACGAGTCGCAGTGCAGTGTGAAAGGGTCCCTTCAGAAATTCCGTGTTGCCTGACCTAGTAATTCAACCCGGGTTATAAGATGGGTTTTCCTGGGTTGAATACCGGGTGAGGGGCAGTGTGAATGGGTTGCCGAGTTAATGCGACCCGGGACACGTTCACTACTTAAGGAGGGGCGGCGTGGAGATGAGCTCATCTCTCAGTGCCGCCTCCGCCCCTGATGCCGATCCACCCCCATCGCTATGGCAGCCTGACCCGGCATATTTCCAGGTCGAGGAGCTAGCTGTTAGGGTCCAATGCCGGGTCCCACCCAGGAAGGACCCATTTCCAATTCCCGGGTGGGACCCGGCATTTGTGATGTGAAAGGGGTATTAGTGGCCTACCTTACATGTGGGAAGGTTTTAGTTACATGTGGGGAGACCTGTGTTACATGGGGTAGTCTTCAGGTTGCCGACTGTCGGGATCCTGACGCACAGTATACCGGCGCCGGAATCCCGACAGCTGGCATAATGACAGTTTTTCTCCCTCATGGGGGTCCACAACCCCCCTGGAGGGAGAATAAATAGCGTGGCACGTGTAGTGCGCCACCGTGCCTGCAGCGTAGGGAGTGCAGCAAGCCCGCAAGGGGCTCATTTGCGCTTGCCACGCTGTTGGTATGCCGGCGGTCGGGCTTCCGGCGCCGGTATGCTTGTCGCCGGCAGCCCGGCCGCTGCCATACCATACCCTGTTACATGTGGGAAGGCCTGTGTTACATTTGGGGAGGCCTGTGTTACATGAAGTGGGGATTTGTGTGGTATGTGGTTTGTTCTGAGTAGTACTGTATATGAAGACACCTGAGGAAATCTTGAGTGTCATGTGGGTTTGTTTAAGATACTTCTAAGATCTGAGGAAGTGGAAAGTGCAATTGGAAAGTCTAGACTTTTCACTTGCACTTTCCACTTCCATGTTGATCATTCCAGTCCTATTCCCTTTACAATGTTAGAATTGTGAAGTTTTCATAGGGCACCCTTTTTTCATTTTCCCTGGGCACTGTCAACCCTAGTTACGCCTCTGCTGTACACAACTAACATCTCTCCAAGATACACTGAAATATATATGAGTGAATTTTAGTGTGCATGTACATGACATATTAATTTAACATTTGCTATGTCATTTTAATTCTGAAAATATTACCACAATGCAAAATTAATGTTATGTGGATGTCATGACTATATATTTATTATTACATTTATTCTTACTTATGGACTACTGTCATTTAGCACATCTTCATTGCATACTCACAAGTATCTGCACGGAAATGCATACTTGGATGAAGATGTCATTACAAATATAAGCAAGTGTGACAGTGCTGGAATACTCTGAACACAGAATAATTGGCGGATGAATTATAGTCAATGAATCCAAAATACAAGATGAAATTGCCCAAGGCAAAATGGCTGGAGAGAAAAATATAGATGCTCTGACAAGACAGAACAGCAAGGGGGAAGACATGTCAATTAGCCAGGTTGATAAACAGAGCTGCCTGTCTGCACATCATCATGATCAGATAAAAACTGACATGCAGACTGCAAAATTAACAGGGAAACTGAGATTATATGCAAGATCACCCCTGTAACATTTGTCATACACCATAATTTGAATTTGTAGTACTGAGGATTTCCTGCTGAATTCCAAAAATCCCTTGCCATTATTTTATACATACAGTACTGCCTCCTGTAATTTACCAGCAATGCTCCTCAGCAGTAACTACTGTATCTAGGGACTTCAGGACCTGCTAAATCCTGAAGGCATGTATCATCCTTAAGATACCAGCCCTATAACCATTTTATGTAACATATTTCTCTGCTGCAACAAAGGTCACATTCATCTTTTCTAGTAAAGTGAGAGATCATATTTTTGTTTTTATCTAATATCTATGAGGTTGAGGGACCACAATATATTTGGATAATAAAATAAATATCCACCACACTTGGAAGCATCTGTTGCAGATCCACGTTCACAGAATAATTGTTCTCAAACCTCTTCATGTGCACCTAAGCCTATAATGCAGTGTTAAAACCTCCAACTTGATGAGACAGGTGAAAACTCTGTAATTACTGTAGCTGAATGCACAGGAATGCAGCAGACAAAAATACCTGGAAAGTTGTGGTACATGAATTGGTGAACAGTCTGGATGGAGGAATACTTTGCGCAAGAAATGCAAATCCCTCATACCATGGTATACTGTAAGTATCTAAAGTTGGATAGCATTCCATGGAGAGAGCTAGTAAAAGCCATGTGTTTGTAGCACATCAGTGAACTAGGTAAGCCCCATTTAGTGCTAATGAAAATGTTGTTTTGTTGGAATATGTGTGTACAGGTGGTGATGGTATGGCAGAATGTAGGTACACACCAGTGGATGCCCTGAGACAAGGAAAGCCCAGCACTTAACCAGTGGGGTGGTTTAGTTAGTAGCAATGTGAATGTACAGCCATAGTCATAATTATGCATACACGGACTTGTTGCATGGAGTGGAGCATACAGGTCGTCAGCCGGTGATTGTATGCCTGTAGTGGTGCAAGATGCAATTTGTACCATCATCTTTAACAGAGTGGATCAATGGTAATTGCAGGGTCTCTGAGGGACTAAGTAGAAGACATCCCTCTCCCACTGTGGCCCTCTAACACAGTGACAAAATGGTGCCGCGCATGTGACACCATCTGGTGCCTGGCATGTGACGCCATCTTGGAAAGGTATTGAAGCCTCCCTGAAGGAAATAATATGGAGTATGTGCCATATTAATCTCCAGCTTCAACATTTTTCACAATCCTACTATAGATATCGTGTTTTGAACATTGTGAATTCTCATGAATTATTATATTGCATGGAAAGTATTCACAGCGCTTCACTTTTTCCACATTTTGTTAGGTTACAGCCTTATTCCAAAATGGAATGAATTAATTTTTTACCTAAAATTCTACACACAATACCCCACAAAGACATTGAGATTTTTGCAAATTTATTAAAAATAAGAAACTAAGAAATCACATGTACATAAGTATTCACAGCCTTTGCTCAATACTTTGTTGATGCACCTTTGACAGCAATTACAGCCTCAAGTCTTTTTGTGCAATCTGTTTTTATTAAGATTTTTCCAGGTCAAACAAATAATATTTTCGAGCAGTACAAACAATTGTCATAATACAATTCAAGTCAAGTAGTAAAATTGGTATGGGATCCGGTCTGAAGATCGACAGTGCCTAGGTCGACAATGTTTAGGTCGACCACTATAGGTCGACAGTCACTAGGTTGACTTATTTTCAAGGTCGACAGGGTTTCTAGGTCGACATGTTCTAGGTCGACAGGTCAAAAGGTTGACAAGAGTTTTTCACTTCTTTTATTTTTTTGAACTTTTTCATACTTAACAATCCAAGCGGACTATGATTGGGAATAGTAACCTGTGGCGAGCGCAGTGAGGCACCTTGCCCGAAGCATGGCGAGCGAAGGGACATGGTGCACTAATTGGGCTTCCGGGTCACTGTACGGAGAAAACGACTCAAAAAACCCATGAAAATCTTATGTTGACCTTTTGATCTGTCGACCTAGAACATGTCGACCTAGAAACCCTGTCGACCTTCAAACCCTGTCGACCTAGTGACTGTCGACCTATAGTGGCTGACCTAAACATTGTCGACCTAGACACTGTCGATCTAATGATCCACACCCATTGGTATAGCATGACCAAATATCAAATATCCATATATACATAAACATAAATGAAAGACAGAAAGAAAAAAAAACAGGGTGTGGAGTAAAACAAAATAAATTGGTCCGACTAGATTCAGATGTGAGAAAGAAAGATATGAAGTAAGAAAGAGATAGTAGGGAAGAAGAGGGAAGGGAAGGGGTGAGATTATCTTCAAGATCACTCGGGTGTGGTACTTATATTGGGTAGTAGGTGGGCTGAATACTCAGACGATTCTTTGCTGTAAAGGAGGAGAAAGTTAAGTTTAAGGAGGACGGAAGATCCTCCAAAGACATGTAAAAATCAATTCTTCGAACCCACTGAGAGAGGGGAGGGCAGACGGTGGAACTCCAAAAACAATGTATAACTGCTCTAGCTGCATTCATTAGGTGTCGAAGCAATGATTTTTTAAATTGCAAAATGGGTATGGTCATTAAATTAAAAAGCCAGAATTCAGGTGTAGTTGGAAGTTGGAGGCTGGTGATCTTTTCAGAGAGGGAATGAATCTGTCACCAGAAATTGGATAGCACTGGACAAAGCTACCAAATACAGTATGTAAGGGGGTACCTCGAGATTGGCCGCATCTCAAGCATAAACTGGAAAGATTCGGGTTCATCTGGTGAAGAATTGTTGAACATCTATACCATCGAGATAAGATCTTACATTGAGTTTCCAAAACCTGCACGGAGGAGGAATTCGCAAAAGTATAGTAAAAGATCTGGAGCCATTGGTCATCCGTCAAACCACCAGTCAGTTCCTTGTGCCATGCAGAGATGTAGCTCGGCATTGGATCGGTAAAGCCAGTCAGAGATATTTGGTATAAAATGGATATCAAATGTCTCAGTGAGTCTTGTGAAGTAAATATTCAAAGGGAGTCGGATCCCATCCCCCTTAATGGGTTGGTAATGAGGAGATGTAGTGTCTAATCTGGAGGTAGAACCAAAAAGAGGATGACGGGAGACCAAAGGCGTCACAGAGTTCTGTAAAAGAGCGTAGCCCAGTTTTTTTAACCAATTGGCCTAGGTGAGATATATTTGCAAGGGCCCATCCTGAATTGGTCTGTATGTTTAGACCAGGTATAAATTCTGGATTCAGCAAAATATCTTTAGCAAAGTAGGAGAGAGATCTTAGCCTCTTCCAACACTTAAAAGTAGGGTCTAATGTCGGATGGTGAAAGGTAGGGATTTGTTGGAGCCATGGGATGACAAGAGGGAAGTAATTAACTGAATGTCCTTCAATTACCAGTCATCGCTTGGTCGCCAAGTGTCTAGACATTTCCACTATTCTAGCAAGATGGATTGAGTGGTAGTTACCTGGAAAGTGTGGGAGTCGAAGACCACCCTTTGTGCGACTCTGAACAAGTAATTTCTATGCCAGCCTTGCCCTCCCATTGCTCCAGACAAATCGGCCTACCTGGCCTTGGAGTTCCCTGAAAAAGGAGGGGGTTATAGCAATTGGAAGCGCTTGAAATAAATAAAGAACTTTGGGTAAGATATTCATTTTTATTGTATTTATCCTAGCTAGCCAGGAACATCTCAAAGTGGACCACTTCTGAAAATCAGTTTTAACTTTTGATATTAATGGGGGAAAGTTGAGCTGGAAAAGGTTGGAGTTATCTTTGGACAAAGTTACCCCTAAGAACTTAATATGAGATGGGTGCCAATGGAATGGGAAGGTTCGCTTGAGCCCCTCTATAACTCGATCTGATGCTGAAACATTTAAGGCAACTGATTTTGTAAAATTTATTTTATTGTTGGATAAGAACGCAAATTTCTGAAATTCCATCATTAGGGCAGGTAGAGATGTGGTCAGGTTGGATATAGAGGCCAGGAGATCGTCAGCAAATAATGCTAATTTATGTTCATAATTTCCTACAAGTATGCCTTTAATGTCAACATTCACTCAATTCGCACGCGCCAATGCCTCCATACACAATACAAAAATCAATGGAGATAGCGGACAGCCTTGGCGGGTACCATTCTGAATGGGAAAAGCATCTGAGAGTGCCCCATTAATGCGAACTTGGGCAGAGGGAGTGCAGTATAGGGTAAGAATACGCGAAGACAGCGTGGGCCCAAGCCCATGTGTCCAAGTAGGAACTCCTTGAAATGCCAATCTATTCTGTCAAAGGCCTTCTCTGCGTCTGTGGACAGGAGGACCACTGGGGATCCACCAAGTCTGGCAAGATGGATTAGATCAATTATTTTTGTTGTGTTATCTTAAGCTTCCCTGCCAGTGACAAACCCCACCTGGTCCCCATATACCAAAGAATTAAGGAGAGACCCCAGATGATTAGCAAGTAATTTTGTGAATTTTTTTAAATCTGTATTCAGGAGGGAGATCGGTCTATGGGCCAAATTCAGACATGATCGCTGCTGTGCGTTTTCGCACAGCAGCCTATCGGGTCTGAACTGTGCATACACCGGTGCCGCAGTGCGCCGGCGCATGTCCGAGAGCCGACGGCTGTCTCAGCCATGCGATCACCTCTCAAAGGCAGTCGCTGGGAGGGAGGGGGTGGGCCGGCATCATTTGGCGTGACCGTTGGGTTGACGCGCCGTAGCGGCTGCGTGACATCGCACGCAGCCACTGTGACCCTCACAGCAACAAGTAACACCTGCCTGCGCGCAGGAGTTGTGCTGGCAGGGAGCTACTCATAAAGTGAAAAGGGATCGCCGCTGTGCAATGCTTTTGTACTTGTGCGACGGAGGTCTTGCCTGACAAGCGGAACAGACTAGGCCTGTGGTGGACTTCCCCTCGCATGTCTGTATGACTGATCGTATGTGTGCTAAAATTAGCACATCTACGATCAGGTCTGAATTAGGCCCAATAGCTCGAGCACTGGGCTGGGTCTTTACTGTCTTTTGGGATTACAATATTGAGATATGGGCTTCAAGACTCTGAGGTGAAAAGACCACATCGTCAGAAATTGCATTACATGCTTTCAGAAAAAGAGGCATAAGAGAGATACGAAAGGTTTTGTAATAACTTATTGGAAAACCATCGGGGCCGGGCTTTTCCTAGTGGGTGGGTTCGAAAGAGCTGCCTCTAGTTCCTCAATAGTGAAAGATTGCTCTAAAAAAGACAAGTCTTCCGCAATTCGAGGAAACTCAACTAGATTTTAAGGTAATCTCTGCTTGTCTATGAGGGTTGATCTCAGGAAAATTGATCTTTCCTCAAATTATAAAGATCAGTATAATAATTTTTGAAAGCTTTAGCAATCTGTGAGAACGTATGTGCTCGATTCCCCACAGAGTCATTTACACATTGAACATAGGGTGTAATTCCAAGTTGATCGCAGCAGGATTTTTGTTAGCAGTTGGGCAAAACCATGTGCACTGCAGGGGAGGCAGATATAACATGTGCAGAAAGAGTTAGATTTGGGTGGGTTATTTTATTTCTGTGCAGGGTAAATACTGGCTGCTTTATTTTTACACTGCAAATTAGATTGCAGATTGAACACACCACACCCAAATCTAACTCTCTATGCACATGTTAAATCTGCCTCCCCTGCAGTGCACATGGTTTTGCCCAACTGCTAACAAAATTCCTGCTGCATTCAACCTGGAATTACCCCCATAGGACTGTACCCTCTGGGCCCTCAATGCCCTGGCCAACATTGTGCAGGGCTTATTACCCCATAAATAATATTTGTGTTTGCATTTATGCATTTCAAGCTTGGTTTTATCCTGAGTGATCTTATGAAGTGCCGATCTAGCTTCAGTTAGCTTTCGTAAGACATCCTCCGAAAGCGTTGATTTATGGGACAATTCAAGAGCTTTAATTTGGTCAAGGATCTGAGCATTTTGGGTCTCTCTCTCCCTCTTCATCTGAGAACCTAATTGTATGTATTTTCCCCTTAACACGCACTTACGTGCTTCCCATACCGTAACTGGAGATGTCATATTATTATCATTTAAAGAAATATAGTCAGAAATAATAATAATAATAATAATAATAATAATAATAATAATAATAATTTTATTTATATAGCGCTCTTTCTCCAATAGGACTCAAGGCGCTTAACAGATACATAGCATAATATAGTACAGAAAATAATGAAGTACAGAACAGCTTTTTCATAAAATACAGAAGCATGGAGATACTAAAGGGACATTTATGGGAATGCATGAGTAAACAGGAAAGTCTTGAGTCTACTTTTGGAGGATTCTATAGTTGGGGCCTCTCGCACTGTGCGGGGAAGTGAGTTCCATAGAGTCGGAGCCGCATGACTAAAAGCTCGTCCCCAGATGAATTACGGGAGATTCTAGGTAATGCTAAAAGTCCTTCATCTGCAGATCACAGTAATCGAGTGGGGCAGTATGGGGTCAGAAGCTGCTTCAGGTACCTTGGGCCCTGGTCATGTAATGCTTTGAAACTCAGTAAGCCAATCTTGAAGATGATTCGCCATCTTACAGGCAGCCAGTGAAAGGAGTAGAGGATGGGTGTTATGTGGCTAGAACGGGGCTGGTTGGTAAACAGCCTGGCAGCTGTGTTTTGCACCAGCTGTAAGCGTTGCAATTCTTTTGCTGGAAGACCAAGGTAGAGGGCATTGCAGTAGTCTAATCGAGATGATACAAATGCATGTATGACTTTTGGC